>NC_133976.1:51647246-52321621 GCF_047716275.1 Strix uralensis | reverse complement strand
GGTTTGCAGGGAGAAGCAGGGAGTGGTAAGATGTTTCCTGTCCCAATACCACATTTTCCATCATGGCACCGGGGCAGCTGGGGCCGAGCCCGGTCTGTGCCAGGCTCCTGCCTGGCGTGAGGCTGCTGCGATTCAGGGACTGCACTGGCACCCCACTCATGCACACAAGGCTGGGGTTTGCTAGTCCATTGCTTCAAGGTGGGAAGAGAGGATTATATCCAAGATGATAACAAGAGACGTGTCTGTGAATGAACAGAAAAAGGACAAAAGATTGTGGGGTCTGTGGCTGCTTAGCTGGGAGATGTCAGAGAAACTTCTGAAAAGAGAGTAGGATTTCAGAGAGGGAGCATTTTGTACATTTCACCTGAAAAAGTCATATAAAAGATAATTCTGAAAAATTACCATCAGTCGTTCAAGTGTGAGATGGGGATTTCAGTCTTGTCTTTTTGTAACATTATCTATATATGGTTTTAGCAGAACCTTCACTGTAAAACCGAGGAAGGCAAAAGCCAGGAAGCACATTACCATTTTACAATATGATCACAAAATCTGTCTCTGGTTTTATGCTTGTTTAGACCAGAGCACTCCTGAAGAATATCCCCTAAGTTAGAGAGTTAACATCAAAATTTAAGCAAGTTTAAGATCCTTTAAAAAAACCAAAACTTTTCTGAAAAATGCATGTGCAAGTTTTCTTAAACCCCTACTTGGTCTCAGCCCACAGGCAAAATCCTAACTGCAGGCTTAGTTTTACTCCCTGCTTGGCCACTGGAAGACCCGGATGTGATATATTTGTTTTTCTCTTGGACTGCTCTGGGCAGTAAGCTGGGGTGTCCTGGCAGCAGTGGGCATAGCTGCTGGGTCTTGGGCAGATCTCACAAAGCAACCAGAAGCATTTTTGGCCATCTCACCCAGAGAGGATCTGGAAAAGCCACACAGGGATGCTGGTGGCTGCTGCGCAAACAGGTGTGGTGCAGGGACCTGACCCAGGGGGCAGGATGCTGCATTCAGCTTGGGACATCAGCCCAGCTCACTGCTGTGGGATTCCTCCCGTCAGATGCATTTTTTCTCAAGGGCTGGGCTATCATGTGCTGGGAAGCTGACAGTTTTGAAGGTAAAGATTCTGAGTAGCTGAAGGGAGGCTAGAAGTCCAGCTTGGCCACACTGACCTGGGACATCCTCAGGGCATGGGGGTGGGACGTGAACAGGGTAGCTTCATGGATGAAGAGGGGCTCCTTCCACCCCAGCAGAAGCAGCTCTAGTTCTGTTCACTGGGGTGGGATAACCTCCTTTTGCAATCCCTCTGAATAGAGTCAAAGCAAGGGTGGACTTCACAGTGTCCAAACATTCACTGTGAGAAAAAATATTTCACATTACCCTCAAACAGCAAAAAGCAATACCCTGATAAGAGAAGGGGTTTGTTTCTGTGCCCTCACCAGCATCCAGCTGTGAAACTCTCTGTGATGCTCCTCTCTGTGGCAGTCACTCCTAAAGGAGAAGGGATTTATGTAGGAAATCTCTGGGTTTGTTTGAGCATCAGAATGCCATGCCAGCCTTTAGGTGAATTCTGAGTATACCAGTAGGGCTCATGCTCTAGGGGAGAGTATGAGCTGCAGGGGAAGACTACAAAGAAGACCTGGCTGTCTTTCAATGATGGCAAGGGTGGCTCCTCGTGGGTAGTATGATCCTGACTGTCCCTTGTTATACACTTGCATACAGCAGGCAGCTTTCCGGGTGATACAGATACACTTCCTTCTCTTCCCTGGTCTTCCCAAATTTATTCAAAGGGTCACTACCCAAATCCCATCAACAACAGCCCAATGCATGCCTAGGAAAAAAATGTGCATGGAAAAACGCACCTCATGCCATACCATGCAAAGCAGTTGGATCAGTCTGTGAGCTGCATTACATGGCGAACCACCAATGCGAGTAGAGAAATAGATTCACGTACACAGGAGATCCCTCGTGATCTTCAGTGGCCATGAAAGGACTGTTTTTTCAGCTGATCTGTAGCATAGGAGCCTCTCACCCCTTGCCAGTACCTCTGCACATGGAGCGATTGCAGTGCATACTCGTCCCCTTACAAGCTAACGCATCCCCATGGCCTGCTTGCAACTATGGTAAGGGTTGTGAAAGAGATCAGCCTGGAGATAAGTAGAATCTTGCAATTTAGCACTCCAAAGTGGGGAAGGCAAACCCGGCGATATCTCACCTGGGCTGTGCAGTTCTGTCTCATGGTGAGAGTTCATCCATCTCAGAGACACCTTGGCCCTCCCTGACTGCAGTATCCTGCAACAGCTAAGTGGTTTTCACAGTTGGCCCGAGCTATCAGTCTTAGAGGTCTGTGTCCTTGCTGGGGTTTCCCTGCTTTTACTCCTATGAGATGAGATCCCACTGTCAACTGATGACTTCATTGTATCATTGATAATCCAATATTATCAACTATCTAATGTTTCCCACTCTGTTTGTCCTTTCCTCTCCTGCACTCCTGCTAGTGCAGCCCTGTCTGCACATCTTTCATGTGCATTGAACAGAGTGAGAACAAATGAAGCAGTCTGGTTTTGTTCATCCTCTTGTTTTCTTTTTCCATTAATGACAGTTTTAATAACATGATACAGCAGCTATCTTTGCTCTGAAGAAGGGAAGTGGGAAACTAGAACTTAGGGATGAAGAAGCTTCAGTGGACTTAAGACATGTGCCCAAAGCAGTTTGGTGTGGTGCTGCTGCCATACCAAAATAGTACTGCTGCAATTATGCTTATACACTTCTTTAGTAGTCCAAGGTGCTGCATCAGTGTGAGTCAATGACTTTTCCAGGAACTGTGCTTTAATTTCTAGACTGAACAAACCAACCAGTTCGGGAACCTGATCAGTGAATGCATCTGAACTTGCTTTCTGGCAGCTGCCCAACAACTAGGCACCAAACCCCAGATATACCTCACCTAATTTTAGGTATGCATTTGATGTACCCGGGTTAGCCAGCTGATCTCTCCAGGTTCCTTCCACAGTTATGAAGGGGTGGGGGGATACAGTATGGTTGAGGTCCCGGGTAGACTGAGCTACTGTGCTAAAGCACTTCTGTATAGTCGGGCAGGGTGAATATTCCTCCCCCTTCCCATGTAGCCAACCCCGTGGCTGTTATAAATTGTTACCGTGCTGCTGACATCAAAAGATGCAGAAGGTCTTCTCCAGCAGCACTGACAGAAGCCTATTGTACAAGGAATTACAAAAACCCACCAGACAGCCCCCACGCCCTGGACAACAAGCTTTGTTTTCTTTCACAAGAATGAGATAGGATATGAGAATTTTCTCATGCATAAATTTGGTTGTCTGGTGCTTTGGGAAAGAATACCTCCCCGCGTGCTGACAGCAGCCAGTAGGCATCGGTTCTAAAATTGGCACAGTGGCTCAAGCACAACACAGTATAAAAGCTATGGTTACAGACTCAGCGTGAATGCCGTGATTTTCCTTTAGGCTGATATCGTAACCATTTTCCATGAAAGTAAAAAAAAAAAATAAGTAGAGAAAATACAATTTTAGCAGTTCCAAGAAAGAAACTCTATTAAAAGCAGTTGTCCCTCCCAGCTATTTAGCCTATTACTCTGTCTTTGGAACACTGATTTTCTTTTAGTGTGCATTTGTGTTGGACTCTATATAGTGGGTGAGTTCTTGCAATATAAATCAATTCATAACAGGGGACTGAAAGCATTTTTCCCTCAACACAGCATTTCTTTCTCACTGCCCAACATTTTAGAACATGATAAATAGGGGGAAAAGTATTTTGTAGGATTCAACTAAAGAAAAAACCCTATGTATTTGCAATCTGAAAGGAAGTGCTGGAAGGTTATAATTCAGCAACAAAAGGCTCTGGAAGGAAGCATGCCCTAGCAACTGTCTTTGTATAGAGAAATCAGTCGCTCGTTTATCTTACAGAAGTCAACTTTTGTAACACTGTTTGCATTGTGCCCTCTAATGACTGACGTTGCGACGGGGCTGTCGAGCTAAGAAGGGAAACAGTGTGAAAGTGAACTGGGATGTAAAGACCCCATGACAAAATGAAAAATGGTGTGAGAAGGCTTTGCTGCTTAAATGAATCAAGAGCCGTGTGAATGCTTAAAGGAGTGAGACGTACTGGGAATTGTGTTTGTGTACTTAGCAATGCTCCAGAATGACCCAAGTGGGTACGCCTTACAGTTAAATGTAAATCAAGGTGAATGAAAAGCAAGGAAAAAAATGTCCCCTTTCCCCTATTGATGTGGGGGGGTCACATCCTGCCTTCAGAAAGGTGCTGAGATGCTGAAGAAATCCCTGTGGCTGGGTACATAATTTCCCCACTCTACCTGGGGTTCCAGCAGAGATGCTGGACTGGTTTCTCAGCCCTGGCTCCCAGCCGCTCTGTGGCATGATGGGGAGTTTACAGGGCACAGCAGTCTTGCATCTGGCCCTCCTACAGCTCTTAGAGGCATTAATTTTGCACGGTGTAGACCGTCTGTTGGCTGTTTTTCACCTGTCACCACTTCTCTTTTCCTTCTGTTACCTCTTCTTGTCCTGTCTTTCTCCTGTTTTCAGCTGTCACGATATTTCTTTATAACTAAAAAAAATACCTGTCTGCTTATGGGCTGCAAGAAATGGCTTGCTAATATTCACCTTCTTTTGTTGTTTCCAACACGTAAAAATCTTTTCTGTCATGATGGAATTATGTAGAAGAAAAAAGAGATTTTCTTCAATGGGATAAAGCTAGGATGGAGAGATTTTTTAAAGCAGAGCTGTTCTGGGGGGTAATCGTTATAATGCTATTGAAAGAGAATAGATACATCAGCCTGAGGCAAGGTTTTTGAAGCACTTAGATCTGACTTTCATTACATTTCTGGAAAAAAGGAATTTGGAAAAAAAGGTATTACCTAAGTGGTTGCACTGAGAAACAAGTTATTAAAGACCCCATTTCCCTTCCCTCACTCGGTTGAGACTGGCCATTTAGTTGTTCAGCTTGTTCATTAGAGGGTCTGCACCCTGCTCTGCCTGGCCAAGAGGCATCAGGGCCACCATGGGACCTGGGGGGACCTCGGAGAGGCAGAGTTTTCTCAAGGTCCAGCCTGTTTGCTGTAAAGGCTTGACACCGTGGGAATTGGGAAGCTTGCTGCCTTCTCCAAAGCTTGCTCCTGAAGACCGGCACCTGGGTGGCTGCATCTGATGCAGAAGCAGAGCCAGCTGGACCATCACATCCCGTGCCTCTGTGGGTGCTCACCCAGATGTGAATGCCATTGAGATTACGAGTCCCTGACCCCGCAACAAGCAGGGGTGCACAGGTTTGCAAAGCACGCATGGCAGGCTGGGCTACTGAATGGCCATCCCAGCCCATGCTGAGGTGAGCAGAGGGAGCACAGGATCCAACAGTGCGATCTGGGCTTGGGAGAGAGCATCTGATGAAGACACTAACACATCTGATTGTGATAAACCCTGGAGGAAAGGAGACTGCAAAGCAGCACTCTTATGATAAGAACAGGGAACATGTGGTTCCTCCTGACCCAGGCTGCAACAGCACCCACCGAGTCTGGAGCACATGTCTTATGAGGAGCGGCTGAGGGAACTGTGGTTGTTTAGTCTAGAGAAGAGGAGGCTGAGGGGAGACCTCGTTGCCCTCTACAACTACCTGAAAGGAGGTTGCAGAGAGATGGGTGTGGAGGTTTGAACTCACCTCCCCCTCCCGGCTCTGGTGAAATAGGGGAGGGACAAAAGAAGAGAATTCGTAGGTTGAATAAAAAGAAAGAATTTACTAACTATAACAAGAGAACAACAGTAACAATAGTGAGTCCAAAAAGAAAATGGGTAAAATGCAGCAGTGGCTTACCTAGCACTGCGATGAGAAGAGAGAGAGAGAGAGAGCGCCCGTCCACCTAAATCCCTGGGCATGACATCCCATGGTATGAAATACTCCAATGAAAATTAACTCCATCCTGGTCAAAACCAGAACAATGGGGATGAGTCTCTTTAACAAAGTAACAAGCAATAGAACAAGAGGTAATGGCCTCATGTTGCACCAGGGAAGGTTTAGACTGGATATTAGGAAGCATTTCTTTACAGAACGGGTTGTTAGGTGTTGGAATGGGCTGCCCAGGGAGGTGTTGGAGTCCCCATCCCTGGAGGTGTTTAAGAGTCAGGTTGACATAGCGCTGAGGGATATGGTGTAGCTGGGAGCTGTCAATGTCAGGTTAATGGTTGGACTGGATGATCTTCAAGGTCTTTTCGAACCTAGATGATTCTGTGATTCTGAGTCAGCTGGGGAGTCCAAACCTATGGACCTCTGTGCTGGTCCTGCACTTGCCTTTACACAGAAGTCAGAATCATGCTATTCTGTTATTTTTTAAGCTTTTCAGCCAGACCATTTGTTTCCTTCTCCACCAGGTGCATCATACCTTTACAAGCAATTAATACCAGGAGCAGCATGCCCTGCTCTGCCTCGATGTCTATCTAAACACCATCTGGCTTGATTTTCACCATCTCCAAATTAGACTCTTTTGTAGCGCTGCTTGCCACAGCATCTGAGAGCCCACAAGCCTGCCATTGGTGCAGCAGTTTTTTAAGTTTATAAAACCTTTCTTCAGAGTTCATATACAGATTAATAAATTGGCTATTCAGTGGTTTACTTATTAGCTCTGTGTGCCAAATTAATGGCTGCACATCAGGTTCTTGGGATACCCATCCTCTTCTGATTTATTTTCACCCACCTCCCCCTATTCTGGCAACGTGGCATGCTCTGTTACACAGTACTTGGGCTTTCAGAAAATGCAGGCTCTTAAGCCTTGGGACTATGAATGCTCCTCAGTGGGGAGTTTTGCCTCACTCTCTGCTGGTGTCTTGGGATGCTTAATCCTTTGAGGGTTTCTTAGGTGCTGCTGAGTTTTGAAGTCATACATTATTAATGCTGAGCAGCCACTGACTGTTTGACTGAGTCCCCACTGATTCTTTGTGTGGCTTTGGCAAGGGGGGAGCTGAATTTGAGGGTGAGGCTGCAGACTGCGGGCACAGGCAGAGGGAGCACGCATCCTTGCAGTAATCCCAAGAGTCCCTGTGTCTGAAATATATCCCTGTTTGCAAGTCTTCTTCCATGTTCTTCTTACTTTGACATCATGATCACCAAAGCACTAGGGGACCACCTGGTTTTGACCATGACACTGTCTGGCTCCCTTAGGTTGCCTTCCCCTCCTGATCACACATGTCCCAGGTCTGGTGGGTCCCTCTACCCTAACAGCTGTGACAGTCTGTGAGGAACAAGCTGAAGGATTTCACTGCCCACAGATGTGGTTCAGGCTACTACAACCTGTTTAGCCCTCTCCACTCGATGGCCAAAGGGCTTGCAAGAAACCCCTACCAAAAATGGCATCAAAGAGTTAGGGCTCCATCAAAACCACCAGAAGATGACCACATGACCAATACAGGTTTAACCAATTTCTGCTTCCATGCAGATGGATGCTTTTAAATGTGTGTGAAGTAACTCTGTAACACTGGTTTGTTTGTGTGTGGACTTTGCCTAAAAAATGTATGAGAAAGAGATATTTTATTGAAGAGTGATAATTTAGGAAAGTGAGGCATCTGAGACCTTGAAGAACATTTTCCAGGTGGTAGCAAAAATTAAATTATGAAAACACAAGACACAGTTTGAGAACTAGATATTCCCTCTGCAAATTTGGTTTGTTTCTTTTCTGTATTTGCTTCTCATTCTTTTCAAACATTAGCACACATTTAAGCATATATCAATACGATAAGCCAGACAGACCAACTAGTATCTGCAGTGAGACCAACTGATATCTGCGACGAGGCCTAATAGCACAGAAAGCGATGTTATCTTAGTATTTGCACTTTAGCTTAGATGCTTGCGCATTCTGTCTGACTCTGTCTGTATCTGTCCATTGCTTACACAGTCCAGTCACTGTACTGTATTTTTCTTATTCCTGCTTTCATGATCCAGTCATTTTAATAAGGCAGGAAAGGATCACTTGAAAACTTTTTGAGAGATTTTGCTATTTACATTGCTGCTGAAAAGTCTTTTAAGGACTTTCAAGGTAATTTTTGAAGTTTTATCTGTTCAGGTTACATCTGACCCCTGTGAGATAGCAGCTGAAATCTGTTCATTAAAAATAAGTAAATCAGAAAGTCATCATTAGCCAAGAGTGTGTGTGGTGTGTGTGTGTACCTACGTAACAAGCAGGAGCTGTTTACAACGTGTTCAAGGTCCTCCTCTGTTTTGTTTACTCTTCGGATTTTTCACAGAAACCTTTTTCGTGGCAGGTCTCAGCAGCAAGTCGTACAGTTAGGATCAGCACTCTTGTAAAACCACAAGTTAAACAGAGTGGACGGCGGCATCTTCCAGTAGCAGTTAAAGCCATGCCCCAGCACTGGGCTGGATGACCACGCACCCCAACCTCCCTGTGTCACTCCTGATGCCAAAAGCAGCCAGCGGCTGGTGCAGCTCCCCAGCTCCATTGGTTTTATGGTCAGCCTGTGGCATGAGTGTGGGGCCACGCTGGCAGGGCAGGCTGAGGTCTCCAGCTCATTACTGAGCAGCAGGAGAAGCCAAAGCATGCTCAGTTTATTGCCTTCCTTTCTCTATCACTTTCCTGGCGACTGATGAAGGAAGGGGCACCAGGGTGGCGAGGCACCGCTCAGCTCATGTTTCAGCAAACACAGGATGCTGATGGTGCCTTGAGCCTGGCCACACATCAGACATCTGGAGAGACTTGCGCTGAAATGCTCTTAGTAAAACTGTATTTAAAAGCAAAATGTCGAGCAGAGTAAAGCTGCAAACACAGGCAGCCACCAAAATAGCTACGGTAGGTAGCTGCCTGACACAGTCCATGGGAAGAGGCAGGGCCTTCAGCCTTGCCGGCAGAGCTGTGCTGCTTCAGAGCTTGATTTCATTGCATCTAGGGGCTGCCGGGCTGCTCTTGCCCTCTGGCTATGTCTTGTTTTCTTTGCATTTGCCAACAGTGTGAGTAATGCCAGCAGCTGGCACCAAGCGTGCTACGCTGGCTTTTCATCTTTAATTACCCCTTTACACTAGGCTGTCTAGATGTTAAATTACCTATCTGTCATGAACATATCTGAGTACAGTCACTCATGGTCCTTGTGCTATTCTTGGTTCTTCCTTTGTGGGGCAAAATTTCTTCCTAGGATGAATAGATATCTATGTTTCAGGGGTTTGAATTTCTTTTTTTCTCATTTATGTTGGTGATGGCTGTGCACAGAGTTGGGTGCTGAGGTTGTGTTCCTGCAGTACTGCAAAGGTGTATTCACGTCTGGGAGGGAGAAAAAGACAAAGGTTTTACAGTGTTTCCCAAAGATGCTTTGAATGTTGGCTTTCATTAATCTCTTCTGGAGATTCATGCTGCAGCTGGAAACTCTCTGCTAAAGATCCTTTTAGATCTCAAAAAAATAAAAAAGTTATAATTATACAATACCATGACATGCAGATTCACAAATACTAATCTAATTGAAAGTGTAACTGCAGAATATTTGCCTTTGACTGAACTGGACATCAAGGCAGACATCATGCTAGCCCTCTTTCTAGTCCATGTAATACCGTCTAGCTGGCACGATATCTTCTGTACATGGGCATTGCTTGTGCTCCAGAGACTCTCTGGGCTTTGCTGTGGGTGATCCTTGCTCTCTTTCCCCTGCTAGGTCCATGGGAAATGCATGTGCAAGCACAACACAGCAGGGTCCCACTGCCAGCACTGCGCCCCGCTCTACAACAACCAGCCTTGGCAGGCTGCCGACGGCAAAACCGGAGCCCCCAGGGAGTGTCAGTGTAAGTAGCCAGCCGGGAACAGTGTCTCCAGAGCCTCTGCTGGAGCAAAATACTTCCTCCTTTTGTGCCTTTCTCCTGTGTTTCCAAGAGGCAGCAGATACTGGGCTGGTGGGCAGGTGCTTGTGGAGCAGCTCAATGCGTGGAGAGCCAGTGCCACGCTCCTGCCCAGTGCCCACCGCATGTGTGTATGGGGGGGATGGCCCTTTTTGCACAGCCCCTCACTTGGAAATCCTCACAAGACTGTGTTGTCTGTTGGTTTGGCCTTTCTGTGGGACACAAGCGCATCTCCTTGAGATATGGTTTTCTTCTGCAGGCAGACTGCAGTCTGCCAGGGTGCCTTGGAAGTGACAAGGGGGCCAGTATTGTCACCTCCATGGGCACCACTGACAAACACGTTTGCAGGAGGTATGGTCTTCTGCTGCTGGACGTGGGCTCTGCTCACCCCCTGGGCGCTGGGGACAAGAGGAGCCGCGGGTTCCTCCCGGGAGGTTTGGGGATTACTTCTGTGGTGCTGGGGAGGGATGCTCGGGGTGAGTGCAGGCTGCAGGGGACTACAGAGGTCATGGGACAATCTTTTTCAGTAACAGCAGCAGTCTAGCCAGAAGGGCACTGAGGATTAACTGCACCACGCCAGGAAGGTTTCCAGCATGCTGAGTGCCATCCTGCCATGGCTATGATGCTATCAACACTTAAGCTAGCATCAGCCTGCCTGTGTGGGCTGCAGTCACACTCACTGCAGTATGGATATTCTCCAAAGGAATGACAGTGAATCCCTGTTTCCACCAGCAGCATTTGGAATAGATCTCACTTGGATACTGATTTCAGGCCTGTGGGCATCCAGACTTCCTCCACTGCCAACGCAGGGAAAGGGGGATGCTCGCCCTCTCTCACACCTCCCTTCCACCTGTCTTTTCCCTCCATCAGACACAAGGAGCATCCTGGCAGCACCCACGTGGCAGATGCAGTATGGGGCACTGCTGATTCCTAAACAGGGAGGGAAGGATCCTGCCCCACCAGGACCAGTGAATGGGGGAGCTCTCCCTATGCCGGCCTGACAATGTTACTGTCCTTGTACTGGGAAACCCATACTGGAAATAAAAGAGTTGCTAGATGTCACCTCTAGAGGTTGGGAAGCATGGATGAAAATGTGATACTTCATGCGTTTGAATGAATAATGGGTTCCATAGGTCAGGTCTCCCATTCCAAAACCTGATTTGGGGTTTTGTGTCTCTTTTCTATAAATCAACATCTTTCACTGCCTTAATGAGTCTTTCTGTTCCCTTTGGCTTCATCTCAGCATGCAAGTGTAATGGGCATGCTGACACTTGTCATTTTGACATGGATGCGTGGCTGGCGTCGGGCAATCGCAGCGGCGGTGTCTGCGACAACTGTCAGCACAACACGGAAGGGCAGCACTGCCAGCGCTGCAAGCCAGGCTTCTACCGGGACCTCAGGAAGCCCTTCTCTGCCCCAGACGCCTGCAAACGTAAGTCAGCAACCTTTTACTTCTCAAGTGGGAGGGTGTCAAAGAAAGGGTGAGATCCTTTGCCCCTCCTTGGAGCAATCTTCTTGCTTCAGTGAAGGACAGGAAGCTCTTCTGAATTCCCTTTTTGATGCTGTTTCCAAAAAGCAGGGTAAAAGCCTGCAGATGCTGTTGACAAATCTGTCCCAAGGATCCCTGTAGCCTGGGGGCAGGAGAAGGGAGATGATTCATTGACTTTCTCCTGCTATTTTTGGAGAGCAAAAGCTGCATCATGTTTTCATGTTCTCCTTGTTTGGTGATTGTCACAACCTCAGAAGCGGGGTGCCTCAGCCAACAGGGCTGCAGCTGATAAATAGCATTGCCCACCAGTGCATGTTTGCAGCAACAGCAGGTGCGTATGGAGTGAGGGACTGGAACACGAGTTAAGTGATATTCCAGAAGGTGTGACACCGAGGAGGTCAGGCCAAAGTCAATGACTCAGCCACATGTGAAGTTAAATATTTCCCAAGCAAAAGCAGCGATCCAAAAGCCATGCTCCCCAGGGACCACTGTGAGGATGGTGACTCACCGTGGGGGACTCCGGATCCCCAAATAATGCTGAGCACATTACACTGGTCAGCTAAATATAGGGTGCAGGAATGCTCTCCGCTCTGCACCTATGGCCACCCACTGGCTTCACCAGATTTCTCCTCACTGATCCAAATCTGGAGGAGGACCTCCATGGGTGGCAGAAAAAAATCTGACTGACACCCTGCTTCTGTCATTTGAGAGGACAGTGAGCACATCTCCCTCCTCCAAAGGAGAGGTACCTGTTTTTAAAGGAATAGAAGCCCTTCTGGGGTGGGGAGCTGCACCCCAGCCTGGGAGGGTTGTGCGGTTTCACTTTCATCTGCAGGGTCGGGCGGGGAACAACCGCTTTCATCCTGCTCCTTCACTGCGCATCATCCTCATGAGACTCTCAGCAGCCTCACCAGCCTGTCGCAGAAGTCCTTCTTCTCTCCACCTTTCACTTGTTGCAAGGAGGAGCAGCAACAGCTGAACCGCCTGTTTTACAACTCTAATTCTCCTTACAAAAACAGAATTGACCACAGTTCTCCATTACTTGTGTAAATAATTATTTCACTGCTGTAGTATGTACACAAATTTGGTTTTTTAGACAGTGTATTTAATGACTTTTTAAAGTTCCTTTACCTACTTGTGTACATTGAAGTTCCAAGTCTACTTCTCTGAAACATCAGATACTTTCCCTCCATAATTATTGCCAGAACCTAGGCAACAAACTTTAGTTTTGGAGTCTCATGAGTAAAAAGACAGGTTTAAATATTGCGCTTAGACCCAAAGTAGGGGCTTGAGGGTTTTTTCCTAACTCATAGATTCAGGCTTGCTGATTAAAAAACCCAAACAATTGGATTAATTGGTAGATTGGTAGATAACAGAGGATGAAAGACTGCAGCAAATTCTGTATGGGACCCTCAAGCTCCAAAATGTGCTTTTACTGGAATTGTGCTACCTTCACTAGGATTGTAATTCCTGATGCTTTTTACATGCTAGCTCCCATCAGGGAAGAGCACACACTTTTCCAAGGCCATTGAAGCCGAGTCAAGCTTTGTCACTGATTTGAGTGCGGGCTTCTGGAACCTAAAAATAATGCCCTTCACCTTGAAGGTGGTAGGAGTGGCTGCCATCTCCTGTGACATCTCATGCAGCTCATTGAGGAGATGGAATTTCACAAGAGACCCATCGTAGGGTTTTCCTGGTGCCAAAACGCCCAGTCAAAATCCTGTGGCTGTTTGGAGTGTCCAAGAGGAAGTCAAATGGCACCTCCTGGGCTGGCCAGCATGGACCCTGCTTCCTCGCAAACCCGGATGGAAATAGAGGTCTCGGGACATACTGCTGCAAAACAGCCACAGCTCAAAGGGAAGGCTGCCAACAGTGTGCGTGTGCCTGTGCGCAAGTTAGACCAGCGCTAATGAATTCAGGCATTATATCACGTCATTAGCTATATGTTAGCCAAATCCCAAGAGACTCGATTAAAAAGTTTCTCCCAGCCCTTCTAGGCAGGAGAAAGCTGTGGAGATGAGGTGATTAATGGGTATTTTTGTTGACATATGCTGGTGCTCAGTTCTCTCGGCTTTCTGCATTCATCTCTAAATCGCTGGCCTCTGGCATTCCACTTTCCACATTTTTTCCCCCCCCAAAAAGTGTGCCTGGTATAAAGTCTATAAATTTGTTTCTGTTACTCTTTAATGCAACAATTCAACCTCTTTACGGACCACTATGTATTCATGAGCCCTGGTATTTAAAGACCAAAGATAACATATATTTGGCAAGAACTGTAAGATAGCTTTGAGTACAGTGAGAAGTCTACATTTATTTATCTTCTGCATTAAGTACATCTACTTTGTTGCTTTTTATGTTTTTTTGTATTTATGAATACTGAGCATGAAGTACTCAAGTATCTCAGGGACACAACTTTCGCCGGCATAAACTGCGTTCCACAAAAGTGTAGGGATTATCTGAGTGGTTTCCTTTCAGAGACCCTATTGCTACAAACACACAGATTATTTCTCTCTGAGCTTTTCAAACCCTCCCTCAGACCCCTTCACCATTTCCTTTCTGATCTCTGGCTGCAGGGGCTGCTCCCTGCACCTGGGGACTCCAAATCTCACGGGGGAGCCCAGCAGCTTGCAGGGCCGTAGCAAATGACTAATGACTGCTAAGTTAAATTATATAAGATGAATTGCAGCCTATGCCTGGCACATTTCCAAGGACCGTGCCACAGTCTTCAGTAACAAGGGACACGTGTGTAATGCCCAGCTATTCTTTCAGGGAAGGCCACAGCATTGCCTGCTTGCTTCTGGCTCAAGGCACTGCAATTGCTCAACCATGGGATAGCATTGAAAATTTAAAAATACCAAGGTCAAAGTAAATAAAGGAGTTGTTAAGCCATAATCTTTAAGGATACTTTAAAGATTCTTGTAGGCAAAGTGTATATAATATTTGCTCAGGAGTAGGTGTGTACCCAATAAAACGAGACATTCTGCTGTTTAAAACAGCAATCTGATGACTCTTTCCCCCGACCATACCAATCGGTCCTTTTCTTTACATCCCTCATGAATTTTTAAGCCTCAGCTACAGTATAATTGCAGACAATAAATTGGGTTTTATAATTGCTGAGTTTATTTTTGCTCTTCAACTGTAGGTTTTTGAGGGTAAATATTTGTCATTTCCAAAGGTTGGCTGGCAGCTGAAGAAACCACAACAGTATCACCAATCAAGGGCAGAGAAATTCAGCTCCACTGGAGTCCCACTTACTGGGTTTCGATCCCAATCAGCACATGCAACACTGGGACAGGCGGCTGTTGATTCATGTGTGCGTGGAAGTCATGCGCAAAATATTGCTATGTAGTACAGGGTGGTAAACTGGCATTTTAATGATGCTGCTTACAAATTGAAAAGAACGAAAAAAGATCAAGCTTGCAGAAAGTTTCTCTTGGTCCCAAGCTAGTGGTGCCCAGCCAGCCCTTCTCTCACTGGAGCTCCCTTGGCTGTGGAAACGCCTGGCCTCCCCGGTGGGGTGCCCATGCCACATGAGACAGGCACTGTCCCGAAGCCTCGCGCTGAGAGTCTCACACTCTGCGCCCCTGTATCCACCACGAAGTGCCATCCAAACACTGTCTATACCTGCTTTATCTGCTGCTTGGCTGCTCTTCTCACCTTCCTGGAGGAGACTCCCCTACTACCTGTGCTACAGTGAGGTGCAGATTGGGTGGAAGGAGGAAAATGGGGTCTAAACGCAACACTCAGTGCAGCAGCAGCCCATGAGGGAGCAGTAGCTGCAGCTGCCTAACATTGTATAATCAGTCCTGCAGTCCTTTTCTTCCTGCCATTGCCATAGTATGGACTCACTTGGTCCTATTTTTGTGCATTTCTTTAAAAATTGGTACAACATGTTCACATTTAGGCTCCAGTCTCATTTCTGTGCTTGGTGCATAGTGATGGGCTGCACTTTATGTCTCTGTATTGCTCAGCGTGTTCCCACTGCAGCGCTTCTCTTTGCAGCGTTCATTGAAAAGTGTAGCCAACTACGTTCTCATTTTTAATTGCCATTTTCATTGCCTGTCAGTTTACTGCTCTATTTTTCGTAACACCCTCTGTAAATTTAATATTCTTGCCTCACCATGGTGTTGCCACTGCTATTAAATTTCCATTAGGAAAAAAATTGTGCAAAAGCTTTGTCTAAAACATAAAAAGCTCCAATGCCAGTAGGGTTGGGTGTAAAACTCAGCTGAAACCCAACCGAAACAGGACTCTCTCTGAGCAGTGGGTTTAGCTCACTGACTGAGAGGAGGATAGAAGAGCTTTAAGTGCTTGATATTTCCCCTGAAGGGGCTGAGGAATGCCAGAAATACCCACCACATCTAGTTGGAAAAGAGAGCATTTGGCTACATGTGTCAGGTGTAAAACACTTCACAGACTTCAGGAGAAAGGTATGCGAGTCTGTGAGCGCTGTTGAAAACTATGCTATTAAAGGTACCAGAGTTCACTGCCTGCAGCTAGTTATGCAGCTTGTGGAGAGCCTTTCTAATCTTTTAATTTTATTTAATTATATTTGTTTGGGAATGGAAAGGGTGGGGAAAATTTGGGGATTACTTTGGCAAAGGTTTTGGAATCATAGTCGCCTCTAAGTTACCTGCCAATATTAATCTATCCTTTACTATTTTGAAATTACATTCCAGGTATGTCAAATCCCTGAAACCACAAAAATGTTGTCAGAGCAAACTTAAATATATGTGCACAGCAATAAGCATTTTAAGAGAAAGAAAGGTTTTGTTGCATGCAGTGTTTTTTCTGCTTTATTGCCTTTATGGTTGCAAAATAAAAATACTTATATTAGAATTTGGTGAAAATTTTCTCTCCAAACAAAATTTTCTCAGGAAATCCAGTTTTTATGTAAATGGAATTTTAGACAAAAGTCTTTCAGCAGAGAATTTTTTACCATAATTCACAAGGCTGACTGTAACATGTCCTGGTCAGAAAACCAAACCCTGAGGGAAGGAGTGCACAAGTCACCCAACTACTGGTCCTGTGGGGCACCATGTTGCCTTCTGACCAGGCCAAATGGTCAGAGGTTTGGCTCACACTTTTGATAACTGTATTTCTGATCTTTGAAAAGATTAAAATCTTTTGGGGAAAAAAGATCTAGTCTTGCAACAGACACAAATTACAGTTATGCAAAAAAAACCTCCTAAGAAGCAGGCAAGGAAAACTTCACCTATTTTAGGGCACCCTTTCTGATTTTTGAGAAAATGACTATTTCTCCCAGTGTGTCCCAGTATGCTTCCAGTGCATCATTCTGCTGCAACAGGCTGTGGGAGAGGAAGAAAGAGCAGCCAGTGTTTCTAACATGCACTCTGCAAAGCTGTGTCCCAGTCTATATGCAAAAGCATATATCTGAGCTGTCCAGGTCCGAATTCTTTTTTTTAATGTTTTGAAATGATGGCTTTAAAAGAAAGTCAGACAGAGATAGAGAGGTACTTTTTGCTCAGCCTCCACTTTAATTAAAATGACCATTCTGAGGGGTTTTTTTAGTCTCCTGGATGCAAGACAGTTGTTATTACTTTAGAAACCAATTATGCTCTGATTCGTTTTTGCAGTGAAGCACCCACAGCTGCTTAAAGATCACTGTGAGCCAGGCACGTCCCTGGGTACTTTGCTGGATTGGAGTCCAGATGCTGTAAGGAAAGTAATAAAGGGCTGTTTGACAAAACAAAACACGACACCAGAGTAGGTTGACTAATTAAGATAGCTCACAAAAGTTAAAATCATATAGAGTCCAAAGGGAGACTCTGCTCAGATTTATATGGGTGAGGAAAAAAAAGCCCAGAAACCCCACCGGTGTCCCTAGGCAGAGTGGCGGTTTCACAGGCATCTCCTGCACCTTTGTCCCGAAGAGCTTTTTCACTCACAGATGCTCTCTCTCCTGCCACGGTATCTCCCGCAGCTTGCTCCTGCCACCCCCTGGGATCGGCTGCACTCCCCCTGGGCCCCCACACCTTCTGTGACCCCAGCACCGGTGACTGCCCCTGCAAGCCCGGCGTGGCAGGGCCCCACTGCGACCACTGCCTCCCTGGCTACTGGGGCTTCGGTGCCTACGGCTGCCGCCCCTGCGACTGCGCCCGCAGCTGTGACCCCCGCACCGGCGACTGCCACAGCAGCAGGTGAGTTGGGAGGTCCTGGCCACCCTCTCCCAGCCTCACCATACCCCCGCAGTCTCCATCCTAGGGAAGGCACTGCACCGACCTTATTTATGCATGGTGTGCAGGCTGAAAAATACCCGTTATATAAAATATTTGGGGTATGGTCAAGAACTGGACTTAGAGTGGGAGCTGAGGCTGTGGTTCACCTGGGTGCCTGGCACACCGCGGTAGGGCACTGGTGAGGTTGGATTATTGGCTCTCGGTGCTGGTGTTAATGTATCAGGTGTTTTCCATAACCTTCACAGTTGCTTCTTCTTCACAAGCAAAATATGGGCCTCAGGGCATCTGAGTGAGAGGAGACCAAACTCAGCTTGCATTGACTGTGTTGGACTTAGAGTCAAGCTCTGACTTTGAGAAGACAGCACATTTTAATAATATCCCACTATCTGGATCTTATTTTTTTTTTACCACACTGGGGATATTCATAGCATATAAATCCCTATAATGTATTTTAAACCCCAAATGGATTCATGACCCACTCTGACAACACTCAACCTGTTCACTTTCCAAAACTGCCCCTCGCATTGAACATCACCAAGATGTGCAGTCACATTGCACCCAGACGACAGGTTGGTATTGGCCCGGCTTTCCGCTGGCTCCAGGAGGAAGGCTGACCGTCTCCCTTTCCCCCCAACAGCTCAGACGTGACCTGGCACAACGAAGCACCTCCTTTCCAGGTGGTGTTCAATGAGAGCGAGCCCACCTGGGGCTGGGAGGACGAGCAGGGTTTCTCGGCGCTCCGGCACTCTGGTAGGATGGCGGCTTCACACGTGTTTCCCTGCTCCATCCCTCCTGCCAGCAGCCCGTATGGATACAGTCTTCTGCACTGGCTTGTAATTAGTGGCCTGGCAGTTGCAGGAGGGGATGGACATTCCCCCATTAACATCCTGTGTGACCAGCTCCTTCCCCTTCATGAGACAGAGGAGCCTTATGGCTCGTCCCATCAATGTGAGGACATGCAAACCCTTTAGGCAGGTGCTCCACAATGAAAGCCTGCACCCAGCATTTAGCTGTCAGCAAGGCAAGAGTTGCCTGCCTGAATTTGCAGTCCCAGCTATGAATGTCAAGGCTAAATACTCTTATGTTATACTTGGCCATCATGTTTTGAATGTGTCTTTGTATTCACTAGAACTACTACATGTTGGACAAACCAGCAACATTATTTAGAGGGTGGGGTTTGCCACTTCATTGGCAAGTAACTAGGAAATTTCTCAGAATTTATTTCCCCAATACCCACAACAATTTTAGCATCAATTGCAGCTTATGATGCGATTCAAGATGGCCTAGCATTTCAGCTATGGCTTCAGCTGGTGAAGTTATTTCCCTCCTGTCCCTCCGGTCTGGAGGAATTGGGTGCAGTGTGATGTTGCTGCGAGACAGGTTGGCCCCACAGTGCAGTATCGAGCTGTCCTCCCTTGCAATCACTGCATGCAAACAGGCATGCGTCATTTCCTCCATTTTCAGAAAGCAGCATGATAAAATCTCGAAGATACAATAATTGAGTTAATTGAAGGGAAAGCTCCATCATTTGTCTGGGCAACTTCATTTTAAATGTAAATAAGTATATCATGTTATTCTTTGTTCTAAGATCACGGAAGTCATTAATCTGCCTTAACCTCTGCAACGTTTCCTTTTAAAATTTTGTCTGGTACATTACAGTGTGGAAAATACCACAGAGAAAGACATGCGTGTTATTTGCATCCCAAGGCAAGATAATAAGGCCTTTGTTTCCCCTCTCTTCAAATTGTAAACAAGGAATAATTTCCCTTGGACTAAGATTGCATATTCAGCCTGGATCTGAAAATAGGGCTTTTTTCGCATGGGGCTTGTGGACCATGTGAAAACCTCTGGCAGGTCCTGGGCTCTGCCAGTGAATGCTCCTGTCTTTTAAGTACAATCCACAGCCGTTTGCTTCCTTCTCTTTCCCCAGGTAAATGCGAATGTAAAGAGCAAGTTTTAGGGAATCCCAAGGTCTTCTGTGGGATGAAGTACACCTATGGTGAGTTGTGGGTGAGGTGGCAGGTGTGTAAAGGGAGGTGCTGTGAGGTGGTGGAAGAGTGTAAAGCATGAGAGGTGCTCCTGTGTGCACTGCTCCGTCCCAGCAAACCCATGGGCTGCTTAGTCTGAGGGCAGATCTTTGACTTTTCGAAAATGTATAGATATCATGGTGCCAAAAGGTGGGTGAAGCATCTTGCTCTGTTACCCACCTGTCTCAGTACCAAAATACCTTTGTGCCAAAATCGTGGGAGGACAAGAGCTGGAAGTGTCCCTGAGAGGTTGTCTAGGTCCAAGACAGACAGTTAAGCACTGTTACCAAAAATGGGTCACCAAAACTGTCTGTAGACCAGGGGCCCCAAGCACAGTCTAGAAATCACTAAATCTGAATTATGCTGAATGTAAGGAGGGACGGTGATGACCACAAGAGACACTACATGGAGAAAACAGCTCCAGCAGCCACCAGGAACTTCCCCCTGTCAACAAAGTTCAGCTGTTGCAATGGGGTGATGTATATTGTCTATGTGTCTGTTGGATTTAAATGAATGAGAGGAGGCACTTTGTTTCCCAAGACCTCTCTGGTGTGTGCCAGTGAAATGCCTCCTTCATACCGCAGCAGAGCAAGGAATGCTCTGTGTAGCACTCCCTTCCTTCACAGTCTTCCAGGGGTCTCCTACACCTGTTTCATCTCACACTGAAATTGAAAATGCACAGAGGGAGAACCAATACTTCTACAGGCTGTGGAGCAACCCACAAAGGGAAGTTCAAGGGGCCACCAGCTATTGAAATATAGCTCTGGCTTAGCGACATTAGGAAAAAATCTGCTTCTACTTTGCTTTGCTCCCTGGCTGCGATAGTGACTGTGTTTAATCTTGCCAAAGATAAGAAATTTTTTAAAAAGTCACAAAACCACCAAGTTCAGAAATCTTATCTAAAGTGCACTCAGGCTTCCCACCCTTTCATCACTCAACATGAAAGGTGTCAGCTAAACTGGAGAGACAGATGAATTGTGAGGCTCATCATGAGCTTCAGGAGGCCATACTGTAGGAGGAGAGGTTTCCCTGAGCTTCCTAACATGCAGTGCTGAATAAAACACCACCATATGGTGCTATGTACCAGTGTAGGCATCAGCACGGTACAGGGGAGGTTCACACATGAGACTTGAGCCCTGAACCTCCACATGCAGACGCTCAGCAGGTGGGATACCAGGTGGCAGGAGTGTGGGTATCTATGAGCTCAAAACACTCTGTGATTTGCCTCAGTTCCCAACAACGTTTTTGGATTTGGCAGTTCTGCAAAGTGGGAGGACCAGCAGCAGGAGTGTTCACCAGGGTGGTATGAGGGCAGCTCCTCATGCCCCTGCCTGCTGCCTGGGCTGAGGCCAGCAAAGCCCCCAGGTCAATCCCTAAAACCGAGGCTTTCCACTTGATTTCCAAAAATGCTAAGAGAGACAAAGTCTTTGCTGATGTCTGGGGGAAAATAGGGCCCTCACAAGTTTTGAAAATCAGGTCACTGGACCTCTCCTGCTGCCCACGTGGCAGGTCCAGGGGCTGTGGCCAAACCAACCGGCAGCATTCCTGCCCACAGATATGGGGACACAGGCACTCCCCCACCAGCTGTGCTGACTCCAGGCTCCCCAGCAAGAAGCATCAGGCTAACTCCACTGTAACAAAGTAATTGTCCTCACTGCTTCACCCAGACACTTGAATTAGACCAACAACAAAAAAAAAAAAGCGAGCACTGTAAATAGTTTATATATTCCTGGTCTTGAATTCATGTCTTCCCAGTGATCAAGACAAAGATCTTGTCAGCTCATGACAAAGGCTCCCATGCAGAAGTCAATGTGAAGATCAAGAAAGTCTTGAAATCTACAAAGCTGAAAGTCCTCCGGGGCAAGAGGACACTCTACCCTGAATCCTGGACTAACAGAGGCTGCACTTGTCCCATCCTCAATCCTGGTAGGTTTGACTCCCTGAGCAGTACATCCCCAACACGTTTACACAGATTTCCTTCCCACTTCTCTGTCCCCTCATGCCAGTGAGCTGAGATTGCAGCCCAGTGTTGATACAGCATTTGGAGTCCAACAGCAATCTCCATCAAATTTGGATTTTGTAGAGGAAAAACTCTGTTCATTCTATAGACTTTCAAACGTACAATTCTCTTTATGAAGCATAGTAACAGTCTTACAGCTTTACCAATTTCAGTCTGTTCCCAGAGGGAGGGAGGTGCACATCATGCCATGATTACATGACATATTTTTTCAAAACTAATGCTAATTTGAATCCATAAAAACACATTTAAATCTAATTTCACTCATGATATTGTACTGAAGTTCTAATCTAAACTCAAGGGAAGATATCTCTTTGAAAGTAACACTAATTTGCATCTACATGATTTGGAAGAGATTCTCTTACACAGTGAGAGGAGAGCTTTGACTTCCCAGGTTTTTCTCATCATCTTTCACTGAAATGGAGTATAACCAGTGGTGGCTAAACAGTGCATGCAGTCTCCAGTATGGACAAGGAGATGCAGACTCTGGATTTTCTTCAATAGAGCAAAACTAATCTGCAGCTGACACACCTTTCTTTACAACTCCAAGATAAACCAACAGTTACCAACTAATTCAGATGAAGGATTTTCTTTCCGTAAGGCACACACATCACTTGGAAATCACCAATGAAAATGTTGACTTCAGTGCTGAGACATCCCTTGTGCGTGCAGCACTAGGAACTTCCTTTGGGGGAAAGGGCTGTCTGCGAGGCTGGATCATGCAGAAAGGTTATTCATTGATGAGGTGTTTGCAGTTGTCTTTCATCTCCACCAAAGTGAGTGTCTTTGGCTTTGAAGGCAAGCTGCCATGATAGCACAGCTGTAGTCAGGAAGTCTTGTCAGGTGCAAGGGTCAGATGAATCAGCAGCATTAGGCAGGACTTTACTGTTTAAGTGCAGTAAGACTTTGGATATTGGTAAAACACCATAAATCTATAAATAAATAGATACAGCTGTTTTATTTTTCCATATGCAATGCAAATGCAAGCAAGAAAGCCCAGATGTGTCTGCCTTAATATAAACCTGGAGGAATGCCATGGAAGCTGTCAGACACTGAGTGTGGCAGGGCAGCCTCGCACCTGACACCCAGCTTTGTGACTCCACTAATTTCAGAGGAGCTTCACTGATTTTTCCCCAGCAGAGGAGAAGACAGCAGTAATCACATAATCAATGAAGATCACTTGGACACCAGCAGAAGGGTGGAGGTGAAATTGTCTTTAGAGACAATCCAGGTGTCTGACACGTCAGGTATTACTCCCTTGCCAGCTCTCATGATTTACACTGCAAAGTTTAGTATTGTCTTGAAATGCAACTGCTGGCATCCCATGAGTATAAATTAATCTCAGCTTTCATGTTAGAAAGAAGTTGTAAAGTTTGGTCCTAATGAAAAACTTGAAAACATCAACAGAGCACATCTTTAAGATTCAATGATTTCAAAGTGGAAAAAAAAGGATTCCAGATATTTTTTTAAATCTCATGATTTTCTTTAGCTACCACATTCATTTCTGAATGGTTGTCAATGCTATATTAGCAGATTCAACCCTCTCTCGGGGTAAGAGTTTCTGATCTCCAGATGTATAAACCAAAAACAGCCGGATAAAAAGACAAGTTGACATAAAACAAATTCCTGAAATATGGCTGTAATGGAGATCACATCTCCCAAAACCATAGAGGAGATCAAAGATAAAAATAGAAGAAATAAAGACATATTTTTATTCTGTTTCACAGTGCTAAAGAGATACCAAAAGGAGAGTGGGCTCTTAAAGGCTCTGACAAGAAATAAAAATTCCAACCATTTGTCAAATATCCATGGGCTGTTTTCAGATAATAAATGTGCTTAAATTCCTATGAGAGGATATTCGCTACCTTTGCACGCCTCCACACACCCCCACACAGGCAGGTTGGACTTCTGGGGGGACACTGAGCTGAAAGGTTTAAAGGTCTCAGCTGTTCACAGGGGAACATGAGCCCCTTCCCCTCCTTGGCTCTGCCAAGCATAGACACAAATAAGCATGGAGCTGCCTGCCAGCAACACAGGGCAAAACGCACAGCCTCAAGTCCTGGCTGGTGGCATCTCAGTCATCTGATTCATTTTAATTTTACACTTCTGTAACATCAGGTTGAAAATCTAGAAAGCCCTACCAAATCATCAACCATGGCAATATTTGTTTGCTTTCTGAGGGTGCATGCCATGTTTTTCTCTCAAGAGAGAGAGTTTTAGAAGCCCTTGAAAAGTGATGTTTATAACAGCAGGATTGACATGGCAAAAATTATTGTCTTGCAAAGGGTGATATTGCCATACGCATATCCTGTGTTTACTTGGCAGAAGAGAGGGGGGGTGTGCCCAAAAACTCAGATGAAGTAGATAACAAATTGTATTGAATTAAAGAAAAACATGCTTGACCTTTAACTAGGGGACAGTCTCCCTTTATTCTGAACTACAAAATGAAAACCCAAGAAAACACTAGCAGACTCCCTGCTGTGTCCAGGATGGAGCCAGACCACTGAGAGCACTGGGAGAGACTGATCTCCGATCTCCCCCAGGCTAGTTTGTACCACCACGTGGTGCTCCCCAGACTGGTGCAAGGAGGAGAGGGTACAGGCGGGGCCTCAGGCTTGCCGTACCCGAGATGTGCTGCAGCAGGATGCTGGCCCTGGCAGGGAGCTCCTCCTGCCATGGGAGGAATGATCCTCCTAGTTATCCCCATTCATGGCATATTCGTGGCCCATTTAGGCTGTTGGGATCTGTGGCAGTGTTTCTTTAGCTAATTCAAAGCAAATGCTTCACTCCATCCCCTCGCTTAGCAGTTATTGCCTGGCTCCAAGCGCTCGTTGAGTCGTGCCCTGAAAGCCAAGCGCAGACCCAGATGCCCAGGGTGAGCCCTGTGGCAGGGCACTGCAGGGCCATGCTCCAGCCCTTTCTGGCAGCTTCTGGACACCAGGCAAGGCTTTGCCAGATGCTGCTGTCATGTCTCTAAACATCTGGCAGAGGCAGAAATTAATGCAGCTCATTTCAGTATGACTGCCACCCCCTCAGGCTCTTCTGGGGTGCTCATGCCAGCAAATCTAGTATTGCCTCTCATCAGGGTCTGGCATGCCTTTGCCTGCAAGGGGGCACTGGGCATTTTGAGCAAGACACCAGCACTGGGCCCTCCTGCACTGTCACTACTGGAATGCAACTGATTTCTGGGCCCAGGTGTATTCAGGGAGGGGTGAGGCCAGTGGCTGTCAAATGAAGGTAATAGCAGTTCCCAAACAAGGTATAAAAACTTGCAATGCAGTCCCCAGGGTTCAGCTTCCATTTATATTTAGAAGCTAGCAAAATCAAAGCTAGTATACTGCATCTCACTGACAGATGCGCCACAGGGGTCTTTTTTCCATAGGTATAGATAGAGGTATAGATATACAGATATATGAGAGAAACAATATGTATAAATATTTCTTTGTATAAGTGCTTTTTGACATGGGACTAGATATCCAGGCTGACTTTGCAATGTCAATAGGCCTCTTATGTGTAGTGCTGTGAAGTCCCTGACAGCTTTGCTGGTTTGCAGGCTTGGAGTACCTCGTGGCAGGACACGAGGACATCCGAACGGGCAGACTCATAGTCAACATGAAAAGTTTTGTCCATCAGTGGAAGTCGGCTCTTGGAAGAAAGGTCCTTGAGATTTTGAAGAGAGACTGCAACTAGAGGTACATGACTGCCTAGGGCATTTCTTCATGCACAAAATGCAACAGCCTTCACAGAGAGAAGACCTCTAGGATGAAAACTGGAATGTAAGGAAATAGTGCCAAAATGTGTAGCGAGACATTCAGAGTTGTAGGCGCTGTCTAATTTAACCCTTCCTGGTCAACGTTCATTCACTCCCCTGTAGCTTCCTTGCCAGGGGCTCACCTGAGCCCAGCTCATCATTATGTTGAGGGAAACAAAGGGGCAGACGCTTGTCTCACTCCAGTGTGATGTTGGAGCAACTCCTATGAAGCCACTGATCACCCCAGATGAAATTGTCACCCTAGAGAGGGAAAGCATGTCCATGAGCTACAGCTGAGAAGCAAAACACCACTGCCAGTGCTGCCAGCATGGATCCTGAGTGACTTCCAGAGGCTCCCAGAGAATGCTGTGGGGAAGGCGGTGGCTGCAGCAGAGGGCAGGCGCTGACAGCAGCATGGCAGTGACAACTGCTCTTTAGAAACACCCCCTCGGGTTAAGACACGGCATCCGTCAAAGAGAATAAGATACCGCTTACTTTTAACCTGGTCACCCCACTGAAGGTTTCGGGGGCTAAATTCTCTGCTGGTGCTGGCGAGGACAGAGCTGCCAGAGTGAATCAAACCCCTCTGCCTTGACACAAGCGCAACGCAGGGCCGGGGCCAGCTGTCCACCCACCACACAGCTGCAGAGAAGAGCCAGCTCCAGAGGGTGCAGCGTCTCTGAGCTTTTGTCCTTGAAGCGTTAAAAAACGAACCTAGCCCTAGTGTAAATATTTCATTGTATAAAGCACTTTACTACCTGCCACTTCACGGTGCGGGAAGTCTAATTGTGTTGGGGAAAGAAGAGGTTGAAGATGGAATATGAAAAGAACTCACTGAAACAGAAGCACTCCTGAAGATCCCCCCAGTTGGACGGCGTTAACAGTATAAAGGGAATGGCCAGCCTGGCACTGGCCACTCAGAGTATCTGAGGATGCAATTTGAAAGAGAAAGTATTTGCACTGAAGTCCCAGCTTCAGACCAGCACTTGGACCCCGTGGGCAGGACTCCAGCGAGACTTCGCAAACAGTGCGAGAAGAAGAGACTTTGAGATAAAAAATGCAATTGCCAGAGGAGAAAAACTCTGCCTGCAGGAAGAGGAGTGGATGCAGAGAACAGAGAGGACTCGCATTCGCATGTCACAACCCAGCGATTCATGGTGGGCCTGGAGTTTATTTTATTTTTATGTTAGTATTTAAAACTGAACATTTTATTTGTTTTCCTCTGTGTTATTGTTTGCAATATACATGGCCATTATACTTCCTCATTAACACCAGTATGGAATATAGCACAGTTTACTGCAGTTTTCAGCACTAAAATATATCTTTTCTATAAAGCAACTTTAAACCACATTGCATAGAGTGTATTTTGTTCATGAGTGTGAGGGGAAAGAAAAGGAAGACATGCAACACCAGAAAAGTCACGAGTCTACCAATCTGCTTTACTTATGTATTTTTCTTTCAAGGTCCTGTGGACTCACAAAAAAATGATACTATTTTGGTAATTTGTTTTTATATCTCATGTATGTAATAAATATAATATGATCTCAACATCTTCATCTCCTGTTACTGCTTACACCACTGGCAATATGGTCTTCGTGCCTGTGCTAAAGAGTGCAGTGAAGATGGCTCTGGGTGCAGAGAAGCTGCCATGGGGGCTATTTTCCTCTCTGGGGAAGGTAGCATTCACCATGTGGTAAAAAGCCAAGCAGCATGGATGGCTCACAGAAATCCCGTTTCACCTCTATTTTGGGAGGCTTATAAGCTCTTCTCATAAGGGGAATTGTACCTAAGTATTTTCAAAGCTGTCCAGATCCTTGTATCCACAGAGGCCTGATGGCTGAGCTGCAGAGCAGTTACCCATAAAAAGCAAGCCAGGGATGGCAGAAATCAGGCCCTACATTTGAAACATTTGAAACTGTAAAGGGGGAAAAATAGGCTGTGGGAAATGAGCACTGTGGCAAAAGGTCTATAAAAACACTGCAGAGTGAAGTCAAGCATCAGAAATGAGTGGCCAGGGGGCCAAGGCGTAACCTGCGGCGTGGGCAGCAGCACCCGAGGCGGGCGGTTAATCAGTAGCTGCCAGGGCACCACGCTGCAGCAGCACCCATCTCCCCGGCAGAGGAGACTCCTCCTATGGAGACACTTGGAGACTAAGAGCCTCCAACATCTCTCTTCTGATTTAAAACTTTGCTGTTTTACCTGCCTGACATATTTTTAGCCTTACTTTATTTTAATGCCATTAAAACTATGTTTGCAACGACTGACTGATTAACGTGAAAGCTGGAGGGTGTGAGCAGAGAGTCCCACAGTCACAGCCAGCTAGAGCACTGCAGGGAATCGGGACAGCTCTGGCGGCAGACACTGCTTATGGCACCTTGTCTGACCCCCGCCTAGCCTTGGATCTGGACACTGATGGTTTTATGAAGGAAAGGGATTAGCTTCCATAGGGCAAATCTGTCCATGAGAGATTTCTGTGAGGGGAATTTTGGCTGGAAGGAGAAGTGTCCCTTTACCAAGAGCAGGAGAGCTGGATATCCTTCTGTCCATATGAGATCACCTCACAGTGACAAAGTGGCCAGCTAAATCCTTCTCAGTGAGAAAAGTTTGTTTGGACAGTAAATCTTTGCAACTGAATGAGTTCATGGAAGCAGCCTGCCTGGTTTATCTATTTAATCCCAACTGTTACATATACTAGTAGTTTCCTTCGGGATGGTTCTGACATACTCTCTCCATTTCTGACAGAGTTGTAGGTCGATAATTCTTCGGATTTGCAGAAGTGGTGCAAGATGTGTGACCAGCAGAAGCAGGGAGGTTATAGTCCCCCTGTACTCTGCACTGGTGAGGCCACAGCTGGAGTATTGTGTCCAGTTTTGGGCACCTCAATACGAGAGAGATATCGAGGTGCTGGAGTGAGTACAGGGGAGGGCAATGAAGCTGGTGAAGGGCCTGGAGAATAAATCCTATGAGGAGTGATTGAAGGAGCTGGGACTGTTCAGTTTGAGGAAGAGAAGGCTGAGGGGAGACCTCATCACTCTCTACAACTACCTGAAAGGACGTTGTAGAGAGGTTGGTGCTGGTCTCTTCTCACAGGGAATTAGTGACAGAACAAGAGGGAATGTCTTTAAACTGCAACAGGGGAGGTTCAGACTGGACATTAGGAAAAAATTTTTCACAGAAAGAGTGGTCAGACAGTGCAATAGGCTTCCCAGGGAGGTGGTGGAGTCACCATCCCTGGATGTGGGAGTCATTTAGATGAGATGTCGGGGGATATGGTGTAGGGGAGAACTTTGTAGAGTAGGCTGATGGTTGGACTTGATGATCCCAAGGGTCTTTTCTAACCTGAATGATTCTGTGATTCTGTGATTCTGTGATATGAGAACAGGATGCCTGTCCCTGCCCACCTGAAGAGTAGATTTATTGCTTGACGACTCCAGCAGTAGCAATGCCTTGACCAGTCCTGCTGTGTGACAAAAATCAGCAGCAGGAAAACCAGCCCAGTCATAATCAGAGTTGGCAGCAGCATCCACAAAAGGGCCTTTTCTTCCAGAAATACCCTTCTGGCCTTACAGACAAGAGCTGCTGATGCAGGCAAAACTGGCAGCTTCCCAGAGGCCAAGCTGCCCCTCTCTGGACTGTGCTGCTCCTGGCAAGAGGAGAGCAGAGGTGAGTGCCACGGTTTCAGGGACCAAAGTGGTGACAGTGGCACCGGGAACTGCAGCAGCTCTCCCCAGAGCATCCCCATGCTGTACGCATGCCTCACCTGCACCTAAAGAGCAAGTACCCCCCTGCCACTGAAGGAAACATGGTGAACTCTTCATCCATCCCTGTTTCCAATGTAGGAGGCTAGATGTAAGCATTGGCCAGGGATCAGTGATAGGTGCTAGGGCTGGCTGCCAGAGACCCCATGCTCCTCTCTGTCAGCATTGCAAGTGTGACTCTCAGTTGGTGATAGGAACTTGGGTTGGAGGAGGTAAAGCGGGTGTGTTGGAGCCAGCTGCCACCACAACACAGACTCTTAAGTATACATGGCAATACAGCCCCTCCAGTGTATCTACATATGTTCCAAACCTGTATTCTCCCGAAGCACTCACAGGAGACCTCTTTCACTCTTTCTGGTGGATTTGCACACGAGGTCTCAGCAGATGCTTTGGCACAGAGGAAGGAACACCCAGCCCCAACAACAAGTTTTCAGTCCCTCCTTGACTCTCCAAGCCATATCATGTCCCATAAGAGTTGTCAGGACCAGGCACTAAGCCAAATACATACACTGCTGTGCAAGTGTTTCTTCACTGTCCTCTGCCATCACTGCTACTTGTGGAAGAAAGCAGGACAAGCCACCTGGATCTACCCAATAATTTTCACTTACCTGAAGCCAAGTGCTTGGAGGAGCCTGTACTCAGAGATGTCCCACATCCTCCTTCAGAGACGTCACCTTACACATCCGACAGCTCACTAGTAAACATCTGCAAATGGGGTGAGCACTCTCCAGCTCTGCAGGGCCTGCAGGATGGGTACCTCTGCCCAGCCCATTCATCTGGAAGCAGGAGGTGACCGAACAGAGGTGTTTAGGTGAAACATCTGCTTTTATTCTGTTAAAGAGCATTTTTCTCTTTGGACCACCTCAACAGACACCAACCATGCCTACAGGCTATGAGTGCAAGGAGGGACAGGGGAGAAGCTCCTTCAGCCTCAGCCACATCCTTCCCCACAGCAGCAGCTGGCTGTAGGGCAGCTGGTCAGCCCATGGACCCCAGCAGCATGTCTCCCACCTCCCAGGATGTGCTACTGATGGGCTCTCCTCCATCCTCAACACCTCCCAGACCAAGCCCCAGCCAGCTGCAGAAGTGGTGTCCCCTCCTGCCACGGCAAGAGCCTGGAGAGGGCTCAGGGCTGTGCCAGCTACACACGCGTGGAGCCTGTCTGGCCAGCCATTGCTTGCCCCAGAGGAATGTGATCTTCCAGTCACAGTGGAAAATTACAGGCATGTTTAATATAGTTGCTCTGGACAGCTAAATCTTCTGGGATATGACTGTGTTGCTGAAAATGACTGAACATCTGGTACTAGTGGCCTGCCTAAATGGAAAGCTGAGATGGTATGGGTAAACATAACAACTTGGGAACAAATATCTGCAGTGTATTTCGTTTTTTTTTTAATCTTTATTTTTAGTTATTGTATTGACTTCAGTATCAACACTGGCTAGAATAAACATCTCAAAAATGTCCGGTGGCTGCTGCCCCAGCATCCAGAGGAGCCCTCTCTCTGATAAGGCAGGAGAAGATCGGCTGCCTGTGGGCCTTCTGGGCTGATGTGTTGATGTTTCGATGACGGTGTTTCCAAAGCATGCCCTTGCCCAGGGGTCACAGCTTCTTTTCCCACAGTTCAGCACAGAAACATCACGAATGCCTTTTATTGCTTCAAGGGAAGGCAATGAGCCTTCAGCAAGGCTCACAAGCTGGGAAATATACTATATATGGGAAACTTGTTGGCATGTTGAAAATGTTAGCATGGCCTAGAGGCCAACATGCTGTGGCAGGCATCAGGAGAGCCGCTCTCTGTGCTCAGCCCAGCTCCAGGCTGTGCCCATCTCCTCATTTCTCCATCACTCCAGTGGGTCCTTTGGAGCAAAAATAATTCTGGGCTGCTTGCAGATGTGATGTGCTCATGGTTGTGATGTGCTCACAGGTGTGATGCACTCATGGATATACTTAAGCCCAACTGATGCACGTAGCCCAGGGAAAATTTTATCACGCCCAAGCCTTGATCTCTGCAATGCAATCTGCAGTTCAAGGCATCTCCAAGCTCTGCCTGGACACTTTCTCAGCAGTAGAAGATGTGTAAAAAAAGTTTATCAGGCTACTGGGAGGTCTAGGGGGGGTGTAGGTGTGGGTGCGAGTGCGGGTGAGGGTGTGTGTATGTGCATCCCGACGGGACTGCTCGCTGCTTCATTTCCCAGATGGTGTTTTCTCTGCTCACGTCTCTGAGCTCCCCCTGACCGGACAGGTTTCTCACACTGCCGGAATTTCTTTTTTGGCCTCTTCTCACAGTCTTGTACATAGAAGTTATATACACTTATTCAGCACAGGACATGGATTTTAAGCCATCTGGAAATCAGGGCTGGAAAAAGGCCCTCAGATCTGTGTGAAAATTGCTGAGAAGAATAAAATTGCTTCCTAAACCCAACGTTAGTGAGGTTCCCTGAACTGATTGGCTGTGGGCATGGATATGCACCCCTTCCAGCAGGTGCAAAATGCAGTTCAGTTCCAGGCTCAGGACACACGCTGAGGTACTGAAAGACAGGAAAAACAGATCAAAACCAAGCAACTGTCCATTAGGCTGGAATTAACCTGGAGTAATGAACATTCCTCATTGTATTTCCCGTGCCTGATTTACACACATCATCCCTACCTGGTTCAGTAGAAGATATTTCTGACATTATAACCTTAAAACATATACCTATAAAAAATGCAGTTGCTCTCTGTCTCTGCTTTTCATCAGAGCTCTCCTTTGTTTGCATCAGGTGCAATTCACATCTGGACCTTGAGCATTTGTGCAGCCTCTGTATCTGAATAACACCTGTAGTAGATAAGGAAACGTTATTTCAGGTACACAAACAAGGACTGGAGATTCACCCCACCTAATGTGAGGGGTTGGTGGCAGGTGGCAGTTGTGCAAGGATCCCTGATTCCCTCAGGGATGCAGAAGAGACCCAGGAGCACTCCGAGAGGGCTATTACAGCTTGTCAACTGCCCCTTGGGGGCAGGTCAGGGGGCAGGAAGATGCACAGGTACTTCTGTACATCAAAGAGCATTACCAAGATGCTCTTGGCAGAAGAGCAGGGGATTAAACCCACCCTCCACAGGGGCAGGGAAGTTACACAGAGCAGAGGTCCAAGCAGGGACACCACCTCTGTAGCTGTGAGCAAATGCAGGGACAAGGGACCCCAGCCCCAGGGTGGGAGACAGGGAAGCCTCAGCCATCGCTGCCATCGCCCCTTGTTTGGCATGGCTGCCCCGACCTGATCAGCTCCTTCCCCCAGAGAGATGTAGCGGGGGGTTGTTTCTTGACCTGTAAATCAGGTCCTTGAAAAGGCCCCCAAAGCCACTGGGGTGACTGGAACAGGGAGGAAGATTCAAGGGACCCCAAGCCTGGTCACTGCAACGCATGCAGCTGGCAGCCACCTAGGGAGTTTGAAAATGCTCACACAGAGCTATGTGTGCAAAGTAAACATGCCCAGAGCTGCTCTGCAGTGCAAACAACCCGTGCCTGTGCCATCAAACACCTCCGAAACAGACATTTCGGGAAAGATGCTGGCCCTTGGCAGCACCAGGGCCAGGGGGTTGGCAGGGGATGAAGTGGCGCAGGACAGAGCTGGGCCAGGAGCCATGCTAACAACTTGGTGGTACAGAGAATCACCTTCCAGTGCCCAGAAAAGTTCCTGAAAACTATGTAATTTATTCACATGTCTGTACCTCCGGAGAAGCAGCACATCCTGCCCTGTGACTTGTCCCCGGCTGCAGCCAACAGCTACAAAGGCAGGAGGAAAAAACCAACAGAAAACAGAAGCCAAGTTATGCAGCAGAGGGGGAAAAAAATATTTTCCTGGTCACAGCGGGTGACCGGCAGAAACCCCGAAAGGCACTGTAAATACAATGCAATGCAGCACGGACAAACAGCCCAGGCCTCGACACTCTGGGGAGCCTGACACTCCACAACAATGCCCTGGGGACTGGTGACCATGATGGTGCCGGTGGGACAAGCCAGAACTCACAGTCCTGCTCGGGGACGTAAACAGGACGTCCCACCCCGGGCTGATACCGATCAGCTGGACAGGGCAGAAGAGGGAAGAGGCCGGGCCCCTGCTGCACCCTGGTCACCTCTGAAATGACAAAGCAAAATTGCAAATGACAAAATACAAACAATATTGCAAAGAGCTTCAAGACAGATGGTTGAGAGGCGGAGACGGCCCGGGGCACTTCTGCCACAGACTGCAGCAGGGTCTGCTCCCTTGCCTGAGCTCTGTGCTGGTGACTATTTAACTTTGACACATTAAAAACGATAACGACCAAATTCTTCTGAGCAAAAAAGCACTTATAATTGGATAATGACCACTGAGCATCAGTAGCTGGGTTGCCTAATGCCTGAAGGAAAGCAGGAGAATTTTTTTTCCATCCACAGACCTATTATGAAGCTGACAGGGTCCTGCTCTCTGCAATTCCCATTAATTTTACTGCTGGCCTTCAAGATTTATGACAGCTTCGTCTGACATTCATGGAGCAGACAGGTATTGTTACGTGCCGACATAACCCAGGTAGCAGCCACGGGTTGTTCACAAATGACTGCACTCCAGTCAACTTTGGAAAACTCCTGGCTTTTGTTCAGGGAAATAGTAAATAAATGAGAATCACTTTAAATTCCAGTCTCCCTTTCCACCCTCAGGGAAGTCCTACACATGCCAGAGAGCAGGGATCACTGCTCATCCTGTATTCAACCAGCAGGCGAGCTTAAATCCATAGAAATCCTTGAATACCTGGCAGATGATGACATACACTGAGGACATACCATACCTGTCATTTAAACCCTCTGTGATTTGGAAAAAATCAAACATATGGCAGTTATATTAGCCAGGAACAAAGAAGGCGTGACCAGCTGGCATCCTCATTCTTCTCCTTCCCGGACCCCATTTTCTCTAGCTGTGCAGATTCTTTTTTTTTGTATATATATTGTCCAAAATAGAGAGAAAGCAAATAGAACTAAAATAGCACCAGTACAAGAGAAAATACTATCAGGAGTTCCTGTTCACAAGGCTATCCTGGCATTTATCTGGTACTGTTGACATATTTAATAGCCATCCAGTCTCTGCCAGCTGGATGCCAGCTTCAAGCTCGAATCCGCAACTGAGATAATAACTTCTTGCTTCATGCTACAATTTCTGCAATGTTATTCCTCCTGTAATGTGAGTTAGCAGTGTAGCATATTCTGGGGGACAGCTTATCTGAAGGCATAAAATAAAAAAAAAAAAATATATCTCCATGGCCGATCCCCAAATTTCCCTGAGCTGGGGAAAAAAGGATTTTGCTTTCATGTTATGTTAAGGATGTGTTTTTTCTCAGTGAATTGCAATGAAGAAAGCCTGTTGCTTTGCTGATAAAGGACTGTGAGTGCTACCATGATTTTAGTATAGTTTCTGAAATCTTCTGAATATTTCTTCAGTATGATGAAGTATAATGAATCTTTAGTATAATGAGTTCTTCAGTATAATCAATCATTTTAATTATCTGTAGTCCATGGAGATACATCCATGGAAAAAAGCTAGGGAGTAACCGGGCTCCCAATTCCCCCTCCCCAGTCGGTGCAGCAATTGCACCCAACTTGTTGGAGGCTGGTGCCAGGTTATACTAGGTGCTGCCCAGAGAGGTTTTCCCCCAAAGACTGAAAGGTCTGAGGGCTCCAGGGAGACCAGGGCTTGGGGAAGAAGTGTTGTCCCCCTTGTCTTGCTTGGAGGATTTTGTTTTCCTTCCTTGGCATTACTCAGGAGTGGAACTGGGTTGAGCTTTTACGACCGGCAGCGTTCTCATGGTGAGAGCACCACCACTCTCACTTGCCGCAGTCCCGACACAGAATTTGCGGAAGGTCAGACATCCCATCCCCTCCACCAGCAGGCCACCATCACCATCAAGCAGCAGACACCACAGGGGCAGAGGCAGAGCCCACCATGTGGCTGCAGGAACCCAGGTCCTGGGGAGCACGTGTGCTAGCACCCAGCTTGCTGGTGGCAGCTTAGCTGCTGTGAAACAAGCCTTCTAAGAACCAGTGATATATGGTAGTAAAGCACTTCAAACTCTATGGTTTTTAAATCCACCCACCTCCTGTTTTCCAGAGCAGATGAAAGCCATGATAAAACGTAAAGTGTGGATTTGGAGCCCACCACAGACCACTTCTTGGAGGTCTGGGGCAGGGTGGATCCCTCACTGAGACAGCATGAGGGTCTGAGAGCCAGAAAGAGTCACCTATTGCAAACCAGAGGTGCTATGGGTCTTATTCACTGCAGCTGAGTGGGTTTCTCCTAATGACTTGCAAGCTGCTGAGCACTGACCTTCAGTCCAATTGTCTCCTTGTCCCTCCTTTAATAAACACTATTTTAATAATAATGAGCCATAAAGGTTACTGACTCATCCTTTCTCTTCCAGTTAAGGAAATGAATTGGTCAATTATCTTAAGCATAACATAACTCAAAAAACCAGATTCCTGTCAAGGGATCCAATGTGCTGCCCATTATAAACTGAGAAACAACCTTCAGGTATCAGTTCCCAGCCAACACAACATTAGTATGTGTTATAATTAGACATTGGTTTTGTTGCTGCACAGTCCTGTGGTTACAGTGCTTTTCACTGTAAACCCACTCGAACTGTGTGACTTGGCCAATGACTCTGACCTTTTCTCATCAATGAAATACACGTTCTTTTTGAGAGACCTAGTGCCTCTGCATACTTTTTTCCCTTGTTACTGTCATGCAACCATGATTGCTTTACTAAGCAGAGGGGGAAATAACAACAGTAACTTATATACTGGAAATTTTTTTTTTTTTTAATGCAAGTGGTACACAATAAAATCCATTTTGAATCTGTATCATGTTATGTGACAGCAAGAGAGTGAACAAACAGAGATAGCTCCCCTTCTTCCCGTGCAAACAGACACAAAATAATACAGTTAATTAAATTTTTCCTTGACTTTGCCTCCCTCACACTCACAACCTTGGAGCCCTCCAGTATCGTCAGATGCTAATATGGTGGCAGCTCTGACTGGAACAATGTTGAATTGTGGGTCCCTGTGCCATGCCCATCCCTTCAACGCTCACTGCCCTGGGAAGGTCCCTCCTGGCACTGGCTGCTGTCACATTCTTCACGCAGGAGCACCACAGCAGGTCCTTAGAGCTGGTTATCTGCCACATTCACAGCAGCACAGCACACAATTCAAGGCACCCTCGCAGGGGTAGCAGCCCTGCTGGGGGACATCCCTGCAGGCAGCAGGGGCTGCTGGCACCCACAGTCCTTGAGTGCAAGGGCATTGCTGGTGCTGAGGGTGAGCATGGTATGTTCTGCTTTTGCTGGGTGTTGGGGTGCGGGGCACTTCTCTAAACCTGTGACGCCAAGAAACAGACAGGGAAGGAGATGAAGTGATAACAATGTCCAAATGGGACAGACCTGACTGCTGTAGGCAGAAGTGCCCCCACTATGCATGAGTACCATGCATGGACATTGTGAACTTCTCAGAAGAGAACATCTAAAAATATGCTTTTAAAAAGAGAAGAAAAGTGGAAGACATTGGTTGGTGGTAAGGAAGAACATATAGGAAGACATCAAGTACGGCAAAAAACCTGGAAATGGGCAGAAAAGACAACTGCTCAAAAGCCCACTTCTAATAACCTAGCAGGAGCTGGTACCCAAGGGCTTGAACACTTAAAGGAGCTGAATATCTCTAAGTCTTGTTTTGCTTTCCATTGCAAATCATCCAGTCACATTACAAAATGTTAAAATCTTGCAGTTCATGTTTAGTAAGCACTTTCTTTGGCCTGAGAGGTGCACATACATAGGGAAAACTCTGAGCAGCAGAGACTTGTCTTTTTTTTCAGCTATCCCTCCTGGTTTAGTAAAAAGGGTCACTCCTGGATGTGTACCTTCATTCACCTCTTCCCTTGGACCATCACAGACACAACGTTGACATGACAGCACTCCAAACCACAGCTCCCCAAAGGTAGAAGTGGTTTTGCCCCCACCACAGTCTGACCCTGCTTGGGTCAGGGGCCGGCTCCTGCCTGCAGCCAGCCGGGTGCCAGCTGGGAGCGATGCCCACAGTGGGAACAGTGGCCTGGTTGGCATCTCACTGGCCTTGCTCCCGGGCAGCCAAGGGCAGAGCTCAGCTCCTTGGGTTGAGTGCCACACTGAAGGTCTGCAGGGCAAATTACACCACGCTACCTGGCGCTCAGCAGGAGGCACAGATGTGCAGCCGTGGGCCCGCAATTTACATTTAAAGAATTAATAAAAATTCCAGGCCAGAGAGCTTCTGTGGGGTTTATAACCTTGACATTTTTTATCACCCCCTGGCTTGTTTCTTTTTCCCTTTATAACCAAACAAACCCATACAAATTAGTATTTGAAAGTATGCAATTAGCAAGCTGCTCCTGCAGCTATGCAGTACTCCTGCCACCCAGTTTCCCAATGGGGGGAAATCAACAATAAAGAACAAAGAAAAGAATTTGCTGCCTCATATTAATGACTGCTGTTTGAGGACAGCATTTGTATTTTAAATGAATAGCTTGTTGAGGACAAAAAGGTCAGAACTGCATTTTATGGTAGCAGTAGAATAGCAGGAGGACAGAAGAAAGGCAAAAGCTGCGAGCAGACAGGCGGAACAACACACTCTGCTTGCTGGAGAGGCTGGGACCAGCGCCTGGCCAAGCTGAGGCCACACATTCAGGAGTCAAAATACGGGCATGGTCCTGCAAGGTGGTGAGGACAGCGGTGGGAAGGGAGAACACTCACTTCCCAGCCAAGTCAATGAGCTCTGTGGCACACAGCATGGTTCGGGAACCATCAGCTCAGCCCAGTGATCCTCCCCAAAATCCTTCCCTTCTGCAAAGTCATATGGATCCATCTCCTTGCACATGGAATATTTTTCATCAGCTCTGATGCCCTAAGTGTGCTCTGTCCCCCAAGATGCTGCCTGTGGATATGCAGTAAAACCCTGCCAACACCCAGCAAGAAAGCCTGTGCCTACCTGTTGAGCACGGTTACCTGGGAATGTGCCCTTTGTTACCTTAATGTCTTCAAATTGCCTAAAGTTAAATCTAAATTGAGAAGCCCAAATGAAACTGATGCTGTTTCAAGTTATACTGCAAAACTCCAGCCCTTATCCATGGATATTGATCAATACCTTCAGGAGAACTCAGGCTGCTGGCTCTCTGAGGCTTCAAGATAAAGATGAACCAATATGGGATTGTTTTAACCAATAATGTGCGATGAGAATGAACTAAATGCACCACAAGTGATGATAAAGCTAGTCAGAAAGGAAAGCCAATGTCTCCAAAAGGGCCCTGGGACCCCTGAGGTGCACACCCTGTCAGGGTATTACCTGAGCTGAGCAGAACAGCCAGCTTATAGCCAACTTCTGCAAAGCTGTTGGAAGGAGTAAAAGGCTTCTCCAAGCACAAAGGCTTGTGCCACTAACTTTTCCTGGTGTGAAGCAGGCCCATGACCCCCCTGTGCCACACGGACTGACTGGATCCCCCCAGGGATGTGTCTGTGAGGTATGGCTCACTGTCAGGGTGCCAGACCGCTGGGCAAGACCTGCCATGCCCGGCACCCGCACACCATCTTCCCTCCCATGCATGTTTTGCTGCCGGGCTTCACCCAGGGACACCTCCCGGAAAGCTTCCTCTTTGGTTTGGACTGCATCACTGGGTCTGTGCAGCTTTAGTAAGCACCAGGCCATCAGCAAAATCATGCTGATACACTGCCAGCAAGGGGGAAAAATGTGGTGCCTTGCCCCCACCATCCCTTTCTATTCCCAGAGGTTTTACTCCTGGCACTCTTCAGTGCCCTCTCCTCCTCCTTCTTGGGCTCCTTCCCATTGCTGCTGTCACCTCCTGCTCTCTTCAAATCTCCTGGCTGCTTTCCCAGGTGCTCACAGCAGCAGGTGGGGTCCTGGCATGTTTGCACCCATTTAGGGCCTTCCTTGGAGGACAGATGTCCCTCTTGCCCCAGCCTTGTCACAGCTCTGACTTCAGGGCAAAGCTTTTGAGGAAAAAGTAGGATACATTGAAGCTGAGTGACTGCTGAGCTCTCATATTGACTATAATAAGACAGAGAATAACATTTTATTAAGTGCATGTTTCTGCCAGCGTAACAAGCCCTTACCTGCAATCGTGTGTGAAGCACAAATGGCCTAAAGGCATCACACCTGAAGAAAAAATTCCAGTCCCTTCAATAATGTATTAACATTTTTAGCATACATTCAAAATGTTTACTGCAGTAGGAAAAACATATGTTCTTGTCTTGGCGCCCTTGATAATCCATAAGAGACAAGAAGGAAAGCTGCAGGTTTCCAGCAGCGACTTCCTGGCGTGCATCCTTTTTTGAAATGTTCAAGCCAGGACAGAAATCAGAAAATCAGCTGGAAAACAAGGATGGCCAAGCAAAGAAATGCACCTTTTGAACCAGAGTAGTTCTGAACGCATTTCTGGAAAGAGTGACTGTAAATCTGTGAGCCAGATAAAACCAGTCCTCTGCCACCCCAACCCCCACACCCCATTGCTTCTGCTACAGCTGAATTACCCAGTAGCTCAGAGATGCTTGAGAATTACTCCTGGCTTCTCTCCAGGCACTTCAACTATGAAAAGGAGTAGTTAAAAAAGTATCTCTTTAAATAGGTGTTCCCATGTTACAGGTTAGTCCTTGTGTTGAGCAGAGCCAGCAAATAACCCTGCTTCCAGCAGGGTGGGGTGGGAAAAGGTGTTATTTCAAGAATCCTCATCCAGTAGGCTGTTAATAGTGGATTTTCAGCTGTGACAGAGCTGGAGGGAAAGGGGTGATAATGTTGGACAGGGTGCAGGAGCAAGAAAGGTGATGGTCCTTTACTGCTTTGTCCTCCCACGGTGGCAATCAACGTGTTGTGCAGAGTCCTGACTCGAGTGTCCCCAGCACCAGTGGCCGAGCACAGCTCGAATACCTTGCTCTGGGCCTCCACACAGACCAGCACTGGCTGCGTGGAGCACTAAATGCACCTGCAGAAGCAGGTGAATAGCTGTCACAGCTTCAGCAGCATTTTCTGGGTGTCCCCAGGTGCTGGGGGGAACCAGTGGCAGCCAGGCATGACCTGTGTGCAGGGTCCCCATGTCCCTTCCGGCTGCTGGAGCCACCATGAGAATAGGTGGCATCCTGTCATGCAGCACTCCTGTCCTCCCCAGCCCTGCCACGGGCTTCTAGAAGCAGAACAGCTATTTTGGCCTTGATTTTTCAATTCTTCTTATCTTAAAATCCCAATTCGTTTCTGACTTACAAGGTGCATGGGTACAGTTAAACCACTTCAGGGATGCAACTTGCAAAGATGACTTATGTTTTTGTCTTTTGCTGTGCTTGTACCAAGGTTTGAGCAACCTACAGACCAAAAGTCTGCCTGTAACACCTTGAAATATTCTACATAAATTGTGCCAAAGTTCAGCAAAACCAATCTGCCTGGCACAAACAAGAGACTGGAAGCAGGAAATCTTGAAAAATGCTAATAATGTCTCAAAGTTGAACTATTTTTCCCTTAGCTGGGAAATCATTCTGCTTAAAATAGAAGCAGCAGAGAGACGATAGAGAGCTTTTTTTGCAGTCCCTGAGCCACAGGGCATGAATGAATTTTGTTTTGTTTTGGGGTGGCTTAGAAAACCCTTTCAGCCCTTGTGCGTAGGTGAGCTTTCCATTTTGCTGAAGGAAAAATACAAAGATTGCTGGCCTCTGGTTGCACTTTCAGCCTCTGTACTGCTGTGGAGAGAGACACAGGATTTGCATCCATTTTCCCCACTTTGCATTAATGTGAATTAAGTACATTCGCAGTGTGTAAATAGTGAACTTAGCAGAGCAGCCCTGCTTGCATGAATAAGTCTTTTAAGCTCCTCTGCCCTTTATGCCCCACAGCTACATATATAAATAAAGAAAAGGCCTTATTATATTTGTCGTGGCTAAAATTAAAGGTCTGTGCCAAACCAAGTAAACTAAGGCTTCACACTTGTCCCCTATCACTTGCTGCTCCTTAAATCCCTTGGCTTAGTTTGTTTTGCTCTATAACCTGGTGGAGAACACTATTCTGGGAGAGTGTTAAAGCTGGAGACGTGGTTACATACTGACAACAGCAGGGTCTTTACTAGATACGAAGCCCAAACTCTCACAGTTGATGTGCTGCAGCCCCCTCATTTGTATAAATAGACAGAGCGCCCGTTATCCAGGTTTTTTTTTTTTTTTATAGTTGCTGAGATGTTGTTAAAAGGGAGAGAGAGTCTGTGACAAATTTTCACACTTGAAAGCCCGTCTGGTTTGAACATGGTCAGTTGGGATATAATTGTTTGAGGGGTAATCCTGGAAGAGGACAAACCAGTCACTCCTTGCCCATTATCCCTCCATCTCTCCATTCCTCCACCCCTCCCTCCCTCCAAGTGAGGGTTGCATGTTTTTTGAAAAGAAAAAAGGAGAGGAGAGGGGGAAGAAAGACTACTCAGACCCAACACCACCTTGTTCCTCCTGAATCCTACATCCTTCTTGCCCCAAAGTGCCTGGTCCCCATCCTGCATGCTGCAGAGCTCAAGCTTGCCCCTCACATGCATCTCCATTTTCTCCAAGGTGTCATCCCAGTCTTGTCCACAGCCACCAGTGTTTCCCAGCTAGGGCACTGCACTGTGCACTTCCCCCTTCCCCAGAACCCTTCCATCTCCTGCATCCATGTTGGAGCTACCCTCCACCCCAGAGTTCCCCACCACCCTCAGGTCCCAGCAGTCACTCCCCGTTCTCCCCTCAAGCCCCTTCAGTCCTCCTGCCTTCTCTCCCAGCCCAGCTCCCCAGGCATTTGAGGAGCATGGCTGTTGTCCCCTCCCTCCCTTGTTGTCCCCTAATCCCATTCCCTCCATGGCTGGTAGAGTCACCTGACCTCTCCCTTGGTGGGCTCACAGATCTGTGTCACTAGGTGATACCCCAATCTATGGCACCGTGCATCCTTCAGGCAGCTCCACAAGACCATGGTCTCACCTAAGTGAAGTCAGAGTTTCCAGGGGACACAGAACTGGAGCTGGGATGTCAAAACTCCCAAATCGCTAACACCTGCCTACATGAGAGACCTTGCCTCTCACTTGTCCTGATCTCTCCACCACTGTCTGGACTCCTTTGCGCTATACTGGTCCTCTCCTCAGAAAAGCGTTTTTCTTTCCTGTAAGGAGTGGGAGAAACTGCAGGTCCCAGACCTCCAGCCCTGTGCCCTCAGCCACCCGTAAAGTGTTTAGGAGTCAAAATTAGGGACTGAAAGGCACAGCGGAGAAGGTGCTGGGGATCGGTGTGATGAACACCCTCAGCGTTCCTCAGAAACTGAGAAACACGCATCCCCATGATGCTTCAAACGCCACTATTCAAAGAGATTTAGATACCTAATGGCTAAATCCAGCTCTTGATGATTTTGGCAGTCCGGTGCCACCCCCAGGTAGCAATCAGCATCTTCTCACTCCTGGTGCTTTTCAGTTTAGTGCCTGGTCCTGGCAAATCCTCCCACCTGGCAAACCTTTGGTTTTGTAGACTCAGAGCAACTAAAATTTACTGTTCACACCTGGCTTGTACCACGCTCATCTTCGCAGAAATAGCCCTGTGGCCACAAGCCTTACCACGCCTGCAAGGTGCTCTGCTCGGCTCCCCATCAGACTAGAGCGTGCAGCACAAAATATATTCAGTCCGGTTTTTTATATCATTCCAGTAATTCTTTAGGGGATGAGACTGTCTAAGTGTGCGGGCAGACAAAGAACCATCACTAATGCAGGACTTCATCCTTTCCGCTCTCACTGTCCTTACAACAGAAATATTCCCACTGTGCTAATGGGATTAAAAAGATGAGTATCCAGGCACTAAGAATTAAGAGAACTTGGGTTCAAAATGCCATTGAGTTTTCTTTTGCAATGGCTATATAAACACATGAATGATTAGCAGATAGAGATCAAAACTTCCACATTAGTAAACACAAAAATGGACTTGGCACTTTTTCTTAAACTAAAATGTTATGAATGTAGTGAAGTTTATTTGTAGACCAAAGCATTATCATAACGAATATAAACTTTTAGGGCAGCCAGTTATCTGGCATAATAATTCTGTCTTTACTCATTAACAAACAGCAAATCTGTGCTGTAGACACCAATATTGGGAAGTGTCGGGTACAGTGGCTTCTTTGTGAATGAACGGTCTTTCTCTGACAACTGGACCGCCAGTAATTAATTATCTCAATGTCTTTGATCTATTTACTTTGCACATATTTCATCTGTTTTGGTTTGTTACTTGCATTTCAATGATCTCTCACATTACGGAGCAATTCCTTTGGTTGGGAAAATTGCCTTTTCCTTTCCCATGGGAGCATAGCAGTGGACTAACTACTCCTCAGAGATGACAGGTCCATTTTTTACTTCTGTGAGCACGACTGCACTGATTTAAGGAATCTGCCTGTATACAGCTGAGGAATTCACTTTGCTCTTATGAAGCCTCTGTGTGCATTTATAGCAAACTGTAAACTGTCTTTGGGCTGCAAAGCTACTTGCCTGCTCTCTCAGTTTTAAAGGTAAAATGGTAAACAGAGACGGCAAAGGATCATCTGTCTCTTACTCATCAAAAGCAAGATCATCTGTATTTCTAATTACTGGTTAAATGCTTAATTGTATGTAACACAACCATTACAGTAAGACTGAGTGTGTATTTGATTGACCCCAGATTTTCCCAAGAACAATTTTATTAACTATTACATGTTGTGAACTTGGGCTCAAAATAAAAGGATTGCTCTTTCATTTTTTTGCTGTGGCAGACAATGAACCTGTGCTGCTAGCATTGAGGTCAAATATCTCATTTCTTCTATCTCCTTCCCCCCCAAAAATCCTTGAAATAAATGGGGGGTTTTTTCAGATTATTGGGATTGGAACAGGTTGGGAAGTTTTCAATTCCTTCCTCCCACAGGGTGTTATTCCTGAGTATCTGGTGTTTTATCTTTAACAATTTATAGTAAAAGCAGGCTTGAGGAGGGAATAACAAATATTTTATGTATTTTTGGTTTCCATTCTTGAAAAACAACATTGAAAAAGGCACAGCAAACAACGTTTACCTGGAGCTATTAAAATCAAACCAGAGCTAATTTCGCATACAAAAGCTATGGCAGAGTCCAGTTTTAGCTTGCAATATCCCTGCCCGTCCCCATACAAATCAGTACCTCATCTCAGACAAAATTAGCTCTAGGTTGACCTATACTGGAGACAAGGAGAAGCTAAGCACATATTACCAGAAGACAAGTTCTGTCACCTTGTCGCTGCAGGAGAGGGACAGCAGGGCTCTGCTGAGGATGGCAGAGCACAGAGTCAGCGAGCACGGGGAGCAGCGTGCTCACCCAAGCATGCATGCCCTGTGCGAGAAACACGATGGGGCTTCACACTCTCCCTGTGCCGGAGCAGCGGAAGACTCACACAGACCAGAGGTTCATCTCCAAATATTGGTAAAGTAGGGCAAACCCAGAATCAGCAACTTAAACTAGAATCAGCCCTAACTCAAAGCTCCCTTCTGATTTTCATGATGTGTGAAGCCAGATTTAACTGCCCCAGCTGAAGCACATATAATTTATGCAGAGGCACTTATCTAGAAAACCCCTAAGGCTGTAGTGATTGTAGGAGGTTCATAAGAACTTTATTTTCTTAAAATCTAAACTATACCTGAAGAGATTCTGCAGTACATTAAATGCACAGATATTTTTCTCCAACACCAGGGGACAAATCTTCAGAGCATGCTCGACCCTTTTTGCCTGGTAGCTTCAGTAACATCAGAAAGAACTTTTGAAGCTTTCTCAATCTGATGGTCTGTTATACACAACCTGGAGAGCACAGATCTTTGATTTCTATGAGAGCAATTCACACCCTCCAGCTGGAGGCCAGGGGTTGGGTCTCCTGCCCTTAAACCCTGCTGTGGTTTGAATATGAGCCTGCTTCTGGGCTCCAGCATCACACTGTCACCTCTGGTGTTTGTCTCCCTTCATAGTTCTTCTTGCAGGAGAAGTTGAGATTGATTTTTTTTTTTTTTTTGTCCTCCAGGGTGATACTGGGACACAAACAACATTTGCTCTCTCTTCAGTTTTTATTGACAGAACAGCTGCCCTTGAGTTGTGTCATGAAGCAAATGTATTTGTCTGAGCTAATGAAAGTGTGAAATGTGCCCTGTATTGTAAAAAGAGCACAGCAAAAGGGTGTTTTCACAAAAAGATGTTTTGAGCCGTTGTGATGCCCAAGCAAAGGAGGCAATAAGTGGCATCCCACTCGTGGCCAGCCTTGGGGTTGTCCTCTCCCCAGCTGCCCCACCAGTGCCTCAGCAGTACCTTGGGAGGCAGCAGCCTCCACAGCTCTAATTATCTTTTCCCCTGGACCTATCTTTTGTGCCAGGGGACAGCCAAGAACAGCAGCCAGGGGCTGGAGTGGCAGTGCATTATGTATCTGATGTGGAAGAGCAGTGGTGGTGGCATTTTAAGGCACTCTGCAAGAGGCAGGCATTCAACAGCGCTGTCGGAAGTATCCTGCATCCATTCATCAGTGGCTTATGCTTGGGGGACACAAGTGCCTTGCCCAGCACCACAGGAAGACAAGTTGGGGCTTAAAGAGGGTGAGATTTTCTCTTCCAGACCCCAGCAATCAGACTAACAGCAGGCAACATTTCAAAGCCCTGCACCAGGCTGTTTTTTTCAACATTAGAGATTATGTGCACTGGGAAAAAACTCAAAAGAAACTAGGAGGGTCATGGTTGCCAGTTCCCTTTTGGCAGGAACTAGCCTCCTCAACAGGGAGCGAGACCTGAGAGATCCTTATACAGGCTTCTCTGAAGATGCCATAGTATCCCATCCCTGCCTTGCAGTAGCTCTGCTCTTTCACCATGAGCATGTGCTGCCGTGGTCCACTTCCCACGTTAGACCACATAGTTTTTCCTCTGAAGGGAAAATTCAAACCCCTCATTCCTAGTAGGAGAATACAGCTGTACAAAGTTGAATCTCATCCCTCTGACTCCTGAGTTTGGGACTCACATTTATTTTAGGTCTCTTCCAGGAAAGCAGGAATTTAATTATGTTTACTGTAAATGCTCCCCTTTTACACTCACTCTATGTCACCAATTGCAAAAATCCCTTCTAAAGTTAAATAAAGACTTTGGTTTGAGACAAGTCATTCATTCCTATCAGTCTTCTTTTTTTTTTTTTTTTGATAAGAAAAACTCAGGTCTGTGCAAGGTAATTTACTTATGCTGTTATCTCAGACTGCCCTCTTATGGCAAAATTTTAAACTGCAGTTTTCTTAGTCTTTTCAACGGTTTTGCAAGTTCAGCTACTGAAAATTCTAGTCTTAAAAATTACTGAACAACGAGACAGAAGAAGTCATAGTTGCCTGATTCATTTCTGCCCCATACAGGTCCTGTACTGATTCGTCCTGCCATGCATAAGCACTGCCAACCCCCTGGTGCACAGCTTGGCCACCACCTGGTAGCCTTGTGCTTTCCCATCCTTCCTCCTCCAGCAGAAGTGTGTCCAGCTGGGTGTGTGTGTTTGGGAAGTTTTCTAACACGCATGTATGCACACATATGCACCGCTCTTTGTTTATGTTAGAGAAGGTCTGACTTCATGAAAGTGTGTCTTTCATGTAGGATGAAGGCTGTTGATGGTCTCCAAATCCTGGCAAACTGAAGGATTTTCTCAAACCCAGGAGCCAGCCACCAACAATGCTTTTCTAAAGCCACAGTTGAGCTCTCCCCTGCTGCAGAAACCTCCAGAAAACCAGGGCAGCAAAGTTGCTGGCCACCAAAATGATCCTAGAGGCCATCTCAGCTGGCTGCAGACAAGCATGTGAATGTGGGAGGGCTGCATGAGTCAGCAATCCCAACCGTGGGTGGAAATGAGCAAGTGGGCAGGGCAACCTGGAGTCTTCTCCTCAGCACTTCAAAGCCACTCTGCCCACTTTGGTCCTGGCTGCTGCTCCCCAGGGAACTCATCTTGCCCCACACACAGTGGCCAGTGTGGGTCTGTGAGTGAAGAGGGCCACATGTGAAGGAGTTTCTTACCATTTTAGAGCAGGGGTAGGGAGGAATCGATCTAATGTGTGGATTCACAATGTCCATTCAATGTGCAAATGCTTTAAAAACAACAGCAGTCACTTACTTCAGACAAGCAGTCTATACAAATGGTAGAGAGAGGACCGGAGAGTGTGCTTTCACTGTCACCTAAGCCTTCACCAGTCCACACTGCAGTGGCTGCCTGGACACTTGGAGCCTTGCACTGACAACTCTTGTCCCTCAGCTCCCAGGGCTGTTAAAGAGTTTCCACCAGAGATGGGGCCTTGCAGTGTGCTTGAGCTCTTCTGAATCCACCCACTAGAGGACAGCAGGAGGGTGTCACGTAGCCAGCTGCTCATCACAGCCATGCCAGCATGGTGAATGCATTCAGGTGTCTATAAACACATCAAAAATAGCAGAAAGTAGCTTGTATGCACAACTGCAAGGAACTGGCAGCTGGACTGACATTTTGGTAGTAAGGTCCGGCTCAGGAAGGAAGCCAAAAAAAAGCCTCTGCCCCAAAGTGATGTCAGCTCAGCCACCACTGGTTTCTTTTAGGACAGTGCCCAGGGTCTTCTCTAGGTGTGTGACCAGAAAAAAGACCAAGGACATTACCTGCAGCATACAGATCCTTGCAAAATGCTCAAATGCCCAGGCAGAGAAAGGAAACAATAGTGTCAGCGTTACTTGTACTAGCAGTGACCTGAAGAAAAACTCTTTCATTTCCAGCCATGCAGAGCCAGAAATTATTTAATCCAAGATATATCCACATCCTTCTAACCAGCACCAGCCAATCTGAGGTACAGCCCTCTCCCGACTGCAACAGCTTACAGGCTGGTGAAGGAACATATATCTCCTTCATGACAGTTCAGGCCTCTGGAAGGAGTTATTTCCTCTTACAGCTGATTTATAGATAGAGAGGTAGGTGGAGAAGGTGAATACATAATTGACTCATCAACATTTTTTTCAGTCCCATTTGGCTCCCAGCTCTTAGTGTGTTACCTTGCCTGAGTCATGAAGTCTCAGCATGACCTCTTTTATTTAGATATTCAATCTGGAAAAGCAATATACAAGGCTTTAGATTTCTCAACCAGGAGTTTCACCTGGTTTTTGCATTACAGTCCTGCACGGAGTTTAGAGGGAGTCCATTTATAACCCTCAAACAGCAACTTTAAAACTTCTCTAAAGATTTGACATGACAAACGGTTATATTGTATAAATGTCAGCAAAATACATTCCTTTGAAATTAGAATATAAACAAGAAAGCACTGAATTGCCAGAAGACCAAAATTCAAAGCATGAAATCAGTAAGGAAGCAAAATGAATAAAGGTCTGGTTCCTTTCTAATGAGCCGGTGCCCCTGCTGTGGAAACACTCACCCCCAGGAGACACTCGCTTACCTGCTAACTCTTCAGCTTGGGAAATGGGCCTGCGCTCCCTGCAGGGACTTAGAAGAAGGAATTTCTCTCCCTCGGCCATCTGCTTTCCTGTGTGTAGTGAAGATGATTATCATTATCATATTTACTCCCTTATTCATCTTGGATGATGGATTGTATGAGCACAAGGACTTTCATAGGCTACATTCCACTTTTGCAGGGAATTATAACCTTTGAACCTCTACTTTCCAGGCTGCCAGCTTTGGCACATGAAGCCGGAACTCCAGCCCCCACCACGCACTCCCCAAACAAGAGTAAGTTTGAACATGAGACGTTAAAGTGCAGCTGTGCCAGCGCCAAAGGAGACTCTGTAAGGTCCGCTGCGGTTCCCCTTCCAGCTGCTTCCTCCAGAGCTGCTGGGAGAGGAGTCTGTTTCCTGGCTCTTGTCCTCAGGTGCCCTGACATCCAGCAAACCCTGACGGTTTGCACACAGGACCCACAGCTCTACCCCAGTCCCCAAGACAGGCGTCCCTCCCAGGCCATGGCTGCCCTTGTGAACCTTTAAAAAGGTTCACTGCTGACCTGGGGATCCTGTAGACAGAGGCATTGGCTCTGTTTTGGCTTTTCCCAGATGTTTTCCCCCACTCGTGGTTGCAGACAGGCAGCATGATGTCTCTCCTCCCTCACCCTTGACAGATAGGCTTGGAGCCTCTGGCAGCCCTCAGTGGAGGGTGGACAGCATCCCATGCCTGCTTGCTTCTTCAGAGAGGGAGGGGAAGCTGTGCCTGAGGGGTCCTAGGTAAAGAAAGTTTTAAAAAGGGCTTTTAAATCACCAAAAATATGAAATATGTTACATAATTCCTTTGTCTCCATAATTCCTTTTTCTCCATTCTCTCCCAAGCATAAAGCAGATATGGAGCAAGCAGGAAAATCCCATACAGAATTCTTAAATTCAGAGCAGGCCAATTCAGCGCAATGGAATTGATGCTCACAGAGAAGATGAGGAGCTGCCTTCGCTCCAGGTTAACCTCTCATCTGGACCTACTAGGTCCAAACCTGGCTTTGCCCAGCCTCACTCAGCAATACTTGGTTATGTTCAACTTTCTCACACATTCTAACATCCAAGACGTGTAAGTCATTAGATGTTCTGAGAGCCCCAAATGAAAACACACCAGACAGCATCCTTTCCCCACAGGGTGAGAGTAAAATCTCTGCCTGAGAAGTCCCGGAGAGAGCCTGCAGGGATCTGGCCCTGGGGCATGTACTAAGGAGCAGCAGCCGTAGCTACAGCTGTGGACCCATAGGGGTCAGTTTACACCCAAAAAAAATCAAAGTCAGGATTTCATAAAGAATGTTGGTCAGTGTTTAACAAAATAACATTTAAAAAAAATAATAATCACAAGTATTTTTAGTTTTAAAAATAGTTCTGTTAACTGAGGACACTGACAAAAAATGGGCACTTTCCGCAGCCGCAGTGACTGCTTTGTTTCCAGTACAACCGGGTAGATGTCTTTGCAAATGCCCGCAGACTCCTGCTGACTTTACCTTTCACTTTAAATGACAATTTGAAAACTCTTCCCTGTGGTTGTCATTCTTCCAACCACAAACTACCTACGGTGGTCACGGCTGGAAAGCCCCCAGCGCTTATCGCCAGCGACCACACCATTTAAGGCCTGTACACTGGAATTCACTACACAGAAGTAGTCTGGCAAGTCCATGTGATGCCCCTCATGTCATGCCCAAAATACCACATCTATAATTAGAGCAGGAAATGCCTGTGGCATTGTGGTGAACACTACCAATAATTTCCTTTCTGCTGCTGCTTTGCAAGAGGTTGCTGCTGACATACCCAAGGAATTATGAACCTAGTTGAGTTGCAAGAGCAGTGTTATTTCCTCCATTTTTCTTCCTACTTCCCTGCCTGTACTGATGTTTTTTTCCCTGCTTTTCATTTAGATTAAGTGTCTCAGTGGAGGGACCACATCCTGTGGTTACAGCATCCATGACCGTGAGACCCCAGTCCCTGATGGACACAATGGCAAGATAACTGTTCTGTGTTAGCAACCTGCATCCTGACTGTGAAGCTGAAGAATAAGCACTAGCCGTCCAACACAGCACAGCAAATCTGCTCTGCCAGTCAGATTAAAATTCGGATTAAAACTGACTTCTATAGAGGCCTCCAGTGCTTGTTGAGGGGACCTGGGCGGATTGCAATGGTATGGAAGGAATAGGTTATACAGGATCACAACTTCGTAGTGTAAAGGTTATCCCTCTATTTCCTAGTTTAACATCCAGAAAATAGAGGATTTAAAAAAATATCTCAAAATATGCCCTTTAAAGATTAAGACGCTGCAGTGTGAGAGTAGCACTGTCTTGTTCTTTTACTTCACTTGAATGTTTTTCGTTATAAATAACCTATATCATCCATGTTGCAAATTGCACATAATTTCTATTTTCTTGCTCCCAGTGGCTATCAAGGACCTGTGACCACCACCTGCAATATAACAAACCTCTGCCCATCAGAAGACCTTTGTTACTATTTCCCCTCACTCCTGCTCTACATATACTTCATTCATTTCCATCTTAAGTAAATAATTTCCTTCAACCTTTCCTAACAGATAGCTTTTCATCTTTTTTGTTGCTCTCTGCACCTGTCCACTATGTTTCTTAAATGACAGTGCCAACAGCTGGAGGCAGTGGCCAGGCAAGGCCTTTGCTGGCAGCAGGCAGCATGGGACAAGCACTGCATCACACCTCCTCAGGTCCTGCTGGTCAGGCCAGCCTGGAGGGAGACACAGGTCTCATGTATCTGCCCCATGAGGAGACACTGAGGGATGGAGGCTGGCTCAGCCTGGAGCTGAGACAACTTGGGGTGGACCTAATGGCAGCCCCTAATAAGAGGGTTATGGAGGAGAGGGAGCCAGGCTGCTGGCAGCCTGCTGGGAAGACGAGAGGCAATGGACATGAGGTGAAACATGAGTTTCAGATAGAATATAAGGATATATTCTTTCCCCATAAAGACACTCAAACAGTGGGATGGGCTGCCCAGAGAGGCTGTCCAGTCTCCATCCCTGGAAGTTTTCAAGACCCAACTGGATGAAATCCCAAGCAACCTGTTCCAATCTCACAGCCACTCCTGCTTTGAGCAGAAGGTTGAACTGGAGACTTCCCCATGTCCCTCCCAGCATTAAGTAACCTATGGTTTTGTGATCTTGTGATCTTCCAGATGACAAAATCAGATACATATGCTGTACAAGCCACTATGCATAGAGAATATAGGTCTAAACCTAAAGCAGAAAGGTGTTTAAAATAGACCTCATGAGGTATATAGGAGGACTTAGTTCGGTGCTGTATTCCAAGGTCAGTGTATGCTGCAGGGAGATACCTACCAAAAAGATCAATTTTGATGAAAAGCCTGGGAAGTCAGAAAGATATCATAGCTTTGAAATCTAGTCAATTTTAAAAATCAGACTTGTTTCAAAGGCCATGCCTGCCAAATGCCCTTTGTCACCATCAGTGGTTTCACAATCTTGTCCTCCCATTTTATTGCAGTATTTTCTCACCTTTATTGCATGAAAGACTCACTGGTGTGGTAGAACAACAAAAAACTGTCGAGCAGCTAGAGAAAGAAGACAAGCAGTGAACCTCATTAAGCCCACGACATTGTTGAGGGTTTGAAGTAAACAAACAGGAAAAACTTTTCCTTGAATTGCTTCAAGTTCTAGTACACTAAGGAGGTAGTTTTGCCCATATTAGGTGAAATATTTTCAGAATTGTTTTTTCAACTGGTGTTTCTTAAATCTTGAACCTCTCACTGCCTACAAAGAGCACATCAGAGACTGCAACAAGCCCTGGTTCCTCAGTCTCTTGGCAGTAGAACCATGAATATTACACCACCACCCCCTCTACATAAACCAGACTGTCTCATCTGTTTTGTAATCGCAGCTTTTATGAAACTTTGCCACAATAGCACTGAGTGACTGCACAGTAAACTGTGCTAAATGTCAGCATTGGACAACTAGAAGCTGACAAAATCCTAGGTTAGGCTCAAAAGTCAGTGCTTGATTTTTACATTTTTCCCTGTGAGCAACAAACGGTGGAGGAAAGAGAAGCCTCCAAAAAGTGAAACATAAATGTAAAATATTATAGCATCAATATTTCATGCATGTATAAAGCTTGGAGCAGGCATTACATTCCCCTCTCCTTTGCTGGGAGAGGCTGCCTTTGGGGGCTGAGGGAGCACCCCCACTCCTGGATGTGGCCATCCTTCCTCTTCCTCCCTTTTGTTCGTGGCCAAGGCTCAGGTGAGCAGAGGCTGACTTCTGAGCTCCTTCCACAGAGAAGTCAAGCCTTCACTCCTTTCCTCTGGCCCCTCCTCATCATCTGGGGAGGGAACTTCCACCCTCTGGAGAAAACATCATTAGTTTTCCAGCATGTTTCCAGATGTTCATTATTTTTCTTTTTCTTTTTTCTTTATGTAAGGCTTTTCTGAAAGGCACCTCAAGTTTTGGGAAGCCAGATGTCACCCAGAAGAACTTACTGGTACTTAGCCCCTTGCAGGTGAAGCAGCCCAAGAAGAATGACAACTACAACAAATTAATACCATACGCTTCCCCTTCTATCCCTTGTGTCTATATCATCAACTTAAAACGCAGCCTCTTCACTGTAGGAACTTCCTCTTGCTACGCATTTGTACTGTGCTTAAAGGAGCAGGAAGCTGCCGTCAGTCTGTCACGTCTTGTGGGAGATGAACTTACATGACTGCTTCCTCATGTTCTTCTGCCCCTTACGCTCTTGCAGGGCAATGCTGCAGCTCCCCACCCATCCCATGCACCCATCTGTGAGCCCTGCTATGCAGATGTAGCTTTGATACACCAACATCTTGGAGCTGGTAGGGGATGTCCGAAAGGAGGGAGGCAGTGGCAAGAGCACCTCAGCACACAACTCCCTGTGGGCCTTACAAGTGGTTTTGGAGGAGCCTGGATGAGATGCATGTGCAGAGGCAGACCTGCAGCCCCTCTTTGGGCTCCCCCCTTCCAGGATCTGTGAGGGCAGCTGCCCATTCCTGGCATAAGGCTCATGCAGAGACTCAGATGCCAGGTCATGCCAAAGATCCATGATCAGTGTCAGAGGCTCTGGTACAAATGTTCTGGTATGCTGTTCTGGTACAAACAAAAAGTCATGATTATCTATTGCATGGATTATGTACCATCTTACTTCCATGTGTATACATACACAAGTATTTTGGCATGCGCCGATCTTCCATTCAAATCTGTGAATATTTCCAAATACATGAATACCATGGAAAAATAAATATATGAAGCATAAATCATCCTTCAAGACCAGGTCTTTGATTCTTGCAGATTCTCAAGCTCCCACTGGAGTCAAGGGAAATACATCAAGCACAAAAAGTGCACGTTGTTCAGTGAATATTTATTTCTTTGCTTTCACTGCTGCTTGATGGGCTCATGTGAGGCAGCTGTTGGCTCTCCACTCCCAGTGTTTAGGTAGTAACAGAAAGGAAGCAAAACAAAATGTGGTCTAAACCCCTGGAAATGCATGAGTGGATATATTATCAGCTGGGATGGAAGAAACTCTTTTTTTCCATGCCCCTACTGAGGTTTTATGGTCTTTGCTTCTCCCACAGAGGGACAGGCTGGGTGAGAAAGATTGCAACCACCGGAGGATCTATTTGAATTATTTTGAAGTCTTTCAAAGTTTGTATACAAAACTGTTCATGTAATTGGTGCAATTTGGAAACTTTCCAAGGCTTTTCCTTGTTTTTTCTTCTGATGCAACTTCTTTGTCCTGAATGAAAGCTCTCATTTAAACATGCATGAGGAGCATTTTCTGCAGAGTGGACTGAGCAAACTTCAAACATAGTACCATGTTTCCAACAGTTCATTCTGGGGGACAGTATCTATGTCAAAGGCAGATCTCTTGCTGTCTCACATGGATGAAATTTCTGTCTGACCCTACTCTGGGAAGGGACCAGGGGAACCAGAGGGCCCCATTCACATCCTAATCCACCCCACAGGACAAATGCACTATTGCATGGCCTCTCCTTATCGCTACCATCCTCCTTATACGCCTGCCTATGCCTATCTCACCATCACCAAACGGAGGATAACGAACAGCAACCATTTAAACTGCTGTTCTACAGTCAGGGAAATTACAGCAAGTTTTGGTTTTACAGGCAGTTATCAAAAAGCAACTGCTTTTACAGCAAAACTGCTCTTGTTTTATGTGCCACTTTCACATTCTGGTTTTGTTTCCTCTCTCTCTAATTTACTCAGCAGGGGAGAAGCATATAAATTTCCTGTGCATGCTCCCAGCAGTTTTTGCCCTTGAAAGCTCAGGTTAGCCCCCAGCGAGCTGGGGCTCCTCGGGATCAACACGGGAGCGGGAGCGGCAAAATCAGCGCTGGGATCTGTAGGAAGCAATGAAATGGCATTAACTTGGTAGGGGTGTAATTTAGCAAATCTCTCGTTGTCACATACTTTGGAAAATAACAGCCACAAGACCTTCAAGAAGTAAGAGTGATAGCAGCAGAATATAACTTTACAATTCAAGTAAAAAAAAAAAAAAAAAAAAAAAAGAAGAAGAAAAAAGAAAACACAAAACAAACCAAAAAAATCCAGCCCAAAACAGCCTTTCATTGTTTCCCAGGACTGGTCTCTTGCAACTTGAAATAAAGTACTGGAGCAATATACTGTTCTCTAGGGGTTAATGTTACATTAATCAGAACTGACAAGCATGAAAATCATTCTTTGTTGTCTTTAAATTGCTAATTTAAGATTGAAATCTAAAACGCTTGAGCACTGATCGTTAACACTGAGGCTCAAACAAAACCTAAGTACAATCTTCTCTCCTATGGGCCACTACACAATTGTTTTACATTTGGTTGAGAAAACAAATGCAAAGTCTGTAACTAAATCCTAATGTATCGTTTAAGTGTTTCCATTCACAGGCTTTCTTTGGCTAAACTTCAACGAATTGTACTACAGTTTAATTGAAAAGCAGCATTTACAGGCATTTACATTTGAAGGCAGAAATACTGGCACTGACTGTATCATGAGGTGCAATGTCAGCAATAATTCCCCAAAATCCAAATTTTTTTTCAGACATTATTCTTTACAGTTGCAGAGGTATTTCAATAAGCTGGTTCTCAATTGAGGTACCAAGCAAAGTCGGGGATATTCAGTAACAAAAAGCTTATTTAATAAGCTTATTATAGTTTAAAACAGCTATTAAAGGGTACAGTCCGAACGCAGCGCAATGAAGACAGGCACCAGATAAAATCAAGGGGAATAACGTGCCATCCAATGTGAGGCTACAAAACTAACAGAAAGGTATGTAGTAGCAAAACAAATGGGACAAGCATGTCCTCCTTCTCCTTCTTTAATGGAATTCTAAATTGTTAGAGGCCAAACCAAGTACAGTTTGTTTTGCCAGCTTGAATATTTGCAGGTTCAGGTCTATTCTATTCACAGACACAGCTCCCACTGAAGTCCATGGACATATGCACTTGCAGCTGAAATAAGCCGAAGCTGAAACTTCAGCTTGGCTGAAGCAAACTCTGTGTCCTACAATCATTTAACTCCAAACCCATCAGCGGATCTGGTTTGATCTGGTCCTTTGTGATAAGGAAGGAGGAATAAGGACATCTGGGATAGAGTCACACTACATGACTGTATGGATGCTCCAAAGGACGCTTGGGAGGATGAGAGTAGAAGGGCTCCGGGCAAAGCAAGCTGTGCCCCATTCTTCCCTCTGAGGAGCCAGGGAGCTACAGTAGCTGTAAGAGCTGGCATCCAGAGTGGAGAATGACACATTTATCACATCCGAGCACTTTGCCTTTCTTTGCACTTACAGTAAAGCAGGGTTGAGCTATGCAGACATACTTACCACATCCATTGACCTCGATGGGAGATCCATAGCAAATCTTAGGGCAGAACTTGCCACACAAAAGACGTGTTAAAGACACAAGCACTGTCATGCAGAACAAGCAGAAGAAAAGGACTCAGCATCTGGCCAAGGAGTGGGGTCATGCACTGAGAGTGCTTTGTATTCTAGGGAGGACGTGGGACGATGGCTCTCCAGGCTCATGCAGAGCAAAGGCAGAGGAATATGGGGCTTAGAGAAAGAGAAAATGAATATAGGGTTTAGGGAAAGAGAAAATGCAAGAGATTCTGAGCACTCTCATCTGGGAGCCGGAAGCAGAATATGAAGGTGCGTGTGGAGGAGGGCCCTTATCTTTCCTTCTGGTTGATAGGAGTGTAAAACTGCCCTTGAACTAAGAGTTAATCAGAACAACATTCCTTTTGTTGTTAACTCCAACATCACTAAGAAATCTCCTTCTGGTGTCTAGATTCAAAGTCAGATCTAATGTAAGTTTAACAAAATCAGATGTCCATCATATCACATGCTCCTTCTCAGCACCTTTGTGTATAGTAGTAGAGCACATCCCACTAGATGAGGAAAATATTGACAAGCTGTTGGATTCAGACTTGTAGGGGATGACTCCTGAGTTTGAAAATTAAAAATGCTTGTCCTTACAAGGAGCAGTAGCAAGATTTGATTGATACATTTTTGTTGCATTAAAATCTGTCTCTTGGCACTTCCAATGCATGTTTAGAACGTTTCTATGAAAACTGGCAAGAAGAGGACCTGTCTGAGCATTTTTAGTAACAGTAATTGTCTTAAGAGCTGGGACTCAGAAGCTCACCAGCAGCACAAGGAGAGCAAGCCAAATGCCTAATAATGGAAAGGAACCTTAGAGTGTCAGACCTTTCAGTTAAAATCAATAGCACCTGCCTAAACAACTGTTTGTTAAATTTTCACTTCTATTTCAAGCTCATGTTTAAAAATGAGAAATAATAAGCAAAAAATACCAAAGTGTCATTAAGCATTTTGGTGAATTTAACACTGTCAAGAGGCCTTCAAGGACCTGGGCCCAAATACTTCCTTACTGTTAAGCCATTTTAGCCATGGGGATGTGTTTGTCTGCAACTGCCTGACAAAGCCAATGTGAAGAAATGAAGTAGAATGGGGGGAAGAGAAGTGGAATAAGCATGGCATTAACCTTGACGATGACAATTTTCCCTCAAATCAGCATTAAAATGAGTATTTTCTGGTTTCTTTATTCTTATGCAGAAAAGTAGGGAAATTCTTGGAAAAATAATGTCATATGTACACTTTATATTTTTTTGCTTTGTTTTTAAACCTGCAAATCATTTCAAGACTCAGGAATCCTCCCAAACTTTCATCCCATTTGTGAAAAATACATATTTGCAAAATATATCTTCTATGCTCAGATTCAGCTGAAGTTCAATGAAGTGAGTAGGGGTGGGATCCAGTGCACCAGTCAGACACCCAAAACTAAGTATCCACACACAGGCTAAGTGCAGGATTCAATTGCCTAAGGATAAGATGTCTGTCACCATTGAGGGAGCTGGGCTGGGTAGAAGTGCCCAGCCCCACAGGCAGCTCCAGGAAGGTTTGGTTCTTTTGCAGACCCTCCATCATGCCAGTCAGCCTCTGAGCATGCCTTGGTCGACCATGGCCATTTCTAGGGCCTATATTTAGGCAAATAAACGTGTCTGCATTCCTGTTATAACCAATAGAGATGCAGGGCTTGATTCAGTTGCCTACACTTTGGCATCTAAAGCAATGTGCGAACCCCTAAATTATCTGAGACAGATAGCAGATATGGCACAGGACATATAGGAACTGATGCCTTGCCTGAGACCAGGGAGGACATCCCACAGCCTCTCAGCTGGCATTAGATGTTCACAGAATTGATTGAGCTCTTGGTCAGTGTATTCAAAGGAGTCTAGAGATCCATTTTAACCAGCCATCAGCTATCTGCTGAGGGTCAACCTGAGGAGATCTCCATTGCTTAGTTCAGCTGTCTTGGCACCCAATACCATTTGAAAGGCTATAGGCTACCCCATCTTGTCTCCAGCTGCTGCTCCAGAAGGGCACTACAGTCCTGTAGGTTGTGTGCCAGGTTGGCCAGCCCTGTCTGAATGTCTCACACATCAGAATTACCTCAGATATAACTGATGCAAGCCCCCTACCAGCTCTAATGAAAATTAAAATGCCTACTTTGCATGTAGACACCAACATGTATGTATTTTCATCTTGAACTGAACTGCAGCCCAAAAGTTTCATGGGCACTGGAGAAAATCCTGTGTTATTTTCAGGATCACATACACACAGAATTTTTCTTTGAGTCTTGAATCTGTTTATAGATCAGTTCAAATATTTTGTTTGCATCAAGAAACATGGCAACACAACAAATGCCCAGTTCAGATGTTGCATTAAGGTAAGCATGCAAAAATTCCCAAAACATGCAAATACTGGTGCATATGTGTATCAAGCTTTTAGATGAGCTTTCCAAGATTCCCCTCCTTATGTGCTGTTTTAAAATGCTACCACTGTTTCAGAAAAAAAGTTTTCTATTTATCATCCAGGGCTGAGCTGGAAACCATCAAGCTGCTCATATTAATATATGCAACTTTGTGATTTATTATCACTCCCCTCATCCCATCTATTTTCTGTGCCTCAGATGTGCAATTAACTCCATATTGTCAGCCCCATCTGCTTATGTCTACACAGGACATGTCTGTACTGTGGTAAAAGCAAAAGAAAAAATTTCCTGATCACCAATATTGCCTTGCACTTCAGGAAATCTGGCTGCCTCTCCAGGAGAAGAAATTTCATATAGTAGCAGCTTGAACTCAAAATAGTTTCTGGTGCAAGCAGTGTGGATGCAGGCAGCTTGAGACCAGAGCGGTGACAAACACAAACATGACCTCACATCTGAGCAATGTGGCTGCCAGGGTGACATCATACCCTGCAAGCGCTGTGGGCATGCAGGGACACCACTCCTAACTGGGAGTTGCAAACAAGTAACAGTGTTCACATCACCAAGAGCAAAAGGTGGCTCCGGATTTGTTTAAAGCTCACTTTTAATTTCTTTATCTTATGTCAGGCTTTCCCTTTGTCTCTCCCTTTTCACCAGTTTTGAACATTCAAACCACAAAACCAGACCAAACCTAGTGGAGACAAAGGTGCCCATGCATCCAGTCTTTATTGATATGCTGTATCACATCAACTCTCTTTTCAGATAGATTTAGATTTGGTTAACCTATCCTTTTGTGGTTCTTGAGTATCAAAACCTATTACTATTTTATAATTATGTTTATATTTCACAGAAATTTAAATTTTCAGGCATTTGTAAAAGTTTAGAAGCCCCATTCAAAAGAACAGCTAATGATGCCTCCATCCATCAAATGGACTAAGTAAATATTCTTTCAGTGTTATTAATGCAGTAAGTGCACACAGTGTATGTAATGCCAGGGAACACTTAAAAAATACATTAAAGCTATTTATTTGCCATATTGGAAAGGTTTTAACATTGAGTCAGAGGTGGTGGTTTCTCCTCCAGAGAATGTTTTTACACATAATAGGAAGATATGAGGTTACATTACTTTTAGGGATTTATTACATTTGCTTGTTTCTTGACAATATATTCTATATCTGGCATTCATTTTCATAAATGCCCGGTGAATTTAAAATTAAATTACATTTGGGAAATAAGTTTCTGGCTGTCTCAATAAATCACAAATATTCTCGCTGTAATGTCTGGATGGTGGAAAGGATCTGGATCTTATATGTGTTCCTAAGTCTCAGGAATTCTCTTACCAGCCTTGAGTGTTTTTAATGTGGCCATTACTTAGGAGAATAAATACATGACTGTGAGAAAGGTTAAAGGAAGGTGAAAAATTTTAAGGGGGATGTCACAAAAGGCACACATGAAGCAGGATAGATATAGTAAGAGCAGCACATAGCAATTCAGTGATTTACCTGTTATGCCAGAGCTAAATCCCAATTCCAAATCAATACTTTGCAATGGATTAGCCAACGTGGTAGGAACAGAGATTGAAGGTTGCCCTAACCCTATTAGGGTATGAAGTGTGCTTAGTGAAAAACAGTTGAAATATTGTCCATTAACACAGGGAACCACACACACACAACAAAAAGAAAAAAAAAAGAAAAAAAAAGGAAACTTTAGTCTGTGTTAAATCAGATATTGTGCAGAGATAGGAGAGACATGGCAAATCTCTCTTATCACTAGAACAGGGTTTTGAAAGATAGGCGCTATTTGGTGTAAGAGAACGCGGTAGCACTGTGGATCAGGGAGATGATAGGCTACCAAGATATAAAAGCAGCATAAATAAATGAGAATTTTTGAGGATCATAATCACTTTGGGAATGGCTGCTAAAAGTGGCCATTGAAAAGCATGAAGGGGTTGGTGACAAGGCCTCAGGCTATGTCTGAATGAGTAATTGACTCTGGAGTGGGGTTAAGCATATGCATGGCTGAGAGCCACCATTTCCCATTTACATTGCTGGCCCTAGCCTTCCTGTGAGCAGCCCAGGATCAAAGACTCTCATGGATGCTTAGGAAAAACAGGATTTGGGATTATTTCTCAATGCCCTGAATGATAATACTCTGAGCCTCACCTAGCCTTCATCCACTCAGACTACATGGACAAGACCTCCATCGTTCGTGGAGGCAGCAGGAGCTTGCGCTCTCCCCCTCTAGAGATTTACAGGGGCTGAGGTGCTCAGGTGACAGCAGCAGCTGAAGGAGGTTACAACAGGGATGGTGAGTCAGTCTGGTTTTGAGAGCAGATCCAGCATACATTTAACCAACAGACAGACACGCACACAGAACTGAATTTAGATATTGAGTGTGAGAATATTGTAAGAGGATTCCAGCAACATATCACTACGGGGAAGGTTAGTTTGCCAACTATAACTGAAGAAGAAACTGCTTCTGTTAAAGATGGAGGTAGTAACTTGACAAAAATAAATATAGTTATTTGAAAATTGTGAAAGTTGTCTTAAAAACACTTAAGAGGGATGTGCAAGTACGTGGAATCACTGTGCATGAACAGTTTTCATAAGTATTTTGATTAGGCAACAGTATTCCTCACTTTGAAGTTACAGGTTAGAAACACTGGCATCATGAGAGAAGCCTGGTGAGTTTACTTCATCCATATACCTTTTTTATGAGCTTCTGAAAGCACCATGATAAAGTGACCGTGCAGAAAAACTGAATTGTGTCTCTTGGCCACATCCTGCTATCGCTGCCCCAGCAGCCTCATTAGAAACAGCAAGAACTGGAGAGCACTATTGGAGGAGAACTGATACTACCAGGGCCTATAGATTTTATTTAAAGTTTTAAACTAAAACACATTTTCTGCGATGACACAATTAGAAACACAGAAACAGATGTGCGAGATTTTGCTGCCGTCATGAAAACATCCTGATGCATAAGGGATCCAAAATGAGAGGGGGGGATCTGAAGTGCTCACGCTCTGCATCAAACCACCGCTTGTTTGTTGTGGCCAAGAAGCAGCGCGCACATACTCCACAACCACGTTCCGCAACCGCCAGCAGCACCGTGCACCATTCTTATGGGCAGATTCACATAAACCAAAAGCCAGCCTGCTTCAGCACGGATGCAACAAGTGACGTCGGCCCAGTCAGGAGGGAGTTTTCACCAGATACTGCTTGCCCCAAACACAGAGCCTGTGCACGGCTGCCCAGTCCATCCCGGGGCAGAGCAGAAGGCATGCGCATGTAAATTAACTCAATTCAGGACATGCAGAACTGGAAAGCAGCTAAAAAGAGCTGGCTGCATTTCAGAAACTTTAGTTTTAAGAGGACCAGTGTAAAGACGCTTCAAGTTTACAAACTAGGACATCTGCAGGATGTGAGTTTACAAGTTCTTGCCTATTTAAGACTTTGTAATGAAACCCGAGACTGAAAAAGTACTCGATAGATGCGTAGCAGGGGCCTGATAAGAGCTTTTTTGTGTATGTGTGCGTGTGAGCTGCCCTGCGGAAGTGTCTACAAACAGTACGCGCCGCGAGGTGCGAAGGAGCTTGACGGGCTGAGGTCCCCGATACGGTGTGTTTGACAGTCGCGACTGGCAGACAGACCCTGGGCAGCGGTGGGGCCAGAAGCGGCGCCCGGCAGCACCTGCGAGCCTGGGGGTGCAGCGCTGTGCTTATCTCGGGTGGGGATGGGCAAACAGAGGTCTTACTCCGGCCGAGAAAGGGCGATGCCACCCAAGGCAAGACACGAGTGAAACGTTGGAAGGAAAATAAGGAAACCCCGCGTGGGGAAAGCCCCAGACCCCTCTTCTTTCCGGCTGGGTACAGACCCGCCTCAGGGAAAACAGGTGCCCTGCGGGCACAGGCCGGGGGCAGAAGCAGCTCCTCGGTGCCCCGGGAACCGGCTCCCAAGGCCCGCCCGCCTCAGCCCGCCTCAGCCGCCTCAGCCCCCTTAGCCTGCCTCAGCCCCCCCTACCAGGGCAGCGGCCCCGCCCGGCTTCCGGCGCCCGGCCCCGCGGGACCGGCCCGCTTGGCCCGGCGGCGGGCCGGCGGCGGCGGGCGGGGGAGGCTGGGGGAGGTGGGAGGAGACGTGGGAAGGACTTCGGTTGCCACTACAAATCTGGTGACAGACCCGCCGCCGGCACATGGCGATCGGCCTTTCCCGCCTCGCGCTTGGCAGGTGGGTGCGGGGCTGCCGTGAGGGGGACCCTGGCGGCGCTCCCCCCGCCGGCTCGACACCGCTTGTTTCGCCGCTGCTTCCCGCCCCCCCCCCGCCCCGTGGGCCGCGGCCGAGGGGAGGCGGGAGCGGGGATCCCCGCGGGGGGGGGGCGGCCGCCTCCGCGCGGCCGTGACGTCGCCGAGGGGCCGCTCCGAGGAGGCAGCGGCGCGGGGCGCTCAAGATGGCGGCAGCGGCGGGTGACGGGTGCGTGTTGGGGCGGCCGGCGGGAGCGGGACGACGGCTCTGCCACTCCGCCGCCGGCGGGCGGACGGCGGGAGCCCGGCGGAGGGGAGCGGAGGGCGGCCGGTGGCGGCAGCCTTTTCCCCGGGGAGGGGCGGTAGCGGCGGCGCGGTGCTCACGGAGGGGCACCCGAGGAGGTGCCGCGGGGGCGAGGCGGGCACGGCGTGGGGCCGGGAGAGCCGCCGGAGTGGGAGCGAGGGGGCTGCGGCCGTGCCAACGGCGCCGGCGGGGGAGCGGGGTCCCCGGGACCGTCTTCCCCCGCCGCCCGCGGGCAGGAGGCGTGCCGCCGCCTCCCCGTCGTGCTCGGTGTGTGGCGGGGAACCCGCCGGGCCCCGTCCCCTCACCCGTCTCGGAGGGGTCGGAAAGGCGTCGAGGTGAGGGGAGACCGGGGTGGGGAGGAGAAGGAGGAGAGGGTGGCGGTGAGCCGCGGGGCGGGCGGCAGGGCTGCCGGACCAGCCCCTCGGGTCTCCTACGTGCCGCTTGTCGGCCAGAGGCGAAGAAGTCGCGCCATGTCGCGGGGCGCTGGGAAGCGCTGGACCTCCCTACCGAAACGCTCGTGGGCACGCTCGTCCTGCGGCATCGAGCCACGGGTGAACTTCTCTGGAGTGTCTTTACTTGCAGAACAGGAGCCAGGCGTTGTCCGAGGAGCTGTCAGAGCAGGCAGAGATGCCCGTTTTTCTGAATGGGAAGAACCGTCAAGTGTAAATCCAGACTGTGTCACAGAAATGCTGTGTTTTTCACGCTTCTATGATAGTGCTTCAGTCTGAACTATTTGTTTACCTTGAATTCACAACTCCAGGAAATGCGCGGTTATTTGCAGTAAGAGGCATCGAATGTAATGCTGTACTGGTGTCCTGGTGTAAACGGCTACTTCTAGGCAGCATACTGCATATACGTTCCTTAGTTGGCGAAAAAAAGAGAAAAAAGAGTTAAGTGACGATCAGTATGGCTCCAAAGAAAGGAGGTTGGGGGTTTCTGTCAAAGGCTGTGCTGTTAAAAATAGGAAATAATATACAAAATTTCTTTTTGAAGTGCTGCTTACTGTACTGCACCTTAAAATTATGCACGTCAATGTTTCGCTGTGTTGTTTTCTTAAAAAAGAGGTTTTAAGGAAGCAGTAAAGCAGTACATCTGCTTTCTAGTTAGGATACTTGTTATCTGAAACTTTCAGTTGTTCAAGCACCCATGATTCCTGTTTTTTCAGATATTAAACAGGTACTCTGAACCTGATGAAAATCAGTTGGTAAACTGTCATCTGATTTAGAAGCCAGAATATGAATGGGACACATGAGCACACATACTTATGTATATATAAGTAAAATCATGTACTGCGTCTCTAGTCTAACACTTGAGAATAGACTGATTTTTCACGTACATGCCAAGCAATTAATTACAAAAGTGTAGTGACTAAGGGAAAAAAAATTTCCTTTTGTTTATATTTAGGGTTACAATTTTAAAATTTACCAGCTGTGGAGATGAATCTTGTTTCCATGGAACACAAATGGAAGAAAAACATCTATTTTTTTGACTTCTAAGCTGTTGGTTTTTGACATTGAGTACTTTTTCAGCTCATGAGTTACCCCGAAATGTGCATTTTGACAACCATTCTTTAGTGGAACTAAAGAAACAAGCACATCAATAACGTTGAGGTATGGTTCAATGAAAACAAAATCCTATTCTCTGTATATCTTTATTTCTAGCTTGTGAAACTTTGGCGCAAGAAAAGGCTTTTGTATATCTCTGTTTTCCCAGACAACTTAATGCTTTCAGTAGCGGTATTCTGTATGTTAGTACTTGTTATTTTGCTTACTACTTTAGCTCAGGTCTGTGCTAAGAACACAGGGGGGCTTGATCTCTGAAGTGCTGGTCAGCTAATTCAGTTTCTTTGTGTGTGTGCACAGAACTGAACCTCGGGAGAGAAGAATGCAGAAACTAGCTCTGAATAACTCTCTTCAGGGAATTTTAACATTGGAGCATTTGCTTGTGCTATTTTATTTCAGCTGCAGCTTTCTAGTAGGTGTGAGAATGAGTATACAGTATTTTTTAGGTTCCTTCCACCATTATCTGTCACTTCTCCTGTTTTTTTCCCAAACTATTCTATCTTGTCAAGTCTTGGTTCCAAGTTTTTAAATTTTGTGACTTGATGTAGTCTCAATACTTCAGTGCTCCGTGTCTGAAAACATTGATGCTGTCATTGTGCTGCTTGACATTCAGCTGAAGTTTTCTTGGTCTCAGTTTTGTACTCTTAGCTTTTTCACAGTCTTTTGAGATATTTCTGTCTTTTTGACCAAACTGCATTTTGATTTCTTCACATTTTCTTCGAAGAAAGACTTCTCCCATGCCAAGATGTTTCCTCCCCCTCCCCCTTTCCACCATGTCTCTCCTTTCTCCACACATCGACATAGGTGGGAAAATGTCATGTTGGCTTGGTTGCTGGTGGGGGAGCTGGGGTTTTAGGTTTTTCTCTTCAAGGCGCTGATCTTGCGCTTTCGTAGAATCGTGTTGCTTTTGAATGAAGAGCCTGATTGTGCAACCCTGCTTTACACAGTGTTCGTCCTGAAATCAGCGGACTGCTTTTGTCCTCAGTCCAATATCTGCTTACATTGAGGCATGTAAGTAGTTTTGAAATAGAGAAAACCAACTTTTCTGACCATGAAATATTAAAGAGAAGGAAAAATAAGGCACAGTGTTTACACAGTGACCTGTCAGACTCCTCTGATTGACAGTATTGCTGTGTGTGACAGCCCTGTGGGAAGGCAGGGTTTAGTGTTCTTTTCTGGCCTGCTGGAACGGACATTTACTAATATATTATGCAGGAAAATCTATTTCTGTTAGCCCAAAACCACAAAGATGAGTCTTGTCTCTTAAAATCTTGTCTACCATACTTAATTCTTGCAGCACACTTTACATAGGTATTACTTTAATAGTCCAGGAAGAATTAACATACATAGTTCAACTCTGAAATGTATGCGAATTGTATGTGTGCTAGAGAAGCTTGGCTTTGTTGGGGAAAACAGGTTCTCAGACTAGAAGACACGGGATAGCTCTAGTGGTCTTACTTATAAAGACAGTATAAAAAGCAAAACTTAGTATGCACGACTGTTTGTAAAAGGATCTCATTAGCAGCCTACAAATAGACTGTCTCTTAGAAGGAATAGATGTTATGGATGCTAGCAAGCTGAAAAAGTTCAGCAAGCCATTATTTTTGTGATCTGTTGACCACAGCACACAAGGGATCTTGACCTCCCATAATACACTATGGCTGGTACTTAATCTGGGAATTAATGAATGGGTGCCCAGAGGTCATGGTGCCTGAAATTCTCCAGCATAGTGAGTATGGACGGGAGACAACTCTTGAATAACTTGAATGAGAATGATTAATATGAGCATGTAAAAATGTACACTTAGTTTTGCTACAACTGGCTCAACCTTTCCTGTATTACAGGATAAGACCTACACAACACATGCAATGCTGGATGCTGATTATGTGCTTAGAGAGTTACTACGGCTCTTTTGCTGGTATCTGTATTGTAACATTTAAAAAGGCACTAGCTGTGGGCCAATTAACCAAACAAAGCCATTTTTTGTTAAATCTTTTAACTACAGTTTTTAATCTAAGTGCCAGATGAAAATGAAAGCTTCTTTCCTATCCAGCTGCAACTTTTTGCCTGTTTCCCTTCCTTAGTGGTGTCATGTCCCTTTATGTTAGGGTTCTGTCAGTTTAATGCTTATTCTAACCTAGACATCTGTTCTGAAGTGAATAACCTTGTGTATTTCAGAACTGTAAAAATGGAGAAACAGTAGCATATTTAGGGATAATAGCTGGAATATAAATTCTTGGGGTTCTATCCAGAGTTGTCTAAATCACTCAGTATTTTTGTAGCATGGTTTACTTATCTATAAAACATAGAATCCTGGACCTTGATACCGTACAGCCTAGGCCTGGTCCACAGTATGCATGTTGCTTGGCATAGCCTGGATATTTGACAAACGCTTGGTTCTCCTCGGATGAATTAACTGTTCTGTCTGGCAAGTACTGCGCATAGCGATACTGGTGCTGTTCAGCCCTTCTAGTCAGTGACATCGTGGTCACGAACACCCCAGATCAAATATAATCGCTTCCTGACACATCGTTTGTCTCTAGATGATATCTCTCAACTAGACATAGTCGAAAGAAAGATGGTAAAAACATAAAGAAAGAATGCATTACTGTCTCTTTAATTTTTGCTAGTCAGAGCCTGCCTGTTTGTTTTAGTAAATGCACCTTATAGGAGAGAGCAAATACAGCAGCTTTGAACAAATAAATGCTACCACATAAACTTATTAATAAGTACATAAGCCAGTGCTAGCCAAATTTTTATTTTTTTTTTTTTTAAGACATGGATTAGAAAGATCTGTTCAAAATGCAGGTTTTTATAAAGTTTGCAGCAACTGAGATAGATATCTAATGGTATTTCTGTCTTACAAAGAAAGCAAATTCTGCTTTTTCAGGTCACCCTTTTTCTTTCAGAGGTGTTAGTGTGACATGTTAAAATGTACTTATTGAAGATACACGTTATTGTAGCAAGTGCTGATATAATGGGCTTGCCTGAGCACAAAGGTGCAGTGATTTAATTAAAGGTGTGGTTTAATTAAGCGTTTGAGTTGTATAAAGCCTCAGTTGTCTGAACTGTTGGCACTGTGTAAACATAGTAAATTTAAGTGAACTTTGCACTTCTGCACCTGTATGCTTAGGGATAGAATTAATAAGAGCATTTTAGAATCATAGAATCACAGAACGGTTTGTGTCAGAAGGGATCTTCAAAGGTCACGTAGTTCCAACGCCCCTGCCATGGGCAAGGACACATTCCACTGGATCAGGTTGTTCAAAGTTCCGTCCAACCTGGCCTTGAACACTTCCAGGAAGGGGCATCCACAACTTCTCTGGGCAACCTGTCCCATTTTAAGTTGTGTTTGTATCTGAACTCTGTAACAGTGTCTTTCAACTCAATAATTTCTCCTTTGAAAAACAACAGACCTAGTCTAAAGTGTAGCTAGTGTGCTTCACTCCTGAGTCAAGAGGTCCTGGGAATATAAACAGTGGTATTAAGACCATTTAGTCTGAAGGTAGAACTGTTGATGATGTTGATTGTGGCTGCATGTAACTGACTGCTTTATGTGTTTGGTGGGACTTAGTTGGAGAGCAATCACGATCTTAACCTCAAGTATGCATTTGGTTATACCGACACCTGTAAAAGTGATACAGTTGGGTATTTATGAACTGTAACTTACAATTTTTTTTTTTTTAGTTGCAGATTGAAATATCATGGACAGAAAATAGTTTGGATGATGTGTTTCACCAGTGTATCTCTGCAATTTCAGTTTTAACAATGGATAAGTGTAAGCACGTTGGACGTCTGCGACTGGCCCAAGATCACTCCATTCTCAATCCTCAGAAATGGCATTGCGTGGACTGCAATACTACCGAGTCTGTGTGGGCGTGCCTCAGCTGCTCGCACGTGGCATGTGGAAGATACATTGAGGAACATGCACTAAAGCACTTTCAGGAGAGCAGTCACCCGGTGGCATTGGAAGTAAATGAGCTATATGTTTTCTGTTATCTCTGCGATGATTATGTTCTTAATGATAACGCGACTGGTGATTTAAAACTGTTGCGAAGTACATTAAGTGCAATCAAGAGTCAAAACTATGAGTGCACTACTCGAAGTGGGAGGACTTTGCGTTCTATGGGTACAAGTGATGATTCTTACCTTTCACATGGTGGTGCCCAAGCCTTGCTTCGCAATGAAGATCGCATGTTCACAGCTCTCTGGCACCGACGGCATGCGTTCCTGGGCAAAATATTCCGATCGTGGCTTGAGTTGACACCTACTGGAAAAAAGATTTTGGAAGAAGAAAGGCATCGGGAAGAAGCAGAAGAAAGAAGGAACAAAGCTAGGAAGAGAAGACAAGACCGAAAGCGTGAGTTGAAAGCAGAGATGGAAAAGATGCCTCCAAGGAAGAGCAGTCGTTTACAAAATCAGATTAGAATGTCATCAGAAACAGCACCCTGCCTGCAAAAAACATCCCAGAACATGGAATCTGTGGCAGAGTTGAAAAAAACTTATACCTCAAATGAAGTAAGATTGAAAAAAATAAGTGACTCTCCAATTAAACGAAGGCCCACAGTGACTCCTGGGGTAACAGGGCTGAGAAACCTCGGAAATACATGCTATATGAATTCTATCCTGCAGGTATTAAGTCACTTACTTATTTTTCGAGAATGCTTTTTAAAGCTTGATCTCAACCAAACTCAGGAACTGCTGGCAACAGCAACCAATGGTAAAACCAGATCTTCATCTAAACACCTGTCAGTAGCTGCCTCAACATTACATGTGAATGAGAACCAAGAGAAAGTAAAGGGATCATCTTCTGTGAGGCGGCCTAGTTTATCCTCTGGATTAAGTGGAGGAGCATCAAAAAGTAGAAATATGGAACTTATTCAGCCTAGGGAGCCCAGTTCAAAGCATATTTCCCTCTGTCATGAGCTGCATACTCTGTTCCAAGTTATGTGGTCTGGCAAATGGGCGCTGGTGTCTCCTTTTGCCATGCTTCATTCTGTGTGGAGACTAATTCCAGCCTTCAGAGGATATGCCCAACAAGATGCTCAGGAATTTCTCTGTGAACTTTTGGATAAAGTGCAGCAGGAACTGGAGACTGCAGGGACCAGATACCCAGCTCTCATTCCTGCTTCTCAAAGGAAACTTATAAAACAGGTTTTGAATGTGGTTAACAACGTTTTTCATGGACAGCTATTAAGTCAGGTATGTTTTATAATTTATTTTTTAAGGTGTGTAATGATTTGTAGTTATGGATTTATACTGGTCAGTGATGGGCATACTTCAAAGTTTAATATATTTGTAACTGCTGAAGAGGGATGGGGAGGATATAATACAATTTCAGAAGAAAGGTCATTTGGGTACTAAATCTTTCAGTAGAAGAGTTGCCTGATAAAACATAAAAATGTTAAATTTGTTGTTTTAAAGCACACCTTTGCAACTACTGGGAAATACTTGAATTTTAAGCATCTAGCTTATCGCTATAGTGATACTAGATAAAAGGTGTTCAGGAAGGTGTTAATCTCGTCTAAGTGGAAACTGATTAGGTAATGGATGCCAACCAGGGAATTGTATCAGTAAATAGCTTGAATTTGAGATTCATTACTACAGAGTAATTGCCTGTCGTGATGCTATGTACAGGAATACTACTTTTCTGTTACAAAGATACAGAAGGCTGTCAACACAGGAACCGAATTTGCCGGGTGGAGGCAACAGCTGTTTACCTTTTTTCTGCCTGACTGCTCTCCTCTTTTCTTCTCGTCTTCCTCTTAAGTACTTCAATGTGTCCCCTTACTGCTATGCATATCTCAACTGCGGTGTACAAACGTGTGAGAGCTGACTGAACAAACAAATGCTGGGCTCTGTTGAATTAATCTAAAAACTAACCACATTGCAACAGGAACAGCGGTTGAGAAAGTCTTGGCTCCCTGGAATTGGTCTTTAGTATGCATGCACATGTTATTGAGGGAATGCAGAAGCATTTAATTGATATGTTGTGTAAAGGAGTAGAGGTTTAACACAAATGAACAAAAATGTGGATGTTCTGATTATTCTGACTATTTGATGGTTTAACGTTTTAGTATGTGAAGCTAGAAATCCAGGTGTTTTTTGACGAAGATAGGATTGTTTACCGTTATATCTATAAACTTCATAATAAGATGACAGGACTTTTAAAATTGGGATTGTTTGCAGCATATGTTAGCTTTTAGATCATCTTAGGTTTTGCATAACTACTACAAACTGTTATACCTACTAATAAAACCAGGTCGTTCTCTGCCTTCCATTTGGCCCAGTGTAAGAACATTTCTGTTGGTGTACTTCCTTTCCTCCGGGTAGTTAACGTATCATGTATCAGGGTTCTGTTAATATAAGTGTCTAGTATATTATGCCATTAAAGCTTTCTATCTGAAAATCACATTCCTCTCCAAAATAGTAACTTTATTAGTAAAACAAAGTAATTGCTTAAGTATACTGGCAAGGCTTGGTTGCATTCCAAGCTGCCTATCAGGACTCATTTTTTCTTGAAGAATTTTCAAGGCTCTGAAGACACTAAGCATTATTTCAGCAGTACCACTTCTTTTGCATGTTTTCAGTTTTGTGATGTGAAAAGGCTTGTGACTAGAAACCCTCCCACGTTCCTGAAACCAGGGAGGGGAATATTGAGAATTCATTCAAGTGTCATTGAGTAAGACTGAAAGGGAATTAGCTCAAAATTGTTTATCCTGTGACTTCTGTGACTAACAACACACAGCTCTTTTACTGCAGCTGGTTAATGTCTGTGTGCAAAATACAGCCTTGATGAACTTGAGAATGCCTCAAGTGAGACGAAGGAGGAAAAAAGTATTGAGGCTGTTATTTGTAGTAATTTTTCCCTGGCTTATTAGGCAGTGTCCAACACTTTGCCTCCTAATGTTCCCTTTGTCTTCTGTCACTCCTTTGTTTCACTTTAGTCTTCACTAGCACCTTTGAACATGATAAATATTAAAAGCAAAAGGTAACCTCTGAGATCTACATTTCCTCCTCGATAAAATTTATTCAAGTCATCTTAATGATTCAGACCCTGGTGTTTGCACATGGAAGGATGAGCTTTAAAAACTCTTACCAGGCAATTTCTTTCCTCTTGTTAGTAAGATTCCTGCATCATGATGTCGCTAGGCATTTGTCAGAACTGGCACAAACTGCTATAATGAAGTTAACAAAAAGGCATGAAAACACCCATGTAGGGCTGAAGAAAAATATGAAAGACTTCTTGTTATATCACCATGCCTTTGACAATGTTACCACTTAAGAGCAAGGAGAGTGTATGCTTTGTCCTTGTGTGCTTAACTTTACCTGCAAGCTGTAACAGTATTACAGTTTCTCTCTAGAAGATAGTTGGAGCCATAGCCTGCTGCATTTATTAAAAGTAGGATGGGATTTTAGTCTAGAGTATTATATAAACTACATCTTAATTCAATGAATAAGGAAAAGCTTGTTTCTGTGCAGCAGTTGCCTTCTGTTTTAGGATCACTAAAAAAGTTATATTTACTATCCCTTTGTACTGAAAATACTAGTTAAAGATACTTGATTCTGTGAGATACTCCAAGTGCAGTGAAGTTAATCTTGTTGACCTTCAAACCTCAGGAATACTATGAGCTACTCTTGCTACAGTACACAGAGGATCACTTACAATGCAGATAAGCTGTATGTTTACTTAGGTTTCACATTACTTTCACATGTGCAATAAAACATTTTCCTTCTCCTAGCTGTTCTATTTTAACTTGAAGGGAAGTCATAATCCTGAGTTTGCCATCAGTCTGTTGCTATTGAAATAGCTGCCTGGTTCACCACTAACTGAATTTTAGGATATAAGATTAAGAAAGGAGAAAATTGGGTGTGTGAGAATTTCATGCAGATTACTTTTTGATAACTATAAAAAGCTATAGGTGATGTCAAAACCATTGCATATTTTATATGAGTTAGTTGGTTTTGGTTTGTTATGTTCACAGCTGATTTAAAGTAACTCTTCCTCTTCTACTACTTGAAATTTACTATTTTATGGAATACTAGTCTGGGTAGTAAGTAACTCTAGGAATAGCATGAGTGGATTGCCTCTTGACTTTTTAAAAAACTTTTGTTTATTCCAATATCCTTTTTAGGATTACAGCTTTTCTTACTCTGCAGTACAGACTGAGACTTCAATACCTGGTACATCTAAGGGAAGTAAAGATAGGATATATAGCTACAAACGCCTTCCCCTCTAGTCCTTCCTTTTTCACATGCTAGTCTTCCTCCAGTGATGGCCTGGGGAAAGTTGTGCTATAGCACTTACTGGGCAGAGGAGTCTGTATCTTGTAAACCTGTGCTTTCAGAGGCAGATCTGCTGGAGCAGTGACTCGACTCTCTGAACCCAATTGGAACTGTAAGCAGATGCAAATATTTCTATTAAAATCCGAGTTGTTTTCAATCCCTCAGTGCTCGTACTCTTGTGGAAGGTACCTGCTGTCTCCTGTCCTTGATCCTTCAATGGGAAAGGAGAAAATGCTGCACTATGAAGTTATGTGCCAGTGGTAAACTGGCCCATACTGATACACAGATCTTTGAAGTACACTTCAAGAGCTCAAGTAGGTTAGCTACTGTCTGTCAAGAGTTTTTTTGCTTGTGTTTTTTAAATGATCCCAGCTAAATAGCACAGTATGCAGCAATTTTAAAAGTATCTTTATTTCAAACTTTGTCCATATTAAGCAAGGAAATGGGCAGGTATATTTTTAAAAATCCAGCAACTGAAATGGCAGATTTTAGCTTCCAAAGTCAATGTATATCTTCAGCACTGCTTTGAGAAAATTGTGTTCTACATGTCCACAGAAATCGTGCAAGCAGAAACTGTGGTGTGCATGGTTATACCAGTATTAAATTTTTCATCAGGATGATTTATACTGGGAAGGAACGGGAACTAGTATGAAGTATTTATGAAAGCTGATTTAGACAATCTAGCTGATCTAGGAAGCTAGCCTAGCAGATCTGGGAAATTTGCAGGTATTTAGGCTGGCAAAATCTTATGTGTAGACACAGCTTTTACCTCTTGAACTTCAGCTTTTTAACTAATCTGGTTTACCTTTAAGATAATATTGAGTATACAGGTCTTTTTTGTTTGAAAGTTAGAGGGCCATTTTAAGTTGTATTTCTGAAGATTTTAATATTCACAAGAAGTCTGAGTCCAGACTATCAAGACCTCAAAAATGGTGAAAGAATAGAAATGTGTTTCTGATACGGCTGATTTGGAGGCACTCTTGACATTGGAGTATAGCATATATATGTCTCTAAATTAATTGCCCAGTATAACTTGTCTCCCAGTTCAACCCATGTAGTACAAAGCTTTCTGGAACTGAGAAGTGGAACTAAGTAAAATAGATACTGGATGTTTCATATAGCTTATGCTTTTTGGCTACTGCATTGGTAAAACTTTTACCACTGTGTTGGTAAAACCTTAAAAACTTCCTAAAGTTCAAAATAAGCCTCATCATGAAAATTACCAGGAAAAAAATTACTTTTCTGTAACCCAGACAGGATGATTCTAAATATTTTCACTTACGCTTAAATAATGCCTAAATAATAATTCAGAGTATTGAATCTCTTAGTACTCTTAATTTTGTGTGTGAAGAGACGTAATGGTATCTTTGGGTATAATAACAAAATAATGTGTCAAAATAGTCACTGAAGATCAAATTATTTTAGAAAACTTTTGTTACCAAAGATTGTTTGTCTTCCCTCAGTTGCTTGGCTTTCATTCTTCATTTTTCTGATGACTTCTTGACAGCTAAATTCATGTGTACTTATGCATGTGCATGCACACACAGAATTATTGAGGTTGGGAAGGACCTCTGGAAATCTAGTCCAGCTCTGCTCAAAACAGGGTCTTCTGGAACAGGTTGCTCAGGGCTGTGGGCAGTCAGGTTTTAAATAGCACCAAGGCTGGAGACACCACAACCTCTCCGGGCAGCCTGGGCCAGTGCTAGACCATCCTCACAGTAAAAACAGTTTCTTCTTCTATCTAAATGGAACCTCCTGTGTTTCAGTTTGTGCCCATTTCCTCTTGTCCTGTCACTGGGCACCACTGAGAAGAGCCTGGCTCCATCTTCCTTACTCCCCCCATCAGATATTTATACACAAGGATAGGATCCCCCAGAGCTTCCCTTCTCCAGGCTGAACACTCCCAGCTCTCTCAACCTCTCCTCCGATGTCAGATGCTCCAAGCCCTTTCATCATCTTTGTAGCCCTTTGGTGGACTCACTCACTCCAGTTAAGTCCATGTCTTGTACTGGGAAAGGCAGCACTGGACCCAGCCCTCCAGCTGTGTCTCACCAGGAGGGGAAGGATTGCCTCCCTTGAAGATGCCCCTGGAGGCTGTTTGCCCGCTTTGCGGTAAAGGCATGTTGCTGGCTCATGGTTTATTTGTTCCCCAGAGCCCCCCGTTCCTTCTCTGGGGAGCTGCTTACTAGCCTGTACTGGTGCCTGGAGTTATTCCTGCCCAGGCACAGGACTTGGCATTTCCTTTTGCAGAACTGCCTGAGGTTCCTGTTTGCCCTCCTGGCCTGTCCTGCTCCCCTGGGGGTGGGCAGCATGACCCTCTGGTGTATCGGACACTCTGCCCAGGTTTGTGTCATCTGCAAACTTGGCGAGATTTAACAGAGTTGGCCCCGGCATTGACCCCTACATGGAGCCTGGCAGTTCATTTGGTTTTCAGTCCACCTCGCTGTCTGTCCATTTATCTAGCCTGCACTTAATGATTTTTTTCTGTGGGCGTATTATGGGATACAGTGTTGAAAGTCTCACTGAAGATAAACAACATCCACTGTTTTCCACTCATCTGTACCAGCCACCTCATTGTAGGAAGAAGGCTGTCAGGTTGGTCAAGCGTGATTTTTTTTCCCATCATAAATCCATGGTGTCTACTCCCAGTCATCATCTTTGCAAATGCTTTCCAGGATTATTTGTTCCATCAGCTTTTCCACCGATCAAGGTGATGCTGATTGGCTTGTAGATCCCCAGATCCTCCTTCCTGAAGACAGGAATGACACTTGCTTTCTTCCCATCCTTGGGAACCTCCCCTGATTGCCATGACCTTGCCAGGACCTTTCAAAGATGGAAGATGGTATTGCAATACCATTGACCAGCTCCTTCTGTTCTTTCAGCTTAATCAGGGATAGTTTCTAATTCCAGGCAAGCAGAAGGAGAAGGACAGTTGATATTTTTTGTGGCTAGAAGAGGCCAGGTAAGGGAGGAGAAAAAATAGGGTTTGTGCTGATTTATGTGAAAGCTGCTTGGGTACTTAATTCAAGGAAGAAAATTAATGTTGAATTATGAATGCAGTGTTTTACTGAATGGGCACATGTTGCAAAGCAGTAAATAGTTGTTGATTTCTTTACAAAGTGCTGTTGATTTAATTCAAATTTAATGTAAATGATCAAAGAAATACCTAGCTAATGTAATTTTAACATCTTTTTGGAGTGGTGAGGAACCCTTTAGAAACTGGGGGTTTTGGGGTGGGTTTTGAAAGTCTTTTGTGAGGATTCCACTGCTTTTGAATCTGGTGCCTTCTGTAAAGCTCTTTGCCTACATTTCTGTTACAGCAACACCAAACAGCAGCGAAAGTGAAGAGCAGTGGCTGTCCTGGCGTAGTAACGCGTTTCCTCTACAGCAAGATTAGTTACCATTTCTTCTTAGAATAAACCTGCCTTGGGCTGTGAGGTTTTTTCCCAATAATTCACCATTTATTATAGCAATGCCTAGTAATAACTAGCTTCTGATATCTCTAGGCATACTTTAAAAAAAAAAACCAAAAAAACAAAACAAAACAAAAAAACCAAACCAAAACAAACCCAAACCATTTGATTACTTCCTGATCATGTTTAAGATGGAATCTGAGCAGAGTGAGCAGGCAGCTGCGTGGTGCTCGGTTGCCTTCTGGGCTTAAACCATGACAGTCTTCATATAGGGAAAACTTAAGTAGTAGTGAAAGCACAAGAGTGGGAGTGGCCATCTTACTGTTCTTAAAAACTAAAAAAAAATTAGAGCAGAGGTGATAACAGCTGTCTTTCTTCCATGCAAGTGCAGGGAACATCAGCAAAACAGTTTATGATGGAATTGGTTTCTTCTGCAGCAATATGTTAACTATTTTCTTTGGCTGCATTGAGGCTGTGAATGCCATCCGGGGCAGTGACTGTCCATCAAATTACTGTGGGCACAATGATGCTTGTCTGAGTGGCCTCCATGCTTAGCTTGAATCAAGCAATTTGATCCAGCTCTTTTCAGTTTAGCCTTTGGCCCATGGTTGAATACTGAGCTTTAACCAAACAATTGTGTATAGTACCCGTGTTTCAAGGCATGAGAGGGTGGTCAGGGCAGAACATAAGGTAGAGTTTTCAGCCTAGCTAAAAACAGTAATTTACTTTCTTTGCTCTAATGTAAACTTCTCATGTAGCTTTGTTATAAATGACAGTATTAAGGCTTCTTAAAATAGCAATTATGGAATATAATGAGAAATCAAACTCTGCATTGGTAAAATATAGTCATCAGAAGATACACATCACTAACCAGATTGCTTGGGCAGACTTGCTTCCCTATTACTCTTGTGCATGCTCATACTATAAAAAGTTACATTGGACAGATACAGAAAGTTTTTGCTAGCCCTTTGAGTTCATGTTTGGGGTTTTTTGTTTTGCTTTTTATAAAAATCTTGCATCTCTTCAATTTTTGAGCAGTTTATAGAATTTCAGTGCTTTTCATGAAAAAATAAAATCTGGGTTATACTGTGTGAATGGTAGTGGCGCGAGAGATCGAAAGGAGTCCTGTTTAGGACAAAGAGAAGTGATGGGAATGTTGGGAAGCCCGTGCTGATAGACGGGCCAGTGCAGATGGATTCTGCAGAAGGGTAGGGATCCTCCTACTTGCCAAGTAATCCAACTTGTAAGCCTGGGTCTGGCTAAGAAAAGTACTTCCGACCTTTGCTCCAGCCCTCATTTACCTCTGTGTACAGGAGCAGTTAGCATGCAGTGGCCGATGTGGCTGGGTGTATGCTTATCCAGATACGTCAGGTTACTTGGCTGTTGTCAAGTACGCAAATCTCAGGTAACTCTTAAGAGTTTAATTCTTCTGCAGCATCATGGTGAGGAGGAGTGGCTTGCATTTGAGGAAGTAAGTGCAGCTCTCTATCAGTACAAGAATTTGTCAACACAAATCAGCTTTGCTCACAGTTGCATAATGAGAAGCAGCACTATTGCATCAGCTTCTTGTTTGTTTTTTTGAGAGGCAAAAAATTGGAAGGTGGATCGATTATTTGTTTCTTTTTCTTTGGGACAGTACTTATTAACTAGTTGTGAAAGAGGATCTTAAAATAACTGAGATTATTAACATTATACACTAAATTTAAAACCTCAGAACTTGTTAAAATTATCTGTACTGAGTTCATGTATGTACTTCATCCTGAGCCTGTTAAACTTCGGTGTAATTCATGTGCAACGAATTCTTAAGCAGCTCGTCAATTAAATAAACTTTTGGCCCAACAAAATCACCCATTTGTACAGCAGAAATCTATTAGTCATTCTGTGTTTATGCTGGAGTTAGCTTGAACTGTGGCCAAACATATTATTTTGTCTCCAAGTCTAGATTCCAGCTCTGAATTACTAATAGTTTGTGGCTTTGAAATGTTGCCAGATGTTAGCACTTACAAAAGAAGCTCCTGTCAGTGTAAATTAAAACAGAAGATTCTCCTCTTTTCTGCCATGTAAGTCTGAAGTTTTGTTTTCTAAGAACAAGGCAGTGGTGTTTTCTTCTTCGTAGAACTTAAAGCAACTAACAGCTTTCTTAACTCCACTACTAAATGTGTGCTGGTACACCAATACCTGTGTGCATTAGGTAGCTAATGCATAGATCGCGTATAAGCTGTTGTAGCTAATGAATGCATTAATTCCTCACAAGAACACCTAGGAGGAAGGTACCATAAGGTGACAGATCTGTCCTTATATAAATGACCATGAAGTAACAGACAAAGCAAGGTGAATAATTATGTAACAGCAAACCTTCAGAGGAAAATAAAGGAGCTCTTGGACAAAACTGAGTGTGTTTTTACACTTGAGAAGGCTTATTTAACCTAGCTGAAGAGAACTACCCTGAATTTATGTGGAATGGCAACACAAAGGCGTGCCTGTGAAATAAGAGTATTTGGATCCCTCGTGGTACTTCATTCCTTTATTACTATGTCTTTGTATTAGTTGTTCCAAACAGCTTGCAGTATTTTCCTAAACAGGAAGCATGCTTATAGAGATTTAATTTGTCAATTATTTACCCTTGTGATGCAAACTTAAGGAGATACTTGATATTCCATTTACTGTAAAACATGAACAGTGGTGTCTCATCACACCCGGCTGTTATTCATCGCTGATAAATAACTATCTTGACAGTAGGTCCTATATGAAAATTTTGAGTTGCTTTGATCTTTTTGGTGGAGAAGCTTAATTGTTGGGGAAGGGGATGGGAACACGTTGGATGCTTCTGGAAGTTCTGTCAAAGCTATCTGCTAAGCCCAATTAAAATTCAGCTTCTTTTCAGAATGCACCTTTTCTAGAGCAGTGAGGTTAAAGCTGCTTGAGTTAGTGGTCTGCTGCAACTTTTAAGCCAATAAATACATTAACAGTAGAAAACTCAGGTAGTTACTCTTCAGGATTGTGTTGTTCTTTGTTGCATGGAACATACCAAGGTGAAGGTGTCTTTAGACTCACACACTTGATATTTACTGCTAGTTGTTTATAGCCTTTATGCTTGTTGCAGTCTAAATGGAGTTTCACTACTGCACAGGTTCAGCTGCTGATAGAAGTTGGATCGTGGAAGGGTGGAGGTCCTTTGGAGGAAGACTCAAATGATGTGACACTCTCCTATAAGCAGCTTGAGCTGGCTTTTAGAAGAGTGCAAATCAACATCTAATGTGTTGCCATTACAGCATAGAAGAGCTACTGCTTTTAACTTATTTTCCTAAATATTTAATGTTATAATAAATTAATTGTCCCCTGCTGTATTATCTGCATTTTCCAGGTTGACTCACTTCACTTGACATTTTATTTATATTGTCTTACTGCTTGTCCTTTCCCTAGTGTGACGATGGATCCACTTACTGAAAGAAGAAATAAATTATTTTTACCTGTTAATTTTTCTTTGAAGAAGTGTGCTTCCTAATCCAGGCTTCCCTGGAAGACTTACAAAGTAAGAAGGATATGACTTTAAAATCCCCAGCTGTTGTTGGTGTTTTGTGTTGTTTTGGTTTGGTTTTTCTTAAATAACCTAAACTATAGTTTCTTTCATGTAAGTTTTCCTTTTGGAATGTTTCTTTCTGGAGAAAAGACTCCCGAGACTCCATCAGCTGCTTTCTCTCGGACAGTCCCAGACAGACCATTTTGACACTGCTTTTCTTTCTCAGTAAAACATAAGAATGCTTACCTGTTTGTGATAACAGTATTGAACCTGCTGCTTCAGAGAAAAGAAATTAGGTGTATCATTTCTTTTGTTAAATGACTCTGCCTTATCTTTGGTTGCATTGGTTATCTCTAGGAAAAAACATTTTGGTTTGGTTTTTAGAGCTATGTTATGGTACTTCTAGCAAAGTAATTTTTTGAGTGTTAAGCAACTGGTGAAATACTGTTTTACAGGTTACATGTCTTGCCTGTGACAATAAATCAAATACTGTAGAACCTTTCTGGGACCTGTCCCTGGAGTTTCCTGAGAGGTATCACTGCAACGGCAAGGAGATGTCATCTCAGTATCCATGTCTGCTGACAGAAATGCTGGCCAAGTTTACAGAAACTGAAGCTTTGGAAGGAAAGATATATGCATGTGATCAGTGCAACAGTGAGTAAAGGCAGTATGTACTCATGCATACATTCTCTGTGTAAAATACAGTGAAAATGTAGAAGGAAAATACTGAAAGTCTATGTTGCAAACAAAGTCCTCCTTCTTGTGTCCTGGTGTGGTTACTTGACAGCTACTACCACCTAGAAGAGGGTATTGTTCAAAGGATGTTTTGAAGTGTGATGCTTCTCCTAGATGAAGTCTGATCACACTAATGGGGATTCTGATACTCCAGTTGAAGAACCCTTCAGCTTTTTAAATTAAGGTGACTAACCAAAGTGACCCCAAGTATTTTATACATACATCATAAAATAATTCTTGCAGAATGGCTCTTAAGAGTGTATCCTTTTTAAGGAGGCACATACAATAGCTATTCAGGTCCACACAAATCTGGTGGATAAATTTTAGACTGAAATACAAGGCTGTTATTGAGATTTGTATTGTGTAACTGTGTGTTTGGCCTCAGCAAAACGAAGGAAGTTTTCTTCTAAACCAGTTATACTCACAGAAGCTCAGAAGCAGCTTATGGTGTGTCGACTACCTCAGGTTCTCAGATTACACCTTAAACGGTTTAGGTAAGTAGTACCACAACTAACAGTGTTGCAAATTGATCAATTCAGTCCTGCTCTTCCATTGTTTGGGATCAGTGTTTTTCAGCATCAGTTTCATTTCATTTACAAGGATGATGAGAAATAGTTATTAGTAGCTTCTTTTTCTTGCTTAATTTAAACATCAATGAGATGTGCTATAAGTAGAGAATTGACGTTCCGGATTCCAGCTACTTGCTGCTTTATTACCAGAATTATTTTAGCCTTCTTTTCAGTCAAAACCTACTAACCTTGCTGTGAACTCTGTTGCTAAAAATTAATCTTGTGTTATCTTCAGGTAAATTACAAACCAAGACTGTATTCAGCGGAAGTCTCGCATATCCTTCATATAACCAAATATGTTAATGTATTAGCCTGAGAGTAAGGAAGTGGAGACTGCATCTCTGTGAACTCTTAGTCCACACATTAGTACAGAGTCTGTCCAGAATACAAAGGAAACCAAAAATGAGATAGAGTTAAGGAGAAATACCAATGAGATGTAATATGTGTGAAATACTTTCCACTCGCCATTACACAGATCTTAAGATGAGTATTTCAGAAGATGAGAATAGTAGGTACCATAGATACATTTTAAAAGGCCTTGAGATAAAGAAGTAGAAGCAGCAGCCTAGGAAAAAGAAAAAAATACGCAAATTAGCATTTTTTTGGTGCACAAAGACAGTAGTGAAGATAACAGTTATTATGTTAAAACATAATGCAGAATGCTGTCTTCTTTCTTTGAAAAACTTAAGTTTTCATTTGACTTAACTTTCCAGGTGGTCAGGACGGAATCATCGTGAGAAGATTGGTGTACATGTTAATTTTGATCAAATGCTAAACATGGAGCCTTATTGCTGCAGAGAATCCCTCAAGTCCCTCCTGCCTGACTGCTTTATCTACGACTTGTCTGCTGTGGTAATGCATCACGGGAAAGGATTTGGCTCAGGGCACTACACTGCCTACTGCTACAATTCAGAAGGAGGTAGGAACCAGCTGTGAAATAAGTAAGGAGTGTGGGAGAAAGGCATGTTTGTCATTCTAAACTGATAAGTTTACTGCCTTTTCTCAAAAGCAAACGGGAATCACTTGTAGCTGAACTGCCTGGAAGGAGAATTGCAGTTCTGTGGACCAAACAGTTAAATTTTTGTATTGGCTTGTTAAACATGTTCTGGCTATAAACTGTCCTGTAAATCTGAGGAGGCTAAGCTAGGCCTTTAAAACATAGAGCCAGATATACTAGATCAACTGAAACAGTATGCTATTTGTACACAACTCATTAAATGGGACTGAACACTAATACTAAATATAATGCCATTACTTCAAATCAGTGTCCTCATGACTTTTTTTGGTGTATTTCTTCACTGCAGGATTTTGGGTACACTGCAATGATTCAAAACTCAACATGTGCACTATGGAAGAAGTATGCAAGGCTCAAGCCTACATTTTGTTTTACAGCCAACGACTTACTCAGGCAAATGGACATGGTATTTTACCATGTCCTAGCACAGCTGAAAGTCAGCAGCACACAGAATTAGCTGACTGTTCTGTGGACAGCAGTAGCAGCTAATCCAAAGCCAGTTAACTGTGTGTGTGGTAGAAGTTTGAATTGTCATAACTATATATTTTTAAATGAAATGAAAGTACAGTATTGTGCTTTTTTTACTTTGAATCATATACAATGTTTATATACTTTTGTATTAGTTAAAGTACTCTTTACAATTGTTAGTAAAGGTTTTTATTGACAGTAAGTAACTTTCTAAGTACCTAGAATTTCAATACAGCTATTTTTTTAAGAAAAAGATTGCTATTTGCATTTAACTCTTACCTCAGGCTGTTTTTTAAAGCTGGTTTTGTATATTGATAATTTTCTTGAATTGGTTTAGAAAAATGAACTTTAATGGACAACTGATGTTTCTCTATATGTGCTTGTGTACATTTTTATAGTATAGTTCTAATGATATCATGATTCTTACTGCCTGCAGGAATTGCCACTAGGTCTTAGAATATTAACATTCATCAGCAAGGAACACTTTACATGTCAAAGAGTAACTGAACTTTCTGTAGAAACCTTTCTGTATATTCTTCATGACTAAAATGAAATTATTTTGCAAGCTTCAAGGGAACTACACTAAAGATACATTGATAGAATTTCTTAAAATCTGAAATAGAGGAAATAGAGCATGTATTTACATACTTATATGAAAAAAAGAGGAGTGTTTAATAGCACAAGAATGTATCTTTATCAAAATTTTAGCCTTAACAAGCCTGACAACTCAAGTGCCAAATTCAGAGTACTAACTTTGACAACTGGGGGCTTTTTATTCCAGTAACTTCAAGAGCTTTCTTAAACATGAAAACAACAAAACCACACTTACCCACCCCACTGTCATTGCTACAAGAACACCAGCACCTTCTTTCTTGCATTGGACAAGTTTACTTTAAATTGTAGCAAGTGTTGTCTGTTTCAGTAATCTCTACACAAACCACTAAAAAGCAGCTGTAAAATTTGTATGAGAGCATTTTCAATCTGACTGGTTTCATTAGCCACAACTGCTGTACCTTCTCCACGGTCCTACCACTAGCATTAACAGAACTGTGCAGTGAGGAGAATCTAACAAGCAGGCATTATCCGTCTTCCTCCACATACAGTAGTTAATGCCAAGTAAATTTGAATTGTGAAGTTATTTTGCATAAGTCCTATGCAAATTGTTACCTCATCTTCTGCAAAGTTTATACCTCAATAAAATGCCTTGATGTGGACAGAAAAGCATGTGTGTATTGGAATTAGTTCCTACATTATCATTACAATCTCTTTTAAAATTATTTTTAAACTTTGTCTAACATGGGTTAAGGCATTAACTGCTTTGGCCATCTGTCACTGATTTGACAGCTGGTTTTAGTTTCCCTACCATTTCCATCTCGGTTTCTGAAAGATTCCTTATTAGAGCAATAACACAGTGGCCTCAGATCTCAAACTTTCTTCACCTTGTCTTTATCTTAATGAAGACCAAAAGCAGTTTGGTCTTTTTTTCAGTAGGACCACCTACTGAAATGAGATGATCTGACAAATCTACTTGTTACGGCTGTGCCATCTTTCAAATATTTTCCTTCTCTGCTGTCCTTTCTGGGGAGGAAATGAATGTAGTTTCAACACTTCTTTCTACTTGCAGGAGTTCAGGGGAATAGAAAGGAAGGGGAAAGAGTTGTACTAATTACCTTTCAGACTTCTGATATATTTTCATCCCTCAAGAGCATCTCAACCAGGTAGGTAGGAGTCCTAAGAAACTCAAGCATTAATAGAAGAGTCTGTCTGGGGACTTGTAGAAAACAATGGAGGGGGGGGGTCATTAGCCTCAATCATCAGTATTAATAAGCACATATTCAAGTCTCTTAGAAAGAATCTTACCCTGCCCCCTCCCCCCCCTTTTTTTTTTTTTTAGTAGGACAGCCTGGGCTGTGCTTATGGCTGTTCCCCTGCATTTGCTCTCACTGCAGCAAGCATTACTAAATCTCAAGGCTTTCTCTAAAAGACATCATTAGTTTAGCAAAAGCAAATTCTGCTTTCCTCCCATTGTGCTTTCGGGTAGAGCAAGGGAAGGAGAAAGGACACACTCAAACATAGAGTTGTAATCCTAATCCAAGCAGCAGGGAGGCTAGAGAGGATTACTGCAGTCCAGCATAAGGATGGGCTAATTCAGGTGTGCTTCGCAACAGCTTCTGTTTCGGTTCTTAATACTTGCTGGTTCATGGAGTTAGCTCTGTACCCTTTATCTAGAGTAAGGCTTAAGCACAGCATGAGTCTCTATGCTTATATTCTGTCTTGCTGCACTCTAGTAAGTGTTTAAAATAGAGCTCTAACTGGAGCTGAGGAAGTGGCAAGGTTCAGGACTGGTGACAAAATCAGCAGCTATACCATAGCCAGTGCAGAAGCCTACATCCTGCTGGAGGCCTTAGGAAACCAGAGAGCTCTGATCAAAGGCCACCCATCTGTTTTGGCAGCAGCTGTTCCTGGGGTTGGGGTTCCACAACTCACTGACAATTCTGTGGAGCAGTAAAAGCTCAGGGTCCAACTCAGCACCTATATCAGCCACAGGGGTGTAGTTAGGTGGAGTGGTTGTTACATCAGAAGAGACTCAGGTAAACACACCCAACAGTTCCAGAGCTCCCTCCGTTATGAGCAGGGAGCTGGTCTGGCACCTAAGTTACTTGCGTGAAAGAATAATCAATCATGTGAAAGCATCTTCAAGAAGCCATAACCCTTGTCTCCTCTACTCTCCACCTTCATTTTAATCTGCATTCAGAAAAATTGGTTCAGGTTGAAGGTTCAGCTCTAATGCTACCTTGATAAGAGCTGTCTCCAGGCAGATACCCGATTACCTACAGCTCCATACGCTGCCCTTGCTGCATTTCCTCTCACTGCACAAGCAAGCAGTGCTTGGAGACATTTGGTAAAGAATTGTGCAGCAATTACTGTTAATGAAAGGTTCAGGACCCCCTCACACACATGGTAACACTCCCCATGTAGTAATTTGGCAGCCAACCACACTGTGAACATGGACATGGACTATCCCTCAAGACAAAACTGTTTCCAGTAATTACAGTTTTACATGTATTTTTGAGATCACTGACTCTCTTCCTCTGTCCTTCAGGAGAGGCTGGATATTTTCCCCAGGTACACAAGGGAAGCGGTACAGTGCCTTAACTAGTCACCTACCAAATGCATTTGAGGACAGTGCACAAAACCGTTGGTAGCGGTTGGAGATTGTGGAGTCCAGCTCTGCTCAAAACAGGGTCTTCTGGAACAGGTTGCTCAGGGCTGTGGGCAGTCAGGTTTTAAATAGCACCAAGGCTGGAGACACCACAACCTCTCTGGGCAGCCTGGGCCAGTGCTAGACCATCCTCACAGTAAAAACAGTTTCTTCTTCTATCTAAATGGAACCTCCTGTGTTTCAGTTTGTGCCCATTTCCTCTTGTCCTGTCACTGGGCACCACTGAGAAGAGCCTGGCTCCATCTTCCTTACTCCCCCCATCAGATATTTATACACAAGGATAGGATCCCCCAGAGCTTCCCTTCTCCAGGCTGAACACTCCCAGCTCTCTCAACCTCTCCTCCGATGTCAGATGCTCCAAGCCCTTTCATCATCTTTGTAGCCCTTTGGTGGACTCACTCACTCCAGTTAAGTCCATGTCTTGTACTGGGAAAGGCAGCACTGGACCCAGCCCTCCAGCTGTGTCTCACCAGGGCTGAGGTGAGGAGAAGGATCACCTTCCTCTACCTGCCAGCCCCAGCTGGTCTGTCAGCCACCCCCAACCCCCGCTTTGTATCGCTGACTGCTCTCTGACACAGCCTGCAGGTCAAATCAGCCCATTCTTAAACAGAAAAGCAATACCCTTTTCCAGTCCCAGGTGGCCGTGGATGTACGCATGCAGGCAGCGTGCAGTGGGATTGTGTGTCCACTTTGATCTGGTGGTAAATAAGGCTTCGATTTAGCTCTCAGAAATCTGCCCTGAGAAATAGGGTAATTTCAAAAACTGGGGAAGCAGACTTCTAAAGCTCAAGAAGAGCTAGGCAAAAGGATTCTGTATTTTAACTGTTGACTAGTCTATGCAGGTTTGTTGGGTTTTTTTGTGGTTTTATTTTTTTTTAAAGCACTAGCTTTGCAAAAGAAGAGAGGAGTCAGCATCAGTATAAAAGCAAAGCTAAAAGCTATATAATTTAAGCTTAGCTGTAAGAGTTGGGTGGCTGTCACAGCAAAATCACAAATCAATTTTTGCTACAACAGTCTTGAAAGAGTCACAGCACAGTTATCTTATTTTTTCTTTTAAAGTGCTCAAACATTTTAAATTATAAAACCAGAACTGTCTCTTGATTCTTTGTAGAAAATAAATTTCTCTAGAAAAAAATCGTGTAAAAATAATATCCTGCTTTGAAGCATGCTATGCTTTTCTGGAGTTACATAGTCTTTATCTCTAAACACACCTTCATAAAACCCTTTGGCAGAAAAATTACTATGTGAATGACTTAAGAAAATACACTGCCTGCCTTTGTTTATGGAAACCTGATTGATGTTCCACAGAATACCAAGTACCAACAAGTTGGAAGTGCAAAATCCTGGTGAATGATTAACTATAAAAAGCCTAACTCTTCTTCCATCCTGTAAGAAAAATATTTGAAATAAGTAGAATTTGGCAAAGTTCCTCTACCTCCAACCACCACCTGTAAAAAATCAAAAGAACAAATTCCAGTCATGTTTACACATCACATCATTAAGTTTCCATTATACCATCTTACCCTCTTTTTGTACTGTTATGCAATACAGATATTATTTTGATATACTGAAGGCAACATGACACAATGAAGCAGTTTTCTCACTGTAATAGCAACTTTACCTCCCTCCGTAGATGCACAATTTCAGCCTCCTCTTTAAAAAGTTATACTCACCCTTAAAATACCTGCTCCCTTGCAAGGCAGGTTGCTACACAGCAGCTTCCACAAAGCCAGTGCTAGAACTGCTTCGCTTTCACAAGCTAGAATCTGAAGTATAAGAGTATGTCCCTACAGATATACCTTACAGTTGCTACTTAGCACCAAGTGTATTTCCATTTTTAATAAAAAACTGCTGTTTAAAAGGGAAAACCCTGATCTTTCTTGTGGTATTTTTAAGTCAAAACGTTAAGTGCCAAACTCCAAGGAAATCAACTGTCAACACACAAGCAGAAAAAGTTTTAAAAAGGAGACCTGTGACTGAAAGCAGTAGGGTATGGCCTTCAGATGGAAAACCCCTGTAGTTTAACAAAATTTTTTGTTTTCCACAAAGTACCCATGCTGCAGAAGCTCTGAGAAACCCACAACCAAACCCATCCCTCCATGCAAGACTTCCACTTCAGGGCCGCCTGCATTTGTATCCACCAGTGCCGTCTCCCCCGTCCCAGGCTATAAAAGGCGTTCAACACGGCCCTTCCGTGCTGGCTGGCTGCTGCAGGCAGCCGCTTTCTTGGCAACCGCTAGAGGATTTCACCTAAACTCGAATGCAACAGAGCTTTCTGTTTTGGGACAGTCAAGTTCACTTTACTTTTGCAAGCTGTAGTCAAGAGTTTCTGCCTCATGCTGCTCCTTTCGTGCAGGTAGAGGGGACAGGCTTTAAACATCTCAACCATCTGGTAAAGAGGGCCACAGACTGACAGTGCGGGCTGCCCGCAGAGCACATGCTCGGCATGAGGCTGCTGCTAATGCAGTTAAACACAAGACAAAGTAACTTTGCTGTTTCTCAGTCAGAAAACTAGTACAAGGCTCCGTGAAACTAACAGAACTTATTAAAGCAGGTGATCAAAAAGCAAGGAAAAAAACCCCACAAACCCCACATCCAAGAGGTATGTTGTTTGAGTTTAAAATTAGTCTCCCGGTTAAGAAAATCTTAGGCCACACCTCCATCAAAAGGACAGATGATATGAGGTCCAGCTGTACATTCTCTGATGACACATGTCTCAAGGTCTGCATGAAGGAAACACCCTGCAAAGTAGGTTCTGAACACTCTACTTTGGCACTTCTAACAGATGTGCTCTCTATGAAAAATATTACCATTTCTGGTGCTTCACTTACTCAAGAAACAAGATGATCTCCATCTTCTGGGTATTTGAGGAAGATACAATACCTAGCTCAAAAATATTTTGATAAAACTTTTTGATTTTGTCAAGTGACAAGACAGTAGGGTCTAGTTATCAGACAGCATGGCCAGGACTTAATAACTACACTTCCAGCAGTAGGAAAAGACAGCCTAAAGAACATGAAAGCAGCAATTTAAGTGCAAGGAGGTAGAAATAGAGCTTGCCTTCTAGATTGACAGGTGTAAATGCAGGATGGTCAGCAGCACAGGAAGCATGTATCCAGACAAACCCAATTAAATTTAATGGCAACAAATAATCATGTTCTGCAAGTATTTTTCCTGAGGCATTTCCTCTACAACTTGTTATGCATGATTATCAGCTTCCATATATGAATCAGCAAACAGCCAGTAAGTAAAATTTAAAAGAACAGGCCACGGTCTAAAGTAGCTCTGCTAGTCTGGATCTTCCTATTATGTTCAAGTAAAGAAAAAAAAGGAGAAGAAATCACTGACCAGTAATACTAAGTGTTCTCGAAGTAACCATCAGTGAAGATAAAAGCACCTTAAGCTGTAGGAACAGTATCAAGTACCACTGAGCTACTAACAGACTCTTTCTAGAGAGAAAAAAACCTGGAATTAGCAGATGAGAGGCTAAGAACTGAAGCAGGTTTGTCAACTTGTTTCAGGCTCATTACAAAACCAGGTAAGTGAACTGGAAGCCATCCATTCTACCAGAACCCACCCATTATCAAGTCAAAAAGTGCATCAGCAGTACCATTAGCATGAATAAAAATAGCAGCAGCTGATGTACCCAGCAGCCCCATTCCTCACGGATTCTTTCAAATGCCAGTTTTTGCTTTGCAGTGTACAAGTGTGTACACTAGCTACTGTTTGTTTGGAAGTTGAGACACACATGCCCACACAACTGCATAAATTGCTTAAAATTCATTGCTGGGATGCCAAGCCTCCCAGACAGCAACTACAGAAATACACATTTCAGTATCTTATTTCATCCATTTTCATCCACAGTACTAAGTTTAAACAATACTTACAATTGGGGAAAAAAACCACCAATGTCTATTTTAAAACTGTAGGCACCACATGACACGGCTCTCCTCAAAACTGCAGCTCACAGACTCTGGTTTTCAAGGACAAAAATGCAGCTTTTACTGCAAGACAGATGGGGAAGAACTGTATTTTTAAATTAATATGAACTCCTCCATAAACAAACACAGGGTGTCACTATAAAGGAGCAGGTGGAGTGTCTCCGTTTCCTAAGCAGTTATGTTTAAGGCCTGGGATTTACCTTCTCACAAGTGAGGTTCAACAGTCAGATTCACTGCAGCAAGAAGACAGATAATGACTTCTTACGTCGAGAAAACATCAAGTACTCCAGATTAGTGTGGCTGTATGGAAGAACTCTGCACACTCCAAAATAAATTAATGTTTTCACTGTCCCCACAACTTGTCCAACCAAATGTGAACTTCAAGGAGACTGGGAAGCGTGAATGAAAATTTTACTCCATGCCAGAGGGCATGCCAATGGCAAAGAATATGTAGGGATATATACTAGTATTCAAAGCTGACTTCAGCCTGAGGTTGTATGTTGCTGGTAACAGCGAGAGACCACCACATGCATTTGACGTGTTCTAATACTGCTGAAGTCTAAACTGAAGACTGGCACACTGAAAAAAAACAAAACCACAAAAAAAGAAATCCCCCCTCCCCAAAATCACACCATGCATTGCCACATTCTGTCCTGTGAAGAGCTGATGACTTCTTGTCCTGTATTCCAGCACTGACAAGACTATTTAAATAAGGTCAAGTTTCACATTAAGGGTAAGACAGGTCCTGTTGCATGACAAGAAATGGCAAATCAAGTTTGTAAAATATTTAATAGAGCTGTTTCCCAGCAGACTCCTGACCAGAATCATAACCAGACTTCTAAAAAGTATATATATTTTTAGATCTGAAAATTTGTCTTTATTTTTTACAAAATGGATTCCAGGAAGTTTAAAAGGCAATATCATAGAGGACGTGGGTGCAGAAATCAGGTGTAGTCATTCAAAGCATTCAAGTAGGAATATGGTAATATAAATATTTGAAAAGCATCTTTTATCATAAATGTTCAAAACAAAATGTATAACTCATTCCAAACTAAAAATTGAGCTTTATAGCACATATTTCCCTGAACAGAAAAAATAAGTAACTTTTGAAATATTTCTAAAGGCCTGAAAGCTTTTTCCTTGGTTAGTTACATTAGAAGACTTGCCTTTGATTAAATTTCTTCCTTTCCAAATATGGAAAGTATTACATCAGTCCACTGTTAAAACGGACAATATGTTGCAAATTAATTCTGGTATAGTATGTTTCAACAACGCCTAGAGTATAAAGGTGCTGAGGTGGCTTTGAGTTTAGTAGTCATCTCCTCTGCTGACAACCTCCTTGCACGTTGGGCGCAACAGTATAGTATGCTCAAACTGTGCTGTGTATGAGCCTTTAATGTCGCATAAGGGAGGATACGGATCCACTATACCCAGGTCGCACAGGTTCTTCAATGCCATTAGGTATTTACTCTCTCCCAGGCGATCTAGCCATCTGCGGCAGAAGGCAAGAGTACCAAAGTTTTCATTGATAACATTTAGCAAGTGTTTTGCTCTTGGAAGCCTGAAAAAAAAAACACCAAACAACATGTTTGAGAACAAATTGGTATCACCAGCAAGCATTCACTACAGAAATAAGACACACCCATTAAGAAAGGGTTAGATTTCACGGTATTTTAAGACTGCCCAGTGTTGGAATGTCTTTCTGTATCAGTCAGGTGTTCTGTTCACAAAAGAAAGTGCATTTTCCTTCTGCAAAAATATATCCTTCCAAACAAATCTGAATGCTGCCAAACACCCTGGTCATCCATTTCAAATAGAGAAAGTTACACTGTGAACGTATCTGCATCTAACTATGCAAGCAAAACTAAATTCAGTGACAGGAATCATTCTCCTAAAAGGACGATTCATGTTTTAGTTCTGAAGTCAAGTACTCAGTAAGCTTTTTATTCATACTTCTTACAATATATAAACATAAAAATTACAGATTTCTAGATCTGCTAAGAAATAAGTTTAATTTCCAAACATAAGCAGTTCCTTTCCAACCCTTAGACTAATTCTCCCCTCCCCATTTGCGTATTACTAGATTGTTCTATGGAACCAAAATAGAACTATCTGGAAAAGCATGTCTGCCTGCTATGTTTCTAACCATAATATCCTTCACTTCAGAAAATATGTTGCACTCTTAGAAATGTCAAAATGCAATCCCAGTGCATTTTTTTCACTGAAAAATGAAATAATCTATTTCATTTTATAGCAATACACTGAAACAAGAACTTAAAACCCACAAAAGATTCATACAAACAAAAACAGATTACATGAATAGCTTGATATATTCTGGAAACAACACTTAAGACAAAGACTGTGGCACACAGTCATAATGCAGATGTTGATTTTTTAAAAAAATATATTCATTTAATACATAGACTAATATACAAACACAATCTATATATACTAATTATAAAAAGTTACCAATGATAGGAAGATTGTTAAAAAACAATCTAGATTTCTGAAGACATAATCATGTATTTTTTCCATTTCCAGATTCTTTGGAATAATTCAATATTGTTCTAGATTTACAACCACACCATATTTCATAACAAAAACATTGCTAACAGCACCCTTTGTGTCCTCTGACAGCTTTATTAATTAGTGAAGAAGCTGCACTGTATCAAATTTGAACCCTAAGAGGGTGGTAGCTCTAGCACAATATACCAACAAAAAACAAAACCCAACCTTATTGGCACATGCCCAACATCAAAGTTCTTCATATAATGAGAACACTCCATATCATCATGAACAACACCTTTTCCTGTGCTACCGAAGGTTTCTATAGCATATACTTCACCTTCCTAAGGAGAGAAAAAGAAAAAAGGGAACATGTTGAGAGTAAGTGACATTGTGGTATCAGAATGGCCCAATCTCAGTATAACAACTTCTGAATACAAGTAATTAAAGGTGAATAGATTCAATCCCAAATCAATGTAGAGAAAAATTCAGTACGGAGATTTCACACAGTAAAGTTAACAGACATCTCCATATCATCAGCTATTTGTTAGTACCATTTTATTTGTTTCAAGATATAAATATCAGCACATTTCTAGTCACAATTTCTCAAAGTCATTGCAGTTAAAACATCGTCAAAGCATACATCTAACATAGCTAAGAAACTACATTCTGCGGAAAAACATGTGCTAACTGGCTGTATTTCTCCTTTACTATTCAGAGAGAAGTCCTAGGAAACGTATAGTTTAGACATAGCAAATAGATGTTGATTACAGGGACTTACTGCACTGAAGAACTTTCTGCCCAATTTCTGCAAGAATTTTCTGGTAACAGCTGCTAGTATAAACCCTTAACCTGCTCATTTCCACTCCACAAGATGAATTTCTTCAAGAAATGAAGGTGATATATATCTGCAAGGGCATTATCAAAATTCTAGCCAAGAACATACTGAAATGCCATTATATAAACTCATTTCTGCCAAGTGCATTCACATATCCTTAATGTAGGACTGTGAAAGGGACTTAACAAGATAGCACAAATATGAATGGACAGTAGGAGCTGGGTTTTTCAGTTTGTTAAGCTGCTTTGAAAAAAATCACACCCCAAAATAAGAAGCCATATGAAAAGCAGTAACACAGGCTTCGAATTCAAGATGAACTCTTAAAGATGCCCTGAATATTCAACTGATTTCATTAAAAAAACAAAACACAAACCCACAAAAAACCCCACACAATGCCACAAAAAAAATTCACTTTATAACCACTTTTTCAGAATAAGGATCATCAGAGGCTATATTTCTCTCCATCACAAAGACTCACTGGATTGCAGTTTGATACTATAATTAGCACAGTACAGTAAGAGATTGGCTATGCTCCACATTCTTCATTGGCAAAACTCACTGTCTTTAACGATGTAGGATTTTGTCCTACGTAACCTACAGAACCTGAAGAAATTAAAAAAAAAAAGTCTTCTCCCCAGTGTCTGGATATTCAATTAAAACAATCTCAAAGCTCTGAAATCTTTAAGTAAGATTTGCTTAAAGAACACTGAAGTTTATACTGATGATGGATGATATACAAGACACAATGATTCACTAAGCCAAAACAAGAAGGGCACACAAGCTTTTTCAACCTTCCTTTTCCAATCCTCTTTATTTCCTTTGCACACTCCTATAGATAAGATGACAGTTAAAACTTCGTCTTTTTGTTCACATCATTAACAAGGTGATCAACAATTATAATACAAGTTTTGGGTGATGCGACTGAGCCTACCTCAAGAAACAATCCTGTCCAGGCCACACTTGTTCCTATTCAGCTCTTGCAAGTCTTTTTTACTCCGATAGGCTTACTAGTGATTGTGGCTGAGCAGTGATCAGGCTTAGAATCAAATTAAAAGCCTCTTATCTCATTACCAATCTTTTAAATAAGCCTTCTTATCTTGTTAGAACACAAGCTTACATCAAAATGGTGGCTAAATCTCAGGTTACATATTTTAATACTGCCTTTCTGATTGGTATAGTTTGCCACATCATGTACAGTAATTTCCCTTCCCCTGCTCTAAAACACTATTCAAACAACACCTTTCATCTAGCCTCTCACATTAACTAGAAATATGCTTAATTATTCTGTATCTGCAAAGAACCACCAGACCAGAAGCTTTTCAAGAAAGATACCATATCTAACTGTACTTGCAAAAAGTCATCCAAAGCTACAACACTACAGAAATATTTCTCAAGAATTACCTGAGCAATAGAAAATTGTTATTTTGTCTTTTTAATTACAGAGGGAACAAACAAGTGTGAATGAATGGCAAGTCCAAATACCTTTCAGGAAAACTCTGGTTCCTCAAGTTCACCCCAAAATCTGAATTCCTATCCTTTTCCCTGCTCCTAAGTGCAACATTCCAACACTGCATTTAAGTAACACACACACACTGAGAAATAGATACGCAAGAGCTTCCATAAACACCACTAAGGCCATCCAACTTTAAGGTGTGGGGTTTTTTTATTGTTTGGTGGTTGTTTTTTTTTTTTTTTCTTAAATAGCAGGGTTCCAAGCCTTCAATTTCAGAAAGTGTGAGATACCAGAACACTCCAGGGCTAAATGGAGAAGCCACTGAGATGAAACAAGAGTGATCACTCCTTTACAGGAAGACTACAGGGTACAGCAAAGTTTTTCCTCTGCTGCTATTATCCACCAGAATCAAATACTACACATTAGGACTGCACAGGAAATATCATTCTTGCAGTGACAGTCGGGGAAACTTAACAGAAAGATTTAAGAACTCCATTTACCTCCATTCTTGTGGCTTCTCCTCCTTTCACAATGGGCACCGTTTTTCCAGCGTGTATCCTATATGGCCCAATCGAGTGTCCATTCAAATTGCGAATTGGTTTCACTTTTGAAGAAAACATTAATATTACAGGCTATTTCCTAACATGTTAAACCCTTTAAAGCTATTGGGTTTGTTAGCCCATACTGAAAATAGTGACTCATCATAGTGCAGAGGAACTAAACACAAAACTATCCACACATCTTGTACAAATTCCAGCCAAGACACAACTTAGTTTTGTATGCTATATCAAAACTTCATTATTAAAGACTAGCAACTCCAACAGTCACAAAAGTTTATTAATAAAGGCAAACAGCAGGTATCAAATAATTTGCACATTTTGACATTGTTCAGCCTTCATCTTGTCTATTAAGGATATAACAGTTGGAAAGATAAGCGAAGAACATTCCTCCAGAGGAATGGCAAGCCAGACAGAAACACATATTTATGCAAGTCATTCATACCATGCTTCTAGTACAAAGGTCTTTTCAATATGATACAAATAAATCAATATTTGTACAAATATATATACACTAAGAGCAACTATCCTTATATAAAGAAAAGAACTTGCCTTGGTATGTTTTGCCATCAATTTCAACCTCATAAGACTCCATAACTTCTTGTATAGCCTCCCCCACATCACAGAGACGTACATCTATTCCAGCACACTGAAAATAAAAAGTGCAAATATAAATAGAAAATAACAGCAAAGTTTACTGTAAAAGACTTGGTAAATGACTTACATAATGATCATACCTTTATTCCAGTATTTGTAGCATCCTTTACAGCTTGTAATAGTCTGTCGTATTTTGGATTGAATGTGACTGTAAAAGCACAGTCAATAATACGACCTGAAATCAGCAGAAGTTAGTTAGCTTCATAGTCTTTGCACTGAAGAATGTTCTCAAAGTTTTAATTCATAAATGAAAACTAACCACTAATATGTGTCCCAAAATCTATTTTGCAAATATCATCATACTGTAGGACTGTCGGATCTCCGGCATTGGGAGTGTAGTGGGCAGCACAATTATTCAGAGAGCACCCAGTAGGAAATGCAAGACCTGCATTTAAACCATTTTCCTTTATCAGCTTACGTGAGCAGTCTTCTAATTTTTCACTAAAAGGCAGAGGGGAGGGAGAAGAAAAACAGAGAACATAACAGTTGCCATTAATATTTCTTATGATGACTTCAAATAAATCAATGCAAGAACAAAACCTCAGAAAAATACTCAAGCAAATGTTTTAATCTGAAGTCTTAAACTACTTGTATGCTAACTAGAGGGAAACCCTAGAGTGGAAAACGTAAGCACAATATAACAATCTTCAGTCCTTGGTGTTGTTTCTGCTACCCTTTCTTGGGCAAAACTGAGTACTTCACTAGTGTTTTTACTCTGAATTTAAAATATCCATCCTTTACAAGCTACATTTAACCCATTCTTCATGAGCAGCAGAGGTTATATAACTAATGTTTAGGCAAATTAAATGTATTTTTTTCAATTACTGAGATTTAAAATAGAAAAAAGTCCTGTTATTTATTACAATTTTCTAATTTAAGAAGGATAATATTATTTTTTAAATTTAACTGTGATAAAATAAAACCTTGAGACTAGCATTTGTTCCCAGTTTTTGTCTACTCTCAAGCTGTTAGCTCCTGGAAAGCTACAGATACATGTCCACCAGTGCATACTCCTATAGTGGCAGTGAACAATGTAAACAGCAGCTCGTATCAGTGCACCGTACTCTGATTTTATTTAAGAAAGCTATTCACTCACACCAATCTGCAAAAAGAAGAGAACTTATTTTAATAGGCAAATCCCCATAGCCTGAGGTACTTCAGAAAGAAAAGTCATGTTTTCAGAAAATTATTGCTTAAAACTGTACCAGTCAAACTGTGTAATTTAGTACAACAGATTTGTTTCAGCCAGACTAGTGATTAAGGCAGCTGTGTGTCTTCCACTTTCTCTGATGGTATATTATTTTTTTCCCCGTTTCACACAGTTACCTTGGGGATCAGCTCTGATTAGCTTTCTTACTATCCTACTTTTGTCAGCACAGTCCTCAGTCATATCAGACTGAAAGCACCTGATTTTGGAAGCTAAATTGTCCTGGATCAGTGCAGTACTTGGACAGTAGACATTCACTCTAGATAAACTGAAGGACAGAAAAAGGAATAGTTGGAAGAGTCAAGAGAATCAGTCCAGGCCAATTATTTCTTTAAGCTTTACCTTAATCAAACTTATGTTTATCTTAATCCATTTGCTCAGTTATTTCTTATCAACTGAGAGTAACACAAAAACACTGTGTTTCTCCAGAAACATCAGTCAGTGAAGACTAAATATATACAAAAATCTTCCTGCCCCGGGTACACTTTTTTATGCCTCTTCACCCACTCCCAGCTGCAGACTGCACCTACATTGCTCATCCACACAGCATTTCACTGACAATTCTGGCAAGACAGGATGTTTACTACTGCTATTGCTTCTCTCAGCACGCTGCAGAACTTATTTGCAAGAGTAGTAAGGCACTGAACATTAAAATAAAGCATGTGCTCAAAATAAGTAAACTGAAAGATTAGTTTGAAATTCAGTATGATCCCAGGCCCTGCAAAGCTGCGTAAGATGAGAATATGTTGTAAGAGGGAACTTAAATGAAATAATTGGAGATACTGGTTGTGTAGTTCAAACAGAAATCCCTCCAACACTCCTGACACAGTGAATTAAGCACACAAAATTGCAACTGAATCCCTTCCCCTCTGGAGAATGAAGAAAAATCTACAGCAGATGTCTTTTGAGAAGATCTGTGTCCTCACCAGATTTCTATCATTGTCATTCCAGGTTTTATCCAGCTCATAACGTATTTCCTCACTTGTCTGTGTGCCTCTGCAGCCTCCCGAAAGTCATTCCAGATTTCCTCACTGGCTTGGTCTAGAGCTTTCTTTTCTTCACTAGTTGTTCTCCAAGCAGCAGTCCGCCTTCAAAATAAATAAAGTGTGTCATGAAAAGTTACTATAATCACAGTAGTCATTACAACTTCTATCTATAAAGACTGCAAAGTGCTTATTAAACAGTCAGGTTTACATTCCCCTGTGCAACAGAAAAAATCCTGTTTTATAAAATTTTCAGAATAAAAGAAGCCCATTTAAAAAAAAAAAAATCCATCAGCACCACAGATTGGCCCCTGTGAAAGGCATTAACATCGCAGAAAAAAATATAATCACATATACATAGAAATTAAACTCAGTTAGACCATGAACCATATTATTCCCTTTACATTTTCAAAAGCCTTACCTCCCAACCCTCCCAAAAGCCCAGAGAAGCTGTGTGCTTGAAGGACACATAATACTTTTCAAAAAGATAGAACAGGCATATAAAATTTACGTCAATGCCTGCAATTCTACCTTGAGTTTAGCAGGACAAATCACTGCAACATGCTCTGCTCCTGCAAAAAGTTTATTTTTTGCACAATCTTACTCAGACAGTGCCCTTCCTGTATGGAGAAGAATCTCAGCACTGCGGTATGGCTACTTGGCCCAGAAACTGTTACTGACATGGAGACAATAAGCTCCTTCAAGATTTAAGAGCTTGCAGTTCCAGTATTACTTTCACTCATCCTCAGAATATTTAGGTAGTAACACCTAACACAGAGCATGGTAACTGTGACACATGCCAGCAAGTTACTGTCTCAATTTGCTGAATAGTGAATTAACATTTGTTCCATGAGAATACCAGTTTGGCTCTTTGGTAGGTTCATAGAACAAATACAAGAATAATTTTCAGCACAAGACTAAATATAAGATTAGTTTTGAATATATTTATTATGCAAGAAACAATACAACTAAGGTTCCAAGAAAGCAAATAAACAAAAAAGTAATTTAAGCACTCCAGCAACTGTCAGAACTTAACTTAAAAGACTACTCTTCGGACTACAAAGTAGAGATACCTTTCAAAAGGTGAAACTGAAGCCCTGTAATGATGCAAAAAACCCTAGTGATAAGTCAAAGCACACATGCTATGCAGGACAAATACTACTAAAATAAATACATAGCTGCACATCCTGGTAGGTGCGTCATAAAAGAAAAGGGATGAGGGACAAGATGGACCAAAGATGCTGAACTATGCCAAAGTTCCCAAATTTAGAAATTAACTTTTACCTTTATGTAAGTGAGCTGACTCTAAGCAAACAACTGAATAGGATTACTTTTTGAAATCCAAAGGTGTAGCTACTTACCTGTCATAAGACATGTAATTTGGCTCCACTCTTAAGTTTCCTTCATAGCCACAAAACAGGAATGAGTGAGCCAAGAGACTATGCCCTGCAATTTTGCTGCATTTTGAACTGAGTATTTATAGTGTTAAGAGGCTGCAATCCTAAAGCAGAGTTGAAAAGATAAAGAATGATAACAGGCTATTCTAGACAATTCTCAGAATGATGAGAGAATCCAAATATTTTGAGACCCTTTTCCTTGTTTCCCTTGAACTTCCTGCTCCTTTTCAGATAAAGTAACAACAGTGCAAAGGAGAAATCCCATGCTTATTTTGCTAAGCAGTTTTCTTGCTCCAATAGCAAGCATCACGCATACCACTCCTAGAATTTGCCTTAACACTGGTAAATTCCATCAAAATAGCAACAAGCTGGAACACCTGAGCCCCCTTACTGCACTTGGAAATTGGACTACTGCCAGCACAGTAGTCACAGCACAAGAAGATGGAAAAGGTGTAACTGCAGAAAAACAGTGGAGAAGAGGGACTTGAGGATCCTTTCAGACACATCCTCTGGTAGGAAGAGCTGCTGAGAGAGTCTGGGCAGCTGCTCTACCACCAGTCACGGACTTAAGTACAAAGTCCACCAAACTGGCAGGAAGCCATCCTCACTCTATCTACTCTATTTCAGCATATAGTCCTTCCACAAAAGACAACTAGGGGACAAAATAGCCTCTACGTTTGAAAATACTGGATTAGACCTAAAGCATTTTGCTGCCAAAGCTGCACCACTGCCACCTGGGAGCTCAGGAAAGGCAGCAACAAGAAATCCTGCTTGGGCCTAAGCACTTCATCTGATAATTTGATTTTTCACATGTCCTGGAGAACTTCATGTCGGTGTGAGATCTTTGACAGGTACACGAGCTAACAAGCTTTTCTGAGGACAGTTTCCTAATGTGCTGGCTACCACATAAATCAGCTTAAGAAGTTCACCTCTTGCTCCAAGACATTTGTTCCCATCTCTTCACTCCAGTTCACAGTCCCCAGTTTTCACTAGCACAAATCTTTAAAGGATTGTGCTGTAAACAAGCATTTAGTGATCAAAGAATTCCAGAAAATAGTTTCCAGATTATTTTAACCCAGGTAACAGCACAGGGGCAGAAACAAGCAGGCAGGGGCAAGAATTTCTTAATCCCACTTTAACAAAATCAGTGTATCATGAAATATTGCTTATAACTTTTCCTCCCTTCCTGTCACATGATTTCAAATTCAGGTGTCTTCAACAAAAAACACAAGCCTTCAAACAGAACTAAATACCCAAGATATAAAAATATCAAAGCTGTTAGCCTGTTGTCCTATACAAGAATCGATTCTCTGCTATTTCTCCCCTGAAAATTGAATTATACCCACTTTCTAGTTCAGCTTCCTGCACAAAATACACAATTCTAGCTTGATGAGAGGTAACTTTAGAAAGCATGTGACACCAAGAGTTATGAATAGAAGTGCAACTCTAAAAAAAAAAAAAAGACAAAACCCTACTGACTACAGCATGAATAAGCAAGAGGCACACAAAAATGCTTCACTAATACACAAAATGAAACTACTCTTTAGAATAGGAAATATCCTAGCATTAGTATCAGCTACTAATTCAAGTAGCTACTAATGTTAGGAAATGCTAAAGTAGCATCATAAGAGTTAAATACTCAAATTAGGAACAAAACTAAGTATGTATTTGCTTAACCAAATTATATAAAGAAACTATTTCAAGTTCCTTAGAAGACTATATTGTTCTTCCATAGCAGAACATTCTTGGTAAAGAAAAGATGCCTCACTTAAATCCTGTTAGAAAAGGTGGTTTGTTTTTGTTGTTTTGTGTTGTGGTTTTTTTAATCCCTTTCAAATGAATAGTAGCAAAACCAGAGTATAACAATTGATCTTCAACAGCTAGGTAACGTAACAGAGGTGTAAAAATAGTGTGTCATTTGTTAATAAACTATAAACATACCTAAGATGTTTATAATCTAGTTTCCTGGATTGCTTAAATCACGTCCTTCCGAACATGGCAAATACTTATGCATGAAGGAATCACTCCTGCATCAGCCCGTCGGGACTACCCTGTGGAAGTCCTTCATTAGCCTGCTAATACTGTGCATACAAACAAGGTAGTCATTCGTAAATAAATTGAACACACCTTGTGACCAAACCGAAGTCATTAAAGAGATTAAAATTTGGTTTTAAGGAAGACTTTTCATCTCATAAAAATGAAACCATATTATCTGTGAATATCCGAACACAATTTATAGGATGTACTAGACACTCTTAACTATGTTGCTTACACTCTATGAGAAAGTATTTTTCTGAAAAAGTCACTCAAAACTAAACAATACTTTCAGAAATACAAATAGTTATCTACTCACTCTCCCCTTGGCTAAAACTATTTTTTCAGAGTTTTGATCAAAATGTCCAGGTAAGTTTTCATAATACTTGGCCTTTTCATTCAGATTTTCATGCAATTCAAACTGATTCCGCCCCACCCCTTATGAGTAAAACATGATTTTTTTCTACATGAAGTGTTGTGGAAGGTCAAGAAACTCAGTCAAGCTGGTATATCCTTGCTCCTAACAAAGCATAAGGAAATATTAGTACCCTATGAAAACATAAGACTGCAGATCTCCATTCCAGTAAAACACTAGAAGCGGTTGCTTGTCTAGTGAAACTGCACATTATTCCCACATCACTATGAATTATAAAAACAGTTTAGGTTATAACTATATATTCATACAAAGAGAAGCAAAGTGCAGAATATACCACTTACAGGCTTTTAAATTAGACTGTCTCATACTCTGATTGACATGTCCCTACCAAAAAAAAAAATACCCCAGACCTACAAGAAGTTGACATCTAGATGCCCCCAAAACTGCTGCATAAGTGTCTCATCTGCATAAATTTTAAACCTTCACTCAGACTATATTTTTCTTACAAGCTGCCTATTGAAATCCTGTTCCTACCCTGGGTCTCAAGGTCCCCTGCCTCATGGCAATTCTGCTCATACAGGCTATACCTTAACTAAAAGGGTAGGGAAGAAGGAACATTTACGGCCTGAAGACTTCTATTCATTAAGTTCTTAGATGATCCAGTTGTTGTTTTTTTTAAAAAAAAAAAAAGCACATTACCACTCACTTTGTCCACTTAGTTGTACATTAACAGTTCTGCAATTCAGCACATCCAGATGACAGCATTTTTTAAGCTTAAAGCACTCACCCATCTTGCGTTGGTGGGTATTCACATTCTTCTCCCTTTGGGAATATGTTGCTGGGAAATAGATCACATATTGGAATAGAAGGTGGATCCGTCTGGACCTTAGCTGTTGAGTATAATTTAAGAAAGTTTTACATGGTACACTGGAAATACTAAGTATCTTATTTCAACCATAAAAGTTGAACAGTAGAAGTTACTTAAGATCCCCTTACTAGAATTTGGGCTTGTACTAAAACATGGTATCATGATGCCTCTGTATGATTTTATTTGGCCAATGCTCAAGGTGGCATTCAGGGATACCAGAAAGAAGAAAACTCAGACTTACCCTACAAACCCAAACTGCACCTCAAAATCTGTTTCAACTGCCAAGAATAGCACTTACACATGCTTATACCAAATATTCATGCATGTATCTTTATTTTTGTGCTCGATACCTACGTCCTTTCTTCTTTTTCTTCTTCTTCTTCTTTTTCCCTGTTGCTCCATCTCCTTCACCCTCTCCATCTACAGGAAAGAAAGTGCTCAAGTGAACATAAAAAACCCCTTAAAGAACCAAAGAATTTTGAATGAGACACAAAACCATTTGGACTATCTGGAAACACTTCTTTCACAGAAGAATTTAAATAGATTAAAAGAAGACAGCTAGAAGCTGCCACCAAACCATTAGCATTTGCAGTGCCTACACCAAACACATACCTAAGAAAATACTTTCTAAAGTTGATGACTTAAACATATCAGCAGACAGAGGAAAAAAGCACCTCTGGGAAAGAGTTTTCAAGAAGTCCTACTTCAAACTCCTCTATCCTCAATTCACCCAAAAAGATGCCTGGTGTTGGGGGAGGGTATGAGAGAGAACTGTATTAGACACAACAGCTAAGAAAAGGCTAGGAACTATTATTTCAAACCCATCTTCTGATGCTTCAGTTAACAGAACTTAATGCATCTAGAAAGACAAAACCACCTAAACATGGAAAGATGACAGCATTTAGGTCAGAATGAGTTTAATCTGGAGATAACAGGGAAAGTCACAACCATCACTGAGCAAAACACAGAGGGTGTAGGAGGCACCAGCAGGAGGTTTTCAGGGAGCACAGCATGTAGGCACTAGGAATCGGCCACACCATGTTACAGTCACATTCGGGAGTTAACAATATATATAACCCTGCGGACTTCACATTTGGCTACATCTAATGCTTAGTTGCTTCGTACACAATGAAATATTTAATCTAATGTGGTACCATCTAACTAAACCTTCTGGACCTAAACACAAGTTCACTTGAGCAAGTACTAGTCATCTACATTTAGAACATTTATTTTTATCTAAAACAAAAAGTAAAATTGAAAGAACTTTTAGAATCAAGTCAAAGCACTGCCGTTTTGAATGCACTTATACAGAAACTTGTATTTGCCCATTTATTTAAAACCAAAACCAAACCAAAACACTGACCAGTTGTTCCAGTCACTAGTTTTCAAGCCTCTCATAAAGGTCAGTGTCATCTGCATTTTTATGCCATGGTGAGTACTGTAATCCTGCAGCTGAAGCAAATTTCAGTAATGTGTCACCCTCACTCCTCCCCAGTTCATTTTAGCATTAAGTATCTTAATTTAAATTTTTGTAAAAATTTGCAAGTATAAATACTTTGTAACTACAATGTACTCCAGCCTACCAGATTCTCCATCAATTCATATTTCATAGGCAGCCAAAAATCCTTAACAGCACATATAAATTTGTTTAAAATGTGGTAACTGCCACATATCTCTTAACCTTGAGCTGTGCTCAAACCATTCATCAAGGAATGAATTAGACATGACTCCAGTTCATTCACCAAGCAATTGTTTTCTTTTGTTTGTTTTTTAAACAATAGGCCTAAACTGCAAAAGACTACAGCATTTCTTAAAGCTATCTGCTTATTGTGGCTTTTTTATACATCACTGCATGTGAATCTGCCAACTGCAAGCCAAACTAACCAGGCCTATGTTTTCACATCCTTGAAGACTGCTGCAGACTAACCACGCTGCCAGAAACATAACTACTGTATCTGACCAATACCCTGTTTGTCTTCAGGTTATTTAGTAATGAAAAAAATTTTCACCAAAAAAGGCAATTTAAGACCTTTGCAAAACTGAAGCCCAACCTGATGCCATTTTGGTATAGCTGTTTAATAATTTAGCTTAATATAATGCAAAAATGTTACTTATCAGCATGTTTTAACACTGCAATGGAAATCTGAAGATGACTTCCTAATCTCTCTCAGATTTCAAAGGTATACAGTCTGATTTCTGAGGCCACCTCTGTTATGGGCTTATCAAGGTAAAAAAAAAAAGTGGGGGGAAGGTAGTAGGTATTTTATTGGTTTTCATCTAATGCAGCATCATGTCTTAAGCAACACTTCTGAAACTACACAATTAAAGATGGGAAGTGGTGAGAACCAGTACAGGTGAGAATACACAGTTGTCTTCAAAAACTTAGAGCAATTTTTATTTTTCTGGAAAAATGTTACCGTTTTAGAAAAAACACATCCAAGTCTAATATGTGGAAAAAGGAAGGTTATTATTTCAGTGATAGCACCACCTCATATTTTTTAATACTTTCTAATAGTAATACTAATTGCTGATACTGTAAAAAGAATAAATGAACACAGCACTTGATCTGCTACTAACAATGTTATTTCTCCTGAGATGGAACTATATTCTAATAATTCTCAAAGAATTCTTTTCATTGCATAAAATTTTCACTATCCTCCTCAATACTTCTTTCTTTAGTTGCAATGATGGCAATTCACATATTGTATTAATTATCTTTCAATTCCATAACCTGAAATACACCCTAAACCTAATAAACCATCAGAATATACTTCTACGGAAAGTAATTGCATAAAACTGGATGTTATATGTAGATTAATAATGTTAAAAGATCAATTTATTTGTCATTTTATACATCCCCAGCACACTTATTTCGGGTTTTTTTAGGCTTCTATATCCGATTTATTAAATTAAATTCTGGAATGACGAATTCCAGCAATAGCCAACTAAGAAACATTTTAGGGTGCTGAGCCAACTTTAAATGCTAATTCACAAGAAGGAAACCAAATTACTAACTTAAGAAATATATCTTCTTCAATGTCCATTTCTATTGAGAACCATCCATCAAAGCAAAGGAAATACACCTTCTTTACCTAATATTCCTACAAAAAACATGCATTCAGCCTGGATTTCAATACCAGACACTTCCAAGGCACTTGCTTGGAACATCAGCTCCACAGCACAAGCAACACAGGAGGTGTATGCCTTGCTTGTGTAAATGCTCCCTTAAAATTTTCTCTGTATTTTTTGTTCTAAGCCAAGAGACATAATTTGGAACATAAATTACTCCTGACCATGGTAATGCAAGAGAGAATGATTTATAGTTTACCTTATCTTAATCTAAATATCTCCCTTCAGTAATAAGATCCCTGAAAACAAGAAGCTTTAACAAAGCTGTTACCCCTGTTATTTTTTATATATATGCATGTGTGACAGCTAAATTGTTGCCAAAAAAGTGAAAAGTATACATAGTTGCATCTCACCTCTCCCAAGAAAAAACAACCAAAAGGCATCTGTAAAAGGTTTGTTAAAATGGGGGTCTGGAAAGAAGTTGAAACTGGAAATACCAAGACAAAAGATGTTACACTTGCCTTCATCATCATCATCTTTTTCCTTCTCCTCCAGTGCTTGCTTATCCAATTGTTTTGCTACATCATCAAGAGCACCTTCTACTTCTTTATCTGTTTCTTGGCCTGTTTGTAAAATTAAAGTATGACTCACAGCGAAAGGATAGCTCCACATTAGTAAACAGTACCCCCAGAAACTTTATAAAAATATGCTGTACTCGTCCAACAGATATCAGAGCACATGATGCTTTTTCTTTTTTAAAGCAGACACAATGTGTAAGATTGTATGGCACTACAGTGACAGGTACTGTTACTGAAACTTGCGTATAAAGGTAGCATTATCCAGACACTTCTGATTACTTTTTTTCAGCCAGGATAACTAATTCTTCTTGCCATAGCAGCAGCCTGCTCTTGTGAGATAATATGGGCGTGAAGTAGATAATTATAAACGCACAGCATGATCATCACTAACTACTCTCCTGCTAAAACAAACCCAAACCGTAGTTCCTTTACACTATTTGCCCAGACTTGCTCCAGCTCTCTCAGAGAACCTGGGAGGGGTACAGACTCCATCATGCGGGATGACTTTTACAGCGGCAGTCTTATGCCTTTCCCCCCCTCAGGGCATAGGAGGGGATGAGAGAAGGGGTGGCTTCTCCTACACGCACCGAAGCAGGGAGGACTTCCCTTGCCCCTGCTTCCCCGGTGCTGAAGCATCCTCCTGGCACTCGCCAGGCCCCACCTCGCCAAGGGGATCTCCCTCAGCCCACACACCCGCCACGGGCCGGGACAGCGGCCTCGGCGGCGCCCATCACCCTACCCGCGCCCCGCACGGTAGGGCTCTGTAGCCACCCACAGCCGCCCGCTGCCGCGCACGAGGCCTTCTCTAGCGGGTCGCAGCCCCCTCAAGCCGCCCCGCCGGCCTGTCAGCAGAGGGTCCCGGCCCGGCCCGGTCCCTACCCGCGGGGCCCGCTTTGCCCTTCTTCTTCTTCTTGCGCTTCTTCTTGGCACCATCCTCTGCGCCCAGCCCCGTCGCGCCGCCCTCCGCGCCGTCCTTGTCCTCAGGCTCCGGCGGCAGCTCGCCGTTGAGGTGCTTCTCCGCCTCGGCGGCAGCGCTGCCCGCCTGCCCCACGCCCGCCATGTCGCCGCGGCCGCGCCGCCTCCCACGCACGGTGCGAGCCAGAGACACCGAGCGGCGGGGCCGGCCCTCCGCTCTATGGTGAGCGCGGGGCACGCCGGGAAGGTTGGAGGACTCCGCCGGGGAGGGGAGCAGGAAGGGGCCTCCCCCCGCGTGCCGCCCCTTCGGCGCGCACGCGCGCAATGCCTGCGGTGCGCGGGCGGGCTGAGGGGGTGGCGGTGGCGCGGGATGGCGGCGGCGCGGGATGGCGGATGGCGGTGCCGGGCTGCCTGCGGCGGTCCTGCCGCCTCTCTGTGGGATGGCCGCCTGCCTGGCTGCCAGCGTGGCTGTGTGCTCGGAGCGTCGGTGTCCCCCGCAGCCAGCCCCCGAGTCATCAGCTCGCGGCGTGGGGCAACGCTGGGTGCCGGCGCCATCGTTGGCGTCAACCTCTGTCCTATGCCCGGCCGTCTCGTGCTTCCTATTTGTAGTCTCCACTGACACGCAGAGCTGTGACCAGATAACGTTTTACGTGTGTTAAGTGTTTCAGGGGCAGCATGTGCCCTTGAGTTTGAAAGGCCCTTTTTGGTCTCCTGCATTTTCCAGCCAGCTGGAATTGGGGGAGTCCAGTTCAGATCGCTTGAGTGACACAAAACACATACCTGGGTTTCAATGTGGAGAGGGTCGGTGGAAAAAGATGACAAGCTGGTACCTGTCGCAAAGGAAGGTTTCAGAAATGCAGGCTGAGGCTCAGCAGCAGAGACTGTCTTCATCAGCAAGTATCTTCTGGAGAAAATAGAATTAAAAATGGAAAATCTTCCTAAAACAAAGCAGTCTTTTCCCAGTAGGAACGGCTGCCATGAAATGTTTTATAGCATTTAAGATTGTTAAGATCTTACAGCTTGAGAACACTGAACAAATTAACTAAGTCACAGGAGAAATAACTTGTACAGAAAGAAAATAATGTAAGAAAAAAGAACTTGTTCCAAGTCCCATGGAGCAAAAAAGGGAAGATTCTACTACATGGTAAAGGACACTGCCTTGTCTCATTTCCACAACTACCCAGAAAACCAAGAAATACCAGTATTACCAGCATCCACAAATGATTCATTAAATCAGCCTATTTCTTAAAATTCCTATACTGAGTTTACACTTTCACAGGTTTTCTACTAGTATAACCATGCTAGCTAAAAATACTTTTTTCCCCTTCCTTACTGGTATATTTTAATAACTCTTGCTTGAGATGTATTTATAGTATATAGTATAATACAGTGTCATGATAATGTATACTACAGTGTCATGATAATTTATAATACATAAAGGTTATAAATGGGCCTTATCCTGCATAGCTGTGTTTTAAAATGCTTCTGCAGCCAGGTCTTTGCTTGGGAAAACTGTTAATGCCTTATACCTCACCGAGGTACAAACTGGCCCCACTGAGGCCCCACTGAGGCCGGCTGCTCACTTCCATTTTTCCCCCATGGCTCACACCCAAGGACAGCTCCTCAATCCTGGCCTGCTCCAATTCTCAGCAAGCACAAGGCTTCAAAAGACTAAGCTAATGCTCTAGTACTGATCAAATCAACTCCATCCTGATCTGTGCAAGTGTCACAGCAGCATGTTCTCCAGTGCTTTTTCTTGTAAGAGCACTCAAACACGGAAACATCCAGCTGGGCCTTTCATGGGACCGGGATGGGTGGAGGGAAGCTGACTCCCCTGGTCTTGAGGCATGTTCAAAGCAGTGAGATGTGCCTCACCAGTTGGGAACTGCTGTGGTAACACTTGTTCCCCCTTCAAACCACGTTGTTACATGCTGGTGTCAAATCAGTACAACTGGACACCTCCAGGAGGGTCCTATTACGATGGTTAAAGCAGAATAAACCTTGCATGATAGAGCAGGTGAGCCATTTAATGCTCACTGCTATTTTCCGGCTTTTTTGTTGCTCTTACTCCAGTCAGAGTCGATGTCTGAGGCTGATGAAGAGCGCCATGGAAGAATAGCTCCTTCTCATACTGAGAATGGATGACACAAAAGCATGTGCACTAATGTTGCCTAGAACACATTTTGTTTATTGCTTTCCATTCTAGTTTTCTAATTAGGTAGAAGAGGAATCTACAGAGCTGTTCTTTTTGTGGTTGGCGGCAGGGGAGGGGGAACATCAGGGGTCATATTCACTGAATTCTCTGTTCTGAGTCAGATCTTTCTGTTGTGTATTTATTGTAGGTGGGCACTGTAATGGTCTCAAGAGATCCTGTAGCAGTGTTTCTACTTTCATGTTTGATTTCAATCCATTAGTCTCTCATGTACCAGGCTGTTCTTACCCCTCACTATATCCCCTTTGAAGCCTTTGAGAACTTGAGAAAGAGAGTTACTAGCTTGTGCTCCACTCGCTCTGGTATGTGCCAAAACAGACAAGCTGCCAGACCGTGGATTTTGTTGACTCTAGAACTGCAGTCACAGATAAAGGAGGCTGTAAAGTCTACAGAAGGCCAAGGAATACAGAAGGAGAGATACTGACCAGAGATAGGTAAAGGAAAAATAAGGCAGGTAAGAGTAGATCTTGTGAACTGGCTACAGACATGAGATCTAGAAGTAAGGGCATCAGAGGAAAAGGAACAACGAGTAGGACAAATATTTCTGTGATCTGCTGAATTCATGAAGCCAGTTTTCTTAGAGGGTTGTTTCTTTCCTCCCCAGAATGACTCATTCCAGCACCAATCATAATCACTGAGGTACCCCAATGAAGAGAGAGATGGTTTGTGCTTTAGTACTGCATGTGCAGTTGGCCAGCTGACTGGTGCCACACAGTTCAGCAGAGTTTGGCCTGCCTTTTTCTTGGTGGGGACACTTCCTTTGGCCTCTATCATCTACCCAGCTGCTGATTTTAACGAAGTGTGTCCAGGGGTCATTATCTTTGTGTATGTTATTCTGCCAAATCTGCCTGAAACTGAACAAAAAAGTAGGCTGAAAATAAATTGTAGAGGGGAGTCACACTTTACTTACCAATGAATATGAATAAAACCTAGGAGAGTGAAAGAAAATTGGCAGTGCTAAAAAGAGGCAGATTAACAATTTGTCCCTACAGTTTGAGGTGATATGCTGTTACTGGGCCCAGGAGTACTCCATGAACTGTGGTCATTAGGCTTGCAGAGAAGAGGGCATGTGGGAAGGAGCAAAGTTAAGCACCTTCCAGGTTACACTGCTTCCAGCCCTAGAATTAGTGCTGTACTCTACATAAATAGCCAACAGGATAATAGCTTAATAACCAACATGCAAAAGTAGGAATGCTGAATGAAAAAATTGCAACGGGTGAGTAAGAACTGCATTAACAAAGAGAGCATTAACATGAACAGACTGACGACTGGACTCCATGTTACCCATCTGGCTGCTTTTAAGAGGACCTGGTCTCTTAGAAGCAGAGAGAATGAGCCACACATCTTGTAGCATGCCCTTACCACCTCAGATTTTTTTGTCCTTCTTCTGCTATTGCCAGTCATCTGTTCCTAGCATTTAATACACGCTATATTAACGAATACTACATTTTCCAGTTTCATGGTATACTAGGCAGCATGATAAGAAGACAGTGTCGGACAGGCCATAAGGCAGAAGAGAGATGTGAATACTTTTTCTAGGTGCAGAAAGATACTGTTTTCTCACAGTGGCTATTCCTTTTTCTGAACCAGCGTCCCGGACAAAGGCAGGCAGTGGTTGGGGAGTTAGGGGAAGGGCTGAATGCAGTCCAAAACGTGGTAACCAAGCAGCAGGACTTGAAACTCTTTCCTGAAAGACAACACAGAGACTCACCTCTTCTTTTTCTTCCAAGGAGGCAGCTCCCATTGCACTATTTTCCTAGCAAAAGAAGTTCTGATCTTCAGGAAAAGTCTTCTTTCAGAGTATGTTATGTTTTCTTTTGTGTTTTCTTTTCAAGCTGTGTGTAACTGTCAAGAAATGGCATGGAATGGAGTGGGGGAGCTGTCTGACAGCTGCAGTTTAGTCCTGGAACGAGGGGGAGGAAGGACAACTAGGAAGTAAGTGGCCTATATCAGTCCCAAGAAGAGTTGAACATAGGGATGTTATATTTGTTTCTGTTTGTATTTTTGGGACTGATGCCATTATTCATGTGTTTACGACACTTTAATACTCTTTTTCCTAGCTTAGGGCCAAAACTCATAGTCCTTACTCAGCTCTAAAAATCCACTGAATTCAACAGGACAATTTTTATGACTAGAGGTTTAATATCGGGCCTAAAGGCTGGATGTAGACAAAGAAAATGTTTGTTGTATGAGAGCAAATATGCCTTATGAACTCTAGAAGGAAAGATATTCCCCCTCACCAATTGCTGAGGCCAGGGGACACTTGTACTTTCTCAGCCATCATCACCCATAGCATTTACTGTGGCAATGACAGCTGTCACCAAATGTGTCTTCCTTAGCATGGGCAAGATACAGGGCTTCCTTAATTCTGAAACCACTCCTTCTCTAAGATTTTACCTAAAACCTAGATGAAGTAACTAAATCAAAGTTAAAAGTGACAAAAGCAGCCACAGAATTCACATTTAACACTGTTCACTGTGGACTTCTTTACACGTTCCTTGGTGATTTCTTTTTATCAAACACCAGTTTGATTATAGCCTGTCAGCTGTAATCCAAACATCCTGGCTTGCATAAACTAGTGTCACAACATCAACATCCTTTGGAGGACAGATTTTCAAAGGATGCAAGGAGTGCTTCTAAAAAGAAACAAATCTAATCTGTTTTACTGCTGAAAGTCACCTTGAGAAGCACAGACCAGTTTGTGCACTCAGACTGGGGCAAAACAAACTTTTCAGTTTGCATGAATAGATGCATGCTGTGAAATATAAAAATAAGTCAGTTTATTGCCTCCTCTGGAGCTCATTTTTAAAATTGCTTTTAAGTGACAAGTGACCAAAACAATCCATTGTCTGGAGCAGTGCTTCAAAAAGACTCCTTATATTTCTGTGATAAGGAGCTATTGCATTAGGATGTATGCAGATATGTGTGTTAGGATGTGCTACCGTGAGCAGCAGATCTCTCTGCCTATGTGTAGTCTTGGTAGGGAATGGAAGGCTGCACAGAGTCAAGGGTCCCTACACCGGTATCTTAAAAAAGATTTTTTATATTTATGATGACATCATAAAACTCCTTTTTTAAATAAAAGCATATTTATTGACATACTGAGTCCTAACAGCAGATGAAAGCAGTCCTCTTTTTCACATAATAAACTGAAGCATTGCCTATCCTCAGAAATAATTGTAGGTCATATCTCATGAAAACACTAGAGTTGTATGAACGTAAATTATCAAAAGCTGACATTTTGATCTTCAGTTCTGTAATCAACTTCATGTAATTTAATCCGCTGACACATTAATGTATTCCCATTCATACAGTGGTGGTTCCTGAATTATTTGAAGCAGATTTTCAAGGCCTCACACAGAAAGTAATTCCTCAGCTTCACTGTTAGTGTAAAAAACATAAACTTTTTTTTTCTCACAGCCTGCTGACATAACTATTTTCCTCTGGGGTGCTCCACCCCTTCTTCATTTTAGGGAGTAATGGAACCAATGCCTACAACTGCAGTGCTAGAGGCAGGACCTGTCTATTTCTTTGACCAGGTATTTCCTTTTACATCCAGGATATTCTTCTACTCCCCCCTTCCCCTTCACATCTCCTCCAATCTTAAATTTGAAACATTCATTTTGTTGTAGATGAAAACTAGAATGAAAGAGAGGGGCAAGATGAAACCAGAAGAACTGTCCTCATATTTCACTATGGATCTTTCCCCTGGCTTTACTCCCAGGTAATAGTGTGACACCAGTAGTGGTGGGAGTGGGGAAGTTTCTGTCAACTAGTTTTTCAGGGAAGACACAAAAAGGAGTCCTAAGGTACATGTGGCCAAGGCAGAATGGCAGGGATGGGAAGGCGCATGACCAGAATTGGCACTCTGCCACGCAGTGTGAGCAGAGGGAGACAAGTGGGAATGTGACAGTGGACTATACCTAAGCCTAACTCCCTGAGGTGTAGTACCTAATGTTCATTTCTGCTGTCAGCATTTCATGAGTTTAGTATGTTTAACATACAAACCTTGAGCAGTTAAAGAATGGCACATAATAGCCTTGTTTTACAGTTTTGGCATGGACTGAACAACAGCACATTGCTAGGTGCAGAGCTCTGTGGATTTGATGAAGTTCATGTCTGCTGACTAATGTACTGGGAGCTAGTGTTCACAGCATTCCTCTGGGGTGTGACTCCTCCAGATAACTGGGTTTTAAATTCAGGTTTCATCACATTTTCTTTAAACTGACATTTTGCCTTGTTTTGCCTGACTTGCTTTTGAATTTCTGAAATTTACTCCAGTTTGTTTCAGTCTATGAACACATTTGTGTGCACTCCACTTAAAGAGTGTAAGAAGTTACCATTGAAACTGGAGGGGGTAACCCTGTGGTTACAGCTAAGCTTGTGTGTGTTGAGAGGCTTGAGGACTAAGACTAGTAAACTTTCTTTGTATCTGAGATTTTCAAACTCCTAAAACTTGTTAATTTTTCATATTGACAGTCTTCTAATTAAACTGTTATAGTTTAAAGTAAAGATGGTCCTCTCACAACCGTGGAAGATCAGAGTTCCCAGACTGGGGGGAAAAAAAAAGTCCAACACCAAATAGGGTATATAGAATCAGCAGCTGTTGGAGAAGGCTTATTTTAGACTCTCAAAGTTTATTACATCTAAAAGTCCTTTGCATGTCACATCTAACCAAACAAAGCACCAAACAAAGTTTTGGTTTTATTTGATTACCATTTTACTGAGGCAAGAGAAGATAATTTTCATAGGAGAGAAGAAATCAATCAGCATGTTACATTACGTTACATTGCACTCCAGCAGGCATAGTCCAAAGCACACGCTGTCAGTGCAGAGACTCCCTGGTTTGGCAATGGCCGCACTAAACCTCCTTGTGCTGCTCTGCACAGGTATTTCTGAGCTTGATCTAGGAGTGTGTTCCTTGGAAGGAAATGTGGCTCAGTCTCAACTGTGAAAGGGAGCACTGCCAGCCTGTCCACATATGTTTCAGATAGCAAAGCTAACAGGTCTCTTTTCTGTGTTCTTTAACCATTACTGCTCTCTCTTAATGATACAGCTTTTTTTTCTCCTCAGCCCAATTGAAGGCAGAAGTGCGATGCGTACAGGGGAGCATACAGAAAGGCACGAAGATGGTTTCTTAAATGATGATATAACAAGAAAAGAAAAATACCCAGTTTTGCGACAAGTATCTTGTCATTCCCTGTGTAAAACCACTACAGAGGACTTAAACCCAAAGATCTCCCAAACATCTTTGATCCCACAGGCAGATGAGGACTCACCACTGAACATGTTGAGTAAGTCTGTGACTGACATGTTACAGGAGCTTGGAGAGAAGTTGCAGCTCCTTGCTAGGTCTGAGACTGGTTTCCCTCAGGGACTTGTGAATGTGCTAACCTGTAGCTGGAGAGAACTCACTGAGGGGATCGATTACCGTAAATGGCACCAGAAGTCACTAGCGTACAAAAGTGTGAGATCCAGGAGAAGCCAAGTCTCAGAGGAGGTTAAGAGTGGTGTTCTGGGGTCCAAATGTACAGAGTGTGAAATCACTGCCATCAGAAAAGAACACTACAAGAAAAGCTGTGCTCTACCAGCCTGCACTACAAAGGAAAAAAGAAAACCTGAGACGGCATTAAACATGTCTCTAGGAAGTAAAGGTAACGTCGTGCTGTGTAAATGTGCTGTGTTGTAATGTTTGGCTGCAAAAGGGGAAAAAAGCTTTCTCTGTTAAGACTACACTCTCTGTGGGCTGCGTGGGTGAACATGCTCCATTTTATAGCTTGTTGTACTGCAGTTCTCTGCAAAGCATTGTTTTAGGACATGATGAAATAGCTTTGTAGCTCAAGCAAGAGTTACAAACACTTAGAAGAACAAAGCCGGTGAAACTGGGCAATGTTTCAAACCATTTATCAAAGCATTTTTAGTCTCCTCTTTCAAGGTGAGTGATAGAGTCATAGCATATTGCGCCAGTAAAAATAATTTGCATCCAGAGCATTTCATTCAGCAAGTGTCAGTAATCCTCAGTGCAGAACCATAGGTCAAGCCTGTTCCAGCTCTCCAGACGCTACTGCAGTCTTCCTCTTTAAAAAAAAAAACAAAAACAAAACAAAACAACTTTGGTTTTATGTTTTTGAAAGTTGACTCACCCTTGCATGTGTGATCATAAGCATTGTGCTCTACTTTCTTCCTGTCTAGCTCCTGTTGTACAAAATGATGCTGGCCAGTCACCTGTCACAATCAGCTTCTCACTCTCATCCAACATTTGTGAGGAAAGAGGTAAGAGTAACAGGCAGCTTGGCTGGATGGCTGGTGCTTAGCAGAGGTGGTTAGAATTATGCAGTCCCTGGACAGCTGTTCTGAATGCCTGAGTTAACTAAAGTATGGATTAGCATGAGAAGGGAGTAATTGTCAAGCAATAACCACCGCCCACCCCCCTACTTTTTGGAAACAATCTGGTTTTAAATACCCAGTCCTTCTCTGATTATCTCTGATCATCTGCCAACAAGGTTTTCTACACAGCCACTGCAGGTCCACTACTCTTTGATAGCAGAATACAGGGTGAATAACTGCTTTTGGATATTTTTTTAAGCCTTTCCGTACTGGAAACCACCTGACCACATGTATTTGAGTTAACTTTTGCTGTGAATGGGAGCACTAATACACTAACTGAAAAGTTCTTCACAAGGCATTATACCAGTTCTGCCTAAAACGTGGGTAAATTTGATGATCTGGAGGGAGAAACTGCTTATTCTGCAGGATAGATTTCTTTAAGAACATTGCCATGTGGAAAACAAAACAAAAACCATTTGTGTATTTTCTTCCTAATCCTGGCCATGAAGTTGGTCAGGTGCCACCAGGACTGCAGAACTAAAATTCCTTGGCTGGTGAAGGTTAAAAGTGCTGCAGAGACACCCAGCATCCTAGCATGGAAGAATAACTCCATAAACACATATATAGGCACTGAAGGGAATTATACCCTCTTCTGTTGTTTTCTGAAAATGTGGCATCCAGTTTCTTCTGATTGTAACAAAGCAACAGCACTTCTGAAATGCTTTGCTGTAGTGTTGCATGCTCTTGGTGTCTTTGAGCTATCAAATTTGTAAGAGTATTGATTCTACCTTTAGCTCTTGTGCCCACAGGCAGCCTCTTTATTCTGTCTCAGGGATCCTGAGATCGTGCACACTTCCCTTCAGCGCTCCACCAGTGGATCTGCCAGTGCACTGTATAGTCAGGCAGCTGTTGGAGTTTTCTTAATCACAGATGAACATCTAAAGGGTCGAAAGGGAGTTAGTTTCCACTAAACTCTCCCTACCCTTTCCGGTCTCTTGGGAGCTCCCATTTGCTTGGTCTGTTGTCACAGCTTTATTTTTTATTTGGTGAAGGGAATGCCCAGCAGCAGGCCATGCATTTCTGTGACTGCAATTCTAACCCACTGAATTCTTGTTTCTGACTCACTTGCTTTTCAATTTGTTCATAGTGAAACAGTAAACCTAGGGAAACTGAGCTTCCCTGCATTAATTTTAACGATTGCTTGGTCCACTCTTTAGCAATCTGTGTCTGTAGCCATTCTTTATCACTTCATTTGGACTTTCACATCAAGTAATCTGGTTTGTTGATAATAATCATTGCAACAGATGTTCAGACTGAATAGAAATCACACCCTGACCATTCATCTTGGGCAAATTCTCACCTTTTTAGAAAATCGAGTGGAGTGAGAGCAACTGAGAATCTACAGAAGTTAAGGTACTTCTGAAGTGCTAAGGCTTGGACAATAAGCCCAAGCCAGAGTTGACCTATAGATGAATCCTGTACATTTTATAACTGATAACCATTGTGCTAATAGGTATTATATTAAGTTATAGCAAACCAACTATTCTGATGTAAAAGGTGGGAATACTGAAGCCTGAGCAACAGGCCCTGAACTAAAACTGCTAACTCTGTATGTAGTCATTAGTGAAATATGCATAGAAGATGTAGCTTAAACATCATAAAACATGTCTATCTTGAATGTATCCTTATATTTCTTTATGTGTGAGCAAGATAACAAGGCCACAGAAACAGTTGTCTGGCCTTGTGACCTTGCTCATAAATTAATTAGATAAACAGGGAAACTCCCTTAGCTTCTCCCTTAAGCCCTGGCCAGGCTCTGGGGGGAACCTAACGTGAGATGAAAACCAGATATTTCCGCTTAAAACAAAGGTGCCAGCTATTCTGGCTTACTGATTTTTAGGTATATAAGGCTGGACCCGCTCCCAGCGACTTTGGAAGCCTCACCTACGGGTGGACGCACCGCGTAGGATTTCCCACTTGCTGGGACAGGCTCTCCAAATCCTCGCTGTAACCGGGGCTCCCCAGTGACTGCGGATCTGGATGATGGTAACGTATGCAAGTGGTGATGTATCTTTCTTAATCACTATTCTCTCTCTCAAGTAGTAATGATTTGATGCATTACCCTGTATTTTCCTATTTGTTTAAGTGCATTGTTCTGTCTTTTCTTACTGTATGTTTTCTGTATTATTCTGTTATATTATTTAGTTATTTCTAGTAAAATACGCCTGCTCTTTTCACTCTGGTGTCTGAGTTTAATTGATATCCCTGATCAGCAAAACAACTTCTTCCTCCACACTCCCACAGGCCTTCTGAAATCATCCACAAATGCTGCAAATGTGAACTAACTAAAATATACCTGTCACAGTGCAGCTGCAACCACAGATCTCTTACAGAAATGCACACTAAAAGAACTCTGTGCCCCTGCTGGTCAAAGTGATGCATGGCTTAATTTTCCAACTACTCCAGATTGCTGCTGAGAATAGTTAGAGTCTGCATTACTTGCATCCCTTTTCAGCAGTGATCCTGGGCTGTACACAAGTCAGTGACTGGGATTGATGTGGGAAGTTAAGGTAGTTCATCTGAAGTTCTAACCTGAAATTTATCTGAATAATCAGTTTTTCTGTACACCCATCTTCTTCCTAGACATAATTTTCTGGTTTTGAATTGAAGGCGTGTAGAATGCACATTCCCTCTTTCTCCCATTGTATTCTTCAAGGCAAAGAATCTGTTTAATCTGTTTAAGAAGGCAATTCCAAAGCTTCATCACTTTGTATTCATATGAATGAACCTTACATTCTGTTGACAGATGCCATAGAACAGGACTGACATTAACATCAGTCTTTACTTATGCATCTAACTCTAATCTCTCATTCTGTTTCTCTAGGTTGGATTTTCCAACTTTCTGACTTGAATTCTGAAGATCTTCACCAGAAGCTGCCTTATGTGTGGGCACTGGAGAGGTTAGAACAAATTCAAAACCAAATGTAACAAACGGAGGTTTTTACTTCCATAAGCAAAATTAGAATAAATGGCAATGTTTTCGTGATGTAGAATACAGATTATGGCAGACCACTTAACCAAACCAACACGCTAGTCTGGAGAGTATTATTGCTTTGAAAACTCCTAGGGTTGCGCTTAACATTTCACTATTCATGAGAGAGAAACATATACTTTTATTTTAGCTACTGTAATGGAAGATAAGAATTATCTCAACAGAGACATTTTCAGGGATTAGTGGTGAGACAGTGTTTTCAGATTATGATTAATCTGCACATAAACATTCCAACAGTTGTGAAAAACTGTTTGAATTTCTTTTGCAAATGAAACCACGCTCCAAGAAAATCATTTTGCATTTTGATAATTTGCTGTGATCTGTAGCCTGTTGCCTTGCCAGGGCCTGAAAGAAGATTGCCATAGATATTGTGGCTTTAGAGTTCTTTATGATGCTTATACTTAAGTTTTCTATTTTTACATAGCACAAGATAGCCTTAAAACCCTGGAGGCTCCCCATGGAGAACTGGTCATGTGTTTAAAATGTATGGTAGCTTCCAAATGTATCAGCCATTCTGTGAGTACCAACTATAGTGCTAAAATAGCATTAAGGGATGGAGGAGAAATAGTTAAGATTTAGTTTCCTGTCAGAAATAGCTAAGATTTACCCCGCCTGATCAATTCTCTGAGGAAGAAGTACTGGAATTTATAAAGCAGGCTAGTTTTAAATGAAAAAAAAATTTGCTGATAACTCATTATAAACATTAATTACTTGCAAGGACAGTTATTAAAGTTAACCTGTATAATTTTGTATCTACAGCACAGTTTCTGAATTTCAGCTGTTATGCATCCTGCTATTTAACTGGCAAAATTATAAATGTATTCAGCTTTAATAAAATCAGCATTGTATCTTAGGTGAAAAATCATCATTCATAATAATAGGTTTAGCAGCTAGTGGCTGTATAAAATCAAGCAGTTTTCAGCGTGTAAGAGTGTATATGCTACAATGTATTGTACATTGTACAATATAGTATACTAGCATATTATTCGTTGTGGAATGGGTTAGTATCACTGCTTTATTTCTTGGGGAACTGAGTAGCCCGAAGTCCGAAAGAATTGATGCTGCAGCTAAAACTGGAGCTTGCATTGTTTGACCAACCTCTGTATGTCACCCTCCAATACCTATATAATGTGCTTGCAAAGCCAAGAAAAATAAAAGCAACGAAAAAGCTTAATATTTGCAGCTCATACTGGAAACATTGTATTTTCTTAGAATTACCGGTTTTAGAGACCACTCTGAAATGTGTCTGTCCTTCATCCTCCTGGATTCTGGGTTTTGATACACCCCAGCCTGCAGTTGTTTAGAACTGGATAGAGCTCATCCAGACACTGAGGATACCTGTGGTTGTCTGTGGTACAACTGTTCTGGGGTCTGCCATATTACTGGTCCCAAAAGCTCTGCAGTCAGCTGATTTAATCATCTAATTGAAGACAACATTTATGCCACAAATAGGGTCATAGGGTCTCCCTACAAGAAAAGTGTTTACTTTCACAGGACTTGAGCATGTTTTCAGGATTTGCAGACCCTGTTGGCCCATCAGGTTGGAAGTAAAATGCTGCTCCTCATATTGCAATACCCTGATGCTGTCACCAGATTCCTGTGTCAATGCCATGAGAGTTGGCTTAGTGTTCTTGAATATTTATGCTTAGCCTGGTCAGCAAAAAGTTTATACTAAGCAATATTTTATGGTGAAATTGAAACAGCAAGAAAAATTGGCTTGAAGACAAAAATATTCCTTTGATTTCTATCAGCTGATGTTTTACATAATTAGCTTGCCTCAAAATTGCCCAGCTTTTGTTCTAATTTTTTTCCTTTAATGGTTTTATTTACCTAATACTACTGTGATGACCTACACATTTTTATAACTGCTTAAAGACTAATTGATAAAAGTATGGATGCATGCACTCATATATACATGTAGAATACTACACGCAGAACGTCCTAGGTTTGGGTTAATTTAGCCAGCCTCAAATTCTCTGCTTCTTTCTCAAGATCAGTCATAGGACTGAAATAGATATAAGTTTGGCCGTTAGATAAAGAAATGTTTAAATATTTAAGTATTGTTCTTTCTCAGGAGGATGAAGCAAGCAATATCAATGAAGAGTAGCACAATAGGTGTATGGAATCCAGGATAGTAAAGGTGAAGGAAAAATATCAGTTAGACAGACTTTCAACAGGGGTGAATTTGACTGCCCCTCAGCATCAAAGGTTCTCTGCTATGTACATGTGTAGAGGGTTGGTGCAGTCAGTTCTAGTGCCAGCTTAACCACAGGTGAATTATGTGATCTTGGGCAATGTACTTGATGCTTTTCTGTCTGTGAGCAATGTGTTTAATAATACCTATCATCAATGTTTACAAAGCTCCTCAGATTCTCATGTGAAAAACAAGTTAGAAAAGTGCAAAATCATATCATTAGCTATAGAGAGGTCCTAATGAAAGGCTATTGATGAAACAAAACAGAAATCTGCCACTTCAGGCTGATATTGCTTGGGGAGGGAATTGGGAGATCAGCAGGTTCTTCTGCATTAAGTAGGAAGGAGGAGATTAGAGAAGAACAATCATTCAGGCGCATTTTACTCATACTGTAGCTGAAGATATAAACCTAGTGACTTGCTAAGATAATTGGAAGTATACAATAGCTGAGACTTTAAACCAGAAATTTTCATAGTCATGCTGGCCATGCTGATCAGTAAGAAGTCTGAACCTCCACACTCTACTGCAACTCACGGGCTGAGTCCATTCACAAAGCACTGAAATGTCTGTAGCAAATTTAACAGGCGATGGGGCTGTTCACTGATGCTTGTGAGGCTGCCTGAATTTCTAGCTAAATTGGTAACCTTGATAATTTCTACCTCAGCTGAGAAACTCACAAATTAAGGTATGTTTTCTGCTTCAGTCAACCTTCATTCTAAACTAATGGAAGTATTGCCTGATGATTCTGCTGAGCAAGAACTAATCAGAGGTGTAATTTTTTCCTCCCTCATGTAAACAGAGAGGAGCAAACATCCAAGCTGAAAGAAGTAGGGTCTGACAAACCAATTATTCTCCGGCATTATGGTGATCATAGAGAAGAAACTTTCTCCAAGACATGGAAGGTTCAGACTGGCATGACTGTCACACCAGAGCTGAAATATGGCAAACCTCAGATCCCAGTGGTCAAGAAAGCAGGAACAGCACAGAGAAAACTGCACTATGGGCTGAACGATGGCTCATCTTTCATTTAATATCCTTTCTGTTTACACAGCAGATATGAATTCTAGCAAGAGTGTGAGGAGTAGTGGGAGAACTTCTACAGGGGGAGGACTCAGACAACGTGTAGCTGAACAGCTTCCAAGACTCAACTACCTGAAAAAGAACAAGACATCATTCTTTTGTTTCTTATCAGACTGTATTTATATGGTACCAGCGCTATAGCCAGCTAGTCAGATTATAACAACAAAGCCCAATATGTGTCAGGTGGGTGGACGTGCCTCAGAAAGAAACATTCCAGAATGAAAAATGCAGTTACAAGTTAGTGTCATCAAACTGCAATCCATTTAGAGTATAACCTCATCTTGAACAAAGATCACTTTATCAGTCAAACCAGTTCAAAACCAGTTCAAACTGGATTAGGAACAGTCTGCTCTGTCACAGGGAAAACCACCAAAGATATTGTGCTTCATAAACATATATCTGATTCATATGTTGCTCCTGTGAAGGTCACTTTTGGCCTCTACCAGCCATGTTAGCTTAGCCAGGTGGGTGGACTGTACTGAGAGCTCTTCCCATCCTCCATCCCTCCCAACTCACATGTTCAAGGAAGGACATGACTGGGTTAGTAGCTTGACTTATCTGTATGCACCTGGACCGAACACCCAGGATATAGAGCTGATAGAGAGTGTTAGACCCTGTGTTCTCTGCCAGAGCATGTAACAGAAGCCATGAAACTAGAGAATGATAAGTTAACTCCTTGACTGTCATTTTAGCTATCCTTCTGAGTATCTTGCTGTTTGCCAGAGCTGCTGCAATCTCCCATGTGGGGGTTTCTATACCAACATATTTAGCGCTTCCCCAGATCACTCTATAGTTGGAACTTTCACCCCTTTTGGACATGGCAGCATCTGCCTTCCTAGCAGGTAGGTAGATGCACTATGAGCACTTCCCTGATGCTACAAATTAGAGCAGAGAGCATGAAGTTATACAAGGATGTGAATAATGTTCAAAACCATAACTGAAATGAGAAAGGTGATATGTTGTGCAACACAATTTTTTTTTCTGCAGCTTAGTGTCATGTCTTAGTTGGGTGCCTAACAATGGGTTGGGTTTATTTTGGTTGGTTGTTTTTCATCTACCCTCTTCACTCCAAAAAGTAAAGCCAGGCATAGTCTTTGGTGACCAAACTTTCGTTCAGACAGACTGAGAGTCCATGGAGAATTTGGCATTGGAGGAGGCTGACATCTACATGTATGGGAAGATGAAAAACACTATTTCCATCTTGTTTGCAGGTCACCTAGAGGTGAAGGAATGTGGAGGTGCAGGAACCTGTCCCATCTACAAGTCCCCTCTAGGAGTCAAATGCCACCATTTTTTCAAGCATCCCAAAAGCACTATGTTATCTAAATTGCTAAGCTAGACAGAAGTCACTTTGAAAACTGAACTTCTCATTTGTGAAACCAATGCTGTGAGGATAGGATGCACTTTGGTTTACTAGAAAATTTACACATACAAAGGAGACAACAGACAATTGGGAGCCAGCCTTCTGGCTGCCTTGAGTGCGTGACATGAGCTGCACGTGGATATTCCACACAGACAAAATGCAGACACCCTTTTCCCCCCTCCCCTGCTGCCACTTAGTGCCTCACAATGCAGTGCATTATACAGGTCATAAAAAGAGCTGATCAAATGCTATTTGTTTTATGTATTGTTCAATCATCATTATGATTTTCTGTATTAAGAATTGGCATAACTTTATGGAGAAAGTAGGAGTACTGACATAATTTGGAATAATTTACACACAACTAAGAACTTTGTGCCTGGCTACCACCGAGTATTTGCAGAGTTGTTTGGTCCCTCCCTCTATTTAAATGTGTCTGAGTGACTTCTCTGTCCCTTCCAGCTCCTTTTTCTATGGTCTGTTGTTAATAAGGATGGAAATTAAGACTATAATTGCCTTCACTTAGATCTTAGTTAGATGCATGTTTTAAGAAAAGTCCTTTAAAAAGTATTGCTCATGGTTTTGCATTTTCATCTTGATTCTATTTCTTTCACTGGGTTTTATTTATTCTCCCAGGTTTGTGTTACATCATCTCGTTAACACAGTTGTAGGGATTTGTTTGGATACTTATCCTTCTATACAGCTTTCTTCCTTTTGTGGGTGGGTTCGCTATCTAAAGGGACATAGATTGGTCTGTCATTAAAAACCTGTCTAACAAAAGCTGAAAGATGAACACTGATATTCTCAATATCCTCTGTGTTGATTTCAAATGCAGTTGTAAAGAGCAGATCCCCACTTGTGGAAGGCATACACACAGGTGATTTTTCTGAAGTTTCAGGCCCACTAGACCATGTAAATTGTACATCAACAGTTCTCTTCTGGGTAACGTTACTATCTGTTTGTATCTCTCTGTGTAGTTCTCTGCACCTTTACATGATACGAAAAAAGATTATCATTGATTCTTACTTACAGCACAGCCTCTTCCTTGTTATGCTCCTTTAGTGACTTTGGAGTACTCAAGACATCTGGAATCAAAATTTCATGCTGTGCAGAGAGGAATAGTAGCTATAAATGAGGGACACATTAACTTGCAGCTTCATTTTTAAAGAAGTCAACTTCATTGGCTTACCATCCTGAATGAGCTCTTGAGATTGGAGAAATATGTTTTATCAGAGCTATGCAGAGAAAGATTGTTCAGCTCTTGTATAAAAGGACTTTAAAAGGAGTTCAGTGCCCTCATAACTAGTGGAAGGAGCTGACCCTTGTTTATAAAAAAAAGATGAGAAGTCCAAAATATTTAAAAACGCCATTTTTAAACAATTCTCAATTAGGATATAAAATCAAACCAAGCAAATTTACCTACACCAGCCAACCTTACATTATGAAAAGCAAGCAAAAATACACCGAAAATATAAGGTGCAAACATTAAATCTCAGGATTCCTGGTGCTTTGTCCTTGTTAATATGTATGCATTTATTTTTCAAAACCCAGTGGAAACTCAAGAAAAAACATATCTTTTATTAAAGATTCAGTTGCTGTATTCAGTTAAGTTGTGAGAAAAAACAGCAAACCCAGGGCTATCCCTGGTACTTTAAACAATAAACCCCAAAACTTTCCAATTCCCTGTGTCCAGGGAAGACCATCAATACACAGAATCCACTTAAAAAAACTTCTGATGACCTGAGGACATTTTCTATGTGTTTCAAAATTTTTGTCTTTCTGCAGGTCACCAAGTGTTACTTGGGTATGGATAGAAAAAAGAATCATCAGAATATATATTATTCTTAATAAATATTAAGGATAGAGACATAAAAATGTTCCTGAAACTGTCAACTGAAGGCTCAGACATGAATGGTATCTACATGCCATTTTATCTCATTTGTTTCTTCCTTTAAATTTACAAAAGAATTTGAAGTGTTTTAGAACTCCTAGGAATGTACTAGTAAGTGGAAATGGTATGAAAATCACACCATTTGACATGTTTCTTTTTAATTTGAATTATTAAAACAAGTATTTAACCTGACTCTTTTGTCTGTATCACAGGGATAATAATTTATAGCTGCCTCAGAGGCCTGTAGCATGTGAAAAGCTTGATGAAGCAGCGGATATGCAAAGAGGTTTTTAATTAAAGTCTTGTAGATCAAAGGGAGTTTCTTGGATTCCTTAGATTTTACTGAGATACACCAGGAAAAACAGGTTTCATATTTCTGCTTGTTTACAGCAACACTGTAACAGTGATGTTTAATCAGGAAGGAGGTCTGGTGACTAATAAAAAAGAAGAAGTGGTCAGAGAATGGAAATGGCCTCGGAATGGCAAGCTTGCTCAGCCAGTTATAGCACAGGTAGTATTCATTGCTTTACTTTTCTTAAAGTTGTTCATACCTCTTTTTTGTTAATTTCACATCTTCTGGTCTCTCTGAGGTGTCTTAATTGCAAGGAACATGATGTTTGCATTTCTTCTTCTTTATCACATTATTTACAAAGAATGGCTCTCCCAACAGCCTCTACATGAGGTATTGTTACCTCTGTTTTACTCATGTGGCATCTTACCGAGAAGAAGGAAAAGCAAATTGCCTAGAACTGTGGTAACTCAGGATTTCAATAAAAGAGGCTTATCTTTCCTGCTGGAAGCATCTTGGAAGAGTCTTTTCTGGGCTTGGGAATATGAATGAACCATTAGTCATTTTTCTTTCGGGCATGTTCCGTAGCAGGCCAGTTGTTTGCCTTACTTCAGGCCTGATCCAACTTCCACTGAAGGCCATGAATATCTCCCACTGTTTTGTAGTTACCAGAACTGGATCTACCACACTGCAAAAATACCAGAAACAAAGGTAAAAGATTTGTGACCCAGGTCAGTGAGTGTGCCTACAGGCACAGAGTTTGTAAACACACCCATTATTTACAGGGTTTGGATCAGGTGATTTTTTTTAACTCCTTGCTACCTAATATAGAGGCATACAAGGCACACATAAGACCCTGACAGAATGACAGGTAGCCAAAGTCACAGCAGGTTTTCTTTACTTGGCTCATACTACCAGTCTGGCAGCTGACGTGAAGGAATAACTTCAAACAAATGGCAATAAAATTCTTACAGCTGCTATGACAGATATTCTTATACGGGGTTGGACTTGTGTTTACTCTGTAAAATCTGCAAGAGTTTGAGACTTCCAAAATATCATGATGTATCTGCAGTTTTGGTTTTTACAAAGTCTGTAAAAATTAAAGAAGGTAATTATTGAAAGAGTTTGGGTTATCAAATACAGAGTATAGAATGTTACAGAGTATAGAATGTGAATTACGTGCTATATTAAAGTAATCTGATGTTCTTCAAGAGCCACATGAAAATGGAGATTAGTAAAGCTGTTAGTTTTTGCAAGATAATATTTACTTTGTTTGAATGGGTAGGAGTGTCAGAGGCTGGAAAAGGCTGGTGCAAACTGGTTTTTGGATTAGGTGGAAGTGGTCCCAAGTCCCCAGCTTGGTCTCACCAGGGCATCCTTCATGGTCTGTGTGCACAGACAATGCTAAAGGCTTTAGTGACCATGATTTTAAGAAAGTACTTTGTATGTGTCAAAGTGCTAATTCTTTACTGGGGACTAAACATTGTCCAAATCCTGCCCAGTCTCACCAACAACAGTCGTTAAAGGGCAAGCAAGGACTAGAGGTTCCCGAGTCTGTCCATGCCTGACCCCACAACCTCTGCCTCAGAAGTATACATACTTTCCTGAGTGGTTTGAAGTAGGAGAGTTTCTCAGGTCTTCCTGCTGTACAGCATCACCTTCCAAAATAGTCTCAGTACATATGCTTTGGGTAGGAGTCATCTGGGAGCTGTCTCTGTCCACAGTTTTCATGCTACAAACTGACTTTGCAGGATTCAAATGAGAGTGACAGCACTAAAACTTCATTGTAGACTTAAGCCTAGAGTAACTGATCATTCCCTCACCTATGACCAACTGTCTTGGACAACCCTGTGAGACTTCAGTCTGCCTCTTCCATTCAAACATAAATACAAAAACTTGGTAGAGTTAGTAAATCTCCTTTTTTGCTCTTTCAGGTTAATGAATACATCACAGTGAGGATTGCAGGGCGCTTTGCAATTAGCTTGGTCTACAAGTGGCAACATGAAAGTGTGTGCTTGTCTTTGTCACCATTGCAGGGTGCGGCTCTTCCACAGTTAGAAGAATTGGTATGTCGTAACTGCTACAGTATTTCATTTTTTGAAGGCACTTTAAAAATATTTTTTGCTCTGCAAACTCTGGAATTGATGAGCTTTCCCATGAAATACACTTCCCAAGTTTATTTCCTTTTCAGAGTGCTAAGTACAAGGCCACAGAGTGATCAGGTAAGAGCTTCTAGAGATTAAACATAAACTCCCGTGAATTTATGCCAATGTCCACCTACTATAGGTCTGGCCCAAAGGGACAGTTATTTCTATGTACTTAAGTTCCTATTTCTGCCTTTTTTTTCTGGCCTATTTCCTTAATTATTTAATGTATTACCTGTTCACAACCATTGGTGATTAAGTCCCTAATGCCCTATATCCAGTGTTTATAGGTGCAGCTAGAACACCAATGAATCTTCATCTTTGTTCAGAAAGGATGGTTAAATATTACCTGTAATTTATCTAGAATTCTCTGGTCTACCAGGCAGAATACTAAGTGCATTGACAGCCCATTTTGAGGTAGGTATAACTTATTGTGCCATAGATGGAGAGTACTGAATGAAGTCCCAAGAAATCCTGATCTAAATCTTTCTGTTCTTCAATTCCATGCAGTGAGCTGGCTGTCCAGCTAGGCTAATCATCCAGCCAAAACCCTACATCTTAATGGCAAATGCTGTCTTATAGTTTGGTTGAAACATTCTGCTCATAAAATAGATTTCTTATGTGATTTGGGAGTCAGGAAAAAGATAGTTACGAAACAGTTGTTGGAAAAGCGGAAGAAGTCTGTGATCCAAGTAAAACAAAATTCTGCTTGTTCAGAGTTTATTTCCTTCTTCCTGTTATGTATGAAAATATAGAAAACGTAAAAGCACACATTGCAGGTCTATAAAAGGCATGTATACATGTCTCATTGATTTTAAGAGAAATTTAGATTAACTCCTGAACTTCTGAGAAATTCAATTTGTTGGAGTTATTAAATGGCATTTTGTAAGAGAGTTCCACAATGTGTAGCTCAGAGGCTTAGATGTTAGAGTGCTGTCCGTGGAACTACTACAACTAACATCACCATCATTAGCAAAAAACCCCCCAACTTCTCACTCACATACTTTTCTGCTAATCTGAGCAATGAAGCATTCTAAATGATGGAAGATAAAAGTAGTAAATTAACATATTCAAAATCTAACATTATTTGTTTGGAAACAAATAATCAATCTATGTTTCATAAGCTGGACCTTAGTTTTTTTAAACAGTTAGGCAGTTCTTTGATTAAAGAAGACTGAGGAGCTTTTAATACTTCCTTAATAAACTCTAATCCCTCTGTTACACTGGGATGAGAATCAATACCTTATTCCTTCTAACTCTGGAAATGGCTGGGCCATAACAATGATAGAGCTAGTTCTGAGTCCCTGTAAGACTGCCATCTGAAATGCCACCAGAACAAGGCTTTCTATACAGAAGAATGGAGAAATTAAGCCTCTCTCAAAGTAGAACTAGGGAAGATGAAGCATCATGAGGAATTCACTGGATATCTTTCCCTGGTGGAATTGGAAGGCTCACTGCTCTGAGGGACTACAAGGAAATAGGGAGAATTGGTAGAGCAAGAATAAGTCTTTTGGCTCATTCACACCCTTGAGTGGGTGTTTAGAATTTATACAATTCTCAGTTCAGACCTACTTCTTTACACACAAAGCCTTCCTTGACACAGCACTGAGGCGGAGAATTTGATTTAAGAGGATTTGACTTTAAATAGCTGACATAGCAAATTCTATCTGGAAAAAATTATAGAAAATATATGGCAGGCAGCTAAGGTCTGAGTCAGAGAGAACCTGTGTCTTCAATTACTCTACTGGCACGAGGGTGTGTCTGTAAAAACCTATGAAGAAGGTATGACCAAAAGCTTTTATTGAGTCATTTTAGTTTGATTATGGGTGTCAACTCATTAAGAGATACTCCAGCAACACATACCAGATGTATATGGTATTCTGCAGTCTTACCGTCCTCCCTCCTCCAAGCAGATTTATCTAATTTTAAACACTACTGATCCAAAAAAACCAACTATTTTGAAAGGTCAGGCTTTTTTGAAAATGGATATGAGAAAGTGGCATTTGCTTACATCAGAATATCAGCTGTAGTTAGTGGCATTTTAAATACTTGTACCTGTTATTTCATTATAGATTAACTGACAACACCAAAAATGCTCTAAACTTTGAGGTAAATCAGCATTTGTCTTTGTACTTTGCCCTTCGTTTCTTATTAATGAAAACGATCTTTCCTCTGAATTTTAAACAGTGCCTCTTACTTATAGTCAGCAAGAATCTCTTGGTAAATCTTTTTCTCTTCCAAAAGTCAAATAATCTCCTTTTATAGCAATTAAAATAGCTCTAATTTTTTTTCAGTTGTCAGCAATCCAAATAATTAAAGACAGTGCACAGTTAAACCTTGTAAAACAACAAACATTTAAATGCCACACAATGAAAACTGAATCATCACAGCAGAAGAGATGAATACTCTCTTTAAAGCCAGTTAAGCATACTGGGTATTTGTCTTTCTTCAAGTGATAGATTCTAAGACTAATACCATTCTTTTTGGAGTCCCATTAGCATCTACTTTCATGTCAATGCTCTCTTTGAATGTTCTTCACCCCAAGAGCTCTCCTGCACTAAGCATGGACATCATTACAAGGAGTTGGACAATAGACAATGTAATCCATATCCTACTGCCGGTTACACCTTTAGAAACCAGTTAATCCTTTCAACTTTTTCTGCCCTAAGTAAGCATAGCATAATCAGAGATCATTAAAACCAGATATATATTGCCGCTACCTGTCACTCAGTAGTTCCCTACCATCTATATTTTCCACCAGCAGAAAATTATTTTCCTCAAAGCTGAAATAATTTGGACAAACTATCGGAAATTTAGAGGAGATTATAGTTCATTCTAAGGAAATTCTTCTGAATGCCCTTTGCAGGGGCAAATCTAAAAGAGAAAGAGGAGTATTTTCAGGTAGATTTAAGTTAATAGTCACACTGTGGCATGGTAGAATCTGTAACATTTTTAGAGAATAAGAATGTTGGCATGCAAACTAAGATTTTGTTAAAATATAAATAAAAAATAGTTACATTAACCTTCAGCAAGTAAGCAGACGAATTGCAAGTAGAGAAGAAGATATTAGGCTGATGTTGATTTATGCAAGAAATTAACAAGACCAAAATCTGCATAGAATGAAAAATACACTTCAATCTTAACTGGAGAGAATCCTACAGCTCTGGAGAAGAGTGGGTGATCTAGTATCTACCCCAGTTTAAAGAATTAGGAAAACAAAAATAAAACCACAGCAGTCATGCTATAGCTACGTTCTGTCTGGGAAAAAAAAAAAAATCTCAAGAAGAACAATATTCAACATGTTTATTTTTAATTTAAAAGTATTTCATTTAAGGTATGAAGTAGATATTCTGTGTGAAATTAACTTTATAGTAATTTGAAGTTACATGTATATTTTTCAGAGGGGCTTAACTTTGTTAGTTGTTAGTTTTATTTTCCCGTAGCTATGAAGGGCTCTTTCAAACATACACTGATGTATGACTTATTGTTTGTAAAATGTTACTATGTCTATCACACCATTACTATGTATGTTCAGAACAAATTAAAGGTAGAGTGTTTGTTTGGAATGCAAAGATTTAAATGGTGCTAGATTCAGTGAAAAATCTAGCAGCTATATCTGCTTCATGCATTTTTTTTTTTTTTTTGCATAGTGCAATCTTTTTCGTCCACCAGAGTTTTCATGAGCCCAGTCAAGCAGACAAATAGTAAGAGCATTTCCTCTGCTTTTCAGTATTTATAGTCTCTTTGTCCAGGCTAGAAGAGAGCAGGATTCGCTATTGCAACTATTCTCCAACAACAGTTGAGTTGGCTAAAGGTTCCTTTTTAAATTACACCTCCTTCTATCAATAACTTGTACTTAGAAGGTGTTTTTATCTCTGGGGCATCTAATAGTGTTATGCCAGCATCAGCATCATTAAACACCAGATGGAATCATTAAGTTCTTTAATTTGTTTTTCTGTTGTTATTTTTAAAGCCAAAGTTGACAGAGCTGTTGATGAAAAATGAAGTTCCAGAGGCAACTGTAAGCCACATAAATGACATCAGTGCGGCCAGAGAACTGAGGAATTTGCAGAGGAAGATCCGGAGCATTGTGGATGACTGGCTGCGGTATTATCGCACAGCCCTAGGTCAGGCACAGTTAGAAAACAGCTGGGGATGTGGGTTTATGAGCTTGTTTTTCTATCAGCAGGTACCACAGTAGACTAAATAGTCCTTTGAAAGTCAGCCCTAGACTGACCATCAGAGAATACTGACACTGCTGGCTTGAACACTGAACTAGACAGGAGGCCAATGGGCAACCTGTTACTCAAATTGGTGAGCAGGTACAAGGGATACATAGTTCCTCTGGGGACAGCACATATGTCTATGTTGAGTGTTTCCATACAGCATGGCATTAAAATTGCCAGGCAAGTGCTGAAGAATCCCACTCCACAACTGACAGTAGTAGAGCTGTGTCAGAGTGCCACTGTATTTGGACTGATCAGTCCTACAGGGATGGGGACATTTAGCTAATACCTCTGTATGGTACTGCACTGAGCTGAGCTGAGCACATTGACTTGGTCAGGGGTTGCTGCAGTGAGGTACATTGCATAGTACAGACATGCCCTGTGTAGATCCTTGAGATATATTTGGGTTGAACAGACAGTGGATTCCAGTCCTGTACTGAGGAAACTACTGGGGACAATGGGACAGGTAATGATCTGTCTGATTCCCTACTTCCCTTTTAGTACAGCTTTTGTTAGACTGAGACTGTGGAGATGGAGGAAGAAAGGTTTGGAAAAGTGAAGGAAACAAGTGTGTAGTAACTAAAAACCTTTTTTGAAGACTGTTGCTCTCTATGCATTAGCTATAACATTTAAATGAACTACCTGATAAAGTAATCCACTGTGAGTTCATGTAACTGCTGTCCGCATGAAAGCCAGGCGTGGGCAGAAGGCTAATATAAACTTGATTTCAGCCTTGAATGGAATGAAATTGGTTTAGAGAGCTCATGCTGGTGCATTACATGCCATGGGAATCATTCTGTGAGTGCTTGATGCATAAAAGTCTCCTTAAGAATACAAACAAACTCTATAAGAACATGCGGCGGTTTACTGAACCAGTGGTTCAGAATGGTTCAGTAAAATTGGCACTGTCTGAATTCTGTCTTTGCTGATTAATTTAGAAAAAGATACATTCCATATATTGGAGTCCTCTTATGGTGAAGACAGTTTGAGCATCACCATGTTCCTTTGGCAGGATTCATTTTCCCTCTTCTACTTTGTCAACATCATCGTCAACACTGATGTTTTCTTCTGGATTATAATCTAGTCACCATTAAAAACAGCCAACCTACCTAATCCAACAGTAGGGAACTGGTTCTGAGCAGAAAGAGGAAGGTATAAAAGGGTGAGGACCAGATTTAAGATCTACCTAAGTTAAGGGAGGGGATCCTTCCCCTCTACTTAGCACTACTGAGGCCATACCTGGAGTACTGTGTTCAGTTCTGGGCTCCCTGGTACAAGAGAGACATGGACATACTGGAGACAGTCCAGTGAAGGGCCATGAAGATGATGAAGAGACTGGAGCATCTCTCCTATGAGGAAAGGCGGAGAGAGCTGGGACTGTTCAGCCTGGAGAAGAGAGGCTTGGGGGATCTCATCGATGTATGTAAATACCTGACAGGAGGATACATAGAGGATGGAGCCAGGCTCTTCTCAGTGGTGCTCAGTGACAGGACCAGAGGCAATGGGCAGGAACTGAAATACAGGAGGTTCCCTCTGAACATCAGAAAACACTTTTTCACTGTGAGGGGGACCAAGCACTGGAATGGGTTGCCCAGAGAGGTTGTGGAGTTTCCCACCTTGGGAGATATTCAAAAGCCAACTGGACATGGTCCTGGGCTGTAGGTGGCCCTGCCTGAGCAGGGGAGCTGGACCAGACGACCTCCAGAGGTCCCTTCCAACTTCAACCATTCCGTGATTCTGCAATTGTGTGCTTAACTTTCACTGTTAATTTTCCAGTTTGGCTCACACAGCAGATGAGTTACATTTATAAGTGCAAAAACACCATCAGTTACCAAATCAGGGCCTGCTTTGTCACTGATTTCAGCAGTGGTGGTGTATTTCAGGAATTGACTGCATACGCCTTCAGAAAATGTCTGACCTTCCTCTGCAACCCTTAAGGAAGGGCATAATTCAGTCTGCAGATGCTCTTCCAGTTACTTCAAGTATGCAGAGATCACAAGGGAAGAGGAAAGACAACAGCCAAGCTCCCAAGTCAGAAGCGCCTCTCGTCCTAGATCAAATGCAGTCGCCTCCTCCTTACAGCATGCAGCAGGAACCATACTCTTATCCTCCCAGGTAAATGAGGGGCACAAAGTGAGGAGATGAAAGAACTACTTTTCCCCCAAGTCACTAAATGGTTCTTTTAGGATTGCTTACTTATGCTACACATAAGAATTTACATTCTTTTCCCATGAGATGTTATTATCAATACCTCAGGGCCTTCATATATCCCTGTATGATACTCTAAAAGCAGCAGTTGCAAAGGTTTGGAAAAATACCCATGTTAGATCTTTAAATACTATTTCAGCAAATCAGATTAACCTGTTCTTACTATCAGCTACATTTTTGACAGTAGCATCCAAAAAACTCTCTTTGGGAGCAGTGCCTCACTACACCAGCATTTATGAAGCTGCAAGCCCTGTGTGTCATGTGCTTGAATGATGCTCTGCTCTTCCAAGTGCCACTACCTGCCAAGTATAATAGATAGAAAATATGAACTTCAGACTTGCTTTCTAAGAGTTTATTTAGAGTCGTAGTCATACAATTTTGTTTCACTTCTTAAAAATGTGTAAGGAAAGTCAGAGAAATGGAGGGAATATTGTTTTCAGCATCTTTCCTGAGTCCTTGATTTTTCAAGCAAGACAGTCTGTATTTGATTTCAAATTATCTGATAGTCTCAGACAAATGTCTTTTTAATCAATCCATTAAAGCAAAGAGGTTTGCAATATCCTTAGCAATTATCTGAAACTGACTTCATGCATCCATGGCATATCTTACTAATGCAAGATGCTTGTCTGTTTTGTTTTGCCATTAAGCTTTCACTTACTTGCTGTTATTTTCTCATACAGGGCTTCTGTTCTATTAAACAGTAATACCAAATCAGAGAAGCTGCGTACAACTCAGTTCAATGTAAATAAAAGAAGGAATGTACTGTATGTCATTAATTCACGGTAAGAAAATCTAAGCTAAGATTAGACAATGATGGCTCCAGTGTAAATACTGATGGTAGTAGTTTACTAGCAGTTCATTTCTGGATATGGTTAAGTAGTTCACCTAGGCCTCCAAGCTGTTAACCATTGCATAGTATGCATTGCATATGGATCAGAAGCAGTAGTAACTTTTCAAACCCAAGTAATCCACAATTGTCATTCATGTTGTGTCTGCAGTTTTTCATAACAGGAAAACAAGGTGACATGATTTCTCACTGTATTTTTGGTAGCTCAAGGTTCCCTTGTGTCTTTGAGGCAACTTTGTTTTTATTGATACCTTTGCTACGGGTGAATAGCAACAGTGCTTTTTTACAAACTCAACGATGTCTAAAAATGAGCAAAGTTAAAGGAACAAAGTACTTTTAATTTCATACGACTAGTCTGTAGCTCAACTAATAAAGTAAAAATACCATAAATCTCAAGTATTTTATTATTGATCCTAGTATGATGAAATTGTAATCTTGTTTTACATACATGTGAAGCTGAAAACCCAAATTTTGCACATTCTCCTGCTGTCTGTGAGATCAGTTATGGTCTCTTTTCCTTGATCCATTTATTTTAGGCTTACTTCCTTTTTCCTTCTGCTCTCTCCAGCACAACATCTAATTGAGGCCAGTGCTCCTCATAGCTCTCTCTCTTTTAATGCTTTTCTTTTGGCACAGCCATTTAGAGATTGTTCCAACGTCCCCAAATACAGCAACAATCTTTACATTAGCTTCAGAAGGCCACAGGGGAGGCCTGTGGGCTTTAGAGTCTATTGTTTTTTTTTCTGGTCTAAACCTTTCGTAGAATTTGCTCTCACTATGAGGAAGCTGTGTTCAAAAGGTACCATCATCTAGAGCAGGTTCTTATTGATGACATAATGTCTTCACTAGAGATCTAGAGATAAGGCTCTGGAATCTGGCACTCCTGCTGCCTGCTTTACAGGAGCAAACAACCTACAGAATCCCCCCAAAAATGTTGCAGGACTTCTCAAACAAATTAGTCTTCACTACACTCATGAAAGACAAATAACACCAACACACATAGCACATACACATGAATATAAAATGAGTATACTACAATCAGCTGTCTGAGATAAGAGGTACCTATGAGACCTTCAAATAATTAGGGAGGAGCCTTTGAAGTCTGCGCTTGGCTGCTGCCAAAGCCTGCCTGGCTAGCTCATCTGGTTAAAGCACATCCCTCTTTCTCCTGCCGGCTTGGTTTCAGAGGCTGTGTTTTGGCAGAAGCCAGGAGCTCCACAGAACTCATGGTTGCATCAGACCTTAAGAAACACCTGAAACACTTAGATGACTGCATGCCTTACATAACAGGGGACGACTGGGCCTAGGCCTCTCATTTATAGCGATGACTTTAAATTATTCTTCAATCTGTACTTGATTTATTTGACAATCTAACGTGCTAACACTTTCCCCTATATTTTCTCTTCCTCGTGGCAGGGACAAACTGTGGGTCAGATCCCAGGCTGCTTGTCCTGCTGTGATTCGAAGAATTATGATGGGGGAGGAAGGAAAGACATGCAGGTGCAGTAACCATCGGATTCCCTATGTGTCAGACCTGGAATATGATCACCTCATTAACAATCAGATGTCTTTTAAGGAGCAGATTATAGTGGTCTGTGTCTCATCTTCTTCACAAATAAACAAGGATCCTAGTGAAGACAAGATAGAGCAGCTGTATAAAAGAAAGAACAAGAACAGAAGTATGCCATGTGCTCAGGTGGGTTTTATCAGACAGTAAATAGTTTTTCCAACACATGATTGAAAACTTTAAAGACTCTTTTTGGAATAATTTTCTGTTTATCTGGTTGCTAAAATATCTTGAAAAGTTGTGTCACCGGAAATGTCTAATTGGCACCAACTCCAAATATGTGTTCTATAGGAAATTTAATATTAAAAAAATACTTCCAAAGTAGGAAAAAAGTTTAGAAATGCTAGTTTCCTACAAAAGCAGGCTATTTAAAAAAAACCTGTTTCTGAAAACTAAATATTACTTGAATCCATATCTCTGAATATGGAGTAAATTGCTATTCCTAACTTAGAGGAATTCCTCACATCATTCTTTTTTCTGGAACAGCTGAGGGAGTAACCCTGAATAATCCCTTGGTGTAGAGCAGGGACCTCAAACCTTGACGGAAAATCCCTAGAATTGAGTTTGGAGGGGCTTTCTAACTCTGTGGCACAGTACTAGGAAACCCTGTGGAGTGTGTGTGTGGCTACTGTGGCCTTGTGGGCCCCAAGGATTAGTAACCACAACAATCTTTTGCATCAGTTGAGCAGAAACCTGTGATTTGGTAGCAGTGTGACAAAATACCTTGTTTTGTTGAAACATTTTGGCTTCCAGGAATCAGCACTTTGTAATAAAAATGAATAAAAAAAAATTTCACACAGAATCATGCTGCTAGAAAATTTCAAACCAGTTCATTTTCCTTACAGTATAAACTTAGTGAGTAGTGATTTAATGCAAGACTCTGTCCTCACATTCTCATGGCCAAGTACTAAGGAAATCACAGCACAAAGTGTCTTTGTATAAGTCTGTATTTAGAAGGACTGGAAATACAAGTTAAAGTTTGGAAGGGCAAAAAGGCAAACGATAGGTAATATGATAAACACTTTAAAACAAGGAATGTTTTTTGTTTCAATGTCCCCCAGACATTGTCTATTCTTAAAATTACCTGAAAATTTCTCAGTAAAGCTAGCAGTGGAAGTGGTAGTAGAGACTCAAAAGGCTTTTTTATCACCTTGACATAGTGGGCACAACAGTAAACATCAGTGACTGCTGTATTCATAATCTTCCGCTTGTCACTAGACATTAGTGGAGCTGCACTGAAATTAAAATGTTAAGAGGATTTGAGTCTGCGTAGATGCAGCTTCAGTACCAACTAAGGCATTAAAATTACTTCTTTTGCTATGTCTTATTTGTCCATTCCTTGAGAAACTGGTCACACAGCAACTATAATTTCTGATTTGCATTTGAAAAAGTTAGCACAGAAGGGGTCAAATTCTGGCCTTCACGAAGTCTTTGGGAACAAACTCCCATGCATTTCAGCACAAGCAGAATTTTTTGACCAAGAAGCAAAGGCTAAATCTGAATTAAATATCTACATTTTATATAAAGAGAAGAGGAAGGAAGTAAGGGTGTTTTCAGACTTTAATTTTCATATTGTTCTTTCCTCCTGGAGGCCTGGAAAACCTCAGGCCCAAAAACCCATTTGGGAAATCAGTGGAAAAAAGGCTTGTGTATTGCCTCCTTGTCTCAGAACGTGGTCCTGTAGTGGGCCCCTGTCCACTAATGGCAGGAGCACAAGAGTTCTAGAAGCCAGGATTCCAGAGGATTATGACAAATCCATAAGGAGACTGCACAGTGACCAGCTACCACCCCCGTTCTCACAACTATGAAGTCTAGTTTTATAAATCAGAGGACCTGTTTCTTTTAAGAAGAGAGGAAGCCACCCACAAAGAGAAACTGAGAAATTTAGAAGCCTCTGTCATCAAACTTACAGTGTAAAGAGCCATTGCTACCTGGTCTGAAAGAGAATTCAGTTAAGTTCATAAGAACTTGTTTAGAAGGAAAGTTACTAGCTTAATCAGTTGGGCAAAATTTACCACCTACTTGATTATATAATTGTACTTCCTTTGTTGCTTCAGGGTCATCTGGATTCCTTTCGCCTCCTCAGATATGATACCGCTTCTGCAGATGCATTGACAGACCGTAAGGGTTCCTTACTGGAAAAGAGACATAATGTAGCTCCTGGCATGTTTTTGGTATGTTAAAACTATTATCTCAATTATTTAACTTTTAATGCCATTACTGTGATCTGATTAGAAATTAGTGACTTTGGGATTGCTCCATGTCATGAGTATTTGGGCCATCAGGAGAGTGGAATGCTTATCTTCCTTCTTGAGGAATACTGAGTGTTGTCCCAGCAGCCCCAACTCTTCTTTATCTGTTAGTAGTTCAGGATTTACAATGCATCAGGTCAGTCTCATTCCACTGCAAAGGGCAAGGAGCACATGCTAGTTGCCACAGCATTAGAAAAGGAACATGATTTCTTCCACTGAACTTCACAGGTTAGATTTAGCCATCTATATGCACTTAACCCCATTTCGGCTTCATCTGTGGCAAAAAGTCTTGAAGCACATGCTGAACACTGCATGTTTTAGTCTTTAAAAAAAGAAAACTTTTGTTTTCCAACATTCTGAGAAGTACTCTTTCCAAATCAGGAAAAAGTCTAAGATGAAACATGCACTGAAGTTAGTTTCAAGTATTTGTATAGTTTTCATATGTGGTCGGGAAACATTATAATTTCTTGCAAGAGGTTAACTCATAGGTGATTTATCCTATTGAAGTTTTGCATGCAAAGCATACATTGCATGTTTGGAAATACATTACTGTAACACTGAAGAAAGGATTCTCCAGGTCTTGTTCGCCTCTGTTGACAAGCTGTTCACCTCTGTCGCAAGCTGTTATTAGGCTAAGAAAATGCAATCTTGTTTTGCATTGCACAGAATTGCATTGTAATTGGATTTTAATAATCCTCACATCTTTCCGTAAACACCAGCACAAACACTGTTTTACTTGGTTATTTTAGTACTTTCTCCCAGTAGAAGAGAGTGCCCACTAATTGTTGTTTGGTTATTCTTTGTTCACTTCCTAATAACAGTGAGGAACAAGTACTGCTTCCTGTGTTTGCTCTGCACATTTTTAGTAGTGGCCGTGGCATTAGAACAGAAGACCTTTCAAATATTGTCTCATCTTAACTACTGTAAAATTAAGGCTATTTCTGTCAGTTAGGAACGAGCTATTCCTGCAGAAAGAAAAACTTCTCTACATGACACTTACCTGTGATCAACTTCCCTGTCCACTGGGTGACACCAGCAGCCTATCCGACATTGTTTAGCTGTGTATAATACCGCAGAACACTTCTGAAGAAGATTAAATTCTTAAGCATACAGCTTCTTTTTTCCTGGTAATATTAATAACATTTTCTTTCTTCTCTGCTGGCAAAGTGATATAAATAAACGGGAAAAACAAAATGCAGAAAACTTCTTCCAAACGTACTACCTGTAGTTTACAAAGCTGAAGGAGACAAAGTGGGAAATGCTCGGTAAAATACACAATGAACTGAGGGCCTGCTGTAGAGAAAGATGAAGATGACATGCTTTAGTATGAATGTCCCACAGTTGATGAAAGTGATTGTTAACAGCTCTGAGGAACTCAGGTAACCAATTATTGAGGCGCAGTTTAATTCTTTTCCATGTTAGCTTTTTGCATTCCCATATGAAAATAATTTATTATTTTTGAAAGAAAAATCAGGATAACAGGCTATTTTCTTTGTGGCTGATGAACTGATTAATCCTTAGAACATCTCAGAAACTACTTTTGTTTTAAAAATCATTTAAAGACATTCTATAGTATATGTGCAGCATTTTGTTTCATTTTGGTTTGTTTGTTTTTTTAACTTTACCTGTAATTCAGTGCTACAAAGATTAGCCACCAGTACAAGCTCAGTTTCAGTCAGTACCAGCCATATATAAACAAAAGATGCATGAGGAGTAAGACCTGAAACCTAATTAACCTGTCAGCATGGTCTTAATTACTGTTTTTAAAAACTGAATGGTAAAGACAAGGTGGCTATTTCTTTTGCTTGAACAAGAAACTCACCATTGTTTAAGGAAGAATGGAGTTTGGTTTTAGAAGGAATGTGTTAATAGTCCTTTCTATCGATGTGCATAATGTCTCTCAGATGGTAAATAATCAGTCCAAGCAAACAAAAAGTCCCAAAGGTATGAGCTACTTCACCTGGCATAGTGAACATCCTATACAGATGGAGCCTTCTTTGCTGTTTCCTGGGAGGTATTCATCCCATCCTCAAGCAATTTCCAGTCAGACTCACCCAGCTGTTACCATGCTCAGCCAGAACAGCTTTATCTACAAGAGCAGTAGCTATTCAGAACAGTTTTACAGGACTGGCTTTGAAGGGCAGACTTTACCAAAGCTGTACTGCAGGACTCAAGCATTCTCTAGGGTCCAGGGAGCACTAAGGAAACCTGCTAGAAGTAGCAGCTCCAGCTCTCCTTATGTTATCTGCATACAGTACTGACTTGCAAAGACCAGGAGAAAGATAAGAAGCTGTCAAATGCAACTCTACCAGAAGTCATTTCCAGAGCAGCTCAAAAGCAAAATAATAGGTAATGTTCAGAAGTTCTGGAACATAAAATAGGCTATGGTTCTTTTCTGTTGGACAAAAGCATGACCTCTGCTGAAGAACTGGGACTGGCCTGATTGCAGTTTAGAAGTAATAATCATTAAGAATGAAGTCACTACATTTAGGGTAGAAACACAACTCTCATTTTTTTGTAGTTCTGAAAAATAGGACATGACAAAATGCCAGGTCACACTTGATTGTCTGGAACGTTCAAAGCTGATCACAGAGAGCTCCAGAAGGATTGTGCAATGTTCAGTAATTGATAATCAGTTGGTGTATGAAATTCACTGTCAATAAGTGCAGAGTAATTTACATGGGGGAAAAGAATCATAATTACTTATACAGATGCAAAGATGGACACAATAGCTCTTAACACTGAAGTAAGAGATCTAAGACTCACTCGTTGTCATATCCCTGAAAACTTCGGATCAGTGCTCTGCAATGGTCATAATGCAAGCAGAATGTTAGTTAAAGGGTAAATAAAACATTCCTGAGATTCTGGTACACAGCACGTGACTGTCTTCACTGCATCTCAAAAAAGGATATAATATGGAAGGGCTATTCGTATAAGGAAGGGCTAAATAGGGTAACTTACAAAAGAGACTGAGACAAGATATGAGAAAGTTCTATAAAGCAAAAATGGCATGGCAAAGGAATAAGAAATAATCATTGTTTCTTAAAACACAGGCACCAATGAAGAGATAAGCAGCAGATTTGAAATAAAAGGAAGTTCTTTTTCTCATAGCACATCATTAAATTGTGGAACTTTTTGCCACAGGATGTTGTCGAGGCCAAAAGCATAAGTGTGTTCAAAATGGAAATAGATACATTCCTGAAGGTTAGCTCCATTGGCAGCTATCAAATGTGATGGCCCAGACACAGCTTTTGGTTGAGGAAATCCCTGAATCGTTAACTGCTTATAGCTGATATGGTCATAAAGAATAGGATTTTCTTATAAATGCTCTTCCACTCCTCCCCCAGCTACCAGCCACTCACAAGGATGGGATATTGGCCAGGTTAGATGAGCCTTTGGTATAATCCTGCACAGCTGCTTTTACACCAGCATGTGCAAGGCTGTTGCTTTAATTGGGGTAAAACTTTAATAAAAGGATTAGGGAGGGAAATGCAGAATTCATGAGGAGAAAGTTCTTTGCCTCTGAAATCATCCTCAGCTACATATATCAAACAATTTTGTATAGTTTAATTTGTAAAGCTTCAGTAAAGCAAAGTTAATGTTCCCGGGAAGGGAAGGTCTCTCTCAAACTGTGTAAAAGTAGGATTAAAAATGTACTTAATTTTACATGCTTTCTTCTTGAGCCATAGAACTAATTTCCTCTGGCCCATGGGAATTTCTTCAAATGATCAGGAAAAAAACTTCAAAATGAAACACAATTGTCCTCTGTGTGTAATGAATCAAAAGACTACCCTTAGTACACTGAGAAGGACAAAGTCCATCCTTAATTTCCTACTAAAATAACTATTGTTCAGCTAAATAAATACAAGCAAGTTTAAGAGAGGGAATTCATGGCTTCAAAGAAAAAGAACCGAGTTTAAGTTTTAATGAACGTATTAGGCAAGAAGGAAATGTTGTATGATATTAAACATTTGCTTTTAGACAGATTTCTATATAGTCTTTTAGATGCCTCAAGGAAATGGTTTTACAGAAGCACTACAATAACGCAGTTGCTCCCAGGGGCAGTTGCTTCTCTCTGATCATGGCATGCACTTCCTGCCATATGGACAATTGCTCTCTCTCCCCCTGCCCCCCTAAAGATCTTCAGCCAGGACTTAATTCCTGTGCCTTCAAAATGTTAGGGAGCTGCTGTGTGTTTGAGGGGCAGGAGGCAGAAGGGGACCAAAGTTTTTATTTTATTTGTAAGACGTGGCTTTTCAAAAGCATTGTTTGTGCTGAGTTTAAAAAAACACAACCACCAAACACCAAACATTCCTGCTGTTTTCTTTCCCATAGGATTTTCATTCCACTTTTTTCCAAAGTAGATGCCTTTTCTGTGTAGTTTACAAATTTATAATCGTACATTATGCAAATAAATTACTAGGATAACAAATATATGAATCTAACAATAACAAAGCATGGTGTGCTTACATACATATACACACCCAAACACACACTGCTGTTCCACTTTAAGAATTAACTTAAGCCAATATACTTGTTTTCATCCATCAGTGCTGTACTACACAGAATGATGATTAAATATTGTGGGAGCTAGCTGAAGGGAACTGACATCAAATGATTACATTTCTAGATTTATAATCATCTCTGGATGTGACTGACTGAGTGCTAGCAGCACAATTCTTAAAGATTGCATTTTCCAATTTCTGGAGCATGTCAGACTGACACCGATGCAATGGAGGGAAGAAGGCAGCCTGAGGTCAAAACCAAATCCATGGGTCTGGAAATGTGTTCCTGCACTTGAAGAATGCAAAACGAGATGTGGAAGTTACTTACATTTACTTAGCTCTCACTTGCAGTGAGGACACGTAGTCACAGATGGAAAGCAGCAGCTTTAGATTTCAATCCATTTGTCCAGATTGTCTGTTTATCCCAAACAATAACAAAGGTAACTGACCTCTCCAGCAAGCAGCAGTGTGCCTGGTTTGTGTCATTGGTAACTGGCTAAGTATGAAACACAGACAGAAGTCCCCCAAATGTATGAGGAAGCTAGAAGAGGAAAAATAAAAACAAAGCAGGAAGGGGAAAAAGCTTGCCCTTAGTAACACCTGCTGCATTTGCCTTTAGTGGTGAGACTCACACACACCTATAAACAGGTATCTGTGGAGAAATCAGCCATACAAGCATAGATGCAAGACCTCGGGTGAAGAGCAGGAGAATCCATGGTTTTTCCCCCCCAAGATGTGAATATGTACAAGACTTCCAGAAAAGGTCAGGTGAAACCAGTCTGACATTAACCTATCCCAAACTTCTCCTTCCCCAGCCAGTGTTCTAGCATGCACGTTTAAATGGGAAATATAATAAAGATTTCATTAAATCCACTAGTGAGTTTTTAATTGCCATTCCTAGATGACTACAGGTTGAAAATATTGAAACAGCATAGCGATAAGGGGCAGTACACATTTATAACTGGTTGTACAAGGGACACTAAGCTATCAGTATGAGAAACTTCACAGATGAGATTTTCTTGATTCCTCTCCCTTGAAAAACAGAGTACTGCCCTGAAAACGGTGAGGGAAAATCACACCAATGCATTTAATTCCAGCTGATCTCAAGATCCAAAATTTTTTAAACAAAGTCTGGGTTCTGTAATTGCATTTGCCTTGCCGCCTTGCTGGCTTCGTAAGTGCACTCATTATGATACAGACTGAATGCTTTGAGCTGATTCTGCAGCTTATCAATAGCATGGAGGGAATTCAGGCCATTCAGTGAGTTTGGACTTCTCTGGATTCAAGAGTTGAATGAGAGTCCTCTGGGAATATAATTCAGAATTGTTTCTGCCATTTTCTGCTGCAGATAATCCAAGATGACAATGTTTTTAATCATTTTTCTCTGGTAAAAGTAATGCTTATGAAATAGCCCAGGATGTGGAATCCTCTATTTATACACAGAACCTAACAATACACTCAGCAACTGTTTGTACAGTTTTCTGTTTCAAAGAGCTGTTCTGGAAAGGCCATAGTCAGGAACTTACAGGATAATCATCTCTATGCTGCTTCTACTCATGATTTCTTTGACTAACTAAGAATGCTGGTTTGCTCACTGTCTGGTGATAATGTACTTGTTTGCTTATTAACCATTAAATTATTCATTATCTCATTCCAAATTACTCAGCCAAGCAGCCATCAAACAATACATTTTTGTTACTGTCATCCTACTGAAAAGGCAACTTTTGATTTCAGTTAGGCCTTTAGTTAGGCAGATCTTCTGCAATGACAGTTCTTCATTTCATTCATAGTCTAGAAACAATCTCAAGAGGACATATAGCCTCACCATTTTCACCAGTACAAAATCAACTCTGTCAGTGCTATTATGGAGACAAAAGATGGTACAGGCCTGACAAAAGCTGTAGACATCTACAAAACAGACCTTTAGACTCAAACTGGATTTCTAAAGTCTTTCACAGCCCCTGAAGAGAAACGGGCACTTCCACAGTGCAGTTAATCTCCTGCCAATGTATGGTGGAAGTGGCTCAAATGCATCACATGCTGGAAATGCCTGTTTCTCTCTTGTGGCATTCAGCCATAGGTGAGGTGAATTCCACTCTCGCTGCTTAAGCTGTTCATAAAGACTCAGTGATAGAGAAGCCATAATATCCTTACAAAAATATATCTGAATGCTTTATACTCATATTGCTTGACAGCTTTTTGTATTTAATCTGTCTTCCCGCAGTTAAAGCACATTATTTCTTGCTCTGTTTATCATAGACATGGAAAACAGGCCATTCTCTTTCTTTCTGTAGCAGGTCATACTTCTATGTTCCTTCGGCCTCCTGTATACTCCGACACTCAGTCTTCACGTCTGTATACTAAACAAGCACATGTTACGCAACCGTTCTTTACAGGTCATATCTTCTGGAGCTCTGGTCATTCCCCTTGCTTTCCTGCCAATTCTTGCTGGTTGATACACATTTGGCCACTCCAGCACTGCTGAGCTTACAAGTTATACTTTGTATTTCACAGCTTAGATTCCTATTTGCACAACCCACAATGATTAAAAGTTGCATGTCATCATCAGCACAGATAATCTGTAACATGAAAAGGACAGCTCAACCTTCTTGTTTGTACATTACCAGCCCGAGAAGGGTGGTACTACAAAACCCAAACAGATAACAAAGCTTTCATTAAATGTATTTCAACGCTGGCGATTAAATTTAAATGAACTTTAGCATGATCAAATCTTTTTTACTTGAACATCTGAACAGACGTGCACATATACACATGATTTTGTCAATTGTTTCTCTAAGGGGCAATTTGAATCAACAGAACTGTTTTTATAATATGAACATGTGAAGTTTGCTAATCTGCATGAAATATTCCTAGACAGAAGCAAGAAGGAAATTAACCTTGAGAATGACCGTCTAGGTCAAAAAAGCCAGGGAAAGAGAACTTGTGGTAACTTGAAGACAGCCTCATTTTAATCCTTCAGTCAGCTGGAAAGATTCAGAAGGACACATAAGGGAAAAAGTATGGGCTGAACTCCCAAAATCCCAACTATGGATTGCTTAATGTCTGTGTTTAATATCTAAAAGTTCCCCTTCTCCCAAAGGTTAAAAGCAATCAGGACGGAAATATATATGCTTATAAAACCAATCTGCTGTTGCCAATAATAAAACTATTTTTTTGACTTTTTTTAATGTTCTGACATATCACTGCTCTGAAGTTCAGAATTTCTTTAGTATTAAAGTTCATCTTTGACCTTTCACCTTTTTATGTGGAAGAATTAGTCAGGGAGAAAAAAACATTCCTCTTTGCCCTGGCTTGCTTATTATGACTCCTTCAAGAATTTCAGTCTGAGGCTATTTGCCAGAACTATGTTTAGTTCTGAGAGGAGAAAGAACCTCCCCCACTCCAAAATGCCGCCATCCAAATTTATCTCTTGGCTTTCACTAAAGACTTGGGTTTTAAAACACTCTGGATTAAATTTACCCCAGTAGGGGTAAAAGAGCTTTGCTATGCCAGGTTATACCTACTGAGAAAAGTTGACCTTCAGAACTGCTTGCTAACAAACCTTCTTATTCTATAAATTCCTGGTGTTTTAGGAGTGAACCAAGCCAAAAAGATACCCCATAGAAGATAAAATTATTACTCATGCCATAAAATGCCAGCCTGTGAAAGTCACATGCTACAGAAGGTCATAATGAGAGTGACAGGAATTTGAAAAACACTGGAAAACTTTGGTAACATTTATGTATTATGCAAGCAAAGCAAAGCACAGCTTCAAGCATACTTGAATTTTATGCTTGAAGGCACAAATTGATTGCTTGTGGTGGAAGGAATAATGAAATTCCTCCGTGTCATAACATCACAGAATCAACCAGGTGAATTGTAATGGAAAGGGCTACATTCCTCTGACAGCGACGGTGATTGCCAGAGGCAGCCTTCTTATTTATATTCACTTAGAAAAGTTTCAATGCATTGTGTATTCATGCATCAGATCATCTTTGGAATAGATTTATCTATCCCTTCTATCAGACTCTTCATTTTGTACAATTACAGAACACATATGTATCAGAGAATAGCAGTGTCATTTTCAAAGCATTCTGTAGGCAATCCTGCGGTGGCAAAAGGTTCCTTCCCTATCTGCTTGTTATAATTTTCATCATTAGCCAAACTGAAACAGAGTCAGAGCTCTACGTGAAATAACAAACTTGCACCCCCACCACATTTTGGCAGTAGGACAATGCCAGTGGCAAAACAGTCCCAACATGAGAGGAGTGTTGTGTGTTGCTTCCTTATCAACGTGGCAGTGAAAGGCACTTAAATTGGACAACACAACATGTAAGGGCTTGCAGCAGCAAGAAGCAGCTAATTCAAATTATCTGTATGGGGAACCCAAAGGCTAGAAGAGACCAGGCAGTGGTGCCCAAACCAAAGCACAAATCCCTGGCATGTGGAGCAAGGGAGTAAGCTGGTCTGTAGGTGGGTGGAGGTTTCTTCTCTGTGCTCCTGCCTCAGACAAGGAAAGAACATGCAGAACTGAGGGAGAATGATAACAGAGATAACAGAGAAGTATGAGAGACTGGACATCAGATCAGAAGGATCTGTGTAATGAGAAATACAATAGGGAAGGGGAGATAAGACCAATTATGGGAAGCAGATGAAGCATTGGTTATGAAAAAGGTAAGAAGCAGGGAAAGAAACATAGGTACAAGTAAACTATGAGTAAGAAACTAAAAAGTGAATAGGAAAATCAAGAGAGAGTCAGGAAAATCAGAACGAATGCAAAGAGTTCGCCTGAAGGGGAAAACACACAGACATAAAGGGGTACATATATCCAGAGAATCAGTAGCTCAGGCCAAACGTTACGGTCATTTTCACCTCCTGACATACACTCAAAATTATAAGGAGAGCTTACAGGATTCCTGTTGTTATGATGCTGACACTGCTTACAACTCTGGATTTAAGCAAGGGAGCAGAGAAATTTGGACCTGTGCCATAGTGTACCATGTATTAAACTGTTCATCACTTCCAAATCTGCACTGCTGTGAGCACTCCTCTCACAATCAGGTCAACAGAGCTGTTCATAGTAATGAGACAAGTGACTTGACTGAAAGAAAAATGTTTCAGAGTTGAGTAGAAGACTGCTATCATAATAACTTTTACCTATAAAACTGCAAGATGCATGATACAAAATGTTTTTTCTCCCTTTCCATTACCCCCAGGCAAAAGCAGCTTTCTATGTCATGGTCATTACTGCTTATATTACAGATGAATACATATTGGTGTGAGCATAAGATGAAGACAATTCAGTGGTCCTCTGGATTTCCTTCTAGTGAATACATCCATTGTTACTTGAATATGCATTACCCTGAAGTATTCAGAGTCCTGACTTGGAGTCCTGCATGCTGAGCTTCCATGAAATAAGTCAAATATTTCCAATTGTGTAACACTGGTAACATCCCACAACACAAGCAGCTTTGGATAGTACACCAGCTTAAATGACTCTTATAGTTTTAAATTCAATGAAGCCAATTTTCGTTTAAACAAAGGCTCCTTTACTCTGCCAGAACAATGACACAGGCCTTCATGTCAGTGAGAATCTGGCCCAACTATGTCACTGTTTCTTTACTGACTGAGAAAAGGCTGTTTCTCTCACCTTCATTCTTTTTATATCTATTATTTCAACAGGCTTTTCTTCAAGCCCTAATTGTGAGATCATCCATATGGTCCATCTGTGTGAAACAAGTCTTTGCAACATGTTGAAAAAGTATTTATATTTTCTTGAACTTGCTCTGGTAATTTTGAGTCTGGGGACATTGAAACCAAAAGGCCCAACCCAACAAACTGATCCTAAACCAACAGAAATACTCTAAAAATCCAAAAGGCTGCCTCCTTTCAGTTGTTGAGATCTTACTACAAAATGCATCATTAATCTGACTTGTTTAAGAATTCTAAGTTCCACACAAAACAGGATTTGGCTTTTAACTTGTCTGTTTTGTGGAAGATGTCATAAGATATTCATCGACAAATGACAGCTTCAGGAAACATGCAAATGATTGACACATCATGAAATATACTTCAGAATCAAAACCAAGTTCGAAATTGTGGAAATAGTGTTGATAAATGTTTCTGGATCTTTCAGAACAGCTCTGAATTAGCTTTAGTCTCCTGGTTTACTTTTCCAGGGAGAGAAAATTGCTGAAGTTTCAGATTTTGCGCACATTTTGAATCCTTATGGCTTTGAACATCAGGCCTAGTTAATTCCTGTAGGTTTGCAATCACTTGTCAAATGATTTTGGTCACCTCTCTTCTCTAGAAAACTGTTTCCAATGAGATACAGTATTTAAACAGGAAAGTTCATTGCTACTTATAAAAGTTTAGAAGTAGGATACCCTACTTCTATTCCTTTTCAGTAAAAAAACAAACAAAAATTTAGTTAACATATGCAAAAGAAAAAAACCAAACAGCTGTTTTTTCCTATGCCTAACGTATTTGTCTGTGTTCATCTTCAAATACATCATGTTATGCCATACCTAAACTGAAATATTATCTGGATGGATGGTGGTGAGTTTTGGTAGTCCATGAAGCAGCATGCAAAATGTTGGTTTATACACTCCAGTGTGCTCTGTTTTGAAATCTTGGAGGGACTAGAAAAATGTGAATTTTATTTTTTAATTTCTTAAATGAAATAAAGTATTTTACATAACAAAATCATGAAAGGTGAAAGCTGTAAGCCATAGTAAGTTGTAAGTCAGGCTACCTAACAAACAACCTTCTGTGTTTGTTTCTCAACCTATCATCTTCATTTAGAATAAGGGGTTGCTCTTGCCAATTCTGCAATTTTTTTGTTCTCTTTGGCAGATGTACATTCAAGGAAAGCTACTCTTTGCCAACTATATTTTCAATGGGTACAGCAAGTCAACTAAAGACCTTCAAAAACAAATAGCTCAGACAAGGAGTGATTATCGCATGGGTTACTGTCTTCCAAGTGATTTCAGGTTCAGGTATTTCTTTTATCATCATGGTTTTTAAATCACTTCATTCTGACACCTTTGGCTTCTTTGTTCATTTTCTTAAAAATAAAGCACTCAGAGCAGCAAGTACAGCAGTCAATATCAAAGCCTTTGCACCTTTTTGTTGTGTTTACAAGTTCTCCATCTTGTATATTCCTTCCTGTCCAATTCAACAGTTAAGACTGTCTAACCCTAACTGCTGAGCTACAGCATCTTTACTGGCAGTTGCTGGCAAGGAGGAAATAACAAAACAGAGGTGAAGGTCCTGGGCACATCCCTCATTTCTTTTGTGCATGTCTGACTAAGACTGACTTGGTTTATGGGCTGTTCTATTTACATTTTGGCACTATCCATAAAAATTTAATTGCAATTAAAGGACCAATTACTTTTGTCGGGTGTCTTCTGGCAACTAGCTTCTTCATTTAATTAATAGTTGCAGGGACGTTTTAGAAGCATAACCTGGAGAAATAGCAGCACATGGTCAAATATTTCACAGCTGCATACTGAGCGATACAGCTCACAGAGGGAGCATTCCCAGGAGCTAAAGCATATGCTGCAACAGTTAGCTCTCTTGTAGGAGTTTCCAAAGCAGAAACAAAGACAGGCAGAAAGAGGAAATAATTGCAAATTTTGCAATGTATTTATTACTTAGCTTTTAGGAACCATATAATTATTTTTAATTTAGGGGTACTGCAAACCAGTAATCAAACTGGAACGTCAGAGTGCCTGGTACGAATGCAAAGGCCGCTGCTTTCCACTACTGATGTAACCAATACATCTTGCAGGGTGTGATGATGATGATGCTCTATTAAACTACTGTTAATAGCTGAGAAGCAGTTGACAGCAGTGACAGCAAAGAAGAACACAGGATATAGCCCAAAAAGAAGTGTGCAGTCTTTTGCTGAGCTGCTCTTAGCTAGCTTTCACCAGTCACGGAAGGTCTGTTCCTTTCTTGTATTTCTTTTTAGCTTAACAAAACAATGTATTTCATTTATATTGAACAACAGCAGCAAACAGCACATACTATAGTTGTAGTCCATTCTTCTCTGAAGAAAGCTTGTCATTTCACATGTGTACACAGAATAATTACTGGAATAGTAGAGAAGTCAGGGATTAAATATGACAGGTAATTAACAGTAGCATTTTCTAGCGCATTAATTACTGGCCTACTGTGTTTCCCTCCAAGTCTGTGGCAAGCTTTCTTGATTGCAGTCAGGACAGATTAGCTTTAGGCTGGGTGTTTTGCAAATGCTTCTCTGAGTGACTAGAAAGGCTGCGCTGGCCTGTGGAATTCCGTGTGATGGTTCTTCTCTGCACTAGAATTTTCCTAAGTATTTCCCACTGTGGCATTATCCCTAAATGCAACTTTAGAAGCAAATGTACGCAGTCACACAGATGGGCATTTGACTAACGTAAATCTAAGCATAACCAATGTCACATGTGGTTGGAGCCAGCGTGGTTATTCTACACGTTTTTCTGCTCCTTGCTACCACAGTGCCGTGACAAGAAATCCTTAAATGCTACCAGTGGGACATTCCACAGGGTTCGTGCACGGACAGGCTGTGAGCACATGGGCAGGTGCAACTGGGGGTACAAAAACAGTTTTAATGTAGGAGAGGGGGATGAAGAGTCTGAGAGAAAACCAAGGCTAGGTGACATAGCTATTTCTGTATACACTACTATAATTATATAGGTAGTGCTAAAGATGTGATTAATTTAATCCTTAAGTGTCTAATTACAGATGAAACAGTAGGTTCTCCAAGAGCAGATACTCCTGGTATTTTCCCTCTTGTCAGCTGATCTCCCAATCTCAAAACTGCCAAATACTAAACACATAGGTGCATGTGCATGGTCTGTTCACCTTCTTTATTTCGATACCTTGGATCCACTGTAAAGGACCTTTGAACTCTTCCCTCCTGCATACCATGCTGTGGAACAGATACTATTCAGAGGGCAGCTGTAGCTCAAGGAAGATCCTGCACTGCTAAAAAGGGATTAGCATCAGTGAAACACTGAAAATCTTGCTTTTCGCTGGGAGGATAAAAGAAGCACTATCCTTTCTCTATCTGTTCATGAAGTGATTTCTTGGGAGACGGCATTTTCTTGTTTGGGAAGTAAGCAAACAGGTCCTACCCTGCATTCATTTTTTCCTCTTCATCTGCCTGGAAGATGAGTTAAGCATGGCAACAGCATAGAGAACTGACTGACTTAAGTTGAAGGCCACATTTCTAGGAAAAAAGTGCTCTTAGATCCCTCTTCCAAATCTCAGCTCAAAACTTGCTTCGCTCAGGAAGACCAGGGGTTTCTTAGCAAATGTCAGCAGAAACAACCATCCATGAGACACATGGACTTCATCTCTCAGTACATTTTTTGTGTCTCGTCCATTTGTTTATACCATGGGTATCCCATTCTAGGTTTCTTCTTCACTATCTTATAAAAGTATGGACTATGCTGCAAAATAACCCTAGGGAAGCTTAATACAGTAGAATTGATTACATGTTGAGATCAGTGGAACAATATAATAGAAGTCTGAATGACTGGCTTTTTAGGACTGGTCTGGCTCCATCTCAGCCAGACTCACTACACCAGACCAGGTTACCTGATACGGTGTGAGTATTTGCAGTATGAAGCAGCACAGTAGAAGGATGAGAAGAACAGGTTTTAATGAGAGAAAGGAGAAATACAGCAATACAGCTGATACAAAAAAGTACACAATATAACACAAGTGTCTAATAAATTAGCAGAGAACTTGAGAAACAGGAAGAAAGTTTCAGATGGTTGAAGAAAGAGGCTTGCTCAAAAAGATACAATCTTAAGTCTTCAGAGAGATATATATACATTCTTGGCAGTATAGGAAACGTACAGTTCTTACATAGAAAATACTGACTGTCTGAAGTGGTAGTATCAATTCCTGAAGAATATTTGCATATGGTACATTATGAAGAATACACACAGGCAATTTAGCATTCAAAAAATCTCCAAGTAAAGGAAAACATTGCGGACCCCTCTTGGTAAACACACTTCTCCTTCTAACAGCAGCAACTGGACCTGTTCAGTATTCCATATGAAAACAAACAAACAAACCTGGAAATACCAAAGAATAAGCAAGACCTTTTGTACTGCACAAGAATTATGCACCAATTAGGCAGCAAGATTCAATACATAAGAATAAATACTCCTGCCTCACCAAGCTTCCCCTTGCCTTTCAAGATCAAATTATTTCCCTTCCTCCCCAGTTATCTCTGAGCTTTCCTTCCTGGGGATATGAATTAGGTGAGACTGAGTCATACCTAAGTAAGAGGAGCGGTCAACAGCTGTTAACCTTAAAACCAATACAGGGAAAGTTTAGAGGAAGAGGTGTGCATCAGCCACAGCTCCTAACATCAGCAGAACACAGCCTTTGTTCTAATAATAACATGTAAGCACTATGAGGGAGACACAGAGCTTCAAGATAAAAGGAGCCAGTCTGTATTGTTGCCACTATTTTGGCACTTTTGAAGCATACAGAGGAAGACATCTCCTGCAGAGTACCTACACCTGGTTCCCAGGTTAAAGATCTACCTGCTACCAGTCTCCTCAACTGACACATTATTCTCTTCCTAAAGCCCCACCAACTAGCCATTTCTGTGATGCTAAAAGGGATTCTGCTAATAGTTGCCACATGGTTGCACAGCATACAGGTCTCCAAAAGATGATGGGAAGATGCAACTGGAAGCATATGACACACAGAAGAACATTCTTTCTTCAGTCATCACTTATTTAGACAAGAGTAACCAGTGTTCATTACTAAAGTGCTTGTACTAAGGAGCCAGCAAAATATACTGCAGAAACTAACTATTGCCAGGATTGCTTAAAATTAATTTCATCTTCGGGATGAAAGAGGAATTATAAATAAACTTCTGTATAAAAGATCAAACAAAGTGCTGATACAGCATTTATGTGTCCCTGTAAAAGCATTCCCTATTCCATTCAATCATTACTAATTGAAGGATGGGTAAGTCACATCCACGCCACCTAGGCAGCTGTCAGGGATACAGGATAAGGAGAAAAAGCGATACATGGAGTAGTGAGGCAGAATTTTACTACAGATGCTGAAGAAATAATAGCAACCAAAAAGACTTTGAAAGTGATTAGCATTACAATTGAGAAAACTACTTCTGAAACTGGGGAAACCCAGCCAAAAATTGTTTAAAATGGCTTAAAAATAATCCTGGTGATGCACATCATCAAATACGTAAAAAATACTTTAGGACCTGATTCATATCCATGGGAAAAAGGAAGGAGGTAAAGTCGGAAAGTAAGGAAAAGAGAACCAAAAGGGTTTGGGAAAATATCACAGGCAAGAAACCCTATCACAAAGAAAGGACAGAAAACCTGCCTGAGGCTGATCTAATCAACTGTGTTTAAAGCAGCATCAGCAACTGGCAGGGTAGGTGCAGAAGAGGCTCCCAGTGGAGCCAAACCACACAGGTTTTCAGTGTAGTCGAAGGAGAGACTAACGTCATACAGAGCTTAAAGGAAGAGATATGGAGACTGATTTATATACAGCTTGATACACCAGCACAGCAGGATCTAGTCTTTCTGTGGAAATGAAATGTAGATAAAATAGAGGGTTTTTTAAGAGCTGCTGAAGACTACCAGTCTGGTGAACGTTTCATGTCTCCACTTCACACTGAAGAGAAATTGTGGATCTTTCCCAGCGGCTGCAAACTTCAGCATGTATCACATGTGATTTTCCTCTGTAGCCCTGCCAGAAGTCTTCTGCTGCATTTTGTCTTTTAAATATTTCTTCTTATATTTTAGCTCTCATTTATTAACCAGTTAAACAGCAGCTTATCAAGATTCTTTTCTTTCCCTTCCTTGTGGTTTCCTTGGCAATCTATGCTGCCCTTAGGCCCTGTTTTGGGAGACTCTAAGACTTAGCAGGCAGGAAATGTTGAGGAACATGTATTTGTTAACATGCTTAAGACAGGGCAGATGGGCACACAGGCACTCACAGCAGCTCAGGGGCAGAGCCTTGGTAAGAGAAAACAAGGTTAAATAGCTTTTCTAATTAAGGGTGTAAAATCAGCATGCATTTTAAATACCTCCATACAGCCTGCCTGGCAGAACAGAATTCAGTTCTTTTGCCATTAGACAGCAAGAATTAAGTTTTTGTTTACCTTCTGAGTAAGTAACTAGGAAGTTTGATATGAGAAAAATAGTTCTTTGCTAGACAAGCCTTTCAGTGTGATACCTGGCAATACGCATGTACAATATGAAGACTGTGGGTGTATATATATACATATATATAAAAAAACCCTCACACAAACCCCTCAAATTAAGTTAAGAAAAAATCCATTAATGCTGCTCAATAAAAATTCAAAATGGTTCAATTCAGGTGAGGTTTAGTAGTAATTGTGTTCTGAAAACATGTGCTCCTTGACAGTGGGAAAGGTTTAAGCATGACTGCTAGATCCCAGAGCTTCCAGAGCTCAAGGCTAGGCAGCTGTGGAGCCAAAGCACATTGGCATAGCAGCCAGAGAGCTTGTTTCCAGCCCCCACTGCAGGAAGAAGCAAGCTTGTTCAGGGGAACGCAGACTCAGCCATAACTCTGCCACACTCCTGTTGGAAACAACAAGTAAAGCTCATGTAATGAGGAACATGTGTTCAAACATCAGTCTTGCTGAGGAGACATTACCATCTTATGATCATTAAGGAGGGAGATTTCTGGAAGTGAATGTTCTGAAGTCCAGAAAGGAACAGGAGGGCCAGATTGAAATGCAGGTCAAAGCTCCTTGGAAATAAAATCAGGACAGACAAGTTATCAGCCCTAAGAATCTTTCTGTTTACAAGTTTATGACTGGGAATGTGCAGCAGCACATTGGTGTGGATCTCCTGTAACCTGCCATTTCATAAAGTTTAGACAACAGGTTCAGAAATGAAGAGGAAAAGTGGCCAAGTTCCTAAAGAGCTGGCAGCAGAATGAGTAAGAGCTCAAAACTGCTAAGAGGGAAGAGAAACACCACCGGAGGAAAGCAGACCTAGCAAAAACTGGAGCTTTGAAAGATACCTGCAGAGTCATCAAGCCTGCCTCAGCACCCCCATAATCAATCACCTCAGTACAAGCCTTCCCAGAAGTGGTCAAACCAGAAGAGCTTCTCCAGCCCATGCCCAAGTCCCATCTTTTGCAGTGTGGCCTCTAATGTTTAAGCTTTTATTGGAGATATATTACCTGGTGCATTACAGGATAGTAACCTAGGTGAGAAACAAACAAACCCCCCCCCCCCCAACTGGTTTGTGTGGCCTATGAAGATGAAAGCTGAGAAGGGAAAAGTTTATGAGTGGGATTGTGTATGGCATGGATGCTGCAACAGACCAAGACAGAGACAGTAAACCTCAAATGCTTGTGAGGCATCCTGCTCCCGTATAGGTTTCACTCAGCACCGTTCCATGATCTCTACAAGCTCTGCAGACCTCGAGCACACAGGTGCATGCAGACTGACTGTGAACACTCACGCTAGAACATTAAAAACTTTGAGTACAATGTCATACTGAGCAATGCAGGAACAGACAGCATGAACTTGTTTAAATCTGACCAGCTGTGGCTTTGGATGAAAGATCTGGAGGACAATTCATAGATTTCTGGCTTATATTCCATAATACATTTAAAGCCTATTATTATTATTTTAGAAACAGAGATATCAAACATTATAAAACAGCCCTCATTTATGGTGCTTTTATTGAGATCAAATGCATGATGACTACTGAAGATATTAAGCACTGACTTTTCTCTCTTTTTTTTTTTTTTTTTACTTAGGAATGGACCTCTTTTTAATAGCACAAAGTAACGGAAAGCATTGGTCACTCTCTATTTGGAAATTTGAGATTATTTTCAGTTCTCGTCCATGCAGCTGGAGAAGGTCAGGAAGCAGTCTTTAAATACTAAGATTTGAGCAAAAATCAAGCCAACTAATGACACTTATTTGGGGACCTTGTACTAGAATTACAGTGATTTCTAAAACACAACTGGTGTTTTTCAGTAAGCCAGAATTACGTATAAAAGCCAATATACACCAAAAGTGTGGTATAAATTCAAGCTGCTATACATTACTATTTCCGTTTTGACTGTAGTACTCTCCATTATGGTGTCCACCTTCTGTTTCAGTTCTCAAGTCAACTGGGAAAGTTAGCATACATTTCTAGATCTAGTCATTCCAATGCTGAAGATACAGAAGATTCAAGCTGTGTTACAAACACACACAAAAAGAATTTGTGTATTATTTTAAAATCTGAACCTCTTAAGAGTGGTTGTAAAGGGAGAGGAGCATGGGTGTCAAGACAGACCAGAAGGGTTAAAACAGTAAGCAGAAAAAGAACATGCATGATAATTTCAGTTTTACTGTCAGTATAATAAACAGTCCATAGATACTCTGTGGAGTAAGACACAACAGGTCTTGGGCAGCCTAGGCCTGAAGAACAAAAAAAATGGAGTCAAAATGAGTGAGGAAAATAATGAGTGGCATCATCCTCAATCAACAGAAAATATGGAGATGAAGGAAGCAACATATGGAGTTGAGTTTATGCCACTTCAGTACAGATGCTAATGATGTAACTCACAGCATGTAAACATTAATTCAAACCGATTTAAATTTGAGCTATGGCATTCCTCCTCATCACCCAGGCATGTATTCCCTCCCGCTCCCCTGAGATGCTACTACTGCTCTTTCAACCACACGATGAATTAGTCGAGGGAGCCAGCTGCAAGTTATAGCAGTGGTGCATTTTCAGCCAGATCCATGTCCTGAATCACTGAGTTATTACAAAATCCAGCCTAAAGGCGGGACTGAGATTGCAAGGTCGTGGCAGGGCTGTGGCAGCCTGGACCTGGACTGGTTTAAGCTGCTATAGAATGGCATCCCCTAAAGCAGACTGTCTGTGAGGCCTTTCAGATTTAAAGCTGAGAAGGTATAAAGGTCAAAGTATGCTGATCATGTGAAAGTATTCAAGTATGGTCCTATTCAACCCTTTTAAAATAAGCCACTTTGTAACAGAGAAACAAACTCTTTTTCCTCATCTACTAAATTATATTCACTTCTTCAAAATCCTGTGTTCAATTCAGAAAGTGTAATGTGGGCTAACAGAGCATTCAAGCTGTTGAGTCAAGTTTTATTCTGACAAACCTGCCCATAACTAAAGAGACGGCAGTGTGAAAGGTGAGGCAGAGTATCGAGAACAGTTACATACTGATCTGTAGCTCAAACTATACTGCTGTATCCATCTACAAATATTCATGGTAGGTAGATTTCACCCCTACCTATGACCACGTCTTATCATCACAGTTACAGTACCATTACTGCTTATCTGATTACTGCACAAATTTCCAAGTCAAATAAAATTCAAGGTGGTAAAATTAAAACATACATGAGGGAATTGAATATCATGAGAATACGAATAAAGCATAAACCTCCAAGCATTTTAAAAATTAATCACAGAAGCCTTCCGTTTGATCCCTGATATCTATATATCCACTGCCATGTTTCTTGTGAGATAATATATTTTGTGATACAAGCTTATTCATCAGAGACCAGAACAGCTCTGAAAAGTCAAGCTGAAATTGAAACAAGTGTTGTTTGGCATCTTTAGTTTGTGTTAGACCAGGTGGCAGCTGTTGGAAGATCATTTTGATTTAACAACTTTTTGTTTTGTTAGCAAAGAAAAACATTGCCAGCCAAATCCTGCTGACAGTGAATAAATATTTCTCCTCTGTTAGACCAAATATTTATATTTGTCATCCTAATAGCTAGGGGTAAAGGATCAGAGAAGATTTTTTTTCCTATATGGACTCAAATATATTTGAATGCTTCAGTGGTTTATGCGAGGTGATTATTACTCTAACTTCAGCACTGCTGAGGTTACGTCTAGAGTACTTCAAAAACTGGACAGATTTCGAAGGAAAGCAACCAAAAGGTGGAAAACATGACCTCTGCAGAAGGACTGAGAGAAGTGGGCTTGCTCAGTTTAAAAAAGAAAATTAAAACCCATAATATTGACAAATCTTCTTGTTTGTAAAAGACTGTAATAAAGATGAGTGCATAGTGGCATTGGGACTAGTGATAATTGACCAAACATGAGACTGAAGAAATTTATGGAAGAGAATTCTGTTGGGACATGTGAAGCTGACAGCCACTACCACTGGCTCAACAAGTCCCTGGCCACAAATTATTGGGGAGTACCCTGGGGAAACATCACTACATGATCTCCCTTTTCTCATACTCTTCCCTCAGCATCTGCTACTAGTCCCTCTCCCAGACAAGATCCCAGAGTAGCCTGACCCTTTACACTGACCAAGTGCCATTCTCACACCCTGCCCGCTTTTTCAGATAAGACAGTACGAAAACCTGTTAATTCTAAAGAGTAATTAGCCCTGGGAACAAGCCACTTGCAGAGCAACAGCAGCCCTTCACTAAATACTTTAAAGAACAAGGGCAGTTTAGTATATTTGACCCCTTGTTTCTGTTAAGAAAAAGGAAAAAAAGAAAAAAAAGGGATAGAATACAAGATTACGAAGTTCGGTGTGGGCCAACAACTCTACACAGTCCACCACTTAAATGTTTTTTTACTAACAAAGAAATTAGTAAGACAGTTGCAAATTCTGCACATCAGATACACGTAAAATTTCCAATATTGTAAACAGTCGGGTCACACACAGATAGGCGTGCTCATCACAAAGTCTGAAGCCTCAGTAAAACTCGCTACTCTACCAGATTCCATCTTCTATTTAGAAAAATAAGTGCAAGATTCAGTGATGTCTAGTAAACCTCTGTCAAGAGTAAAACTCTCATTACCACAACTGATAGCAGAAGCCTTCACATTTGCGAATCTTGCTTATAGCTGACACAAGCACATTTGACTCTATTTGAAAGATGCTCGGTTATCTGTAATTCTCAAAATTTGCTTCCATTACACTGCTATTTCATTTCTGTCATGAAGACAACAGACCTAAAAAAAGGGACAGATCTTTGCCCCCATTTAAGCCTTTACCTAGATTGTTAGCTGTAAAGTTAAGTGACATAAAAGATGTAGTGCTAGATTGTAATCCAACCTAAGAAGTAAATATTGTCTGTGGAGTGCCTTCCAGGCAGGACAGGAGAAGAAATGATTTAACCCTATATAATTACTTCCTTCTTTACAACTTCACAGAGGTGCTAATTGGAAATGGAATAGGGAAAATGCATTTATTGGTAGCTCTGCTCTTCGCAAAGAACTTTGGCTGCTGCTATCCTTTGGCATAACCCATTATTTAGCACGGATTTCCTGATTAACACATTTCAAAAAGTTACAAAGCTTGAAGAAGTTCTGTTTTCACAAAAATCCCTATCTAGGGTAATGAGCTGAAGAACACAGGACAGCACTCAGACCTTGACATGCTCAATATATTAACACAACTCTTTAGCGCTAATGCATATTTCAGTGTGTGCATACATATTAAATGCAACAACAAATTATGATTGCCAAGAAATCTGTCAGGTTCATGAAGGAATCTACAGCATGTACGCACAGTCCTTTCAAATGACATAAGAAAATCTGGATTCTAACAGACTATTTCTATGTAGATGGAACTTGGTTATCAAATCAAGGGAAGCCATGCTTTGTGTGCTGCACACTGTTAGCCATAATTTTCTGCAGGGAGAATATTAAATAAATCAAAAGAAATGATTGACCAAAATAACTGATGGCCGTTATATATAGCTGTGATGAGAGGCAGAGAAAGCAAGTGAGCCCAGGTGTTCATATGTGTAGCTTCTAAGACTGCATTAAGTAAGACCATGGAAATTAGTTAAATTGCTTGTAGAAAATCTATTTGTTCAAAGTAGGATCAGAACTTGCTCCAAAAAGTCATCCTTTGATCATACCCATGTCTAATGTTAAGTCTGCAATTTCACACTATACCACCTTTGCCAATAATGTAAATGTGAACAATCCTGAGTCTCATGCCAGGAACACAGTATGTGCTGATACAGCTGTTTGGAGGTAAATGCTGTAAACTGCATCACTGCAATAAGAACGGTGAAAAGTAACCTCTAGAAAGGGTGGATTTTTGACCCAAGTAGACTAATGAGCTGGTTTATAACATGGCCACAAAACCCTGTGTTGACCCAGCTGATAAGTGAAAATGAACAAATGATGGGGTTTCTTAGGCCAGTTTCATCACCAAGACCAGCGTATTATAAAACTTGGTCCCAAGTGAGCCACCAAAGTAGATTCTCCAGATCTTTTACTAAGGACTGCAGCAAAGGAATAAAGAGCTAACAACTGTTATAAATGTGAGATCTGAAGCCTATTTTAGTAGCAATGCAAAGCACTCAGGCTACTACTGACTTCATCCAAAACTGAGAACAGTGATAACTCATATCCTAAATCTGATCATTTTTCCAGGTTGGTATCATAGCCATACAGATTGTAAACTAAGGTTTGAATCCCATGGGAAAAGTTCAGGAGTATCACTTCTGGGATACACAACATCAGATCATGAGATGCTGGTGGATGAGTTCATGAAAAAAATAGTAATGGAACATACATTTAGGCAGAACAATTAGCTAAGAACAAAAAATATCTGGGCACTTTGTGAACTCAAGGATCTCAAGTCAAGGATGAGGAAGACTTCTTTTCCAGAAGCATGGACAATGCTTCAAACACAATTTATCCAAAGCAGTTGTTCTAGACTTGGTAAAAAAACCTGCTTACCACAGAGAAAATAAAACAGTGTTTCATCATCTTAGCCTAACCTTTACAGGTTACAGAAGAATGTACTCTACCACTAAGAGGAGGCTTAGCTTCTGAATACACTATGCGAAGCATTCTTTTTTCTTTTACGAGTTCCCCAAGACATCATCCATTCAGCTTCCAGTCACCTACACAAAATTAAGGGCACAGAACACAGTATTACTGGTTAATGAAAAATGGCAAAACATTCTCTTCCCAAAATCCGTGTGTGAGGGAGAATACCGACATAACATTGTGAAAGAACAGTGTAAGTCACACTCCCTTCTCTATCAGTTGACATCTACCTCTTTACGGTCTGTGAAAAAACCCACATATTTAACAGCATTCATACAAAATCACTAATAGAAGAGACCGAGGTTGAAAAAAAGCTCTTGTTTTCTGACATACGGTCAAGAGTGCCACCCTAAGTTGCTGACCTTCATCAGCTTCCCCAACTCCCGCAACAGCATCCAAGGAAAGATATTGTGCCAAACCACTTGCATCTAAAAATCCCTTTATAGAATCAGCAAGAGACAATAAATCCCCTAAGTAACAGATGAGGTGTCTTGTGACTGGAAATGTATCCAGGCCCAAGGAGAGCATTCCGTACAAAGAGGCAGCACTCTTGCCATTAGAGACATGAGGCCTTTGTTTCATTTTGTGTCAGAGGGCAAAAGGAAGAGAAGGCAGTGAAACCATTAACCAGCTCCTCTGTGAGGTGAGCATCCATTTGCTGCTCCTCGTAACACCACCACAGAGAAAGAAAACAACTCACATAACCTCATACCAAACATCCAGACTTCAGTGTCAACTAAGTTACAAGATACACCTTAGAAAATACACAATTCTTGTTCTCTCATGGATTCTTAATCACACAGGTTATAGTTGTGATCTAAGGAAAAATGAAAGAACATCAGGGAAAAGCAAGTATGCTGTTTAAACAAAGTACTGTATGTTGTTAAGCACTCAGATGATTTTGCTTTAAGAAAATTACTTCAGGACATAAACAAAAATGTACCAACAATCATTACATCAAATCAAACAATTATATTAAGGTTCAATTTACAAAAGGTTAACAAATAATTAATAGCTGTTTTAATAAATAGGTGTTTACTTCTCATCTATTAATAATCCAACAGATAGCTTCTAGCTGCCTACAGTACTTTCTACTGATGTGTTTCTAACCCTCCCTAACATATACTACACATGAATTAACATGAATTACAAGATCTAGAAATCATTTATTAACCCTTCATAAAATTCTACATAAACCTTAATATGAAGCATGACTAACTTTATACTATTTCAGCCCCATACCCCAGGACACATCAAATACTAGCTCTTTCAAGTTTTTATTTAAAATTCTACATTTTAGTTGGGAGCCACATCACTAGTCACAGAATCACAAATGCCTACGGTGGCTTAGCCAACACACTGCAGAGACAAGTAGTGAAACAAAAGTGGTGGGGAAAGATCACAGGGAACAGTTCAGGTTCTTCCAAAAGAAATGTCCTGGCTTTCTTGTTGGAACAAACATCGATACCACGATAGCAGAATCAGAGAGCAAAAAAAACAGTCTGTTGTGATTCAAGACATTGTTTTTCCTTCTTTTTAGAACCAAAAAACCCACAATACATTATATTATAAATAAATAAAACAGAAAACAGAAAGGTAAGTTCCAAAACCCACCACTAGGATCTTAAAAAGGGAACGGCCAACTATTTCTTGGATGCAGCCTACACTTCTCTTACCTGCAAATTTTCAATATACTTAGAAGTCCTATTTAGTGTATCAGACTTAGGGAACAAGATGCATTATATTTAGGTCTCCTTTTTTTCCATCCAGTATCTTCAAACCCGCACCTTAGTTTTTTCCATAAAATTGCCTGCTGTTGGTTTAACAAAGTTCAGCTCAGACTTATACTTTTCCTTCATTTTCAGAGCCTCTATCTTCATTCTCACAGGCCTCCCCAAGGTCTTCATGCTCCTGTGTCTTCTCTTCCTCCTCCTCCTCATCCTCCTCCTCATCTCCAAAAGTCTCTTCTTGCATTGTAGTAAAAGTGAAAGACCTGGCAGCAACTTGTGCAGCCAGACCAGATGTGAAGTTTAAATCTGTTGATATGTGGAGCTGGGCCAGCCTATGCTTGATTTTTGAATGTAATGCATCCTTAGGTGGAGACTGTGAAACCTCTACTCCATCCATATTGCTTGGCTTGAGTTCTTCAACTTTACCTTCATGCTGATAACACATTCTTTCTTCAGCCCCTGTAGAAATACCTTCATCAGCAGTACTGTCTTTGTTTTTCTCCATCTCAGGATCTTCATACAAGTATTCTGTCCTGCTTTTATCAGCAGCATTCACTTTTTGATTAGAGTCTTTTTCTTCAGATTTATCACAACTTTGGCTGCAGTCCTGATTTTCTGTATCTGAATTCATATGTGATTCCATATTATTTGGTAGCTTCAGCAGTTCTACAGGAGACAAGGGTTTCACTGCAGCTTAAAAAGGGGGAAAAAAATTAAATGATAACTAAAAGCAAGCTGCTAAATATAAATAATTTATTTGTGTCTGAAAAGATGCAAGATTGTAAGGGTCAAAATGGCTTAAAAAAACCCCAAAACAACAAAAACCACAATCAAACAAAAATTAAAATAAAACAGTGTTTTCTAATCACAAAGCTGAAGTGAAATGTGATAGCTACTTGTTGTAACTACTCCTTAAAATCTGTGGCATAAAGAGACAGCACAAAATTGATGATGCTTAAAACCGGCATCAAACACAGATGATGCATTCAATGTTAAAGTAAAAACCAAGAAAAACTACTGCACTGTATACAGATAAGAACTTTCTTCGTTTTAAACAACAGTTTACCTAATCCATTAAAGACAGCTGGTACATGAAAAAGTCTTCATAGGCAATATCTGATCTCATACACCACAACATATAAATACAACACGTATTCATACAGTCAGGTAAGGTGTCCTCACAAATAAAGTGTGGTTTAATTTAGCCTCTCTTGAAGTTAGTAGCAGCAGCGAGTCCCATTGCCAGCAACGGGATGCTTGCCAGGAAGTCTCTCCTCCCAGTGTTAAGGGTTAGTATAACTTGGTACAATCACTTCTTGAAGAACAGACGTCTTTCTTTTTAAGAAAACGATATAATGTCCATTTCCAAGTAACAGATTCCCTAAACTGCAGTAGCTCCATTAGAGTAGCAGCACGAACATAAATGAGAGCGGCAACAGCAGATTCCCAAGTAGCATTTCCCTTTCTAATTCCATTCTGACTTTACCCCTGTAAGCAGAGATGAAAATAACTCTGGGAAATACACAAACTTTTCATGGGAAACAAAATTTACGGTATTGATTTTTCCATCGCATCCTATTTTAGTAATATTTACTTTAGCTAGCTGAAGGCAGGCACATCATTGTGGTTGTCACATTGATAATTATTGTCATTATCACACTGAAAGACTGTGGCTTCAAATTTGTATTGTATTGTTTGTTTTAAAACCTTATATACCAAAGGAGCACTGCACCAGATTCATCTCTATTGTTAATTGGGTAGTTCTCTCCCCATCTTGTAAAAAACATGCTCCTGCTTATTTCTGCCCATTTGCTTGAAGAGGCAGGAATATGCACAGTAATCTTATCATTTGGGAGCGAACTCGTTGCCTACTTCCTCTAAAGAATACTTCCAAAGCCAAAATTTCTTGAAAAAACCCAGATACTTCAGATTGGTAGCTGGCCAATTTGCTGAGTTGATTAGTTAATAAGGAAGGTGGAATTCATCAATTCTGAGTGTAGCTTCCAAACTCTGAGAAACAGCTGTATAAGAACTATTGTATGGACAAGGTGGGAGAAGGGGAAACAGCTGGGTACAACACAACCACTGCCAGAATGAACTTTTTTGGGGGGAGAGGTTAGAGGAAAGACTAGAAGTGATTTTGCACCAGAAGAAAGTTGTTTTACAACATTTGGCTGGCAAATGAAAACGAAGCCCCTCACAACTTCACAGACCTCTTCAAAGGCACTTCCATTTTACTGGCTCAAGAGGACGAAAAATATAAGGTCACCAACACTTCCATAAATTACCTACTGTAAGCAGTATTACCATGGTGCTGGGCCTTGGCAAATTTGCTTTAGTGTGGTGCTCTGCTAAGATGGTGTTTTTCTTCTGGAATTCAACCTATCATCTCCAGTTGACTTCATGCTGTGTTCTTTAGACATATCAACTTGCTTGGGGCTGACCTCTTTTATGTGGAAACCCTCACTAGCTCCTCCTTCAATGAACCAAAAACCTTAACAAATCACAATGGCTTGCTGGGTGCCTTGACTAACAGACTAAAGCCTTTGAATTTTTCAGGATCTTTTTTTACAGTAATCACAAGTTAGGAGAACACAGGATTTCTGGAATACAATCGTCCTGTAAAAGCAAGATTTAAGAGAGCTATGGAAAAGTGTGATATCATGGCCATCCGTTGGCTTGGGCCAATGAAGAACAAGAATATGAATCCTTCTGAGTTTAAATCTTCCAGATAAAGTAAGCCACAAATGTGGAAAACACAGCTTACAAAAATGTTTCTTCAAGGAATGACTTGTGTGTATGGATAAATTAAAGTCTGCAGCAATAATATGGCAGGGTTCATTATGTCATATTTAACTGACTTGTGGTTTTTTTGAAGACATACTGAAGAAATTCCTTAAAAAACAGTAGAAGATGTTATGCCTGCTGTCCATATCAGTCTTTCAGATTAGACCCACACAGTCTCTGAGCCAAAAGGAGACAATATTAATTACTTTCATGAACTGCCCTCATGTTTTCCAGTTTTGTACAGGATGGAAGTAATCAATGATCAGTCTTAGGCAGCTGGAGGAAATCACACTTTCCTCCCTCCCCACCACTGAATCTCTAATCCTAAAACAATGTAGTGCCTATACATGGAAAGGAACCAACATGAACCACAAAGGCTTTCAGGTGAATTGTTACTGAAGACTACAGGAGTCAGCTGACTCTTTCCAGCTATGGCCACAAATGACCTGAGGATATACAGATGTGGACAGGTATCACGTGTAAAACTAGATAAGGAAATACCCTATGAAAGCTCTCCTGACAAGAACTCTTTCTGCAGTAGTCACTAGATCTGTCAAGACTTGAACTGGAGGTAGGATTCCTTCCTCCTCCCTTCAGCAAGGAGTAAGGGAAGACTAGAAGAGATTTATGTGAAGAGTTGTGTGGTGTCACATCTAACATAGAATACAGAAACCCTGTTCTTGAGCAGACTGATGCAATCTGATGTCTTAGGTTTTTTTAACTCAACTTATAAGTCAGTACCAATGGCCAAGTGACTTCTTTTACCATAGCTAAATGGACATGAAGTAAGTTGTGAAGAACAGATATTTTTGTGGATTTGATGTCAACAGAAACAGTCATATAAATAGGTATGGTCTGTTACTGTGTGTTCCCAATAAATTATTAAAAGATGCAATCCATGGTCTTTTTTTCTGGTAGACACTGGCAGAGGCAGAATCCTTGGATATGTTGCCAGACTTGAGGGTTGGTTTTCGTAACACAGAACTTGAAACTTTTTAGAGGGCTTTTCCTAACCTGTCTTTAAGAGGAAGGAATGAAAATGGGAAAAAGAAGGGAAAAAGGAAAAGACGGACTACTGCCAATTTTGAAGATAATAAATCAAACAGCTCAAGCAGTGAAAAGAATCAGGGTGTACCCAGTCTTATTGCTGGAACAGAGACAGACTGGTTGAGGCAAGAGAAATTTTCATATTCCTGCCTTCAAGTGCAAGTGGATGGAGCAGTTCTCACAGTTGGTAAAGGCTAGTTTGGAAGAACTCTTCTTGTTAAGTGCTTTTTTGTTGTTTGTTGGTTTTTTTTTTTTTTTTTTTTTTTTAAACCCATATTCTATATACTTACTTTCTCATGGAAACAAAAGCCAGTCTTACTCTTTTATGACCCTTTAATATTGCAAAGTGTAGCTCTTCACTTTAACCTATATGTTTTTGTAAGTCTAGGATAATCTCTGATGGTTTCTTTAAATTCTGGGAAGTAATTTATTTATGCACCCTGATTAAAATTCATATTTACTGGAAAGCCATGAAAGAAAGTCAGTTCAGTTTGCATGGTTTATAGCCTGACAGTTCTCTTTATGCTTTCTTAATATTTTGTGTGTTTAATATTTTAGCTCAATATTTTGTTTAGAGCCAAATTCCCATTTCTCTGACTTCAGTAAATAGTAAAATGATTGTTACAAGTAATATGAAGAGATGGAATAGCAAACTAAGGCCACACAGATCTATCAAAGACATTACTATAGCTAAGCACTGTCCAAATTCTAACATAGTCAGAAGTTGATGGCAGACACCCACCCTTTCTTAGAAAGGCATTAATTTTCAAAAGCAATGCTTACCATGGTCACTGAATAGAAGCTGTTTCCATTTCTGTCTTTCTATTTCTGAAGCTTTAAATCCCAGTACAGATTTCAATTCTTGTAATACCCTCTTAGATTCTTGTCTCTCTCGTTCTTGTCTCTCTCTTTCTTCCTGGGAAAAGCAGTAAAAATCTTCCCGTTTGTATTCATTCTCTGTATCTGAATAATCAACGTATGCTTCCAATTCCTACAGAAAATAAGAAAAAAAAAATTTGATCTTCACTGTTAGTGTAGACCCTTGTCCTACAATCTGATGCATGATCAAGTGATCTCAACACAAGCCAACCACAGTAATAGGATGGAGTCCTGTTTGCGTAGAGCCAGTGGATCTGACACTGCTCTCAGTTATATTTGTATAATTTCGGAGCAAGCCCACTCATTGAAAGTTAACATTACTGCAGTCATCTAGGATTTACTTCCATACACAAGTATGATCAAGTGATATACCTTGAAAATGGGAGTCCATTTCCCCATAATTACAGGTGGAAACAAGCAATACCAATGTGGGTTTCTTTTTCTTTTTTTTTCAAATTTACACCGTAAGGAATTCTTCCTCAATCAGGCATCTTGCTAATTTAACTTCTGTAAATCCCTAGTAAGAGGATGTTGAGAATAGCAAACTCCTCCAATTTTAACTATATTGGCTTACAAGCATGAAAAACAGAGCTCCATTTATGTTGTTACAGACAGCCAGTAAAGTTATTAGTCCGAGCAATTTGTTATGGAAAAAAATCTAGAAGGAGGCTTGGGAGAAGGTGAGGGCATGGGTGCTTTCAGAATGCATCTCCCACTCAGGTCTGGGATGGAGGAGGCGGGCTCTCTCCAAGACAGCCCAACACACAAGTTCTTCAAACACCACAAAACTGTCCAGTGTCACAGTCTGTTTTAGGTATCCAAAACTGCAGAGATTACTCAAACTGAAGTCAGGCTGGTTTGTTCTGGAGCTTGTCACTTTTGTATCTGTGTCAGTTCATCTAACAATATGGAAGTAGGACTCTATTTTATATACCGTCTTTTAGCAATTCACATTTTTTTTCTATGTTACTCTGACTTGTGTTGCTGCTCTGTTTTTGTCACTTACTTCTAATGATATATATGAGAAGAAGTGAATGCTAGTGCTCTTTTTTCCAGGATGGGGAATACCTCCCCATGGAACAGCAAAAGGAATATACATAATCTTTTTCTCGAAGTCCAATTATGAAATGGCACTGGTTGCCTACTGGATCTGTCTTGGCAAGACAAGAAGATCACTGCACAAGCAACTGAAAAAGGAATGGGTACAGCAAACAAGCCCTAATTATTCTTTCAAATGGTCCTCTTTTTTTTTACCTGCTCTTCAGGGATTGGATCTTTGTTTTCTATGTATAGGGCAGGCTGTGTTAAAGGTACTGTAGTACGCTGTAGGTTGTCACAGGAAACTTCAAGTTTGCCTTTAGAGGGAAAGAAGAAAAGGGATTAAAAAAAAGAAAAAGATTGAGTGTTGAATGATGTTTTTGACTCATTCAGGCAGGATTGACACACATGAAAATAACGGTGAGAAGGCTGGTTAGAATACATTGAAACACCATGTTAGAGAGCACTTAAATAACAGCTATTTTGATATAAGCTGGGTCTGATGAAGTTCATCTTGAAATACTTAAACTAGCAAATCTCAAATTTTTTATCAACTTTGAAAACCTGCAGATGGCAAGAAAAATTGGTAAAACCAAAAAACAGACTTGGTGCCCAAATTTAAAAAGAGAAGTAAAATAGAAAAATTATAGGCAAATCAGCATCAAATCATTGGAAAATATTGGAAGAAATAACCAAGCAAAATTTGCAGGAAGCTATTTGGAAGGTAGCAAAGAGAGGTAAGTGACAGCCAGTGGAGGTTTGCTGAAAACAGAAGATGTCAAATCACTCCAATTTCATTTTTCAATGCAGTAACAGGTCTTATGAATAAAAAGAAGCCAAAGACATTCTGCATTTTGTTTTCAGTATGGCTTTTGACACGGTGTCATGACATACTCGTAGGCAAAATGCATAGGCCAGGAGAAGTTTGTATTGGGTGCACAGAACAGTCTCTTGGCTAATCAGCGTAGTTACCATTTTCAGACAGGAAAATATATTGAGTGAGGATTTGTCTCAAGTCCAATACTCTTTAATATTTCCAATGGGTGAAAGAAAAGTGCTTCAGCTCATTAAATCTGCTGACATTGGGATAATCTGCAAGGATACTGAAGGGCACAATTAGAATCAAAAATAATACTGGAAACTCAGAGATACGGCCCAGGAAGAACTCTATTTCAGATACAGCAGTTTGGTGACAGTGGCTGCAAATTTCTGTGCTTTGGTACAGTCAAATGCACAAATATATGACAACTGACTGGGAAGCACCACTGCAAAAAAGATGTGAGGAGCCTAACAGCCAACTATACCCTGCTGCAAACAAAAAGCAAAACTACATACTAGTACACATAAACAACAGCACTGACTGTTAGACACATGAAATTACATTTCTACTCTGGCACTGATCAGGCTGTGGATGGAACATAGAGCCCAGTCTGGGGCTACTTCATTCAATAGTATTGTGGACCAACTAGAGGGAGTCTGGAGGAAATCAGTGGAAATGATCAGAGGACTAAATAAAGTATAGTCGTCAGGGAAGACCTGAAGGACACAGAGACATGTAGAGAAGATAGAAAAAACCATATTAACTGTCTTCAAAAATGTAAGAGCTATAAAGAGGAAATGGGTTTCCATTGTGGGTAGATCAAAAGTACCGCTTTTAAATTGCAGCAAGAGCTATTTAAATTCAGTAATAACTTTCTGCTGGTAATGGAGTTAAGTGCTGGAATAGATGCCTGGAAATATTGTAAAATGTCTCTAAAGAGAGGTTTGTAGAAACAGGTAAACAACATTTACTCACAAACACTAATTTACCCTTGAGAAGGGCAAATGGGCTAGATGACCTTGCCAAGCCCCACCTATCCCTCTTTTCAATTTCTAATCTATACACTGAACACTTAGGGAAAATAGGCAGCTCACATTAATGACAATTTTAGTGGTGCTCAGTTACTTGCTTTTGCAAACAAGGAAAGTATGTAATTCCCTAGTTGCCTGGGCTGAGCTAAAGATTTGACATTCCAGAAGTATCTAAATGCAAAGTTTAAAAGAAAGGTGAAGCACGATGTGAAATTTGACACATGGAAAATTGACAGAAGATACTTATCAAGCCCCCTTGTCCATTGCATAACTCTGCCTTGTAATAAAAACATTTTAATAATGACAGCAACAATAGAAATATGCTCCTGAAGGTATGAAGACAAATTTGGAAGAGTATATGGAAGTTACCAAATAAAAGCTTGCCTTCCCAAATCAGGAGTAAACCAGCTGTTCTAATGTGTACAGACTGCTCTGTTTGCCACCTATATGGGATGATGCCATTGCTAAGGATATGCTTCAAGATCATGAATTCACAGTGTTTAACTAAAACTGCTGCCGTGCAGTGGATCAAAGGACTGCAAGATCGAGGAGCTTGCAGCAAAGTGCTGTGGCCTTGCTCTTATGAATATCTAAAAAAGTTGTATACATTTGCAAAGATAGAGACAGTTTAAAAGAAAAGAGCGTTGAATTTAAACAGTTTAAGGGATATTATTTCAAAGATCATTAAAACAACACTGTAACTAGCCACGAAGGGTACCCACAGTTTGAGGGATATTATTTCAAAGATCATTAAAACAACACTGTAACTAGCCACAAAGGGTACCCCATTCTGTAAAATTAGCAGCAGATTACTGCATGCTTAAATTGTCAAGGCCTTAAGTGGTAAATCAGTTTTATCAGTGACAAAAAAAGGTGAAAGAATAAAGAGAAGATGACTGAAAGTCTAGAATCAGCTTATGTTGGAAATAAGCAAAGATCTACATGTAGATCAATGATAGATAACTCTATCATTGCCCAATGAATTTAAGTAGAGGTGAATTCCCCTCAAGGTGCTAAAGCCCCACTTGCTCTCAGGCTCTTCTCTATCTGATAGGATCAGTGACTAACGGCACTGGTTCCAGATACTAAGTCCTGTAAACAAAGAGGCCAAACGGCATTCGCTAACCATATACTATAATATATGCTAGTATACTATATACTATAATATATGCTAGTACCCATGAAAAACTGATGGGAGTGTATGAATGTTCAGGCAGTTAGACTTCAAGGCCTGGCTTTGACAGAGTTTGACACAATGAACTATTTAACATAGCTGTGAGAAACCTGCTTTAACACAGAATGATTTAGGGCAAGAAGTATGTAGTGCTTATGGAAGGAGACTTATCTGTTTAAGCAGAAAACAACTAAAGATCACAAAACTGCTCTGAAAATAAGTGATAGGCAGCTATACATGATGCCTCAACTAGGACAGCCCACAGTTCAAAACAGCTCCTTAGTGGTTGGAAACTTTCAACTCCTGGTTCAACAACAGCACTCTGATGCTGGATGGACCAATATGTTCCCAGTTTCTTCCTCTCTGAGGAGCAACATGGGCCCTTTGCTGCTGCAACTGCTGAGCTGACTTCTACTTCTCATGGAAGAAAACCTTCCCATGCTGAGAGCAATAGGAACAAAGACAGACAAGCAAAGATATGGTTTTGCTCAGTATATAAACATGGTAAGAATGAAACCCAAGCAAACAGTAAATTTAAATACTGGATACATTTGTATTTATAGATAAAGAAAAAAGACTTAGTTTGTTTAAATACTAAGCACAATTACGAGATACTGCTAAAAATATTTAACAAATACATACAGCTTTTAGGTAATGAAGTATTTCCTCTCAAAACTGGGTCTAAGCCATCACAAACAGGTGCCTCTTCAACAGTGTTCATAACTGACACTGAAAATGGTATTTCTACTGCTCTACTGGTTGAACTAGTTAGTTGAACTAAACATCTATTGCAGCAAATGTGCTGGGCATCCACGTAGACACAATGGTTTACTACCACAGGGTTCTCACTACAGGTCTTCTCAAAAGATTGATTTAGTTTTGGATAATAGTGTATAAAGACAAAAGAAAGATGTGCTTAGCTGCTATATTATTTCAGCAGGAAGGTGTCTTCTTCCAAAGAGCTTTCAGGAAGCATTGAAAAAAAACCCAAGATGATTTAATGAAGTAATTCACATAATCATAACTGACAGCCAGCTGTTAAGATTTGTAGAAAGATAGCAGAAGAATTAGACTTGATTTCACGCACAGCTTGAAAAGGTCAGCTCACAGAAGCTGGTCTGCTTAGAAATACATCAGGAAAGTCCAAGTAGTCAGATAAAAATAGTTTTCCATGACCAACATAATTTAAAAGTAGCTCCTGTGGAGTAATTCAGTAAACTTGTTGTCAGATAGAGATTCAACACCAGCACACTTCCAGGGAAGTCACTGGGCAAAAGTGAAAGTGAAGGATTTTTGAATTTTTTATTTCCCACACAATCCCTCCCTTCTAGATCACACACTAGGTTATTTTTGTACTGAACTTTAAAAGGAAGCAAGTTACAATAAAAGTGCCTGCTGTGATATTTATACACAAAGTAAAAATAAAACTAAAATCACTAAAAATACTATGGCATGCAGTCTAGAAGAGCATTTAAGGAAAGGGGAAAAAAAAAAATCAGTGGAACTCCTGGTTGTTGAGGGCATCAACAAAACACAACAGGTCAGTACATGCAAATGTATCAGACCATCTAATATCCTCACAGGTTGTTTTACACAGCACTGAGACGGAAGTTGTAAGACTAGACTATCAGGCCAAGTACACACAAATTTGGTTATACTGTGTCTGTACCTGCACGGAGCCTGCATTAGGCCTCCCAGTGCTCCCAGTTCTGATGTAAGCATGAACAAGGTCAGCTTGCACACCTCTAGGCCCACAGCAGCCTATCTATCTACTGGATATCCCACCCATGTATCATTAAGGGCTTAGCTCACTACAGATTTGGATTTCTGTAGGTAACTTGCTGATACCCCAAGTCATAATTTTCCTAATGCAGTCTCCATTACCAGCATTTTTCAGTTGCTGGCCTGTGCCTTCCTAGGACAGTAAAAAAGCTCCTGGAAAAAAGAAAGTTTAGAAATTATAGGTTCAACTCCATGTCAGCAGAGCCTAAGCTCACTTCCATTACTTAAGCTAGTTATGATTCACAAGGAGAACCACATGGGTAGTACAGGTCACTGAGGAGAGGGACATGAGGCAAAACACTGGGATATGGGCTCAGTATGACTTTTAAGCACACAGAAGATTAGCTCACTCTCTCTCAGAGAGCAGGTAAATGGGTATTATACGCTCAACACATCTTCTACAATTTAAAATGTTCCAGGAAATGTTATTGTCAAGCAAGTTTCATGACAATGCCATTGTCATTGCAATTAACTATGAATTTTTACACAGTAAATGAAAATATCAGGGATGGTTCATTAAAATCCTACCCCTTCACATGTGATTCACCACTATAGGTCTACACCTGGAAATGTAACAATCTGAATCCACAGGTCTAACAGACTGAGTTAACATGTTTACATTTTTTGCTGAAACAAAAGCTTCAAGGTCATCACAATGAAAAAGTCTGACATATGTATATAGTTTTCCAGGCTGTATAGTTGTAAGACCTTCTTCAGCTAAAATTCTGATACATGGGCTGACCACTGTTTTGATCCTTTTGACCATTCCATCTCTAGAGTGTATCCCATTAGTTGTTAAATTTCTCTCTCACATTTACCTTTTTTATTCGGGTTTCTTCCACTCATTTTTTCCACCTGAGAAATGGCTTCTTCCCAGCAGCTGTTGCTTGCCTGGATATGAGGCTGAATAAACTTTAGTTTTTGTTCCAGAACCTGATGGGCTTCTGTTGTCAACTCAGGTGTCTCCTTAGTGCTAACAAGTTTCTCAAGTTCATCCTCAAGAATTATTACCCTAAGTGATGAGGAGGTGAAAGGAAATAAGTAAGAATAAATACTTGACTTCATCATTCCTTCGAGTATTTCATTTAATATCCTGTTAATTTCTTCAAGTTTTAAGAATCTAACTCAGCCAACTCCTCAAAGATGACCCAAAATTTTAAAAATCAGATGCTTTTCTCCACATCAAGATACATTGCTCTCCTGCATTCACTATAGTAATTCTTACATGTAAGATTAAAGGAGTTCCTACTCCTTTTCAACTATTTCACCAAGGCAGTGAGGAATCTTTAAAAATATTTACTAGGTAGTTACTATGAGCTAAACTTTCTTATAAAGCATTTGGTATGTTGCAAAATTGATGAAAGATGTTTTCAGATTTTTTTCAAGGGAGTGACAGAAGTGAGGCAAGATCTTAATGTACTGCTTAGCTTTGAATTTTCACCAGATACTTAAATAACCAGGAAACAATATCAGATTCCATATTGAACCAAGGATCTTTGACCCCCTACTATGTGAAGATATGCCTATCATTGCAATGACTATACATATCTGCCTTTTATGGTTTTAATCTGGGATACAAGCTGACAACTCAAAGAACTCAAGTCTGAAGCCTTCTTCCTACAGGCATATTCTCATAATTCATGTGTAAACTTACTCATTGAGCAGTGCCTTGAGATGAAGCTGCAAGCTGCGTACCGCTGCCTGAAGACTGTTCAGCTCTCTTGACTTCTGCTTTGTTCTGGTTGGCCATTCAAAACCCGACTGATGCTGAGTTTCAAAGTATCGATAAAACTCATAGCTTCGCTTAAGCTCCTCTAAGCAGGCAGCGTGTGTATGAGGTAGGCCTTGAGTCACATCAGACAAGATATGATGAGGCAGCCGTTCAGGGGAGACCAAGGGCTTGGGGGACGCGTTGGCTGGGGAGAGGAGCAGCACCAGCCTCCTGAAGAATTCTGAACTCTGCCCTACCCAGAGCTGAAAGAGGACCTGCAAAACAGGGTACAGTTAGCTCTGTGCACCTGGGAAGACAGCCAGCATCCAAAGTAAATGTACAGATACACCATAGGAAAACATTCCTTGGCCAGCAACAGGAACTTTGAAAAACTGAGAAAATCCGCTGCATGTCTTCGAAGGGTATCCCAGCCCATGTGAGGTTCAGATTTTGTGAACCTTAGGTGACTATTAATTCTTCGATGAAGGATATTACATGCAATTATGCTCGGAAGGGTGTCAGAGGCCTAAAAACTCGTATTCTCATCAGGCAGTTTCATTATTTGCTATAATCTCCACATACCCTACAGCTCATAAAGGGCTGCCCAAATTCCAGTTGAAGCAAAGACATTTTTTCCTTTATAATGCCAAGCTATTGTTTCTATGATCTACTGACTACCACACTGCCCCACACCCAACCTCAAAACACGAGTCTAACTGCAGTGTACTTCAACAAAAAAAATTCTACATCTGAAGAAAGCCGTGCTGTTAACTTAATTTTTTTTTTTTTTTTCAGTCAAAGTGAAAAATTTCACCAATACCACTAAGGCAAGAAAGGCTTATAAGAAATGAATTGATTCACAGTGTTATATATGGTACAAAAGAGGTCAGTCCATCTGGGAGCAAGGAAACGCTCTATTTCAATTTCTTGAGAACTTCCACTTCCAATGAAACTAAAAGAACTGTTTTCTTAATTTAGAGAAGACTGTTGGCTCAGTAGACCATGACAGAGCAGTAGCATCTTGTATCTCTAAAATGAAAAGGAAAGGTTATGACACTTTTCTCTGCAATACTGGCCCTTACTAAAAGGGACCAACTGTAGGTGGCTATGAGGTGTAGTCTGAAATCTGTTCTCAAGCGTTTCAGACCAAGGAAGATGAAGTAATTACTCATCACGCTTTTTTCCACCCCACCTTCAGCTACAAAATAGGACTAACAATGTACTTGCACTGTGATTTTGGATCTACAGGATTTCAAATAATATATTTACATTTTTGTACTCATACTACTATGGACAAGTAGCAGTTTTTTCCACTGTGCAAACAATCAAGAGCAAAACATTCAGAATAGTAACACAAAAAATGAAATGCCTTCAGACAGATGTGGTCTGATATACCTCAAGGGTATATAAAAAAATACTCGGATGCAAACTAATATTCCAAAAGAAAAAAAAATTTCTCAATTTACAGAAGATGGTTATGAGAAGAAAGAACACAGAATGATATGAAATTAATTCGGGGCACACATGCAAAACTGATTTAGCTGGGTGCTAAAACAAAAAGCAAACAAATGGGCAGCAATCACCCAAATGTCCCTGAAGGTGTGGTGCTCTGGATAGAAAGTTAAGAGCTCATGCTATAATAAGCACAAAAGAAGACCAATCCCTTCCACCAGACATAAGGCAAAAGCAGTGATAAAGTAGCACACAAAAGTAGTGGACTCCAGGAATTGATAATAATAATCCAAAACGTACCTGAAAAAAGGCACAATGGTGAGAGAAAAGGAAATTTCAGATGTTTAGGGTTGCAAATAGCTTGCTCTGCCAATGATTTCTGATGATTTTTACTGACAATTAAATTTTACCCAAAACATCCAGCTGGCTCTCCTCAGCTTGAATCAGTATTTTTTCTTAAGCCAAAAATTTTCACTCTTTAAATTGGTTTAGCTCAAGGACAAGGCAGCCAGAAGACACAGGCTACATTTGTCATACGGCCTAGACATGGGCTTGAATGAAAATGAAAATATTAACCAAATCTGGATACACACCTGTATTCTACCTGCATTTTAATATACAGACAAGTTCTTTCAAATTAAAAAAAAAACTGAAGAGGACTGGACATAAATCCGGGGCTTGCAACACAAATATGTCCCAAGGTTATCGAAGTACATCTATTTTATTATCTATGCCAGAATCTGTTTAAGGACTGATTTATGTTAATTTAGCTTGGTTCAACTACACCGCACCTAGCCTACATGGAGTTAAGGTAAACTGAGATCTACTAGTTGTGAGCTTAACTGTACCCTGAAAGCATCCCAACCAGTTGAACTAAAACAGATTTCAGCTAAATTACTGCAAATCGCAGGTAAACAAAGACTTAGCTTACAAGCTTGGGCACCTCTGACTAGCTGCTTGTGCTTAAAAAGAAGTGGGTAAATAAATGGGATGAATGGTTACAACTAGAACTTCAGCTAATGGAAAGGCAAAAAAAAAAAAATTCCAAAAGTTTACATCTGATGTAGCTCCTAGTTTACAACTAGTTAGACAAAGCCTCAAAACTTAGCAATCACTATTACTGGTAACATTCACTGTCAGAATAAAAGAAGTCAAGGTCTAGGAATTAAGTGAATAAAATGTAACAAGAGCCAACCCCACAGAAACACAGAAGTCAGATAATAATGGAATTTTCCATTAAAAAAATAATGTTAAAAGGGAACTGCCTCAGCGGAGAACCACTAGAGTGTGGAAGGCTTGCATTCAAATTAGATCTTCTTTCCAATTGCAAACATTGAGTCATGCAAATTAAAAATACCTAACGTCTCAAAACAAAATAGATAAAAAGGCCATTATATGGTTGTCATTCTGTTCAGTTAAATGTTTTTCAAAGATCAAAGAACCACACTGGCTCATGGCAGCAGGGGTCCAAGCTTATGATTTCTACTCCTCACTGTAACTAAATGCAGCTATTCCCCTTGGCAATTACAACTAATTTATATCTTATGATGTTTCTCTTTTTATTCAAGTCAAGAGATTAGCTAAATAAGATGTAAGTACAAATCTGGAAATTATTTTATTCAGCTGGGAATCAAGTGAAATCAGAGAGCAAAAAATCATGTTTAAGAAGGATATTGATCAAGCTGACTATAAAACACTGGCTTGAATTTACAGGATTTGCCAAAAAAAAAAAAGCTAATGTATTGTGCAACTTCTCTTCAACTATACGCAAAAAAAATCACCTAAATGCCAATAAATGTAGAAACACATGATATGAGACTAATTACATCTCCCCCTCAGTTGACTGTGTTACTACAGGCTAGTACAAACAAGCCACAGGGCTTCACAACAGCTGAAAGAGATTTTCACCAGGAGCCTGTGTGGATGCGTCTGTCCTTCTAGGGTAGGTTACCTTGAGCGCAGGCAAGCTGAAGCCATCAGTTAGATTGTGTGCCTCCTCTTCAGAGACCTGCTCTTCGCTCAGTCCCAGACCCAGCTCCTTAAACGGGACTACACAGATGTAGCTGGTCACGTTGTCACTCTCTGAGTTCAGAGGGTAGGTTTAGCTGGAGTTAAGGTGGTTAACAAAGCAACTTTTGCATTAAACACACAGAAAAGGAAAAAACCACCTAATGAGGTTTCTTACTTCTGGCAATTTGTATGAAAGCACATACATTCCACCCAAACTCACCTGAATCCTGTCTAATTTAATGTTTTGCAATCCTTGTTCAGAGCACAACTTTTAAAGGCTCTTAGAAGGATGAGAGATAAGACACTGACAAAACACCTTTGGCTAAATACAAAGATATAAAAAGAAACAAAACAGATTAATGAAAAATCCCTGCATCCCTTTCAAGTCAGGAAAATATCTTATCTTTAAATATTAAGTTTCTAAGAAGTAGCTCATGTCAGTCTTAAACCAGAAATCATATATTTAACAGAGGAAAGAGAACAATTGTGCAATTTTAAGTTTCAAAGGTAGCCTGTGTTAGAGACCAAACTCAGGATGATGCAAATTCCCTGCGAGTTCTGTCTGTGGAGGAACCACCCAGAGATCTCCACAATAACTGCTCTTTGACATTTCAGACAGTACTGTGAAGAACAAGAGCTCCCTGACTGTCATACTATTAATTTTATTGATTAAATCGCTGTAAAACCACCACGATCTTGGCAGGAACAGTGGCAAACTGCTACCTACCAACACTATTCAGCATATTTAAACTTTGAATATGAGAATGTACATTTCCCGTCATCAGAAATGCTCAAAAAGTAGGAAGCAAGCACAATATAACTGATACCAGAAGACAGATAAAAATACTTCATAGACTAGGCAGCATTTATCTTAGAATAGCACTAATTTTAGGCTGGGGAAGGGGGAGGAGGAACAGTTCAAGATTTCTGCACATTTTGGATAGTTACCCAGTCACAAAATAATACAATTTGCTGTAAAATAGAAATGTACAACTTATGGTCATAAGCACATTTGTTGCACAGAAATACATAAAAAATAGTATTTGTGAAGCATTCACGAAAATAAGGCCTTAATTTTAACTATGTTTTTTTCATTTATATTTTGATTTACAAACTGAAGACTCTCATCTCTTGGGGCACATAAAGATGATTACAAGCACCTGTCTCCTGTCCAACTAATGTGTTTTCTGGGGAAGCTACAAGTCCCATCCACTTTGACTCCCAAATTTTCCATGTGCTAAATCCTCATAGGATTAAACTTGTAATAATGGTTTGCCCAAGAACATTTTTACCACTTGAGTAAAAGAACATTGCATAAAATAATATTTCTGTGGCCCAGAAAACAGCAATATTAAGTGTCCAGGCGCTAAACAAACAACTACATTTCTCCCTAATTTCTACCCTAAATCCAGGAAGAAAGAAGCTTATTAAGCTTATTCTCCAAAGCCTGAGTGCAGACAAAAACCTGCAAGGAAAATCACTCAGAAACAGAATATATTGTTGCCAAGCAGCTGCTGCCTCACATAAACATGGTGTCTATTCTAAGTTAACCTGACAGCAGGCCCAGCAGATGGAGCACGTGGGACGAGGATGGGAACTCCCATCAGAGATTGAAAAGGCAGGTCAAAACCCTTCAGGGCCAGTTATCTCAGGCCAGTTATTCCTTGTTAATCTTTTCCTGCAACACCACATTTCCAACAACAGGAACACTATTAAAAAGCAGTTTGGACACGTGAATTTGTAAGTCGTGCTAAAAAAATATTCCTAGGGAACCTCTCAAATGAGTGGTCTGACCAAAGGAGCCACTTACTGATATTACGTCTCAGCTAGGGATTCCCAGTGGACTCACACACCTCCTTCCTGCCTTGCCCCCTCTATTGTAGCCCTCCCACTCCCATTTCTATGTGATAGATGAAAGCAGTGAACTGATCCCATGTCCCATTAGCTTCCTAAGGACTAAACCTTTAGAAAGTTTAAACACATACACACAAACATATACACAAACACACATCCTTCATGTGCTTTGCTCTAAAACGCAGGAACTTTTAGTGCTAATGTTTTCTATTAAAGTGAAAATACAGTAACTAACCATAGGTTAGTTACATTTTTCTATGTCCTTGTGAAAACATTTTATTCATCTGTTTAACTTATATTCCTTATTAGCTTGGAAGAAGGCAAAGCTACTTAAAAATAAACTGTCAAATCCAGAATAAAATATCTGTATCATGGATGTCTAACCTGTCAGGAGGCTGATCTTATTTACCTATACAAAAGCAAGAACAGAACACTAATGTACCCCTGTACATAACAATTTAATATTCATACTTTGCTCTGCAAAAGCACATTCCCATCTGAAAAATCTAACAGGAGGGTCTCACAATATCACTGAGAAATCCAAGCTGCTCCTTTACAAAATTTTCACCTGCTCACCAGGCGGGAAGGGATGAGCTCAGTAAGCATGTGATAAACTGACCGGTCAAGGGAGAAACAACACACTGAAAAATATCCAAGTATCTTTACTCAGACCTTCCAGCATTGGATTTGTGATTTAGGCTTTTATGACCCAAAGAGGATACTACTTTTTGTTTAGCTTACTGTTTTCTTGTGTGAGCTTTTGCAGAATCATCTAGGTTGGAAGGGACCTTGAAGATCATCTAGTCCAACTGTTAACCTAGCACTGACAGATCCCAACTACACCATATCCCTCAGCGCTATGTCGACCCTACTCTTAAACACCTCCAGGGATGGGGACTCCACCACCTCCCTGGGCAGCCCATTCCAACGCCTAACAACCTGGTCTGTAAAGAAATACTTCCTAATATCCAGTCTAAACCTTCCCTGGCACAACTTGAGGCCATTCCCTCTTGTCCTATCGCTTATTACTTGGTTAAAGAGACTCATCCCCAGCTCTCTGCAACCTCCCTTCAGGTAGTTGTAGAGGGCGATGAGGTCTCCCCTCAGCCTCCTCTTCTCCACACTAAACAACCCCAGTTCCCTCAGCCGCTCCTCGTACGACATGTGCTCCAGACCCTGCACCAGCTTCGTTGCCCTTCTTTGGACACACTCGAGTAATTCAATGTCCTTTTTGTAGTGAGGGGCCCAAAACTGAACACAGTCATCGAGGTGCGGCCTCACCAGTGCCGAGTACAGGGGTAAGATCACTTCCCTGTCCCTGCTGGCCACGCTATTTCTGATACAAGCCAGGATGCCATTGGCCTTCTTGGCCACCTGGGCACACTGCTGGCTCATGTTCAGCCGGCTGTCAATCAACATCCCCAGGTCCCTCTCTGACTGGCAGCTCTCCAGCCACTCCTCCCCAAGCCTGTAGCGCTGCTGGGGGTTGTTGTGGCCGAAGTGCAGCACCCGGCATTTGGCCTTATTGAACCTCACACAGTTGGCCTGAGCCCATCGCTCCAGCCTGTCCAGGTCTCTCTGCAGAGCCTCCCTACCCTCGAGCAGATCAACACTCCCACCCAGCTTGGTGTCATCTGCAAACTTACTGAGGGTGCACTCGATCCCCTCGTCTAGATCATCAGTAAAGATGTTAAACAGGAGTGGCCCCAAAACCGAGCCCTGGGGGACACCACTCGTGACCGGCTGCCAACTGGATTTAACTCTGTTCACCACCACTCTCTGGGCCCGGCCATCCAGCCAGTTTTTTTACCCAGCAAAGCATGCGATCGTCCAAGCCTCGAGCAGCTAGTTTTTCCAGGAGAATGCTGTCTTTCTCTTTCCCAACTTAAAGGTATGTGTTTTTCAAACATTTCATGATGCAATAACTAAATTTTTACAGAGAAGGAATAATTTTTTACTAGATTTACTAGAGGAAATTTGCAAGTTTCCCTGTGCTCAGTGCATCTCAAAAACATGGAATGTATTTTATATCCATTTCACCTTAATGGAGTAAGGTATCATTCAGTTTAAAATACTGCTATCCAATGTCTGTGTTTATAACACTATTTATGCCTTGTCATCAGAGAATGACACCTTACACTTACAACAAAATTAAAGTTTTTTCAGTTTATATGGTCCAATGCCCAGGTCCTACCTATCAATATAGTTCAATAAAATGGAGTATCGCACCATCTTGCACCAGCTGAGAATAATTAACACCATCCAGTAACATAAGCTACATAATTTCCTCCATCCAGCTTGCATATAATTAAATCATTGAATAAACCATAGATTTCCATGACACAGAACCCACAAGGCTCTAGAGTATAAAAATATTAAGGAACTAGCATGCCAACTGAAGTACTGCCCGAGTTACTACACAATTCAATGGAGTGTAGTGCAGAGATCTGTTGAACTAGTAGTGATTGGTCTGCACAACATCCTGTAAATACTTAACCCAAAATGCCTAATTTCTAGTTTAAACTTTTGCCATTGCATCCTGCTATATCCTTATCTTCCAGATTCAAAGAGAAATACTCTTCTCTTTTCTCCCTTCTGACTTTTTCTTCTATGATTTTGAGCAATGTACTCTTGCCGATATGAACAAATCGGAATAAGAACGTCATGAGAAAATGCTGAATTGTTTCTGTAAGTACCCAACTGCCCCTTCACATAAAATGTAAGGAATATGACTTTCCATCTCATTAAACTACTGGTCCACCAAGTTTGATACAAATGCCTGGTGTAAGGCTGAAGTATAATTGTATATTTTTTTCTATTTTACATGGGAACAAATTTTAATTAGGACAGTATTAGTTTATTCTACTCACTGAAGGGACCTGTCTAGCTAAAATATTACTAAGCTTCTATTTTTACTGAAGTAAGTAATGACAACATATCAAGTTCATGCAATTTGTATTGACATGGATAAAACTGTGAATTAAGATTTTTAATTCTCTGTAACAGGTTCATCAAGACAGACCTCCCTCTAACACATTTGAGATAAATATTAACATAAGAGCCTAATTTGCTGCAGGTATTTTGGCTGGAGAAATAATACTGATGGTTATAAAATCTACACCTAATGGATTAGCATAGATCAATATATCCCTTAACATTTAAGATGCTTTTACTAATTTATTGTTACTTAGTCACTCATTTGTGTCTACAATTAATACTTAAATTAGACAGTTTTTAAGACTCAGCCCAACAGTTACCAGCTCAGCCCCTCAAGTATATTTTCTTCCTTTTCTCTCTTGAAGTTGTAACAAAGTGGCTTAAGTTCAAAGCAGTTTCCCTTTGGCTTCCGATAGGATTAGTCTTACTGATTCAAAGTATGAATTTGAGACTTATCTCAGAAATAATCAAGTATATTAAAGTATATGTTTAGCAACCTACTCAAGATTACTAACAAAAAAATCTCTCCAGGCAGTGTAAAATAAAGAAAAATAAGCTTTGCAGTTTGCATTTTTTGACAAAATGAGATACAAATCTATAAATGTTTTTAAGATTAAACATTTCTTTATTTTACTGCATAGTTTTAAAGATCTAGATTTTGCTTATTTCTGAACACTTTTTTGACTTAACATTACATGCATGTAACCTGTCTTAGAAAACAGTTCTTAGAAGGCTGTTCAGCTGATTTTGTTAAGCACACGATTTTCAAAGTAGAGAAAATTATCAGTCCTTATGAAGCCATGAGTAAATTGATCTTGTTGCAAATTATTTTTGAAAGGGATATTCTGACATAGTAAGCTTGAAAAATAATTCAGCTACAGATATTTCTAAGAAGTTCTGAATATATAAGGATGTTTTAAATGAAAGCTTAAATCAAAGTATACCTTTTACTACATTAGTAAATTTAATACCACTTTCTACAATAATTTAACCATTATATCTAATAATAGGCATGTCTCAGTTCAAGTCATGTTTACCATAGCCTTAAGGCAACAATTATCTTCACTCCACTCTAAACTTCAATCTCAAATTTCCAGGTTTATTATAAGAAACACACAGATGAAGGAAAATAGGACATACTTCACATTATCATCCTTTTGTAGGCCTGTATACCACTCAGAAGGCCCAGTCACAGACAAGGACCTTATTTTGATAACCGGACATCACACAGAAAGCATCTCTGGAGTCAAAGGCTCACCGCTGTTGTTGAATGACAAGTATCATGCCCACGTTGCAGTATCAACTGAAAACTGTCAACCAAGGAAAGCAAACTGTAATATAGAAGGTTATGTCCCATTTACACATGTACATAAATGTTTCCATGAAATGTGCACTCCATGGTTCAAAGCAGTGTCTGTCCTATGTATTTGTTCACACTGTTAAGAAATTACTACTTCCTTATTCTTTAAAGAGAAAAATCACCTGGAAGAATGATCAGCCATCAGTTAAAATGGAACTAAGATTTGATCTTTAGTGTACTAGCTGGGAAGATTCAATTTTTATTGCTGTTGAGACTACGAGGTGTTTCACATATTAAATTTATACTGAAAATTGTTCCAAGCAAAAATAATTCTGTTTTTCACTTGCCTAAATACAGAAATACATCTGCTCCGCAACAAAAATATAAAGCAATATCCAGTAAAACAAAAAATATTTTTTTAAAACAGTATTATGACTAACGAGGGAAAATAGGTTTTGGGGTTTTTTAATGTAATCTAATACTAATCCAAATTTTAAATATTTGGAATGTTTATCTAGTATCTTTAATAAAAGCATTTTGTTTTGCTGTTGCCAGTGTAAATCACTAACAGTGCTACTGGATTCATGTCTCTCACAATGCGCAGAAAAAGCATATTTCAAATAGCAATTCCTACTCAACCTAGAGGAGTTAAAGTCAAGGAGATCTGATTTTGTGCAAAGCAGAACTTACTAAAAAGAACTGTAAAAGTCAGAACTGGGACCTCACTTTCAGACTTTGGATGGGAGTTCCTTTTCTTTAACTTATCAACATTCCTTTCCTTCAATTTATCACCTCACTTTATTTAATCTCTCTAGTTCCTCTTTCTCCTTGCTGTAGGCCAGATTTGGGCTAACAATCTGATGACGGACAAGGGCATTAATGTTGTCACAAGTGGCAGCTGTGAATGCTTTTGACATGAAGGAATCTTTGTCCCTTCCAGCATAATAGTACTATTTAATTGCACAAGGCACTGGAATCTATTTGAAAGATGCTCCTTGCCATCAATACCCATGTAATACACATAACATTTTCAGGCATTCATGATATGCAGGGAAAAATTCAAACTAAGGCAACTTGCAATTACCTTAAAGCTGCTCTTAATTATCTTGGTGGGGAGGAGGAATCCTTCATTCACCTTCCTCAGTTTAAATTACTTACTTTCAGTTTTCATGCACTGCAAAATTGGCTCAGCCTGCATCTCAGCTCACATGCTACCACTGTTTTTGCCACTACATTCTGCACAAATATAATGCTTCCCTTTCCATTTGTCAAGAACTATATACACATAACTTCAATAAATTTTTGGCAGTTTATTACTGCTGGACCTTACTACTGTGACACCTTTGTGAAAATTTGGCATAATGGTACTTGCATCTTTAAAATATTTCAGACACAGATATAAATGTCAAATTATCCAAAGTAAACAAAATTTTATTTTCTCCCATTCCTTAATTTAAAAGCCACAGTCTAATACATGCCAATATTCCTTGAACCTGTAACTTCCCCTGCCACAGCAACAATCTACACACCTGTCATAACCACTGCTGGACTGACTTCCCCGACGCTGGAGGATATTTGGGAAGGCCATGTTAACTGATCCTGTTTTCAGATCTCTCTTCCCATGTTCTTAGAAGTGATTCTTGATTATTTCCAAGCTAGGTATCAATTGCTTTTATCAACGTGTCTGAACCAGAGTTTTTTTTTCTTTCTTGACATAGCAAATACACCTTACTCCTCACAGCTAAGAGTGGTCTTGAGCCCACAATGAGGATGCCTATCCCTACACAACTTACTATTTTGCAAAGAAATACTCATTTCCTTCAAAATTAATTCATGCACCTGTAGCTTTGTGTGCCTCTGTGTGTGTACACATCATCACTCAATATATCCATCCATTTGCCAGGCAAGATATATCAGTCAAATATTTTCCAGTAAGACAAAACAAGTAATTTGTCGTGACGGATTTTCAACTCTCACATTACCACCAGCTTTTGTTTCCCTGCATGTGTTTTTTCAGATCAGGAACATATCTGTTTTATTCTTTGCTGCAGCATGAAGAAATTGTTATTTCCTATATAGTACAGTAAGTACAATAAACACAGAAAAAACCCTTGAAATGCTAGTGCCATTAAGGAAAGTATACAATTCACTGAAGAAATACAGATGACACTTCACAAAATGGAATCTGAACAAAGTGTTCTGCTTTGATTCAGAGTAGAAACTCCTCACTCTTAATGTGCCTTTTGGCTAATTAATGTAATCAGAGTTTCACCCAGCTTGTCTGAAACAGGAAATCAACTTACCTTTGAACACTGGGATGTCGAGTGGAAGGTCATACTGTTCAGAGAAGAGAGTATTTTGGTGCAAGGGAAAGAGACAGCTAAGAGGAATTATAAAACAAAGTCCTGAAGGACTCTGAAACACATTATGAGTACTCGCACCAAAGGCATGGGTGTCAGTAACTGGGACAATGTTTTCAGTGCACAGAATCTTATCTCACACTGCACAGCACACAAAAATACAAAGATTTAAAGAGTGTTCCAAACCAAGCATAAGTCCCAGTTTACTATGCTACCTTTTCTTTATCTTGTTTAGATATGTAATTAGATACTGTATGTTTCTAGATATACTAATTCTAAACATTGTCACAATTACAGGTAGGAAGCATAGAATATCTGAACTCATGGGTTTTTACAAAAAGGATATTTTTTCAGCATGTATAGAGTAGCCAGTCTTGAAGCTCGAAAGTTGGCTCTGACAGATCGATAAACGGCTTTCCGGAGACCAATAAGATGCTGACTAGGATGCTGTCCAGCTTTATTAAATGGGCAAGCGGCACTGACCCTGTCAAGCAAACTTGAAAAGTAAAATGTGATACAACTGTACAGATGTCCTAAAGTATTTTTAAAAGACAGTACATCAGATTTTCTTACTCCATTACTTAGAAAACTTTTTCAAACCACCCAGTAACTATGAGAACAAAAAAAATTCCATCATATTAATGACATATTTAACCAAAATTTCAGGTAAGCAGCCAGGATTCCTCAGTAGACAGCCTGATTCTGTTCTCATCTGAGCCATGGCAAAACTCCTGGGGATATTTGTCTTCTCCAAAGTTTTCCAAAATGATACACTAAGGCCATAACATTATCCCTGATACAAAACTATCACAAGCCCACTGTAAGCTTTGGAAGTTTTAACACACAGATATTTAACATATACCTCTTTATATGCAAACTTGTTCTTTAAATAATTCTTGCAGAAAAAGCGTGCTACTACATATTGCTCTTCCTGCAAAACACTATATTCTTTCAACCTTCTCCATGCAGAATCTTCTCTAGGTCAACAGAAATATTGATTGGTGACATAGATTTTATCATCATGCAATGAATTACAGCTGTGTTTATGGGAGTCTGACAGGTAACATAAGAAATGCAGACAACTCTAAAAGCATATTTGAAAATATATTTTGGTGTCCACATATTCAGGTGAATGCACCATTTAAAAGAAACTGTGCCATTTGCCTATTAGAATACGCTTCCAAATGGCTTTAGAACTGTAAGAAATTGCCTCATCTGGAAATAAACTGAATTGTGAACTGGGTGAATGTTAAACATGTCTGTGCAACATTAAGCTGTAGGAAAGTAAAAAAAGATTAATATCCAGTTACATCTATTCATATACAGTCTGATGCCAAATCTATGACTGCAACACTGAAAACAGTGCATTCTACTTGCTGGGACTGTTTTTACTAGAATCAACTCAGGAATGGATGTAGTGTGGACAACAGGATGATGAATTGTGATGAATTGTTGGCTGGACTGGAAGCCTGCTTCTGCTTTCACCTTTCCCAGGGCACGGTGAGGAGATGATTTCATGTCCACAGTCACTTAAAAGGGAAAAGCACACAGGGTATCTGGCAAGACCGAGGTGGGTTGCTGCATTGGTAACTATTTCTGCAGCCCATCTGACTGAAGAGCTAAGCCAGTAGATCTGACCCTGCTGGAAAAATATCAGTCCTACTGCACGTGCTTAGCTGGACCGAGAAGGGAGATAACTTATCACCTTCACTGTCAAATATGAAAAGCAATGCAGCCCACCCAGTGAGCAAGGCTGGACACATATCAGTATGTTAAACATGATTAACACAAGGAGATTCATGCCAAATACTGCAGTTAAATTGAATACGCTAGCTGAAATACCCTATTAAAATATCCATGTACCATATTAAATTATGTGAGTGATAATAAAATGGTTTATATAACATCTCAGAAAGTACTTTAAAACATAAATAAAAACAAACTATGTTAATTTCAACTTCTAAACATAAATTTAAAATGCTAGTCCTGCCATACATTCCACTAGGGAACACACCACATAATATAGTACGTGCCAATCTCTAATGTTTCCCTAGCTTTTGAAGGTAAGAACTGGAGGTATTTATGGATAAACTCTCACATCAGTTTGTAGACTCAAGGCCTGAGTGAACTGTCCGAAGCAGGCTCAAAGAAAAGGAGCAATATCCTTCTACTGTAAAAAAGAGAGAGAAATCTATGTTCTGCTACAGCAATGTAAACATTTCCAGCTCCTACACAGAACACATATAGCAGAACTCACGTGCAGCATGTGTTGCCAGTATTCAGCAAAACAATTTGCTTTACCTCTCAGAAGGCTTGTTTCAGGGGTTTTTAATAAAATAATTCTTCTTTATTCCAGTAATCTTAAATTAGTATAACTTGCTATAAATGTCTATGTGCCAGACATGCCATATGCCTAACCTCCTTATGTTCCATTTATCTTCTGTATATTTTATTTGGACTTATGCAAAGCTGATAACATTTTGTATGAGCCACAAACAGCAAGAAGAAAAAAAGGTTGATGGTCAATTTCCTCTTTCCTACTGCCCCAAACCCATTTTACTTGTAGAGAACAGTGATGTATTTCTCCATTAATCTCACAAGCCAAATTTTAAATCGGCTCTCAACTTTTTAACAAACTTGTATAGACACATTAATAAAAACCTATTACTGCACTCCAGTATGAAAGCAGTTCTATAAAGATGCTATATATATACCAATATGTGATTGTAGAGCTTGATTCTAGTTTAAAATATAGTAAAAAGGAAGCATTTTGGAGAAAAGCTCATTATTTCGGTGACAGACAAGGAAATAACTACTTGGTGCTTATTGCTGCAGCCTTTCATTACTCATTCCTACAGTTTTTATTTTATAATGTGCAAGACAACGGACATACTTTCACTACCCAGTGGAAATCCCAGGCTGCAGCCGGTGATCAGGCTTCATTTGTCTAATTGCAAATGAAGCAATTAGACAGAAATACTGCCATTCTGCTGGAGCAGAGCACTGCCCTACCTTGGCTACACAATTTCTGCAATCCAAACCACCCTGGTGAGGTCTCGGCCATCTCTGCATTGCAGAGCTTTACCATGCAGACATACCTGAAACGCCAACAGCAGTGTTAAACACTTCTGAAGGCCATTCTGAAATCAGAATATCCAGTTGCTTTTGAGAGCAGCTAATATAACAGAGGCCTGACAGGGTTCGTAGTTCCTTTTCTAAGGTGCTGCTGTGGGGTTTTTTTTGTGTGGGAGGGGGATGAAGGCAAAATGATGCTTGAACTGGTTAAGCATATAGCAGTCACTACCATGCAGTAGTAAATCAGTGAAGCGGTGGACAACTGACCAAAATCTCATCAAGAACAATTTAACATTTACAGAGACAGTCAAATATCAATTAACAAGGGGCAAATAGGGTAGAATAAAGCAAAGTCATAGATATTTCAAAGCATATGTAAATTAGCCTACAAGAACACAGCAATGGATGGTGCAATGGGGAGAAAAAAACAGCAGTGGAACACAAGGAACTTCAGGTCAAAGCTGCAGACCTAGGCTTGCCATATCAGAGTTTGGCTAAGTACAGCTAGCCAAAATCTGAACTCACTACTATTTAAATGTCAGCTTTGGTATCTTTCCATTCACAACATGGTTAATGCACAGTCCAAACTAAGCTGAGCTAGCAGTATACTAAAACAGCAACATACATGTCATCGAACAGGGTGCTGTGCTACCTGGTTGAAATCCCATTCCTTCAAGGATGTAAAATGACACAGGAAGGTACTCAGCAGCTTTTCAGATGCAATCATTTCTATTGCCACATGACTCTTTCTGAACAGGCATTAAGACTTTGACAAGGTTACTACAAGAGAACATACTAAACTTTGTTTTGCTAATGTTTACTGTGACAAAATTCTGGAAGAAGAAAGGGGTAGATATTTTTTTGGATCACACATGAAGCGCTATCTCAAGTAAAGAATTTCATGGTGCCTTGTGCAGCAGCATCTTTTGCATACGTGGATGCAGAAGAGGACACTGTGGAGTTATAACTTCCTCCAGGCTACACAAACCAAAACCTATACAGCACTGACTTCATACTGGACAACTGTTCCAATGAGGATACTGGCACAGCCAGACTTCTCCCACTCCATCCATACTCCAAAGTCTTTTGAAAAGCTTGCCAAAGCTTTAAGTAAAGAGGCTATTAGATCAAGCATCAGCTTGAAGACCAGTCTGGTTTTTGTTAATCTGTTATCTAAGATATGTAGTAAAAGAACAAGGCACCAACAACTTAGACATTGACCACAAGTTCATTTGCTTAAACTCAGGAAAAAATCCAAATGTTTTTCTCATTTGTAATTTGGACAAGCCCTAACAATAATTTCTCTTAAGAACCCATTTGCAAAGATAAGACTGCCTATTGCTTAACTATATGCTTCTTCAGCAAAAAAACAAACCAAAACAAAACACACAGCTAGGCAGACTGAAGACGTGCTTATGCATTCCAAAGGGAGAATGAAACATTTCCTCAGTGAAGCATACTGAAGGTATCTCAAGCTAGAAAATTAATTCAAAATGTTAAGTCTACAGTTTCAAGCTTGGATGTAAAAACATTTGCCTGAGTGAAGAATAGTTGGTCTAGCATGAACAATTTCTTGGTGCACACAAGGGAATTTTTTGTTGTTTTTAGAAACAAATCAACTGGATTTTACCTGTCAGTGCTTCCCACCTCCTTTTAACCTTAAGTCTAACTGGCACATATCTAACCATAGGTTGTTACAAGGGAAAAGCATACATGGCAATTAGAGTGCACAGAAGTGGGCCCGTTGGCTTTGGGATCACTGCATACACTGAACATGTTCTGATGTTCTTCCACATAGTAAATAAGCAAAAATCATCCAATAGCTACAAAAGCTAAATAACCAGGAACACTTTCATGTCCCTTAAGCGGACAAGAGGCAAATTCAGCAGCAGATAATATAAGAATCTAAATATCTCAACAATTGTATGCAAGAAAAAAAAGAGTAATGTAAACTTTATTTGAGGTGGGAAATGACCTTTGATGGTCTTTGCTGATTGCTGTGTTGTCATTACTTCGGACTGTTACTTATTAAATAAAACCAGAATGGTTTTCATGTCATTTTGTTTCTAAAATATGAATGACTGCTTGCAGGTCAGTTTATTTGGTAATAGATACAAAAAACCCTCAAACAACCAACCCTCTAAATAACTCCCAAAATAGTTAACTAAATTGGTTCAAAATCCATTTATTCACGTATTTCATTGCTAGCAGAGCAGATTTCAAAGGCATATGAGTTTTGTGAGGCTTAATTCTCCTTCAGGTTGCAGGGTTTTAACACTGAGTTGTTAGAATTCATACTTTTAGTATGAATGGTAATTATACTATTTTATGGAAATAAAAAGCTTTAAGTATTATGTTTTTCAGTAACTCCACTTGTTATGGGAGACAGTGTAACAAGACAATTTTAGAAGAAATCTGACTTGAATGGATCTGTGTATTAAATAAAGTGAAATATAGACTCACAGGGTAAATCCTCTGGAAATTACTTCAGTCTCTTGAATGAGTCGTAGAGCTTTCCTCACGAGATTAGTAAATGCTCGGCTATTCGCCACTGTTTCTTCCAGCTGGATACAGTATTTTCGCAGAGACATTTGCAGCTTGGCTGTCCTCCATGTGCCCCACACTCGAAAGACTGCATAGACAAGCAGAACTAGTCCCCACAGCAGCCACGATGATTCCTTCCACCATGAAGGGAGCATAAGCAGTGCACTTACAAAGGCAAGAAACAGCGAGACATCCCTGCACACAGAGAAAGTATTGTCAACCACAGATTCCTGAGGTCAAACAAGTGGAAAAATCATTAAGATTTCAGTTACATTTGAGATGACAACATTTTATTAAGGGGCTTTTATGTAGGTCCTGAAGGGAGCTGTAAACACCAAAAACTATTCCTAGTGGCAGATTCAGTTGTATACATACATGATATTGGTTGGTATACTCTAAGGAAATATTTCTCCAACTTTTTTATGGCACAAGTAGAAGAATGATGCACCACTTTGAAAGGTCAGTTTCTCTTACATATATGACTTCTTTAATAAAAAAAAAAAAAAAAAAAGAAAAGAAAATAGAAAAAGAAAAAAACCTGGCTACTCAGCATTATAAGCCAGGGTGTGTAGGAACTGGAATATCCGTACTTCCAGGTTCAAGAGTACAGTAGGGAAGGGCATGTTTCTTTTGGTAACAAAACCCTCAAGTAATGCCAGCTTTATTTTTTTCAGAGTCTGACTCATTTAACTTGGACACCAACACACCACTAGTTTTTAACACATTTTTATAAAGATGGCTTGTATAACAATTTTAAATAATGTGGCAACTTTTGAAAATCCTTAAGGAATTACTAGTGGCTCAGTTCAGTTATTTCTCAAGGACATTTTAAAAACTTCATAAAGCTGTTATTTTCATCTAGAAAAATTCAACAAAAATAAGTAACTGCTAGAAAACACACCGTGTTTCATGTATAGTATTATAGTTGCAGTTTCGTAAAATTATGACAGTCTTCACAGAGTTGGATGGGATATGAGCTTCAAGGTGCATAACAACTTTACTTTTTCAGAATTTTTTGAAAGAAAAATATTCACTTTCTTCGCTCTTAAAGCTGCATGTCCTGTATTTAATTTTGGAAGTATTCACAAGGAATATTTTCCCATTTCTAAAATAAGACATGATCTCTGGGTTTCTATTTTCTGGACAGTTTTGTGGCTGTATTTCAACAAGCTTTACAAGTATTAACTCTTCAAGGCTACTGATAGGTTTCAGTAAAGGTCCAGGGTTAAAATATTCCAGATATGTAATTAACTTTAAAAAGGACAGACACACAGTCTATCACTTCTTGTACATTAAAAAAAATAAATCGCACAAAAAAAATTAATCACAACAATGAAAGACTGGAAGGGATTTAAGAGCTCACTTTGTCTATTTTTGGTTTCTGGTCAACCCAGATCACTGCAGACAGACTGAAGAAGAAAATGGAGACTCCACAAGCCACCCAGGTAGCTATTTCAACTCATAAGTATCCTTAGAGTTCAAAAGATTTCCCCCAAGTCCAGTCTGAATCATTGGGAAATTAATCGCATTATTTTTCCTCATATCCTTCCCTCTTCTGAACAGAATAAACAATTGATCACCACCTTCTTACTAACTACCCTCTATACACTGTAACACTGTCCCACCCCACCTCAATTTTCTCCATTTTGGCCAGACAATCCTAGCACACTCTAGTGTTCCTGAAAGATTACATTTTCTCAACTGATCACTCTTCTTTTCCTGTTCTGGACTGTCTCTAAATTACCTGTGCCTCTCCAAGTGTGGCATCCAAAACCAGACGCTGTAGTCTAACACAAGGCTTAGGGAAACAGACAGAAAAGTAACCCCCCGTGTCCTGCATATAACAAGGAGACCAGGATAAGGTTTGCCATTTTCTGAATAATTTACTGACTCATTCAATTTATGCTCTGCAATGATGTGCATATCCTTTTCTGAAGTAGTACTGCATACCCAATTATTCACCACTTTGTGTTTGTTAATTTAATTTTTCCTTCCCAAGTGTAGCAGTAGACTTCTGTTTTTATTGACTTTTCTATTGATTGCAAGATATTTCTCTGAGCTACTTTTGAACTCCACTCTGTCAAAATACTTACAAACTTGGTGTCATCTGTAAGCTAAGCAATATTCACAGATTTTGTAAGTGTACTTTATCATCTGAGCAGTTAAAGAAACAATGAATAGAGCTAGGACCAGGACAAACTACTGGAAAAATCTCATTCAAAAGTTCCCTTCTTTGACAGAGATCATTAATAATGACATATTACAACTTAAACAGTTGGGTTTTTTAACCTGCTGTGGCTTTATAATAATTTTATCTATCTTCCTAACATAGGTATGAAAACATAGCACTGGACTGTGTTAGGAGATATTTTTATCTACTGATTTCTGTCCATTTCTGAAAAAGTCACTCTGTCAGAACACCCACCGTCCTTGTTATTTTTCAGATACAGGTGGTAGCTGTTCAGCCACTGCTGCAGCTAGCTCCTTCAGTATTGTAGGGTGAATTTCACCAGCCTCTGCTGGTTTGAATGCATCTTATTTAAATATACTGTAGTCTGTTCTTCTGGTATTCTACATCCTATCCTAGCTAGGATAGGGTTAAGTTTCCCCAGCAGTGGGGGGAAGCTCTAGCTGGGTTATTCAATACCATGCTGACCTCACGTCCTGGCGCCCAAGCGCGTCGGGGGAGAGTCGGTGAACGCGTGTGTTATGCCTTCTCTCTGCTCTCGCTGTTGTATCGGTAGATATCTTGCTCTGTTCATTGTTATTACTGTTATTGTTATTGTTGTTGTTTGTTGTGTTGCTGTTGCACTGTTGTATTAAACCTCTCCTTATCTCAGCCCCGGGGCTTTGTATTTCACTCCCTTTGTGGGGGAGGGGCAGCGGCCACATGGTCTCAGACCCCGGCAGGGATTAAACCACCACAATCCAAAAATTAATAGTATGCACCCACCCAACGTATTTTATGAAGATCAAAGCAAAGAAAATACTTTTCAATTCAGTCTTCACAATCATATCTCATTTATCAAAATCACCATTGTATAGCTTTAGAAATTAATGAATTAATCAACCATGATAGTTCTTCCTTATAGCACATAATAGGGTTTGGAAGTATCCATTCATGTTCATGTAGCTGTCTCAAGTCTAAAACTCACTCTTTCAATAAAATGCCAGAGGAAAAAAACATGCTTATACCAAAATTTGGGGACTAGGGTACCAAAAACTCAAAGACCTGAGAAAAAAAAAGGAGTTACTTTATTGCTGCATTTTACATAAAGAACACACAACATATTTTTTGCTTGTTTCTCAGTGAATATAGTGGTAGATATTCTCTGTACAATACCAAATATTAGGAGTTGCTAGGGAGCGTAGCGTTGGAAGCTGTCTGTTTTCCTGTTGCTTACACTGCCCTGCAGACAGGATACTGGGGTCAAGGAATTCAATCAGTTCCACATCCTCCTGCAGCAGAACTTCCTGTTGCAGGATGGTACGGAGCGTGTCAAATCGAAATCCAACATCCTTACCACAAATGGGCAGGAGAAAAAACAGGCATTAGTGAAGAATATGCAAATTCTTAAAATTAAATTTGCAGAACAAGAAAAACACCCAGACACTCTACTGACAACAATCTACTCCCAAAGACTACAGGAATGTTCCACATATATCACAAGTAGCTACTTCGTTTTTATTAAACTTGCTTAACTTTAAAAACTCACATACTACCTAACAGTTCAGACTTGCAGGATGCATCACACTGACTTTGTGGTCTGACCTAGATAGTAACAATACCTGGAAACATGCCACAGATTATGCCAATATATTTGCGTAAGAATCAGAGAGGTACTATATCTATCAGAAGATCATTAATAAAACAGCAAACACTTTTTTTTTTTTTTTAAGCCATGAAATAATTTACATCATTAACAAACAAAAATTAGAAAGAGTAAGAGAGAGATTAGAAATTAGTCAACAAAAAGTCACCTGTGGACACCATAACAGTAGGGTCAATGCACTGCTCTCAAGCCCCAAGACAAGGCAGTGAAGTCCTCTCCTGCAGGATTCTGTGCCTTTCCCAAGGGAACTTGATCTAAACATGCAATAGCATGGGACTCTGAAGACCTCACACTTGCTGAACTCCAGGCAAACTTCAGGGAGTTACTTGTGGATTTGATGCCAGGATAAGCATTTATTATTTTTTTCACTACAACTATAGCTCTTCAAGACAAATACACAGCTCTTGAAGACAAATGTATCCATCAGAGAAGTCCCCTGAAGTTTTACTTTGCATACTGCACCAAACTATAATTACAGAACACTTCAACTTAAGAATGTCATAACAAAACCCAGTAAACACTGAACACGTGCATCTTTGCATCTAGCCAGATTACAGGACGGAAAGGAGAGTATTTCTGAAAACCCTCCAATAGAAGCTGTTAACAGAAGTTATGACATTTCACAGTACAAAATATGTTTAGTTCTGTCATTGACAGAATGAGATTCTTTATGAAACCATAAGATAGCTAGTCAAAAGTTTAATTCCATACATTGATGTCACTTGAGGTAACTTGCATTCTACTTTTAATGGAAAACATGTTTCAGGATTGTGTGCAAGAGGAAACTCTTCCCTCTTCCGATGCATCCTGTATCATTTCAGTACCCTACTGTAGCAAGCAGCAGGAGAAACATGTTTTCCATATTCTTTGGTTGTGTCTCCATCTCAAGAAAGTAAGGCTAAAAAAAGCTGTTAAGATAACACCTTTGATTCATAGGGGAAGATGGAGAAAGAAAAAAGACAACCAAAGATCGCTAATAAGTTTCAGAGGAAATTTTGTCCTCTTGAGATAAGGGAGAAGAGAGAGCAACTGGACTCGGCAGAACTCTCTGAGAAATGGAAACCCCTAACTTCTCATGTTGCTCAACATCTTTTTTTTTAAGCTACATTTGAAGACATCATCCCTACATCATGTTAGAAAAAAATAAATCAAAATTCTAACTTTTAGATTCTGGAACAGTCTGACTAATGTGACATTTGCAAGCCAGACTAGGAACTTCAAGCAGCTGGGTGCAAGTTAAAGCACATCTCAGACAAGCCCAGGCTAGAGACTGAACTGGCTAGAAAGTGGCGCTGCAGAGAACGGGTGTAAAGGCAGCACAAAACTATTTTTAACTATCTAAGGTAGAACTATCACCCTTCAGGTCTACCCCACACAGGCTGACTTTGGCCCTAAAAGTTCCTGCAGGCTCCAAGGAGTAGGAGAATACAACTCCTGGTGAGGCAGATGGACACCCAGCTGGCTTCTGAACTGCGGAGATGAGAGCACATAGGTAGTACAGAGACCTGTTCTTGCCTCTCCCTACAGCCAGGCTGCTACACAGATGTCACCTGCTCTTAATGGTAACACTGTTCTGAAGCACTGTAATGGAGGTGCCTTAGTTTGCTTCATTTTTCCCAGATGCAGAAGAACTGTGGACAGCAGTGCAGAAACAAATAGGCCAGAATGGGTCCAGGAGTAGTAGACTGCACTGTGGTGGAGTTTCAGCTCCGGCTAAAAAGCTGAAACAGAGGGTGAAGCAATACTCAGATAAAGCTCTAGAGCCTTCTGTCTTGAGCTGTGTCTGCAAGGCACGAGGCTGCAACATATGGACTTTCTCAGTCAGCGTCTCCACGCTGCCTTCTACTGAAGGGGGTAGCTAGGTTAATTCCTTTCAGCTTTCAAGATTTTCTTTAATTTCCCACACATTTTATTTTAATTTCTCTTCCACATTTTGAACATCTTCAACCTGGCTACTGATACTGTTCCTGTTCTTGTGTGCCCAATTTGCCTGGCACAGCGGCTCTGAAAACCAGAATCAATATTATCTGAAGAATAAGTAGAACTCTTAGAGCCAAAACGAACAATACAGACCAAAGATGGTGCTCAGAGGATGAGGTACGGAGGAGAGGAAGACTTGTGGATCAGGAAAGGAAATGGGGAAAAAAAAAAAACAGTGATCACTTACCAGTCGGTGAAGTATGTCATCATTTTTCTTATACTGTAGAAAAGGAAACCAACTTCTAAAGAACTCAACTAGTTTTGACAGGATGCCTTGCTGAAGGGAACAGAAATTATGCCAATTAAAAAAAAAAACAAAGCCAAAAATAAATAAATAACAACAGACAATTCCTTTATTTCTGCATTTGCTTTTCTTGTTAACTCAGACTTAAGTACCTCTAAGGAAGTTTCGCTTACTCTGTCTGGCCTAACTTCAGAGTACGCTAAGGGAACATCTGCTTCCCGTCAGCTTGCCTGTACACAGGCACGTGAAATAAAGCTTTCAGTAACCCCACCTATTTGGAGCATAATGGATTGTTATGTTGTACTGTTAAAAATAACTACAGCTAGAATTAGTTTGATCTCAAGTTGGCAGCTACTACATCAATATGAAAGACTTTCTCACTCCTTGAGGATAAAAAAAAACAGGTTAAATGGCTGACAGGGACTGAAGAAAAGTAAAAGACCAGAAGAGGAACAACCTCTCTTTGGTAGGCCACTGCAGCTTGGAGACAAGGCTCTGGAGGATTTGTGAACAGAGACAGGGAAGAGTGACTGTAAGAAGAGGAACTGTGCCAGAAACTCCCTGTCCCAACCAGCATGTGCTATCAGGTACTTTATCTCCATGCTGCTTCCCATGCAACCTAAATCCACACTTTCATCTGAGCTGTAAACACAACTTTGAACACCACTAATTAGAGGACTCCCTCTCGGTCATCACACATTTTACTCCTGTATCTTCCTAAAATGTGGTGCATGAGAGATTGTAATTAAACACATGCATGATTTGGCTTCATTCTGTAGCCATTCAATGAAAAAAAAATGAGTTTTTGACACACACTATATATCTATTTTCCTCAGACTAGGCTGACAGGAAGTATTTTTCAAAATATTTACTTACACATATTTCATGAATTCTGAGGCCCTACCTCTTAATCTTCAGACTGCTAACCTTCAGACTGCTGACATGCAATACAATCAAACAAAATGCATGCCAAAAAAAAATTAATTGTGGAGCACTTACATTTTGTGGCATACTGTTTCAAAATAAAAAAACCCAAAACCCAAACAGATTATAATAGCTTAATGTATAAAGGGAGTCTGTATTGGATCAGATTCTTCTGTCTCTCCTTCGGGTTTTTTTTTTTTTTTTCCCTTTTTTTTCCCCAACTATAAAGGTAGGAAACAGAAGAGTAAAACCAAGCAACATGAGCTTGAAGCTTTGTGGTTAGCCCTGTGATATCAGCCCGAGAGCCCTCTGAAAGGCAGTGTGAAACAAGTTTGATGCAGCAAGCCAGGGCAGAAGGGCTTTGAGTAACATCAGAAATTGTTACCCTAAATCCCTTATGCCTCAACAATTTTTGAAATAACTTACTTTAGCATCCATTTAGGTAACCTAACTCAAGTTTTTCTTTACGTATGTCTCATCCTTCTATGTTAGAAATTGCAGACCTATGCCAAAAGGAAGTGTTTTTAGGTCAGTGGAGAGACAAAGCAGTAATAGGGGTTTCAAAATGATAGCGAGCTATCCCAGCAATCCATAGTTCTTAGACTGGAATAAATCCAAGTGATTGTATTTTGATGTTGCTCAAGAGCACTGACATAAGTTGGAAGAGGAGAAGAGTATCACAAACTGCAACACTAGGTTATCTTCCAAGTTTCTTGTCAAGTGATGGAAAATAAAACAAAATTTTCCCATTACAATTTGTAGAAAATTGAGATTCAGTAAAGGTCCTTGCTCTGCATCTGAGTTGCAGACAGATACTTCGTTCAGAATTACTTTTCCCTGTACTTTGAAAGCAGAGTACAGAAAGAATTTCCATTTACTATTTCAAATTATGCTTCTTGGAGCCTACCATTTTCAATGCTTAGCCTTCATAAGTCTGGGTTTTTATCATGAACATTTGAACCTACACCAAGGATAATTTCAAACTGCTACCAGCTGAGTAAACTAGACTGTGGAATTACTTAAAAAAACCCCACACTAGTGTGCTACATAAGTAATCTTTTGGTTTATTTTCCATGTTTTAGTTTAAAAATAAAAATCTGAGCTTGCATAAACACTCAACAGGCATGTCAGTGCTTGAAAACACAAAACAAGACAACCCACTGTCTTGGGCTGTGACCCAGTAGAGTACAGTAACACATTAAATTATTCAGATCCTTTGAATAGTGTCTCACAGTTTGCATTCCCATTGGGAGTGTTACTGACAAGTAAAACAACTTTCATCAACACACAAGTCGGGTCATGTTGCCAATGCTTCTGGAGCATTCTTCTTACAACTTTAGAACACCACTCAGTCAAACTCTCTGTAAACTGAATAACAAAGATGTATAACTCCTAACATTGAAAAATATAGCATAGGACATGCACGTTTTAGGTACATTCATTTGAATCTAAAATAAAATTCTAAGGACTATTTATCTCTTGTACAGGATGAACCTGAAATGGCAAACTAGCAGGTATCTAAAATATCACCATTCCCATTGGCACCTTCCAATTCTATGCACTTCAGAAAGAAGATACTGCTAAATATTAAATACCTCCCAACTACCCAGAGCTAGCATTAATGGGTGGGAGCCCTAGACAAAGGCAAAGGACTGGCCTCTCTGCCTTTCCACATCAGATCACCTGCACAGCTACTGAGGGGTAGCCCCAACACAATCCTCAGTAGCTGCCTCTAGCACCAGCCCTGTTCTAGTGATGAAATATTATCACATCTAAGATGGGATAAGGTGTGACAGTATAATAAATTTAAATATTCAGATATGCACAGCCGTCCAGGAAAATGACCGAGAAAGGAAAAAGGTAAATGGGAAGAAACACATTCCTTAAAGATCAAGTAGAATTACCTAAATAGGACTTAATTCCAGAAAACAGGTCTACAAGTTCTTGCAAACAGTGATTTGAGTACCAAATGATCATGAGACCAGATGTTTAGTTGTAACTTTCTCCAGAGATTGGTACAGCCAGAAACACTGCACATGTAAATACTGTGCTAAAACACATCTCTCTACTCCCTCAGATGGGAGCTTGGCATTTCATCAGCCCTCAGAACACAACCTTGAAGCACCTTTACACCTTTTCAGCTCAATGTTCATTAAGACCATGTTCTGATTAAAAAAACCCACCAAAACCACACACACAGAGAACTATAACTCTATGTGCTTCAAATTCAACCGACGCCTCTGCCTTTTGTTAAGCCTGAACCAAGCTCTGCTTAGCAGGACAGCAAGACACAGCAGCAATGTTGTATCAGTCATTAGGAACCTCTTTTTTTTTCCAGATGTGTTTTTTCAGTCCCTGAAGATCCCAAACTACATCTTTGCCTTGCCAAAATCTTGCTGTATGTCACCATATCTGCATCTGCAAAGAGTTCCTACTTGACTGAATACAAGAGGAGTAAACAATCTCAACTCAAAGACAAAGCAATATGCAGCTTTTCTATTTTTATTTTAATAAAGTGTTTAAGGCATTTGTAATCTTGCTTTTCAGAACAGAAGGAAAACGATGTACACATACTAGGCATCAATCAGCATGAACCATCATCTACTCCCTGTGATTGTATTCTGCATTACACTAAGCCTCAACTAAGATCATTTTATGTTAGGACTGTGAGTAGGTACATATTCAGAACTCAGAAATCATTTGTTTCCCAGACATTTTATAATTTCAGTAGACTAGGCCAGCGAAGGTTGAGAGAAAGGAAGTGATAATAGTATCATGTAAAAATGAGGAAATGATTGGATGGGGGTGTAAATGATTTGCCTGTACATCATACAAAAGTTTCAACAGAGCCTCAGATACTCCTAAATCCAGTCTACTTGAAACGTGTGGCCAGCTGCCTCTCCCTCATTCTCTTTCCTTTTGAGACACCCTACCAAAATGGCACACAGAAATCAAACAACAAAAACAGACTTTCCTACATCAGATTACAAAAGAAAAGTGTTAATGTTCCCAAACAGGTACTGGAACAGCAGCAGGAAGAACATATGACATTTTATCACTAGAAATTTCACACAGGTTTCTTCCTTATTTCCACTACATATCCTTGTCTAGACAGAGATGAGACAATGTGAATGTCATCTTAGTATTTGCAAGACATGGACAGCCCATTTTCACACACCCACTCCCTTCAAGGTGCAAGGCAATCCATGACAAATTACTTCTACATCTGACACAATACTGGAGGACTTGCTCCCAACACAACAAAATCAAGTGCAAAATGCTTGAGGGGAAAAAACAGAATACCTGAGGCTTTTAAAAGCAGTATATCTTAATATTTTTGAGGTTTTTAACCCCATGGCACTTTTGTAATAAATGTGGTGGAAATTATATATATGAACACAGCATCATACTGCTTTACTGATTTCCACAAAAGTAATTATGCAAAATAAAGTAATGCAGCTAACAAGTGATAGTCCATGTATTACTTCATAGTAATAAACAGATAATCAGCCAATGAAATACGTCAACCTAATTTTCAATTAACAGTGGTTTAATTAAAGTCTTCCTGCACTAAGCCAGAATAGGTATCTTCATTGTAAATGTACCACAAAACTGCCAATAGTTTTAAAGCTATTTTTTCAAGTGGTTTCTTGAGAGTTATGGTTAGTGCCAGCTGCCAATTCGAAAAAGTAAGGGTAGCAGACCTAATATTTCCATGAATACTTTTAAAAGTAGTCTATATTAAATTATAAAAAATTGTGAGTTAAACCCTGAATTAAATTCAGCCTTGCCTTGTGACCGATAGAAGCAATCATTATTACAAATGTAATAGCTATCCACATCTAGAGTAACTAGAAATCAATTTATTCACTAAATTTAAAATAATCTTACATTAGAGAAACCAGCCAAGGAAGCATGGAGACACTGCAAGAATCACTTCTCCTCCTCCCCTCAGTTAATCTGTTTTCTGGGCTCACAAATCCCCAGCACACTAGACTGGAGTTCTGTATGAAGATCCTTCATAATTTTTTCTACATGATTGCTAACTCTTTGAAAAGCTTTAAACTCTACAAGAACACAGCTGAACAGTACTAAATTTGGGGATTCTTATTACAGTATGATTATTTTTTACAGGCTGTCTAATCCATGTGCTGGGCACACAGTGGTACTTACTGGTCTGCTCAATGTGTACGCACCCTGCATCTTATCTACATGGTCATCTTTGACCAGAAAGTGGGGCATGAGAGAAAGGAGACATAGCACACTTCCACAGGACTGACTACAAGTCTCATAAACTGGGGACTGAGGCTGTGAAGCAAAGTGTGCAGTGCACCTGTCCAACAGGTAAACACAAACTATGCCCAATCTATCCATGAAGATAGACTCCAACAGGACTGAAGACCAAAGCAAAATGTTTCATGTTTTATTATCCTGTCTTTTCAAATGGACTGATGAGTGTGTGAGGAAGCTTATATAGTCTATACAAAGAATGGTTGAAATTAATATCACTATGTGAAAATATGACCCATCAACACTTCTCTGAATACTGCTAGATGAATACTGCAACTTCTAAATTTCCACTTCAAAGACTGTGCATGTCAGTCTTTTCAAGTACACCATACTATTGCAAACATTTCAAAAAACACATTCTTCCCCCAGATCAGAAAAAAAATTGACTGATGTTATCCACATCAATCCACATACTTCTGAATCCTACCCCACCTAAGATCCTACACAGGGCAGAATAGATTAAAAATGCCACAAGAAAAAAATACTTCTGACCTAAAACAAGGGAGGAACAAGAGGGACACGTACAAAACTGGAAAAATGTTGTTGAAATAAAGCCTAACTGTGTCTATTACTCAGCTAATTCCTTAAAGCATCTGAGAACTGAGTAATGGATATACGTCAAGATGGCATTATTTGAGAAAAGATCCTAAGAAAAGCATCAGCTCTCCTCATTTGCCATATGATCCCCCATCCACCAAAACCTGCAAGGAGACCTTCTGGAGATCTCAGGGCCACTCATATCATATTGCCTGTGTTTGGGAAAAACAGGATGCTCTCCCCAGTTCACTGCCAGCCAATTGTGAGGGTGGAACATTGTAGAGCAGAGAAGCAGCAGGGGTTACAAACAAGAGGAAAGGGGTTGTGATCCTCTGATTTGAAGATGGCTGAGGTATAAAGCAAGAATGAACAACACGAAAACTGAACTCCAGTGGAAGGTTAAAAGCCACAGCAGGCAAGAATCAGATGACCTAAGGTGCACAAAAATGGAAGCTCCTGTAGATATGGGGAGAGAGGAGAAAGAAATGGTAATTCTTCAGAGTCAACGCATCAACCCATGAATGCTTTGTTTGGGTTTCTCCCTGTGAGGTGCTGTCCATCTCAGCCTGCAGTGGCCAGGACAGAGAAGTCTACATGGAGGCCTCTTTTTTCCCCCCTGACTTAGCACATAGTGGAGCATGTCCACTGAAAATTGAACTCTCCACTGTGGAAGTGAAAGAGGTAGGCAGAAAATAACTGCTCTTTGCATGCTCCATCTAGGTGCTATGGAGAAGACAGACAGACTACTGAATTTTCAATATACTTGTTGCAAAGAGATTCCTACATTAGCTGCCTCAGGAGAGGCATTTCCTCACCCACACTACAGCTCCTTGTCTGAGTCACACTGCCTGTACACTACCAATAACAGTAAAATACCATTTAATTTTAATATGGAAAACAAAAAATGTGTAGGCTGTAGTAGGTGTTAAATGGCCAAATTCTCAAGCATAATTTTAATAACAAAATGTTTTAAAAAGATCCACAAGTCTTTACTTAAAATGACAGAGAAATAAGAAGTCTGAGCTAATCAGCTGATGATCCTTGTCAGCTGTTACTGTTAGAAAATTGCCATAACCTAAGCACAGTTCTCCTATCTCATTCAGATTGGTTATTGTATTTATACTTCCCAGAAATCCACTTTCTTAATACGTTTTGTCACAGATTAAGCAATATTTAGCAACTGAATGCCAGAGAAGGGCTGGGAACTATAAATATTTTGTTCCAGAAAATTACAGGTTTTATTCCCAGAACATCATGCCAAGCTAACATAATAATATCCAGTAAATAAGACAACTTAAACCACTCAAAAAATTCATTGTCAAAGTCTCTTGCTTCACTAGCTTACATAAGTGCAAAGAAACACTCCAAACTATACTGGTAAACCATGCGTTTCCAAACATACTTGCAGATAAGATATGACAACTGGTTGGGGCTTTTTTTGGTTTTGTTTTCTTTTTTTTTTTTTTTTTTAAATACAGTAAGAAATTCATGTTTATCCCCTCTGATTTTGCCTATTTGAGAAGTAATGTGGTTGTGTTTTGAGAAGAGAAATACTCAGGAACAGGAGAGTGCTCACTTTCTGGGCAGCATGCACAGTCCACTCTTTCTGTCTTTCCGCTGCTGCACATTGCTCTGCCTTCTGCGACACAGATGAACATACTTCAAAATCTGTGTGTCCCAAATCCTGCAGATATTGGTAGAGTGGGGAATTCTGAAAGAGTTAAATAAGGAAAGTAAGAAAAAACAATGTTAAAAATCATTCCCCATTTCCCACAAAACACAACCGCACAAATATAGCAACCACACAACTAGCAATGAATGGACTGAGAGCAGCCCTGCACAGGCCTTTGGGATAGTAGTGGATGAAAAATTGGACATGAGCCAGCAATGTGCACGCGTAGCCCCGAAAGCCAACCATATCCTGGGCTGCATCGAGAAGTGTGGCCAGCAGGTTGAGGGAGGTGGTTCTCCCTCTGGTGAGAACCCACCTGGAGTACTTTGTTCAGCTCTGGGGCCCTCAGCACAAGAAAGACATGGATCTGTTGGAGTGGGTTCAGAGGAGGATCACGAAAACAATCACAGGACTGAAACACCTCTCCTATGAGGAAAGGCTGAGAGAATTGGGGTTGTTCAGCCTGGAGAAGAGAAGGCTCCAGGAAGACCTTAGTGTAGTCTTTCAATAATTAAAGGGGGCTTATAAGAAAGACGGAGGCTGACTTTTTACCAAGGCCTGTCGTGACAGGACAAGGGAGAACACCTTTAAACTAAAAGAGGGAAGATTTAGATTAGATATAAGGAAGAATATTTTCACAGTGAAGGTGGTGAGACACTGGCACAGGCTGCCCAGAGAAGTTGTGGATGCCCCCCTCCCTGGAAGTGTTCAAGGCCAGGTTGTTCAGGGCTTTGAGCAACCTGGTCTAGTGGAAGGTCCATGGCAGGGGGGTTGGACTAGATGGTCTTTAAGGGTCCCTTCCAACCCAAACCCTTCTGTGATTCTATGCAACTGGAAAAAAAAAATCCCACAGTTAATAGCAAAGAAGCCAGAATTTTACTTTAAATATCCCCCTTAAGTTTTATCCTGACCATAACGAACAAGGCTGTAAGACAGTCAACATACAAAACAACGTGATGAAAAATAAGCATGCAACCAATCAAATCTTTCCACAGCAATATTTTTTCTAGGTTATCTGATAGGGTTCTTTAGCTTATAACTTACATGTTTTCAATAAATAGTGTATTGGGTAATATATTTTAAAATATTATTGTGTGACTTCTGAACATTTAATGACAGTTTTCCTAAAGTTTATAAAAATTGAATAGACTATACTTTGAACCACTTCTACTGAAACAAACTTTAAAACTAGAGCACTTTTCAAACTTTAATAAATGAAACCTCAGTGTAACCTGACTAGGTACCTACAAAGTGTTTTACAGAAATGGAAAAACGAGTTAGAAAAAGGCTTCTGCTCTCTCCAAGGACGGTACTAGCACTTCTGGCAAAGGAGTATCACAGTTATTTAAAAAAAACCCACAAAACAAAAAAAGACCCAACCCAGCTTTTTTAAGCTGCTGACAAAACTACTAATTTACAAAAAGTTCTTAATAAAACTTCTTAGAGAAAGTATGGAATTCTGATTGCCAGAAAGTGGGTTTTTACATGTTTAGATAGTTATCTGTATAGACTTCTGAAATTTCTTGTTGTCACCTACATTAGATACCTAGATTTACTTAACTCTTATTTTTCTGTTTGCAACCACATATATGGCAGTATCTAAGACAGATTTGACAGAAAGGACATTTATGCTAACTCCAGTTCTACTCAGGACACGTAAAGAGACTTCGTTTTTAAGAAAACCTCTCAGCAATCAGTCTTAAATAGCCTAGTTAGTTTGGGATGCATTCTGAATGCTGAAAAATTTTATCAACATCCCACACTAGTCTGTGAACACTAGCAAACTGCATAGGAAGATCACAAACAATTTTAAAAATCATAACATACTATCAGTAACAAAAATACTGTAAATAAAAATTTAAAACTTTACAGTAAATAATGCACAGAAGTCTGCAGAAACAACCACCAACAGAACATCTACTACAAATTGTTACATTAACTATCATTATCTTTCTGGTGTAAATTGCAAAGGTGGCCCATCCACTACAACTGTGTACCAATATGGCCAAATCTCAAATGACTGCTTGCCATACAATAAAACTTGGAAGCAATCATTTGTATTAGCTGACAAATTAAACTTGTTACCTCTAGGGATTTTTTTTTAACCCCATCACCAAAGTACTATTTTGATCACTTTTACCTATTTAAAGTATCAAAGTCACAGTTTGCACACTCTGCTTGAGTTACTCACAACACATTCAGCGTCCAGTCATTACGTGAAACTCAAACATTCGTACCAACTCACAGGTACAGACAATACCCCTCACCCACAACGACAATGATTGTGCAAAATATTAGGACAGGTTAATGACTCACTTCCTTGTGGGAATTTTTCCAGCGTGACAATTCAATCTTTTTTTTTTCTAAGTACCCTTCCCTCATGGTTAGGCTTCTGTTTCAAATGCATCTAACTCTAATTAAACAATGTGCTGTTCTGGACTGCCTGGAAAGAAGGTATGTTCCTCCTTAATGAGAACATGACACTGTACCAGAATTACTTAACTAAAATGGAAAAGAAAACATAATAGAGTAGAATACTTCTCTTATTTAAGACACTGTTAAATTCACTTAATAACTTCAGGACAAAACTCAGAATGCGAATGGATATGCATGACCTTGTCTTCTTAAAAAAGTTTTCATACAGAGCCAGGCTGTGCACTGGCAGTGCACCTGGAACAACCTGAACACTCTAACATGAGAGGCTTTAGGGTAGCATGGAGATTTCAGCCAGAACCAGCCAGAATTTTTCCCATTTAGACAAAGACACATAGACAAAACAGTGAGTGAACAAAGAATGTTTTATTCAAAATCATAGTTCGATGCTCGCTCCAGGCAGGACTCCAAGGAAATCATATCCTGGCTCTTGGCAGACCTGTCCATCATCTTGATCATACTTGTCACAAGCAAGGCCAGCCATCATCTGACACATGACTATTCTTGTACCTTACTGGTACTCACCTATATACAGACAGCTCACAAAATAAACTAAATATACCGAGGAGTTTTTCCACTATATCTCAGGGTGAACCTTGCTTTGGGGTCCATGATGAGATAATCTTCTAAAAGCTCATCAAGAAAACCGGTCTAATGCTGCTTAGATTGGTTCCATTTCCCCATAAAAATGGATGAAGGAAGGCAGAGAGAGAGACAGACAGAGACTATGTCCACTGAAGACAGAATTAGCTAAAATCCTGAATGCTACATTTAGTAAGTGAAATATTGCATAGATGTAAGAATGACCAATTCTCCCCTCTTACTGGGTATCTGGCAACATCAAAACCTTCCATCTAACTGTAATTAGTACATTTTCTACTCTACAGAAATAAATACACTATCTCTCCAAATGTTAATGAAACTTTAGTCCCTAGCTAGGATGGATAATTTTATTTGTTCTTGTAATCGAGGTGGAATACAGGCACTTTACTAGGTTTTACATAATTCCTTTTGATTCACTTTTTGAAAGTTTTACAGGGTCTCATTATGGGTAGATCTGCAATTGTTTATCACTGCTCAGAACCAGAAATCAGTTTTCTGATTATTGAGTTAGCAAATGATCACTGATTGAAATTTAACTTGAATATTTATCACATATTCCTTCAAGTACATAAGGATTCTCCTCTTTCAGTTTCTCAGAAAGTACTCTGGCTACAATAATCCTCCTTTAACACATTTCTCTGGCTCCCCATGCTTTCTCTTTCCCATTCTTTTCTAAAAGATTAGTAACATAATTTAAGTACCCACTGGAAAACCTCATTTTTTTATTAACTCAAATGACCAAGAACTATACTGTGACTAAATTCCTTTATGCTGTAAGTAAAATCACATTGTTGCCCATTCTGAATACATTAGTAGCCTGCAAGATGTGGGCAAAGAAAGCACTGAATAAGAAGTGTGTTGAGGCCCTTGTGAAATTAGATTATTAAGAACCTTAATGAACTGAACATAAAATTCTCCCATTAAGAGTGAGGTCTCTTGCGTAGCATACTCAGCTGTACATTTTGCTCAGAAAATTTGAAGATTACACTCCTATCAGAAATATCACTGATGGCATCTATACATTGGCCTGTGCTAACATAAACACACACTATTTATTTATTTATTTACTGCTCAACTTTAACTTCTACTGACAAGCCTGTCACCGGTAAAGCTGTTTGGTCTGTATAACTCACTGATGATGTATCCACCAGTCTACAGCGAATTTCACCCATGACATATGTAAGTAATGGCTAGAAGATCCAGTAAAAGAATTTTAAAAGGTTGAAGGGTAGATTTTATGTATGTGAACATGAAAGTTCCAATATTATCAAAGAATCAGAAAATTAATAATGCAACTACAGAATCGCAATAAGATACCATTAAAATATCCTATTCTATATACTGTTTGTTTCAATACAAGAAAGTATTATATTTAATGCTTACAAAGCATTTTTCATCTGCACAGTTTTAAAAACCATAATTAAATCTCATAATGTGTCTGATATCCCACAAATTATAGCTCTGAATTTCTAGCTTACATCCTTACGCAAACTTCTCACTCCTAAATTCATTATTTCCCATAAAAAAGACCACAGATATGCATATATTCCTGCACATGCACTTCTGTAAGAAAAGTTCCTTGGTTTCAATTCAGCCTGTCATTCATCAGCATTGTCAGGCTCAGCTGTTTTCACCTGCAAATACAATGATAATATTAAAAAAAAAAAAAAAAATCTACTTCTTGATTGGGGGAAATAGAAGAGATCTGTTTTTTTTCCTCCCAATTTTCTTTGCCCAAAATTCATGCATTCTTTTTTTCAACAGTCCAACATTAAAAAAAAAAAAAAAAAAAAGCAACTGATTTTACATTTCTGCATATATTATAGATACTATACTTTTAGTTTAAGAAATTCAGGATATATGAGAAAGTTTATCCTTGCAAGCAGTAATAGGTTGTAATGTAAAAAAATATAATTCAGACTTGAGAGAAAACTTTTATGTTAGGATGTGAAGTAAAGGGACAGTAAGGTTGTTTCAGTGGATGGTATGAAAAGGAAATTTAAAATACAAAATCTCATCTTCCTAGCAATACAGTACCATATTATTCTGGAAGAATCTATTTCCATGTATTTATGAATCTTTAATTTCAACCACTCTCAGATAATAACTAGAATAGTTACTATTACTCATGTTTGACAGTCAGGTTTGTTTATTTATTTCTAGTTGTCTCTGATAGAATAACATGGTAATGAATCATTTACAAAGTAGAGAAGAAAAAAAAAGTTAATAATTCAGCTTATTGTTATGTTACCATCATACTATCAGTTACTGATGGGAAATATCTAAAGTAAGTGAGGATACCAAGACAGGATTTTTCAGCAATATGCTGTATTTATTTCTGAAGTTTCTTCTAAGTTTCTTCTTCTAAGTCACTTTCTGAGACCACCTAGATACAAGAGACAGGCATTACATTTACAGCCAGGGAATTTTTTTATTATGTTATTTGTCCAAAATGTGGGCTGGAAATATAAAACAGTTCCAGGACAGACAGAAAACAAAATGTCATTATTCTTTGGTGTATTTCATACAGATTATACATGGAAAATCTTGTTAAGTAAAGCAAGGTAGTCAGAAACTGTTGATGTACTGAGTAGGAATATACTTTTTGCAAATTTTAAGAATTAGGGTTTTCTGGGGACTGAGCAGAGACTGACAACAAAAGACACTTATCTTTCTATGACTTTTCTAATTCACTACAGTCAGTCATATTGCAAAGCCATTCAACTGTAACTAGATATTTATAGTATAGGTTTATATAAGCTCCCATTTCCAGAATCAAGAAAGAAAATCCTTTCCTCCTCATTCATAACTCCCTGAGCGTATTTATATTAGATACATACTACCAAAATTTGTTTAACTCACATACATATGTTTAATTACAACTCTCCTTTCTTCATTGCTGAAAGTGGTTGAGTCTCATTCTAAACTCAAGATATATTATGCAGAATTAAAGAACAGTCCACTAAATCAGTTTTGTTCTTTAACCCTTTCTCAGTGCTTACTTTAATGCCACTGGCCATACAGCACTTACTTGGTTGTAAAAAAAAAAAAAAAATCAATCACCTAAACTGAAGACTAAATATCATGTTTGCAACTCTAAGCCTACAGTAAAAATAAATACAAAAAAACCAAAACCAAGCCAAACGTTAAAAGATAATCAAACATATAACATTGCCTACTGCTATGTCATGGAAAGGTTGTTATAGTAGAGAATTCCCTAGCTTCAGGAAAGAGCTTACTTTTGATAGATGTCTACTCAAACACTTACATCTATAGCAGCCTTGTAAGCACAGACATTGCACTTCAGTATGTGAGGTATTTTGTGTGTATTCTGAGAAAAACCTTTGCAATCACAAACCAGATTAAGACACTGTTAGCTTTCATAGTCTTGTTACAATAGCAGCTGAAAATCAAAGCCACACCCAAATTATTTTTGCTGATGCATCATGAAGTAAATGACTCAGGATTTCTCCATTAAAGGCAGGGGCTTCCCACACCCAGTGCTCTTTACTATGATAAAATTTACCACCTAGTAAACCCCTACTCTAGTTTCCAACCATAGCTAATGGAACAGATGAACCTTAAAAGTAATATTTAATGCCACTTCACAAAATAAGAGGTTTAAAGATCTCTTCTTAAAATATGTATATGTTTTTCCAAAGCTGAGGTTTCCACTATGCCAAAACCACTGAGGGAGCCTAAATCACCTCCAAAATAGGTTATAAATTATCAACTAAAAGAAAAAAAAAACAAGAAATATTTCTATCACAGTGACAGCAAAGTCTAAGATATGCTGAACAGGTGGCTAAACTCAGAACAAAATAAACAGTATTGAAATCTCACCCCGCCTCTCAAAACACAGATTTGAAGAAGTTGAGCTAACACTCACAGACAGCGCGATCTTTGTCTCCTGGAAGAGGGTATTCCATTTTTCTCTTCGGTACCGCTCCCATGCACCTGAGAGAATCTCACCCGCCTCCCCGTTTCTTTCCGCTTGTCCCTCCAGGATGACCCGAGCCGAGGATGAGAAGCAGCTGTCAGTGTAATTGCACCTGTGCCCCTCCACAGTAGCATTTTCCTGACGGCATCAGCGGATGCAGTTTGAAACTTCCCAGGACTGTGCGATTTCTCCTGACTAATGTGGCTTTCTCACTGGGGGGAGGGAGACGAGGATGACAGATTGCTAAAGGCTTTTAAAAAGATACTGCTTGAAAGAATTACTGCACATCGATCTTCTATATAGCCATTAATAAGACCTTCCAAGCAAGAGTATTTAAAAGCCTTGGTCATATTCTCCTGGCTTGTAACCACCTCCTCCTGTGCTCCAACTGACAAAGATCCAGGCACTGACAGGGCTAATATTAGACAATGAGTTCAAGGCAGCGAAAGAGTCATTTAAATTTCCTATTCTGCTTTCACTGCCACAGGAGCATAGACCTCTCCAGCACTACTGTACCACTTGTTTTAGAAGCAGGCTCTCAAGAACTTCTGAAGCCATTAATCTGTTACTGTTCCCAGCTATTTTCTGCACGCACCCACATGTCCTGAAGAGTTAGGAAAGTTTTATAGTCTGTGTATAGTTCTGTATCACTGGATCTATAACGTAAGGAAGCTTTTTCCTTTGCATTTTCAATGGCTGCTTGCACATTACTGCCATTGTGGAAAAATCTTAGAAAGAAATATTATGTACTAGAAAAAGCCCTGAAACTCACTGAGAGCTCTGGATTATTTACCTGTTCAGAAGTGGACCTGTGAATACAGGTGAAAAGCTGAGCAGGACCTTTCTGAAAACGACAGAGATGAAGAATACCTGAAAAACTGGAAGTGGTAAACATCACCTTCCCTGAGGATGGGGTAACAGGCCAGCCAGACTCTATACCTGGAGCTTTAGGTGGGAAGTCACTGATCACACAGGTCATTGGCCTAGCCTGATACAGGAAAACTGGTTTGGTTTATAGCAGTTACTAACAACTCATAGATTTTACCCTTCACTTACATTCAAAACTAAATTAATGAAATTAATGCATCTGACTGGTAAAACTTGTGGAATATTTCAGAAACATTTTGGAAATCTCTTTAAAACACCAGCTCCAAAGAATTAACTTGTTTATCCATTGTTAATTCTGACTCCTAATGGCAACACACTATAAGCAAACATCTTGACTGAAGTGAAACATATGCAAGAAACAAGAGACATTATAAAGCCTAAAAGAAAAGTACAGTGAGTCATTTCTTTTATTCAAGTGTCTTAAGGAAGTTGATTCCTGACTTGAAGTTGTGAGAGCAGTACTGTAGTATTAACCCTCCTGTAAATGTGACCCCAGAGTAATTAACACAGAGGAGGGTTAAAAAATTTTTGGACCAACAGACCTCAAAATTTACTATGGATCATCATGTACTTTTATCTTCAAATTTTCTGTTAAAAATAATAAAGGCAATATGGGCTTACACACCATACAGCCCATTTAATACTTTTCTCTATTCGTCCAGATACAACATTAGTGTTATCCAAAAACACCTGATGAGTTTACCTGGCCTTTGCAACAACCAGACTGTTCTTTATACAGTTTTAAGCTTGCAGTTTCTTTTATTTTCTCTCCAGTATCACCTGCCTCACAGTCATGTGATGAAAAGGAGTACAGCCTGTCTGTCCTCCCCTTCCTTAGCGGACTGCTGAGAAACAAAATATCCCAAATAGTCCATCCGTCACTAGTCCAGGTGCCTCTACAGTACACTGCAATTTGTAGCAGAGATAATCAACCCAGGCTGCATTTACATGGTCAATTTAATCAGCCATTACCAGTGGGTGCAGATGGAAGCTGCAGTACCATTTTAGAACACTAATGGTAATATTTATACAGCCAAATGGTGAGATGGAACAAGGTACTGATCTGGTTGTAAAAAAAATAAAAGCCACCTTTTTTTTTTTTTTCTCTTTCTCTTTCTTAGCCAGGTTAGTTTATAGTCTAATCAGTCTCCTGAGCCAGCTGACAGCATCACTCACAAATCCAGGTGCCAGCATAAGGAAGAAGATGAGAATAAACTGGAAAAGAGTCAAGCCTGAATACCTCTCCGACAACAGCCCACTCTTCAGGCAGACAATGCATAGTCTCAGAACCAGTTCATCAGAATGACAAGTAAACTCTGGTTTTGACAGAACTGTGTATTTAAAATTGGCTTTATTTCATGCATATATATATATAAAATGAGAGTACTACATCTTTCATCCACTCAATATTCAGTGAGAAAAATCCTGTTGAGGGAGCATTACTAACACTACCATTGAAGTTATGTCAGTGTTCTTTTTCAGTTTCTTCTTTTTCCTAATGTATAATGTTTGAGATGTTATTTTTTTGAATACAACATTTATAAGCCTGATGCTTGACAAAAATCACATTACTTTGCAAGTCCTAAAATTTTCAGGTTTTTGAATGAATATGACTTAAAATTTTCATCACAACAAAAGGTTTCTGAGGTTAGGTTTCCTGGCATTTTCATTTGGTTGTTTCATTTTTTAAACAAAATAATTTTAGAACAGCTCAATTTAGGTGGAGAAAGCATTTGTGGAAACAAACACCACTGAGTGTTCTGATAAAAGCTACGTTTGGTTTAAAAGGGTTCAGATAAGCATCTCCATTTAGTGATGCCCCAGTATTCTAAGCAAAGAAATATCTTATTTTAGACATGTTTTACTATTGTAGGCACACAGTGAACACATCAGCTAAAGGCTGTTCTGAATATAGTTGTATTATACTGGGAAATGGTAGTGCCTCTTGCCAGAATCTTTCTTAAATCTTACAGAAATCTGCATATCAGAACATTCTATGTAGTCACCGTCCATGCCCCTCAGCACCAAGCAGCATCTTGGCTTGTTGCCTAAATAAGCAGTGAGATGCCTTCCTGAACCTGACATTTGAACGCATTATGATGTTGCCCAATATTTCCCAAGTACTTCTGTCTCATATCCCTCCTAAACGGACTCCACCATTCCTACCTCCTCCCCACACAGGCCAGACCCAGTGCCATGTAGTTGCCAGCTCTGCTGAGCCCTGGTGCTTCCTTTCTCTCTCAGGATGGCATGCTGCTTGTAAAGCACTTCTCCACTGTTTTCAGAACTCATTTTTCACATTAGCTTCTTCCACTACAGGAAGAAGATAGAGAACGCAGACCATGTCTTGGCCAATCCCTGGAAAGAGTAATTCCATTTCTGTGCATATTTCCCCCCAATGATGGGAAGATGACAGCTTGAGCAAGGGCTGGCTGTGAAATGAAAGCACCTGTTATACATTCAGAATCTTTGTTCCAAGTTTGTGGGTTCCAATGGTAGGTTCAGTAGAGCTGTGTTCAATATTTCACATAGATATAAACTTTTGAATTTGGACATGAGATTTTTGACTCTCTTTGTGTTCATTCCCAGCTTGTTTTCTTTTTACATGCAGATTAGTATGGACTCTGAGATTGGGTGCAGATAGATGAGCCAAAGAAAGTCTCATTTTGTTAATTTGGTATTATTCTCCCATTTGCACAAAACAAAATTTGAAGTCAGGAAAGATACATATACAATTTATATTGTATTTTTCAGTCTGGGATTTCTAATGGGACAAACAGTAAATCCCAAATTTAAAAGTCTGGAGTCATACTAATGATCAGATCTTCTAGACCTAAAATAAAAGATTAGATTCCCTACCATCATGACACTCAGCCAGCCTTTAGTGGGGCTATTCCTTAACATGTATTTCCATTAGTACTGAAATAGCTAACGAATAGCAACTTTACGTAAATAAGAACTGGTTGTAAGAATGGCACAAGATTCATGAGTCAATTAAAACAATGCCTCAAGTGAGGAGAGTTTTCTTTCCTAACTAAAAAAAAAAAAAAAAATCAGAGATGTTTATGGCAATGAAATTAATTCAATACTACATTTTACACAATTCTACATGCAAGGCCTTATATTTCAAACACTGTGTATGAAAAAGCCCTTAAAAATAGAAGGTGGTGGAAGTTTGACATTGCACTAAAAAAAAGGAGATTTTGACATGCACAATCCGATGAAAAATCTTGCATGGATTATCTTTCTTCTGCAAACACAGCATTAAAATGGAAAACAACAAATGTCAGCTCCAATTCTTCCACCAGAACCATACAGAACATACATCTGACACATCCAGGAAGACTTTCTGGGATTAGGTTCCAACAACAGAACAACAGGCTGAGTGAACCTGAAGGAGGAGCATCTCACACATGAGGAAAGGCTGAGAGAGCTGGGACTGTTCAGCCTGGAGAAGAGCGGCTCGGGGGATCTCATCGATGTATGTAAATACCTGACAGGAGGATACATAGAGGATGGAGCCAGGCTCTTCTCAGTGGTGCTCAGTGACAGGACCAGAGGCAATGGGCAGGAACTGAAATACAGGAGGTTCCCTCTGAACATCAGAAAACACTTTTTCACTGTGAGGGGGACCAAGCACTGGAATGGGTTGCCCAGAGAGGTTGTGGAGTCTCCATCCTTGGGAAGATATTCAGAAGTCAACTGGACATGGTCCTGTGCTCTAGGTGGCCCTGCCTGAGCACGGAGGTTGGACCAGATGACCTCCAGAGGTCCCTCCTAACCTCAACCACTCTGTGATTCTGTGAGCATAGCCTTAATATCTATCCACATGTGAAAAACAAACTTGCACAAGCTCATTAAAATATAGGACAAATGACTCAGCTGGAAGCAGAAATTGGGAACTGAAAATGCACTCAAAGAGCAGTGTTTGGATTACCTTCATCCCAGTGTTCTGAAAGAATGGGCACAGGAGATCAGAGATCCAGCAGAAAGGATTTTTAATAAATCTCTAAACTCAAAAGTGGAAAAAAACTAACATAGTGCATACATTTACAAGGAAAAAAAAAAGGCAATCAGGAGTATGTCAGGCCTATGAATCTGATCAAAAGTCAGCATGCTACTGAGAATAATTATTATTTCTTGCAAAATTCAAAGACAAAGAAGAAAACAGATGATCATCAAAGAAGATATCACATGGGTTCACCAGAGGAGGATTGTGCCAAACTCACTCAACATCTTTCTTTGACGAGACATTTAATTTGTCTAGATAAAGGAAATGCAGGAAGTTTATATGGACTTTTTATACTGTGCCATATGATGTATGGACTTTTGATACTGTGCCACATCAGTTAAGATGAAAAAGATGGGAAAGGAACCAAATATGTAGATGGCAGAGATAACTGGGTTATGCTGAACGGAAAGCTATCAGATCAGAAACAGGTTACTAATGGAGTTCCTAAAGAATGAGTCTTTGGTCAAAGCTTTTGAATTTTCTTTAATTAACCTTATAACAAAAAAAGCATGCCAACAAAATTTCCCAATAACATCAAGTATCATCATATATGCAGAAAAGGATTGAAGCATCATACAAAAGGAACTGGATAACCTTGAGTGGGCATGCAATTTAACAGTAGACAACAGCAAGACCTTACAGAGAGGGATTAATAAAAACAAACTCTCCAATAACGCAGAAGCTGTTCACAAAAATAAGGACAGACATTAAGTGGTTACCCTATCACATCACATTACAACAAGTCAAACAGTATGAAGACTTGAAAAAGTTGTTGGCAGTCCGAGGATACAAGAAACAAAGTATTCCCAGAAGAAGCACATGAAAATAGTTGTACAAGACCCCAGCAAGAACACCGATTACCATGCTGCAAACTCAGGTAACTAAAGATGAACTCAAACTGGAGTAGATGTAAAAAACCCCAACAAACAAACAAACCAAAAACCAAACAAAAAATGAAGAAGAGGAAAATCTGTTTTGTAAAAGGAAGCTAAAATATATTGGATTATTCAGTTTAGCAAAATTCTTAGCCCGGATAAGATTGCTTTCTATGAATACATGAGGAGAGGTAAATTCTAGAGAACTATAAGAACTATATATGCTAATGGACAATAGTAGCAGAAGTGCGAGTAGGTATATAGTGGCCATCAATAAATTTCAAACCAGAAATTAGATGTCAGTTATTAACTGCCAAAGCAATGAAGTTCTCATATAGTCCTCCCACTGCAATAATGATGCAGGAATTTAACCAGTTTAAACAATGAGCTTCTTTAATTTATACATTTAAAAAAGAAAAAGAAAACAGGGAGGAGATGTTATTGTCCAAACAACAACAAAAAAAACCTAACACAATTCCAGTCTCATATCAAAATAGACAAAACACTGCAGTTTTCCAGAGGACTTGGGTACACTAACTACAGGTAGTGTGCACTGCAACTACAGCATTCTGTCTTCTAGCCCATTTTGTAAAAAACTCATCTCAAGTAACTTAACATCAAATTTCCTATCTCATGGTCTCCCTTAATAAATTAAGGCAGACATTATTAAAGAATGCCATTCATCATTCCTCCACTTTTTAGTACATTCTGCTCTACCCCACAACAATTTTTAATTTGATACACTGCTAGCAGACGAGCTCAGGCCAAGCGTATCAGGGGCACCTCTGTGTTTCTTGGGTTCTGTTTCTTCCCCTCAATATTTGTAGCATTTTAATTACAAGAGCAACTGGTTGTAACAAATGCAAGAACTGAAATGCTGAGGACTATACAGTGGGTGAATGAAAATTACTGGCTGCTGTAGGAATTAATTTATAAACTGGGCAGAGTAAAACGCCCATCATTCATTATTGTTCAATCACAGTGATCTGCAATGGCTCTTGAACTGGATGGAAAACACTGCTTTCCCAGGGCAGTGATGCCATGTCTGTGCTTCCCTTCCTCCCTTCCTTTTACATTAATGTAAAAGATACTCCAATAGTGAGAAAAATGATCAGTCCATAAATATCTATCAGTGGGCTATCATATGTTTGATGCTGCAAAACTGGTAATGCAGACAGCTGTCATGGATGTGTTCAGGGCCTGCTGGACAGGGCTATGACCTGAAAAATGTGCAGAAAATATCACCGTGCATAACTGTCATGTGGAACAGGTGAAGCATACCCCACGTGTTTCTTTTCCCTCTCCTACCCATTCTGTTGTGTGTGAAAAACATGAAAGACTACTCCTTTCCTGACTATGCATTTGTTAGCACACCACGACTGCTTATAATATTGACTGATACTTTGCTCACATGAGCTCCAAAAGCACAGAGGAAACAGTTGTTCACAGTAACCTAAGTCTGAGAGCTGAAGACCTCCTTGCAACAGTGACTATTGAAGAACAACATAGGAAGTGACCTGCTGAGCTGCATAAAAAACATAGTTGCTTACCAGAAACCACAAATAATTAATGGGAGAGTTTGGGGCCCAAGAAAAAAATTAAAATAGTAATTAAAAAATAAGCACATTGTAGCATTTACTACCCAAATACTTTTAGGCGCCTTGCTAATTCCCATCTGTAGTTCATCTGTGTGGAGTATGTTCATAATTCTCTGTTGAACCTTTACTTTAGAACAGCATGAACCCTGTTGAGCACTTCTGAAGATAATTTTTGCAGGTATTTCAAGGTGCCCGTTATTATCAGCAGGTATCTCACCCAGCTCTGCACCCCAACCAATCAAAAAACCCCTGTATTTTTCCCAGTGTTGCTTATCTGTTGTTATAGTTGTACCTTAATACATGAAAGATACATTATGTCACTCAGTATACCTGTGTATATATAAATATACACACACACACATACATACTTGATACAGCACCATATCAAAGAGCCTTTCCTAGTGATGAAAATCAATTCCCAAAATGCAAAGAAAATAGTGACGTGCATATGCACATGGAAGGGAGATCTTTTACTCCCTATGCAGCAGAACTTTTTCAATCAAAACTGTAACTGCTGCACAAACTGAAGAACTGTGGAACTGTAAAACGAGTACCACTTTCACTGAAGAAGGAAATGCAGAGGGCAGGCATTGTACCTGTGAAATAAACTCTCACCAGGGATTTACGCCATTAAAGCAAGTGATTTAACATAGCAGTAATGTAAATAACAGATTTTGTTAGGATTCAAGGTTGGTTGTGGATAAACAAAACTTTGTGGTGCAGGCCAAAGCCATATACAGGTAGTGCTTATGCAGCTGAGAAGAAATCATTCCTTATGTAAGGAGCTTTTTGCATCCTGGTAAAACCAGAAGCCTTATAACTATTATAATAATTAATAATTTTAAAGTCAGTATTTCTCTAGAACCACTTTCTCTGTACACCTGCAAAAACAGGTGTGCCCTCCACAAAGATGCAATTACATTTACCTGCTGCAAACTGATCTGATTTTGTTACTGAACTGCAACAGCAGATATATTGAGCCACTTGTTTCAAATAAGGCCAAGATAGTACTGTGGCCGCATTAGCTAACAAGACATGCAATATAACTGTAAAACTTTTATGCAAACCCTGGAAATAATACAAACACTAGAAAGATACGGTAGTTTCAGTATTTACAGGGCACGCTGAAATGCACCTTTCACGTGAAGTACACTGATTGAGAAGTTGGGTTTATGAGCTACACAGAGGGTTTACTACCTTCGCCCCGATCCCAGGGTCAGGGCAGAGCCGTGGGAAGCCTCACGCACGCCCTGTGCTCTCCGCACCCGCGGGTACACGGATGTGCCGCCGCGACACCCCACGCCGCCAACCCGGCCGGCCCTTTACCCCTCCTCAGCCCCTAACGGGTCCGACGGGCCGGCGCGGGCGGCTCTAAGGGACACGGGCCTCCGAGATGCCTCACCGAGATCGCAACGCCGACAGCCCGAAACGCGGGGACAGGCAGCCCGGCAGCCGCCGACCCGCGCAGCCCCCGCGGGCCGCCGCACAATGGACCGCCCCTTCCCCGGCTGCTCCGGCCCCGGCCCGGCTCCCTCTCCCGCCAGCGGTCCCGCCCTCGGCCTGCGCGGAGGGGCGCGGTGCGGCTCCGGCCCCCAGGCTGCTCGGGAGCGCAGGACACCCCATGCCGCCTCGCCGGTCCCGGCGAGCACCGCCCCAACCCGCCGGTCCCGCCGACTCCCTCCCTCCCCCGCCCGCCCGCGGCAGGCGCTACCCCCGGCCGGGCCCCGCGGCCGCCTCACGCCCAACGGTCACCTCGGCCCGCCCGGCGCACGCCGCCCCCGGGGGCCGCGGCGCAACGCCCCGGCGAGGGGCGGAGAGACACGGGCCCAACCCGCCCCGGGTCGCCCCCGCGCCCACCTCAAACACCACTTCTTCGTCAAACTCCGGTGTCATCCTTCTCCGCCATGCCACCCCCTGGGGGCACGCTGGGAAACGGAGTCCGCCGCGCGGCCGGCGGCCCCTCCCCTCCCCGCCCGGCCCGGCCCCTCCCCTCCCCGCCCGGCCCGGCCCCGCGAGGCGCCGCAGAGAACCACAGCCCCCAGAAGGCGCCGCGAGCGCCGCTTCCGGGCGCCCTGGGGCGGTGCTGGCTGGGGAGGGGTCGGGCGGGGGCGCGGCCGCGCGCGGGGGGGCGGGGCGGGGCTCGGGCCCGGTAGGGGGCGCCGCTGGTCGGCGGCGGGCGCTGCTGGCGCTGACCCTGCCGGCAGCCGCGGGGCGTTATGCGGCGGCGGGCGGGGGGGGTGGCGGCTGCTGCTGCTGCTGCTGCTGCTGCTGGGTGGCGGCGCGGGGGAACAATGGGCTCCTTCTCCTCGGCCCTCAGAGGGGCCGTGGTGTAAGGGACGAGGGGAGGACGGCGCGGCGCGCAGGGAGCACTATGAGCTCCGCCGGTGAGTGCCCGCGGAAAGTTTGCGGAGCGGCGGTTTCCGCCCGCCCAGCGGGCAGTCCGCATGTCCCCGCGGCCGGAGAGCCTCGCCTTATCCCGGGGCGGCCGGCGGGGCACGGCGCCGCGGCGGGGGGGAATGACGACGGAGGGGCAGCGCGGCCGCCCCGCGGTACCGGTGCGGGACGGGAGCCGGAGCCGCCGCCGCGGCGCTCCTCGTCCCGGCGGCGCAGAGCGGTTGCGCCCGGCTCTGCCCCACCGTGGCGGAGGCGCCGGGCGCTGCGTCCCCCCCTCGCCAGGGGGAAGCGCGGGGGGCGAGCGGGGGTGGGAGCCGCAGCCCTTCTCCGGGGTCCGGTACGGGAGCTCCGCTTCTTCTCCCCCCCCCCCCCCCGCCCCGGCACGTCCTGCCCCGGCGCTGCGCTCCGCTCCCCTTCCCGGCGTGGGGCTCCGGCCGCTCTCGCGTGTCCGGCGGCGGAGTGGGTTCCTTGGCCTGGGGCTGAGCTGGCGCCAGGAGCCTCCGCTGAGGGCCGGGGGTTCTGGCGGGGAAGCCAAGCACCGGGACGGGGCTGTCGCTCCGTCTGACTTTGGCGGAGCTGCCAAAGTTTGCCAGCGGATGAGCTCCGGCTGCGCTCCAGGGACATACCTGCCCCGGTCCAGCCCGGACAGGCTGGAGCCGTCGTGCAGGGGCAGGGGCACGGGGAAGCGTTCGCTTCTCGCCTTTCCAGCTGCTGGGTTGAACTGACCTATTTCAGTGCTTTCCTTACCTTTCCGCCCCCCCCCCCCCCCCCCCCTTCTTTGACCGCTGCCAATTTTATGGCTGCAAGAGCTGCAAGGCAAATTCCTGGTTTTAAACAAGAGCTCCCCGTGTTTAAGGGAGTTGCTCGTATTTTTTGTTTGTTTGGCTGCACGGTGGTGTGCTGTTAGAACTTTTGTTCACCCATCTGTTAGATTAGTAGATTCCTTTCTTAGTGTGCTTGAAGACAAGAATAGGGCTTTCTGCGTTGAAAAGATGTCATGTGTAAGTTATGATGTACTGGGTGGAAAACGCAACTAATTACAGTGTAACCCTGAAGCAACAAAGTGCTTCCTGTAAGGATTGGGGTGGGGGGTGTTCTAAAGAAAAAGCAATACGCAGACATCGAGCAAAAACATCGACCTAGTTCTCAGTGTTTTCCTCTGAAATATGTCAAATTGTTACCAAGTCCAGCGTTAATTATCTGGGCTCTCTTAGTCAGAATTTACTGGAAAATAAAAACCTATTTGATGCATCTTTCTGCTCCATTTAGTATATTTCTACTTTTAATACATATGATAGAACTGAGTTTGTTTAGATCTCGAAAAACGTGTAATAAAGAGGGATATCATCTCTACTTAACAGCTGCATTGGAAATTCATGTTTAGGAGTGCTGCTGGTAGTGCAATTCACCCCCGCTCTTTTAAGAGTTAAACAGCTGTGCAAATAAAAGATACATGTTAGGGGGTGCTCAAGAGCTTAGAGTTGGGCTCTTAAAATTTGATATGGTACTACGTTTCAGAAAGTTGGGTAGATTTTCAGCACTAAACAGTGATTTCAGGACTTGTAGAGCTGAGATTGACTGAGTCTCTGTTTTAGTTTATGTTGTGATGGTGTTTGTGGGAAAGGGGAGGAAGAAGGGGTTCTTGTGAAGAAAGTCACATAGAAGGCGAAAGTGAAAGGGATGCTGAGGAATATCAGTAAGAAGAAAGTGAGACAGTTTCATGGAAAATATGAATTTTAGCGAGGGATTTGAAGGGGAAGGCTTAGACAGAGTCCCGGTGGGCAGGAAGAGGGAAGCTGAGCGGTATGTGAAGGCTGTTGAAGAGGGGATGAAAAGTTTTTTTGTGTGTGATGAATTATGTGAGGATAAAGAAATATATGGGGAACAGGTGAAACAAGATCAGAGATTCACGATTCTGCTGACAGTGTTATGACAGCTTTTGACATTTTAGTTAAGGAGCTCATGGGCAGGGTATGAAAAGACTGAGGACTGCCGGGAGACAGTTCTGAAGGTTTAATACCTGTCTCTTGGTGTTGCTGCAGAATTCAGTTCCTGAAATATATAGACATGCTTTATAAAGCTATTGCTGACATAAAAACTTATCAACTCCTATATTTTAATTTCAGTCTTGTGATCTGTAGGATCTATGTCTTACATTGAAATTATTTAATTGTTAATTCAGTTATTACTCTGGTTTGTGCTGGGTAAGGTAGCTTTCTGACAACTGATTGGTAACAGCCTTTCAGCAAAAATGTTGTCATGTGTGAAGGCTTCAGATGGAGCTTGAAATGCCTCGAAACCCTGCCACTCTTCCTTCAGTTTAACTTGAAGGGCTTGAGTGTCTCTTGCATCTTTTTTTAATGTAACTTTAGAACAAAGCAACTGGGTACAGCATCATCAGTATTGATTTAATATTTTAAAGTAGGATTTGCAGGTATGAATGACTTCAGCTTGATATGCAGGACTCTGTAAGAGATACTCTGATACTTGAGGAGACCATGGTATGGAGAGAAATACTAAACATAGCTTCTGTCCATGGACAGAAGTTGCAAAAGGTCCAACATTGACAACCCAGCATTGAGTCCACACCAGTTTTCTTTCTGCCTTTCTAAATAATGCAGTGCATATTCAGTTTCTTACTAGATATTTTTTTCTAGTTCCTCTACAAAGTTGTTTCAGTTACATCTCAGTCCAGAGGTGGACATAATTCATTGATAGGTGAAGGACTTCTGCCATAGCTGTTGCTTACATATTTGAAAGTGTATATATAAATTTGGGCTTGTTAGAACTAAGGAACTATAGCACTTATTTAAAATACTTCTAGATAATTAAAAGATTATCTTCTTATAGTGATCAATCTGTATGTTGGTTGCAACCTTCATTTATAGCTATTCTCTCATTGCTTTCTCATGTACTGCGTATTCTTTATATATGATGCTGATGAATGCACATTTACTCATTTTCTGCCTGGAACTATTGTCCTGTCTTCAAGTACGCACTTTGCCTTTAAAAGGGAAAAACAAAAGCTCAGAGTTATGAGTTTGCCATTTATTATTTCTTGCTGAAGAAGCAGTCCTTATATGTGAGTCTATACAGCTTATTTAATGTGGACAGAATGTATAGCTTAAATTTGAAATCTGATTTGACAACAACAATGAGAAATATGTAGTGTATTTTAATGTCAAAAATGTAATTCAAAGGGAAAAAAATAGCAGGAACAGAATAAACAAAATCAACATGACTTTTCCAATCGAACCTCGTTGCTTTCAAGGACCGAAAAAATGAGGCCTACAGGGTTTAATGTCCCTTTAACCCTCTAATATGTCAAGTCTCATTAGAGTTACTCAGCTCTATCTCTGCATGCAATCTTAATCTTAAAAGGTCGTTTGTTCATCTCTTGTCCTTACTCTAAAGTTATCCCCAAGTTTCCTGTTTTATTTCAACAAGTCATTGAACAACCTGAGATTTTGAAATTAATGTTTTCCTTTTGCAGTTTATTTAGGATGTTTTCTAAAACGGTAGTGTCTTGGAAACCATCGTTTTCCCTTGTATTTTAAAAACTACATGTGCTATCTTCCGGGATGTCATGACTCATTCCTTTTTTTTGTTTTCTTTTGAGCATTGTGGTACCTGAGAAAATCAGAGCCTCTGCATAATGAGAAAATAAATACACATTCACAGGAAATAAATTAATGATCTCAGAATACTTTTTTGAGGTGTTTACCTAATGAAACTTTCTTTCTGTAACTGAAAGCAAAGTAACTGAACTGAAAAGCCTTGTTGTGAGTCATTAAAGCGTAAGTTGCTGGAGAACAGGAGTTTTAAAATACTTTATATGCTTCTCTGTGCAATGTATTAACTGCCATCACAAAAATCTCTGAGTGTAGCCCAAACATACAGCAACAATTATCTCTCTCCCTAGATGGTCTTTAACAGCCGGATTGGCTGTTTTGTGTCTGTGAGTTGTAGTGGTTTATGCCAAAAGTAGACCCAAGAATAGTGAATTGGCTGTTGGGGTGAGCTCTTCCTTCATGTAAGAAAGAACATCACATCAATCACTTGGTAGATAACAGCTGGGCATCATATTATTTTCATATATAGCCTACAGATGTGATTTCCTAACTCTGAGAATACAATATGCATATGTAAACAAGGTGCCATGAGAAAGCTGATATGTACATTTGTAGTAGGCCAGCTGCTAAGCGGTAACTGTTTCAAGCCCTTTCATTTACTTTTCCTAGTGCACGTGAAATAGATATGTGAAGTAGTACGTGAAATAGATTTCACCTCGTAGGTGAAAAGGAATAAACTACCTCGTACAGTGTGTGTTATGGTAAGAGTATATGTATGGCCAGCTTCCACAGAGCAGCTGATTTGTTAAATTCACACCTTGGTTTACCCCATAGTAACTTGACTGTGTGCCCATACCTTAAGTTTAGGTTCTGCTGCTGTGAAAATCTTATGTCACACTGATTAATTGTTTTACTGTCTTCCTACTGTTTTGTAGTTCCAAAAGGCTATTGCTTCAGGGTGGGTTGCAGTATCCTGCCACGGGATTACCTCTTGGGTGGCTAGAGACAATCCCATGGGGACCCTGAATACCAGGAGAGAGGCCTCTGTTCATGTGGAATGTTGCAAGGAAAGGAATACTAAGTTATGCTTGCACAACAGCATCCAGAACCATTTGTCCCTGTTTCCTGGGCAGATGCACGCAAACGTAACTTGTTCTTTTGCTGTTCCCAAGTGTAGAAGTTGTTAACATAATCTCAAAAGTAAGGGCATAAAGAGAACCTGGGAAAATGTTCCTTTAGCAGTAGTAGGGTTTATTGCAGAAGAGGTAGTGCTCTTTTTTTTTTTTTTTTCCCCCTCTCCATTCAACTTCATATATCTTTTTTTCTCCCTATTCCTGTGCTGGGCAGGCAAGATAACAAGAGGTTATAACAAAAGGAGAAGATTTAAAGCTGTGTAATAATAGTGCATTAAGACTGCACTGTCTTACTGGCTTTCCTGCTCATTCATGATATTGCCTAGGAGAAGAGACAGCATTTTTAAGTGAGGTGTTCAGTTGCCAAATCCCATCATCTGAAGAACAGAAATGGACACTTTAAGGCCAAAACATTGAGAGTAGAAGTTGTTCCAGGGTGCTATTCTCTAGAACAACTTGAAGGTAGCACTGGAACATGTGCTAGTTGAGCAATAACAAGCATCAGTTGCAGAGGAGCTCAGCAGGATGAGAATGGGTGTTGCTTTTTCCTCAGCATGCTGAGGAGATAATCCACCGGAGGGACAAATATCTGTTCTGTAGGCTGTGATCTGAAGTCGGACAAAGAGCATATGCACTGACCTGCATAGGTGGTGCTAATGGCTATTTATTGTCAGAAAAATAATGCTGGTTTTAATCCACTTTTTAAAAGAATGTTGGGTGTTGGTATTTTTAAGTGTGTGTTTTGGTTTTTTTTTTTCTTCAGCACTGAACACAGTGTTGGCTGTTCCTACATGAGCAGTAGATTTCCTGTTGGTGATGGCAGCTTTGTTAGTCACTTTATTTATGGATTTCTTCCTTTGCCTAGTCAAGCAAGTCAGAGGATATCTCTGGCTGCTTCCCCTGGCTCTTAATCATCTAATCTGTTTATGCAAATAAAACTTGGTGTTTCTGCTCTTACATTTGGGTTTATTACTGGTCACCTGTGATGCTAGTCTGGATGCAGGGATCCTCTCTGAGAAATGGGGTAAGATTACATGGGGGAGCAGGGGAAGTCATAGTGAGTATCTATTCTAATCTCCAGAGCAAAACAAGTCAGAGAATCCCATGTCCGGTCCAAAATGTCCTCTGAAACTTCTATACATCTCAGAAAGTGAGTTTAGTTTTACCGTAATTGCTAGTGACTCCACCACAGCCCTAGGCGAGATGTTTCTGTAGTTAATTATCCTTTGGGTTTAATAATAATTTTAAAGCTTTGTTTCTAGTTTGAACTTGTCAAACTTCAGTGGTCTGCTGTGGAATCTCATTGTGTCTTTTTTTTTTTTTCCTTGATTAAAGAGCCATCTGTTATCAAAAACCTTTCACATGTGCATAGGTATATATGATATTACCATCTCACTTCTTAAATTCTTGTTTAAATTAAGCAGGATGAGCTTTCTTGGGATTTGAGGCATGATTTTTACACCTTGGATACTTCTGTAGTGATTTCTTGCATTTGTCCCAAGTTTTTATCTAAGAATGCCAGAAGATGACATGGCATGTCACTGAGTCTGGCAGGTGCTGTGTACAGAAATATTTTCAGCTCCCTTCATCTTTTTATATTTATCTCCCTGTAATTTGACGGATTATTTACCACTTGCCTGCAGACCTGCATGGACCTCTCATAAAATAACTATCTACAATGATTTCCAAATTCTCTTCATCTCTGGTTTTAGGTGAACACTTCCATATGGCACCAGGAAAAAGCCCATTGTCCATACAACTCACCACTCCATGTATTTGTTGTATAATGTTTCCTTGATTATATTTACGGTTTTTCACCAAAGAGGCTTGCTTATGCTTGTCACTTAACAAAAAGTCATTCTCATATGACTTCCAGTCATTCCTTACACCTTTATATATAACATTTGCCTCCTACTTAGTTTTCCTTCTATTCAGGATGGGAAATTGTCCCTTTTAAAGCAGTAATATGTAGAACTGGTTTTTTACCCTCACACAGGGGATTAGTTTATAATCAACTGAACTTTAATTTTTGATTTCTAATCAAAATCTAATATACTTTTACCCTTGCTTAGCTGCTGTGATTTTTTTCCTAGGAAGTTCATCACTTGTATTTTCAGAAACTTAAAGATACTTTGTTGAGGAAAACTACTGGTATGCATTCCCTTCCTGGAGTCTTTCGTCTCGCGTCATATTTATGTTTGAAAGGGCTCTTCATCACATTCCTTTCTGATTGAGTGGTTGACTGCAGATCTGTATTGATACCAAGATTGTAATGTGCCTGTTAATCTACTCTAGATGAAATGAGCAACCATTTTAAAGCAGATAGTGGTGTCTTTATTATACCACACAACTTGCCCATCTCTTTTGTTTGTCCCAATGCTTTTTAACATTGAAGTAATTTGAAAAATTCTAGTAGGCTTCAGAAATCGTATTGAATCACACTTATTATCAGAAGTAAATTTTTCTCCCTCTGTTCATTATCCAGGTTTCCACTATTGGCATATAAGCAACTGGTTTGTTTTCTTTGCATCCCTTTACATTTTCATGTTTTAGTTTTGAATCTTATATTCAGGTAATGGTATCATATCGTAATTTCTGAGTGTCTTCCCTAATAAATACTAGCTGAAAGTCCCGCAGAGTAATCTAGTTTGATTGCTAGCCAAAATGTTAGGCAGTCCCACTATAGAGAGAAACTTCCAAGGTTTATGGACTTCAACTTGTGGATGAATAATCCACAGGATATCACTTACCTAGCCAGTGTTTAATCTCCTGTATCTTCTGCAATCTGTTTCTCTCATTTGGGCATCAGGAAGGATTCCCAGACAGACTGTCTCTCCCTTATTTTCAGGGAGCTTTAATAACTTAACAAGTGCTACTGAACATGGCCCAGGTCTACTACTGCTTTGTGTCCTGTGACAAAATGGGCATCCCTTCCTCGTTTTTTACCATAGAAAACAAGCTCCTTTATTGCTGTCACTTTATTCTCCAACTGAATAGACAGTTGCCTTGTCTGAAAGTGAGTGTACAGCTCTCTTCTGCTGTTCAGGATCAGTAGTTGCCCATCCAAAGGTTTGTTTTTTTTTTTCCTAGTGAACTATTGACTCTTCACTCTGTGGGAAACCTGTCTTTGGAGAGGAAGCAGGAGGTGGTACAGCCTTTGCAGTAGCAGGTAGTCACTGCTGGCTGTTGTCAGTGGCTATACGGAGCTGTACCTTTGGAAAGAAATTCTGCATTCCCTTTTGCACAATGTCTTAAAAATTGTCTCTGCCATGGCATTTACCTCTTTGCTAATATAATTGCAGCAAGGAGAGCTAATCTAAGTGTAAGTGGAGTCAGTCTGGATACCATTTAATGATTCATGTCCTAGAAAAACATGGTTTTCCTGTTTCTATAGTAGAGACATTGTTTCTGGCCATCTGCTTAGAGCAGTGGCTTAGCGTTTGGGAAATGCTTGCAACTGAGGGCATCTGCTTTTTTTTTTTTCCCCATCTAGATTTCTTTCAAACAAACAAACAAAAATCTAAAACAAAAAAAAAACCCAAGCCTGAAACTTTATTCTCTTATTTCTAGGCTAGAGATTAGGATATAGTTGCACATCTATAATAATGATAGTGATAAAAAACAACCAAACACGAAAGCCACAGTTCAAAGGGAATAATAAATCAATGGATTACACAGTCCCTTTGCATTTGAAATGCTAATTAGCATGTTTTCTTGAGAGTTTTATTTAACATGTGTATGACTTCCTGAAAGCATACAAAAATATTATTCAAAATAAAGGTAATAAATACAGAGGTAGTACATTAAAAAACAGCATGAGAAACTTGTTTACTTTATAAATCAGTTTTCATATGTCAAAAATCACTCAAAGCACTTAGAAATCTGAAATTATTGCAGCACATGGAAATAAATTGGTCATAAATGATCTCCTACAATATTAAAATGTTTCAGGCATACCTTAAAAAAAAAAACAACCAACGACCACAAAACAAACAAACAAAAAACCCCAAAGCCACCCAAAACCAACAGCATGGTCAAAACTCCGTAATCTTCAAGTTCCTTGTGTGCTCCTTTTCCTGCTGTCCACTCTCCCCAGGGTTTGTCATATTGTGCTGTCAAGCAGATCATAAGTCATAGCAGTGGTGACTGTTTCTAGGTTAGACAGTGCCATGTTGGGAAGAGTAATATTCTAAGATGCGCAGAAACAGTATTTTACTTTTACGGTAGGAAACTACTGATTTGCTAGAAATTATTGCATTAACATCACACCACAGACTCATTTAACTGAACTGATGGTAGTGACATGCCAGCTTTACAGCTGGTACAGTGATCCATCTCAATATTGTTTGAAAAGAAGAGGAAGGGAAAGGGGAATTTTAGGCTACACATTTCCAAGGTGGTAGGGGAAGGGACTGGACTGTCATGGTAGTTACCCTAGCTGTTTTGTTATCTTCATGGCTTATTATATATGAGGCACTTAACATATTTGTACCATTTTTAAACAGTATTATAATAGTTCAAACTGCAAGACCAGGCTAATCTGCTCTGCTTTTATTAGCATCATACTTTAGCATCTGAGCAAGTACATGCACTTTCATGAAGTTAAATGTTTTTTAAAGAACAAGTTACCCTTGAAGACTTTTCCTACCACTCCTTGTTTGTCCCTGTTAAAACTAAGAAAGGCAACTAGTAAAAAAGCGGTGGTAGGGAAGGGAGGCATGCTTTTAGGAGAAAAATATATACACACACACATCGAGATCTTGTAGATCACATGATTTAAATGTCACAAAATTCTAATAATACTGCGGTGTAGGTGAAGTTGTTCTGTGGGCTGATGGTGACTAAAGTCTTTGTTTTCTATCCTTCCTAGAAATTAAGAAGCCGCCAGTGGCCCCCAAACCAAAATTTGTGGTAGGACACAAGGCAACACCTCCACCTGTTGCACCGAAGCCCGATGTTGTACTTTCTGGTGTTATACAAGCAGCAAGGAAAACCAAGCCAGCAATTGCACCAAAACCAAAGGTTCTCAAGAGCTCATCTGTTCCAGAAGTTAAACCTCCATCATCTACACGAAAAAGCACAAAAAGCTTTGAGGAGCACAGGGGAGATTCTTCTCAAACACTAGACCACTTGAACTATAAAAATGAAGCCTCAGAAGGGAGTGCTGGTAACACAGCGTATATTCTACCAGTTTCATCTTGCAAATTTGAATGCCTTCATAAGCTTGGAAATGGGGAGAACACCTGTAAAACTCAGATCATTTTTGAGCACTTTGAAAACTTAGAGAACATCAAAGTTGGTGAAAAAAATACACTAGCTCTGGAGGACAGTCACAGTGAAAAACTGTCAAGTAGAAGTCAGGTGGTTTTGAAAGCCAGCATTTTGGAAGAGAAACTTAAGGATGTTCTAACTCATAGTGTGTTCCCTAACAGCAGTCCTGTGAGGCACAGGTATGCAGACAAACTTGACAAAGAGGATGGCAGTGGTTCCAAGAACGACGTTAAAATAGAGTTTATGGAACTTGTACAGTCTTCATTGTCTTCTGAGATAGCTAAAGGGAAGCAACAAAACACTGACGGTAATCTTGGTGCTGATGAATTTCAGATGTCTGAAATTTGTCCTAGTTTGACTGAAAATAACCACAGTTGCTCTTGTCCATTAGCCCAGGAAATACTGGAAAATGAAAATTTAAGTAGCAATAGTGCATATTCAGGTGAAATAGATATGAAAGCAGATGCTGATATAGCCTCCTTTGAAATGTCTTCAGTCCTGAGCTCAAAAGTGCTTCCTATCCCTAAGCCAAGAAAGCCACGTGCTGCATGTCTAGTCCGTCAGGATGGCATAGACACCCCAGGAGAAGGAACAAAGGAAACATCTAATTCAGAGAAAGATTCCTTTGGGCTTGTGGACCAAAGCTTTAAAAAGCCAGCAAAAATTAATATCCTTGGTCAAAGTGTTTGTTACAATAATAATAATGCAGAAGTGCTTCATCCTGAAAAATGTGAGGTAACTCAAAGCAATGCAGACAAAATGGATCACGTGAAGGAACCGTCTATGGAAGAGTCGACTTCACAAAATCTTTTACCTCAGTTGTCACACAAAACTTCTGATATGGTGGAAAGTGTTGAATGTTCTTTAGATGCAGACCATAACTTAGTTAACTCCATGGATGAGATGACAGATGATACCAGTATGTTAGATGCTGTGGACAGAAGGACTAACTTCATTAGGTGTGATACTTTGTCCATGAGCTTGCCAAAGCAACTTAAATTAACTAGCAGTCAGCACTCATCTGCTTCCAGTAGCCTCCATGTTTCCCCACAAAGATTGGAAGATAAAGAAGTTAAAATAAAGGATGAAAGTTCTCCAAAAATCATTCCTAAGAAACCGCAGAGGCACAGCCTTCCAGCTGCTGGCCTGCTGAAAAAAGCTGCATCAGCAGAGCTTGTGGAGAAAAGTTCTTACACCTCCAGTGAGGATAAATCGAACAGCGTTCTGGAAGGATCTCGCTTCACGCATCCACCAGCCAAGGAGCAAGGTGTACTGTCATCCTGTGACATTCCCAAACGTTCTTCTGAGAAACCCATCTGGAAGTTACCTCATCCTATTCTTCCGTTTTCAGGAAATTGTGAATCATTAAAAACTGCTAACATTGCTACCAGCTTCAACCACTTGACTGTTGTGACAAAGCCTAGGGCCAAATCTCTCTCTTCTGTGGACATGGATAGGACAGACAAGCCTTGCAAAGACCATCAGAAGAAAAACAGCTTGAAAAAGTTTCTCAACATGAAACTGTCAGTTTGCTTAATGAAAAGCGACTTCCAAAAATTTCTGTCTAAAGGCAGCCAGTCAATGGATAGTGCTATTGTCAACCTTTCCACCAGGGACGGATATGGAAGTGGTAACAACCAGAATATAGCATCTGTAGGCAATGAAAGGAAAGCTAAATCTGCTAAGGCACATTCCATAGAAATAAATAGTCCGGCGTTACAGAAGAAGAGGCAGAGAAACAGAAGTCAACCTGAGATGCGAAATAACCAAAGGCTGGAATCTTTAGATGGGCATGTACTTTCGGGAGAGGATTTGTCACAAATGCATTTGAATTCTGTAACCACCACTTGTGCTCCAGAGTACGAGAACGTGCGTCACTATGAGGAAATACCCGAGTATGAGAACTTGCCTTTTGCTATGGGTGCTGGGAGGAATCTCTGTTTCGAATGGCATAACTCCAGCAGCGTGGAAGTCCAGAGCCCTGGCTTCTATGAGGTTGAGGAGCCTTGTGAAGCTACAAGCAGGCATTTGAGACTTGGCAGGTAAAATAAAGAAAAAAGGGAAGTTAAACAGCTCCATTGTTGGCTGTAAACATGTTTAGATGATGACTTGAGAGGATGTACCCCTTTCTTAAATGTCAACAGGACAGTCATTGCTGCATATCTTTCTATATGCTTTTGCTGTTTTGAAAACTGTTTGCACTTGGTAAAGAGTCAAGAGGAAAAGTAAGCTAGTTATTCCTCATATAGGATCAACATCTGGGAAACTAACGTATGTGCTTTTCCAGATTTAATCAAAGCAAATCAGATTCAGTCATGTATTTGTATGCAAGAATACTTAAACGGGGAGGAATGAACCTTACCACAGTCTCAGGATGAACTTGAATATGTGTCCATAGAATGCATAGTTGCTAGGTTAGTAGGGGAAATGAATATATTTTTAGATAGCTGATAGAGCTGGGAAAGGCAGACAAGGTTCTGAGTATGCAAATTCTTCATCAGGTCTTGAAAGCTTTTCAGGTATAACAGAAGATAGGGCCTCTCCCCGAATATAGTGAGTCTTCTGCATCTCCCAACAAAGGCAGTAGCAGTGCACGAGTTCTGTGTGACTCACACAGAATATTACTGAAAGACGGGGTTTGGTGGCTCTGCAGGTTGCTGCTGTGTTTCATCATCTCAGGAGATGGTGGAGACAGATAATATCAGCATTTTCAAAAAGGGATTGGACCAATTCATAGATATGTCCAAAACAGATGCTAAATGGAATAAGCAGGAACAGATCTTTTAGTATCTGTCATACTATGACTGTGGATGATGAGAAGAGTGGCCAGGCTCATGTTCTCCCTAAATAGCATCACTTACTGTGTCTGTCAGAGTGTAGTAACAGGTGAAGCATTGTTTTGACCCAGTACGGTACCATTTAACTTCTTAACTTCAGCTAATCAGTTGGTCTTACAGATCCCAAAGATTTTATCTCAAACTAGCAATAAGGATTTGAATGAAATATGCAGCCTGTATATCTCATAGTCCCCAGCAAACTTCTTTATACTGTTGAGAATATTTGCATAATGACAAGAATAAATGAGCTAGCTTATAGATAGTCACACTTAACTTCATTTTTCACTAAGCTTCATTTCATCTTGGATGTGTGTGTAGCAAACACATGCTCCGAAGAGTCTGATAGCTGGCCATTCTTTAGGGGAGCATGTCCCCTTACAAAGGAGAAGACATATGTTTTAAGTAGCATCCTGTGTTAATTGTTTATAGAGTTGATATTCTCAACATTGGACTGTTTGATGGAAAGCATGAAGCCTTATCATGGGAAGTAGGATATCTAGTTATGTGCTTGGTATTGGTATATTTATTCATGTGGTTGTTGAGTATTTTTCTTGTTTACAGTAGGGTGTTTCTTGGTTTTGTCTTTGGTATACCTTAAATTCCTGACTGAGTGTATGCTTTTTGTTTAAATCTAATCTTTAGGTATCTTTCAGGGGTTTTTGACCACACTCTCTTGGTATTAGCTTGATTTGGTTTACCGAAGAAGGATGACACCAAACTTAAACAAGAATATATTTTATGTGTTTATGTGATCTATTTTGGTTTGTGTTGTGGTTCTGGATCCAGGTGAATGTTTGTTTTAGGAAAAGAACAGGACAGTTTTGCTGTATGAAGCATGGTAGACATTGAGACTGCAGTTGCTCCTTGAGTGAAATTCTGTATTTTTCTTACTTGGCTGAGTGCATGAGATGTATAGTTATTCCCTCTCCACACAAACCTTCCCCAGTGCCAATGGTGATTTAAGGGTTTAAGTGATCTCTTGCACCTTGGCACATCTGCACATGTAGCTGCTTCCTAAGCTGGATGTTCTTGACATAAGCCTGTGCTGTGTTTTTCTTTAAAAAGCATACATAGAAAACCATAACCAGAGCCCTTTATATAAGCGTTTATTTTAAACTAAATTACATAGTGAGAAACTACCTTAGGAAACAATTAATGCATGCAGTTACTTCAGTAGATCTCAGGGAACAAAGGAATCCCTAGGAGAAAAAGGGAACGCAATGGGGCAGTGGTCTCCTGATCCGGATCAGCTGCTGGAGAAGCAGGTACAGGTATTCATCTTGACTCTGGCTTGGGAGGTGTAAGGGTCTCCGCCCAGACGGAGCTAGGCAGGAAGCTTTTCCAGTTTTCCCATCCGTTGTTATCTCAAATCCTTTGAAGCTTCTTTATCAATATCATCTTACCTTTTATGCATAGTTCTTTAAGAGCCTTTTATCATTTCCTGGGCCGGGTGGCATTATAAAACTGGTTAGAGAAACAGTGCTGATGTTATTGAAATAATTATGGCTCGCATTTTCTCCAGCCTGTCAGAACACGCAGTTAGCTCTTTTTTTATAGATCATGGCACTTAAAACTCCTGTAATGCACTGGTAATGGAGATCTCAAAGCAAATTATCTTATGATTAAAGCCAATGTACAAATGAGATTATTGTTCTGAGAAATTCATAGACCGATTGCCTACACTTCTAGTCATAATAGCATATATGCAGTATATTAAGTCTGAATGCCAGGCTTGCCATTACTGGAAGAGTTCAGTGGTGTCTTTACCTCATACTACATTTTTTTTCTGGAGGAAGAAATAAAATTTTCATGATGTACCCAGTGCTTTGGTGTTACTGAGAAATTTCCTGCTGATCCCATCTGGTGAAACCAGTATGCTTTATCGGAGGATGGTAATAGCTTCTGACACTCTAATCCTAACTTCATACATCTTATTAAATTCAGATACGTTTTATTTGCTTGGGCCTTCCCACAGGGATTTAAATGCAAATGGCGGGCCTGGGTAATGGTGGGTATCAGTTGTCACTTACCGCTTGATTTTTGCGTAGATGTCAGCCTCCCTTCAGCTGAAGGTGGGCTTGGCTTTGAAAGGAAGAGAACCAAGGTCCTAATACAGTGTGTGAACCACTGAGGTGGGACAGGCGCTGCTGATGGGAGACTGCTGGGTTTTGTTTGTGCTACATAGTTCAGGGGAATGTTCTCAGGAAGTAATGACAATACCTTGGGAGCAGATAATCCATGCTTTGTTTCCACTCTAGAAAAAAAAAATCTCTTGAAACGGTTTTTAAGGATTGTTTATTTTGTACTAGTCCACCTGTTTGACTACCAATTTAAAATGGATAATTAAGATGAATGTGTTATTATGAGGACTCTGTAAACAAAGTGAGTGAACAATAGCTGCTCTGGAGTAGAAAATATACTGTTAAATGTAAAAGAAATTTTAAATATCATTATCCGGTTGCAGATAACAACAGGGAAAGCAGCTCTTTGGGTTTGTTTTTTTAAGAAATGAATGGTTCAGGCCTGAAAAGTGAGGTGAAAAGTCAGTGCTGCTGGTACCACCACAATTCCTTTTAATGTTGTCAGAGACCAGTAGTTGTAACAGTTCTGTTTTCAAGTAACACCATTTCTTTAAAACCTCCTAATCAATGAGAAATTTTTATGCGTTGCTTATCCTCTTTTTAGTAACAAACCTTTATTCTGAGGAGGACAGCAAAATCTTCCTTAAAACTGAAAGTAAAATTGAGTCTACATTTGTCCAGTAATCTAAAGATGCAAAGGAACAATGAATGTACTTTAGGACATCTGTCATGCCATAGAAAACAGAAACTTCTGGATCTTGTGGGCTTCCTTTTTGTTATTTTATTCTAGGCAAGAGAATTGCCCTTCAGGTTGAGCGAGTCTGCTCCTTCACCCTTCAGGGAATAGCATACTGTGTTTACTGGTTACTTTTGACAGTGTTCCTTCAGATGCTGCAAATGTGCATGACTGTTAATTGATTTTGACGAATTTTATAGCTGTGTCGTGTTTCAGGCTAGGATTTTTCTTTGGAAAGGGCTGGGGTGAGGAGTATCATTCAACAACAATCCTTTGAGATCTTAATGTTGGTTTAAGTAAATACTGCTTCCTATTTTTCCCACCCCTGCTGATTTAGAATAATCCATTGCTTTTCCAGAAATGAGCATCTCAATGCAAAATGTAAGTTTAGTTTTCCGGACTAAATTCTGCTTTGGTGACTGAGTCCCCAGAGGTCAATTAAGTGTCCATGAAAGCCTTCCTGGCATATTGAATTTAGTATTGAAATCTGTGTGGTTAAGCACTTTGCTTTGATACATATTCCTCTTTGATGTACTGAACTTTGTTGGGGTTGAGACATGCTTCTCGTGAGTGGTATTGCACCAGATAAATGTGGTGTTATTTACGGATTAGCTGCATTAGGGAAGGCAATTGCAAAATTCCCATTCAAAAACATTTCAAGAGAAACACTGAATTAATAAAATACTGCAGGGTCTAAATAGCATTTGAAAGCAGTTTCCAAACACTTGTGCTGAAATTTGAATGCACAAAATATATTTTAGATATTGAAGTTGTTATACATTAAAAGCCACTTTTTTCTTTTTACTGAATTTTATTGAAGGATATAATTTCCTGATAAGTAGAGGCCAGGTATGCGGATTTCATCTGCTTCTTAAAGATGCTAATGGGTTAATTTCTGATCTGAAGAAGGCAGGTTCCTTTTCCTCCATCAGCTCTGCAGTCTTGTCCCGTCTTCTGATCTCCCCCTCTGCTTCTAGCTGGATTCTGCCACCCTTAGTTGTACGTTAAATTCTTTGTGTGCAGTTGTACCTCAGATTTTAATGGAATAGCTTTGACAATATGCTGTGTAGGTTCCCTATCAGACTTCATTATCTTCGGTCATGTGTTATCACTGACTTTTTCTGCTTACTTGAGCCTGCCTTTTTCTTTTCCCCTCTCTACCTCACTTTCTCATGTCCATGTTATGCAGCTGGTAGGCTTCTGCCAACTCTGAGGGCTTGTCAGTAAAGAGTGAGTCAGATGGCTTAGATCTCCACTTCCCATCCCCCATGAGGCTGAATGCAAAGCATATCTGGCATCCCAGCTCTGGTGCTTGGGAGCAGGGAATGGACAAAACAGTTCTTGGCAACCGGGCATAAGGAATATTACATTTTGCTGACTTCTCATGTTTTGCTTTTACAGACTATGAAGAAACAAATTCTTTAATGAAGTTAGGGGTGTCTAATCAGAGTCCAAAATAGTGAAAAATGGAAATATTGGTGAGAAGTGGTAATACTGTTGCTTGGGAATATTGATGTTCTAACACAAGGACTTTGGGAAGGAATTGGGTGCATGCAGATGGTGGGACCTTCATCATGGGGCTGTACACTGCTCAAGGAGCTCCTCTTTATGCACAGTTAGGCAAATCACTGATCTTGGGTCTGGAATTATTCTACTTTGTAGTGTCAAGTTAATTATTTTATACTACTAGGGTAGCATGTGAAACTACATGAAAGACTTGCAGTGAATTTTTTTGCTCAGGAAAGCATATGGGGTGTTTTGGGTTTTCTTCTCTTTCCTTGCAAGAAACGTTATGCAAGTCATTGTCTCCATGGTCTGCTTTTCCAGTAACAAAGGGAGTTTTCCTTAGTATTGGGGTGGCTTTTGGTCATACAGCTTTACAGTTTAGTCTGCTATACAACGTGAAATAAAATTTATCTGTTGTAAGAAGAATATATGCACTCTGGGAAAATGCCTAAATCTTCTAAAGCAATCTGGGAGAAGTATGCCAGTCCCTCCCCCCCCCCCCCCCCCATTTTTTTATATCAGAATAAATAGGAACTTCCTTGCTTTAAAAGAATCTTGACACATTCTCATCCAAATGTGTTTGAGATGTGCTGATTTCATCTGTTTTGATGCTGAGAAAGATTCTGAGGTCTGATGCTTTCTCTCTCCAACTAGAGAGAGAAAGGAGTTGGAGAACTGCATTTTTCTAATACCAAGTCCATTATTCTAGTATACAATCCAGTCTTGAAAAGGTTTGAAAGGTCTTATGAAATGGAAACAACTGTTATCATGAAAGAGAATTTTTGTCTTTGGTATTTCTTTCATCCCACTTTTCAAGGGCTCCCTGTTGATTTTGGTAAAAGAGGTGGGTGAAGCAGGTTGACATGAACACGACACACAGGGAAACTTTTGACAGAGTTGGAGGTGCAGTAATGACAGATTTCCAATTTATCAGATGGTAGGACAAGTGCTACAGAAAAACAGATGTGGTTTAAGTTCTCGACGTTATCTTTTTAGCAAGTGTAGTTGGGGCTGGGCATGTTTGTGAGTATGAGAGAGGGAGCAAGCTGACAGTGGTGATGAGGCAGGCGCTGCTGGGTTGCGCTGCCCGGCTGCTGCGTGAATCCCTCTGCTGCTCTCCAAAAGGTTTGGTGGTTACTTTTGTCAGTCTTCTGCAGTCTAGAAAATTGCATCACGTTAACCCTGGAGCACGTGCAGTCCATGTGCATTAGAAGAGACATTTTGAGGGTAAACTGTGCTATCCTTTGTTTCCTACTGAAGAAGTGCTCAGCAGAGATGGCAAAAGTGTCCTAACTGTGCTGTTCCCATCGATCCCCCAGTACAATACAAGGATGTCCTCGTCCTTCCTCCCGGTGACGTTGCCTCAGCTCAGCGTGTCAGCTCTTGCTTCCAGCCGAAGGGTGACTTAGTGGTATGCAGGAGAGCCTGAAGTAAGCAAAGCAGTGCATAGAAACCCTATGTTCTTTAGCCTGCTTCCCATAAACAGGATAACAGGAACTCAGGTGTCATGCACTTTCATAAATTAATCACCAATGCTTATCTTTTTCTTTCCTCTTTTATTCCATGTCTGTTTGGTTTTTTTTTTCCTAATTTTGGCATTCTTCATATGTATTTCCTTTTCCTTAAGATGGGGGAAGAGAAGTTAATGTTGCATATTTGTCACTGGATGCTGGCCTTTCTCCCCCACCTCCAACACACGTGCTCTGTCTCCAGTTGTCAACTGTGGTTTAACTGCAGGTTAACAAAATGTAGCTCCAGAGAGTATCTCAGATGTAGAATGGAGAGTCAAATGTGACATGAGAATTGATGAAAGACCCATTTATATGCTCAGCAACAGCCTTTTCCTGTGGGTTATTTTCAACATTGGCTCAGGAAATGTGTTTGTGAAGCTCTGTGGTACTCTCGTTTGTATAGTGGTATTTTAACTGCAGCAAGTTCTAATGTAATTGTATATGAAAAACAGTAAGTTTTTTGGGGCGTAAAATAAATGTTGAAAGAAAGCAATCAAAGTATTAACTTCAGTTTTTATTTAAATGTCAGCAGTGATATTAATATGCCTCATTTACCCAATGTTTACATTTGATCCAGTTAAAGATATTTTAACAAATAGACTTACAAAACTATGCAACTATGTTGTTGCGATGCACTAGACAGAATTTAGGTTAAGGAATGCAGATTTTATTTTAGATGCTACAATCCAAGAAGTTTCTTTTAAAAATAGTAAGTTTACACAAGTTTTAATTTTTCCTTAAAACATCTTTGTGCTTACAAGAAACTGCTCCACTCGAGCACAGTGGACTAAAAAATATCTAAGATGCATGTAAATAAATGAGTTTTTTATCAAAACTGCCATTTTGATAGCTACAGCCTGAGGCTTATGGCTCAGTGATCTCAACTACAGAGTTCAGTTTTGGTTTGTTGGGTGTTTGGGGGTTTTTTTCCCCCCAGTGGTGTTCCTGGGGGTCAGATGTTCTGTATTGATTTTGAGATGAGCTGAAAAGTTTAGGCAAAAAGTGTCTAAATCCCATTCTTTTTCTAATCAGTGCAGAAGATTAGAGGAAGAGAGAGAACAAGTCCAATCTTGCAAGCCACTCAGTTATTCTTTACAGCTAGTCTGTGTTGGCCTCAACCAAACTATTTCATCGTCTATTTTCCGGCAGACTACCCAGGAACCTGCATCAGCTCCCATGTATGCAGACGGTCATGCGTTTAATAATTATAAAATATATATATTTTAAAACTAAGTCACTACCTTTTGAGTACTCTGCTACTTAGCTCTCTTTTGTCATCTTATCTTCTAGGTGTCTGACATGTGAAAAAATGGGCTGGAATAAGTTGCGCGTTATTTTTAAATTGAATGAGCAACTTTTTGAAGAGAGGTATTACAACCTTGATTTCAGGGACAAAGTCACCCAAAAATCATAAAAATAATGATAAATTAATACAGAAGGTATTTGGGACCTTGCATTAACTCTGATTTTAGTGAAGCAGAAATAGTTATACATTGGAATGTCATGGTAGGTCTGGCAAGGTAAAATCGATTTTGTTTGAAATAGGTATTAATAGGAGGTTTTGTTCTCATATGGTCTAAGTTTTCCCTTTCCTATTTGATGTATTCAGTTTGAGATTTTGTCACATTTTTATTACAGTTTTCTAGAAGTCTGTTCAGTGTGTGTTGGAGTTGTGTTACGGTTTTTCTTTTTTTGTGTGACTGGAAAGTAAAGTGTTATTTTTCTTTTGATCCTGCTGTCCTCTCCCAATAAGCATTTTCCTACTAGGGTCTGTTTTGTGAATTGAGAGAAGTTAGAATAGCGGGTCCTGATTATAAATGAGTGCTGTATTTTGGTGGTCCTGCTTTATATTGTTTATCACTTCCATGCCGGGAGTTTTTCCAGAACTCTTGGCCATGAGCACTGCAGCTCTCCCTATGAAACAAGTATTAATGATAAGGGAAGGCAAAAAGCTGTAAATTCTGCAAAGACTTCCCTCTTTGCCTACCCTGGGAGGCAGGTAATCCCTTACAGTTTTAGGTGGTGAAGGGAAGAACTGATGCAGCGAATCTTTCTCCTGTACAAGTCTCCTGGCAAGAGTTTAAATCCCTGGGTTTTCTGCAGTGTTTCCCTTTCCAGTACCAATGCTCCAGACTGTTCCCTTGTATCCTCTTGGATTATATTCTGCTACATTGGCATAATGTCCTTCTGGCACTTTTCTGGGGCCACCCAGCAGAGGCAGGGTAATGCAACCATCTCTCCTGCCTGTCACGATGACAGTGGTGCCATGCTGCTCGGGAGCACTGGTTTTCTTGAAGGCTTTTAAAACTGAAGACTCTTCTTTTTTTTGAATGCAGCTTTTCTATGGTGAGTGTGGAAACATCTGAAGTATGTGTGTGTGTTTATGTTGAACTTTCCAAGGAACTGAGGAATTGTCAACAAATGGTCTCGCTGAAGATTGCTCCTGTGAGCATGGGAGGCTGCCTGCAGCGAGAGCCGTCCGCGGGCGCCTCTGGCCGCGGGAGCTCGTGTTTTCAAATCGCAGCTAAATATGGAGATAATCTGAGAGCTGTTTGCACCCTTTTTAAACTGTACTTTTTAAATAGTGCAACAAAGTACGCGCATGACTGTATTGATCATAGTGTGCCTGAAGTAGGGTGACTGACAGAATGGGTTGCTTAAAAAAAAAAAAAGGTACAAAATTTATTAAGTGTGAAACACATATGACAAATGCCTTGCTTATTTTTTGCTTAGAATGTGAGTCATTTTTTTTTTTCTTCTTGTGGAGGAAAGAAATAAGTACTGTCTTGGCCTGAGGATAACAAATACTAAACTAAATGCTGCTGACTGCAAACACTAGGAGAACTTGGTTACAGCAAGTCAGGTGTTGCAGTTTGCAACATGCTCAGCAAGTATTAAAGGAGATGCCAGTGGCATGATCTAACAGGCTAAATTGGTGGCAGCTCTTGGCAGTGTTTGCGATATACTCCTTGCACAGAAAACCCAGGTGTGAGCTGGGAGCGCCAGAGGTAAGGACGGGGACAAAGAGGGTAGTTCTTGGCGTATCTCTTGGCAGGAGCAAACTCCCTGCATTCCCACCTGACCTCTCTCTGAGCCAGCCCTTTGCCCAGGAGGCAGCAAGCAGCTTTCAAAGTACAAGTGGCTCTGAACCAAAATCCATTTCACAGAGATTGTCCTGAGCTTCTCTTTTGACAGTGTATCACTGTCATCAAGGGTCCTGACTTCCTATAAAAAATGTAGATGCTTACGCATGCATACAGTACATAGGATACTGTTTAAAAGAATTCTGTTTCAATTCTTAAAGTCTTTAAATTGCAATTTGAAAAAGTAACCTGACATGCACAAAGTGTTTTCAATTTGAGTTGCTTAGCTGGATGCAGGTTGTCTCTGTTTCCTATCTGTGATTCTTGAGGAGTGTTTATGTTTGTAATTGTATCCTCCCCTAACCAGCCTGGAGAGAATTTAGCACAACAGTTGTAAGTGATACAAATAATCATGGATTCATTGGTCTAGTTTGTTTGCCTCTTGTTTTGTGGTGCCTTTTTTTTTTTTTTAGGACTGTCATGAAGGTCTGTTTCATTCCTCAGCCATGTCACCTATGGAAGGATAGCTTGAAGAAGGAGCTAATGAATCTCACAGGTGCAATCTGTTCAGGTGGTCTTAAAAAATATAAATAAAAGGGAGATCAAGATTAACTGCCTGTCATGGTCCCTAGCATCAGACCAATAAAAACTCTGGTCTGTTGCCTGTTTTGTTGTTATTAGTCCTAATAATATGAAGAATTTATTAAAATCATTGGGTTGTCACTGCAGAAGAATGAATGGCATAACTTTAATGCTATTGTGTAAAATCCTATTTGAGAGGACACCTTGCTATCTCACCCTCTCGCTGTGAAAAAGCACCATTTTTGGCAGAGAAGTTGAAGCCCAAGCAGCTCGGCTGCAATAAGGCAACCAGTCCTCAGTGCTGGCAGCCAAGCCAGCACTGCAAGAGCCACAGCAGTATCCTGCCTTCCTCACACTGTCCACTCCACCTAGAGAGGAGAGACGTGATCTCAGCTTCAGCTCTTCCCATCTGTACATTTGTCATTAAACCAGAGAGGTGACTGATGCTGTAGGAGTAACTCAGATAAGTAGCCGCCTGGTCCAGGCTGCCTTTCATCCTCATTTGCTGCTTAATGGTCTGGTATGCCTGAAGGAGAAATGAAAAGCAGGGGGACATGAAGAGGTCGATGAGGGAGGGAATTTTTTAGCTTTAATGGTAGATAGTCACCATTGTTCCCAGAATCTGAAGTTTAAATGATGAGATGAATATGATGGGTTAGGGTCCAGGTGCATCTAGAGTGATAGGAAGTTCATCTTTATGCTTTCCAGGCTGGTTTGCAAAAGGAAGCATGCTGAGGATGGTTGTGGAACTGAGGTATTGCAGCAAAATGTAACTCATCCAAAAAGTGTATTGATGCATTTATTAATCTTGCTGATTAGTAATCCCATCATATATTTTCTTAAAACTTTCACAGGAGCTCACTAGTGATCTTGGTTAGTATTCATTATTATCTTTGTGTTCTGCCAAGTATGCTTGCTTTCTAGAACTGATTTCCTTTTTTCCAAAACCCTGCAGTAAACAAATATTAGATAAAGACACTGAACTGTCTTAAATAAAAAGTATTAAAGCAAAAGGAAATTCACTAAAGCAATTTTTAACCAATCAATAATTTCACTTTTGCTTTGGCTTTCCAAGAGCATTTTCTGTTGTCTTGAGCACCCAAATCAGATAATTGGTTCCTAAATTGTTTTGGGATTGTAACTTGATTTCTGTATTTGCAGCCCTTCTTTCTACCTCGAAAGAGAGATTCAAAATTTAGATAGGACCTAACAGAAAAGATGCCATAGAACTTTTTTTATTATTATTATTCCTTTTTATCCTTGTGATTTCCCAGAAGCATACAGCTAGGATCCATTGAGGGAATCGGTCAGTGAGGCATGTTGCCTTACCTACAGCTACTACAAGTATAAGGTGCTATGAAAAAATAGAACAGCCTTATCAGCTATTGCCTCCACAGAGAGCCAGTGTGCTTTCAGGTCTTAAAAAAAAAAAAAAAAAGGCAGCTGAACGTGCCTTAATTTTTGATAGATTGCAGGGACTGGCGATATTAAAAACTGAAAATAGATGAACAGCAATAGTAATTGTTGCCTCTCTGGAGGAAAGGGAGATGCAAGCAGTTATGAAAGGATTGTGAAACGCTGTAACAATGCAAAAAAGATTTGAGATGAAATATTATAGGAGGGTATGCTTATTGGCTCTCTGATGTTATGGTTGTATTTGTTAGTTGAGTAGGAACTTCAGTTTGTGTACTTTGCCTGTATGTTGAAGGCTTTCTTCAAAAATTAACAAACAAAAATACACACAAAAACCAGCAATGAAATACTGGAGGAAGAGACAGAAGACTGGTAAAGAAGCTGGGGCACTGCTACAAAAAGCAGAGTAGAATGGACACTCCTTTACAAACAGTGGAAGGATGAGAAAAGAATATAACAGTGTGTTGTGTGCAAGTTTCTGTTCATTCAGCATTCCTACATATTTTTGATTACTTACTGGAAGTCGAAAAAAATATAAAAATAATGAAAATCACAAGGAAATGTGTGTAAAGCAGCAGCAGCATGGATGAATCTATTTTAACAAATACTTCGGAGCTGTAGAAACTTGCTTTTTAGTAATGATGGTGATGTTAACTCTTGAAGTAATTCCAATATACTATAAAATAATGTTAAGGCGTTCCATGGTAGAGAATCTCTCTGAATCATCTCAGTCAAGCTTAAAATACTATTTTTTTATATTTGCTTTCTAAATGAATTGGGAACTGAGACTGAAATTTTAATTGTGACTTCAGGCTCTAGTGTCCTATGCGGTGTCTAAATCAGCAGTGCATAAAAGTGAAGCCTCAGGTGTATTTGAAGCTTCTAATACCAATAAGCTAGTCTGAACTAATCTTGGTCATCTTTCAAAGACAATAAGAAGTTTTTATGCTGACTAGGATTTATTTTGTTGTAATAGCTGCATGGCGGTTTTGACAGTTTATTTTGCTGTATGTCTTACTAGGACTGGCATGTTTTGTTTCATTAATATTTTACTATTACATTAAGAAAATACAGCGCAATGTATATACTTCATTCCATAAACTGCTCGTTCCAAGGCAAACTAATGATCCTTTCATTTTACATGTCAAATAGAAAAACCCCACATCTATATTTAGATAACTTGCTCACGAGATACGGCAAGATATTCTTACTCAGTGGGCAGCACGTTGAGTTGGCAGTGATGGTGTTTCACATGACTGATAATGCAGAAGTTTCTCTTTAGTGCTGTGGGTAGGACAAAGAATCGTGATGAAGAGGGAACAAGATAGAGATAGTTCACAGTATCCCCGAAATACCTATCAGAAGAGCTGCTTAAAAATAACCATTACTGCATGCTTGTGGTATTTTGGAAAAGGGGAACTGATATGTGGTAGAAAGGATTCTGTTTATTTAAAGATTTACTACTCTTTCCAAACTCATTTAAAGGCTGAAAAGGGTTTCACTTCATCTAGACAAAACTTTTTAAGATAAATATATATACACTTACATTATAGATGGCTACAGAGGTACAGAAAAGAGTAATCAGTAAATACAAAACTGCTTTCTGTTTCAACAGAAAAGCCATATTATTTATGATGAAAGGTTAAGGGGTAAGGTACAAGGAGAGTCACATGTTCTCCAGCACATGGCTGATAAAGGCAGATCAACACAGTGACTTTGTCACCATCTCCTCTGAAGAAGACGACATAGACACAGAATGCCCATGGCTACAGTATTGCATCCTGTCCCTGAACTGGCATCTTGTTTGATTCTGGAAAATGCCTGGGTGTGAAATGAGTTTTGATCGTTAATCATCTAATCATCCACTTAAAAAAAAAAAAATCAACAAAATATATCAGGTGGAAGAACCTGAGGGCTGTGTTAGGCTGTGAGCTGAGAAAATACAGGATAAAGATGTATTGGGATTACTCTGAGGTGCTTTGACTGGTGGTGCAGATAATGTAGGCAAGATTTGGTAGATGGTTCTCTCAGCTCTCATAGTTTCCTTTACACGAATAGTAGGTGCATGCGCACCACAAAGGCAAGAAGAGGAGCTTACCACTTAAACATTGTGATTCACAGGAAGAAAAAAAATGTATACAGCTCTCATTTGTGGATACTTACTAAACATCCTAAATCATCAGGAGTTAATTATTGAAAATGTGTAGTAGTTTTTTTACTGAAATGTTCTATTAGATAAACTGATTAACCTTTCATTTAGAAAATTCTTCAGCCAATATAGGCCAGCTAATATGATTTTCATCCTTCAGTGGTGACTGGATTATGTTTGTGGAAGCAGAATACAGCCTCACATAGAAATATGCTTGTTTCTGACTTCCAAAAGGACAGGTTTTCTGAAACTTTTTAAGTGTTGGCACAGTTGCCCTGAAAAGTTTAAATGTAAAATGATAGGAAAATATGGGAGTGGGCATCCTGTAGAATATGCTTAGGCTAAAGAACTATAATTTCACAAGTGTGAAAATAATGTTTTCTGTATGGGAAGGAATCTTAGTTAAAGGAAATTGAAGCAGCAATTAAAGCAAATATTAAGTATAGGAGAAAGGGCAATAAAAAATGTGTGGTTACAGATAAAGTGCTTAATACATTTTTCAGTGGGGAAAAAATATCCCAGAACAGATGTATATTCAGTGACAGATGTGGATGGTAAAACTGTGACTAACATAGTAAAGGAAGGAATAGTAGTAGTAATTTCTGTTGCAGGTTTTGAGTAAAGCAGGGGGATATAGCTACCTCATGTAATGCTACAGATGTAATAAAAATGTTTGTTGTCTGTAAAATAAGAGGATAAGAGAAACATCTGCTAAAATAAACATTCTCAGGCCAACAGGTCATTTGACTGTGAATTAGATAGACTAGACGAGGAGTTTTCTGAATTGAAGTTAACAAGTAACTGCAGAAGTCTTATGCTAGTGCAGTTCCAGGGAAAGCTCCAGTGAAAAGACGCTTTTTTGCCTTCCTGAAGCTCATGGAGGCTTTGTGGGAGCCGTCCCTGGAGTACTCCACACACTGTTGTGATCAACGCTCATCTCTCTGGTGGCTGCTCTCTTCCTGTGTGAAGTTGATAATTTCCAAACTGAAATAAATGGGTGTGTCTCTGCACCCTGGGTGCTGCAGTTTTGGCTCAGGGACTCGTTTGAACTCTCGGTGATGAGCTTGCAATCTCCTTCCTCCACCCCATTAGATTCTGGGAGACAGTAACTGCTCGGGTGTTTCCTGAGTCCTTCCTGTGTTGTCTTAATAGAACCAAGCTATTTCAATCTTTTCTATGTCTTCATGGCTGACTAAGGTCTGTTCACAGGCCAACTTATCTTGTCTCATCTCTGAATATATTTCTATTTTTAATCAGCATTTGTGTGTTGCTTTGTTTGGTGGTTTCTTTTTTTTCTTTTTTTTTTAACTCTACCTTGAGCACTAAATAATCAACGCATTGCTGTGGCTGCCAGAGCATCCTCACGCAGCTGGTATTCCTTACTTTGGCTTTCCATGTTACTGGCAGCCACCTCCCATGGGACCCATGCTGATAGTTACTAGAAACTATCACAGCTGGAGGTGGTGAGTCTGAAGACCTGCCCTCCATCCCTGCTTTCTTGTAATTCAAAGCTGGGAAAAGAAAAGATCAGTTGTAACCATCCCTCACGTAGGGAGGTAGAGGGCAGCTGTATGAAGAAGTGTGTAGCCCCGACAGATGCTGGCTGCACAAAATTAGATGTTGATCAGCACAGTGAGATCTCTGCTGGCTGCAACAGCTTGGGGACAAGGGTTTCTGAATTTGCTTTTTGTTTTGTAGGGTAGCTAATCACTTTTGGCTCATATCACAATAAGCCTGCTGTGGCATCCCAGCATCTTTTTGCTGGCCTTGAACAGAGATTATGTGAATTTAGATGCAGCTTTAGTGTAATTGGCAGTTATCAGATATTTTTAAGGATTAAAAGTAGGAGCCCAGGGATTTACTGTGTTTCTGTGTAACTTTACCAAAACTTCAGGGTCTGTTTCCTCTAGTCTCTGTTTTCTTCTTTATCTTTCCCTACCCCCTTTTTTATTTGCTTCTAGAATTGCATTTCTTAAATCTCTACTGAAGTTGTCAAGGCTAGTTAGAGGAAGAAGGTTGTGTGCCTGTCTCATGCAATTTCTGTATTGCAAATACAGCTGAAGCTAATGAAAAGTGACCTCCATAATCATTGTATGGCAGCAGAACAAGGTTATATTTTATAGCTTTGACAGCTACCTGGAAGGTGTCAATCTCTGAGGGATGGGAGTTTTTAATCACAAAAGATTCTGCTTTCTTGTTTCTAAGAAGAATTATTGAACAGAATGGTTACAATGTTTTCATCTCTGATGCAGTTGTTTAGCGTATGCATTGAGAAACAACCCTGTATACAAACATGCCTCTAAAATTTCAGACAGAAAGCTCCAGTCTGAGTACCATATCTGGAACAAGTCCCGATGCTGTGAGATAGAGGAGAGCAAAACAGCTATGAACTTCCTTTATCCCCTGGCACACAGTACAAATATTGCACTATACATGCACATAGCAATAAGGGAATAGATTTATCACACTTTACTGTCAGGCAAACTCTGATGGACAAGAATAACATAGATACTCCGAAGGTACTGGTGGCTTTTGTTTGCTGTCAGTGAGCATTGTGTCAATACCAGCATAGATAAAACATTGTGGAGTTATGATTCCACTGTGGAAAAGCCTATCACTGTCATCGTCATCTTCAGACTACCCACTACTGTTCTCAATGTTTCTGATACCAAGTAGACCATTTATTGTGGGGTAAAACAGAAAGCTCATTACATAAATAAAGTATGGTATGTTTATCAGCTATACATATTTTAATTTTAGGTCCGTAGAAGAACACCATGGTCATCCTAATGTGATAATGGGAGATCTTCAGTCAGATGAAGAAGATATCATGAACAGTTCTGATGAAGATGATGACACAAATTCTGATTCCAGTAAAGGGGAGCCTGATCCTCAAGAAGATAAACAGGTATCCCTTTATCTTCTGAAGCTATTTCTCACTCTTGCACTGTTTTTAAAGTTGTAACCTGTTGGGATATTTTCAAATAAAAGGTATTGAGTGAACATAACTTTCTATATTTTTTTTTGTCATTCTTATTGTTTAGTGTTTTTTTTCTAAAATTTCAATTTGTCTACGTTAGCCTGACATTAAGAGGTCAAGTGTGGAAATATCCCACTACATACTCTGTGTTGCCTGGCATATTTTTCTTAATCTTTCACTGAATCATGGAGCTGTAGACCTGCCTGCCATGCCCCTCTAATAGAGCTACATGCAGAGATGTATGTTCAGAGATCTTCAGTTTTGAGACTTGTAAATACCATTTAAGGAGGCTGTCTACGCCTCACAGATCCTAGAGTGCCCAGTGTCTCTTGCAGACCGAACATTTAAAATCAACCTTTGATTTGACAGTCTTGGTGAAGCCCAAAGAAAGGGGCCATGTGAATGTTGCTAGGTCTGAGAAGGCCCTTCTGAAAAATCTCTGGGAAGCTGTAGCTTTGCCTGGATGGTCCTATTTTGGGGGTCTTGTCAAGGGCTGTGTCCCAGTAACCATTTCTGTGCAGGCAGCTTTCTTGCATTTGCAGGTTCTGCATACTAACCTGCCAAATCACTGCTTGGCACACAGGGGGCAGATGACTGAACCAGTTTTTAATTCTCCTTTTCAGTGGCATGAAACACAAAGGGCGCAACCTGCCTTTCAGCTTTTAAGTTCCTTAATTCACTCCTTTGCTGCTGAGGAGAGATTATTAGTGTGCTCATGAGAGACACGTTGTTGTGGGCTTGCAGAGCCACCTCTATGGCTCATGGAGGAGTGTAAGCCACACTTGACTGTTGGGTTTGAGGTCTGACCTTCTGCTAGCTTCTGCAAGTGCCAGCTGGAATGATTCTCCCTTATTTTAATGTTGTTTACTTTTCAAATGAAGAGCAGGAAGACAGTGCTAACTACTCAGTATGAAGTGAAGTTCTGGGAGTCCTGTCCCTCTCCTTGGGGATAACCACTTTTGTACTTCTCGGTCCTGGATGCCCTGACACCAACCTGGTCATAGACCAGTGCCTCTCCTCAGCATCAGTCCTGGCAGCTCTGTTTCCTTTGATAGTAGTTATATTTCCTTCCTTTCCTTAAAAATTAATAATAATTTAAAAAAATAATGAGACTTTTTAGTGCTGGAAGAGAAGACTTGATGATGACGTGTCAGACCTGAATGTCATTTAATCGAATTTTCCGAGAGGAATAAATTGGGGGAGAGAAAGAGAGTCGAGGGAAAAGCTTGTTCCTGTGAAACTAAGCAGGACTGTACCTGTATAGAAGCTAACTTACCTTGCGTGCCTCTAGAAATGCCCTCAACCTTTCACAACAGAGTTTTACAGGAAAGTATCCTGATTACAAGGCTTCTTGGGCAGGTTTCACGGAGTAATTCAGCGCTTGCTGTGAAGCATCTGCTTGTCGGCTTGCTTCAGCCGCTTGTGGCACGTGCGGCCGGCAGCTGGGGATTAACAACCAACTTCCGAACAGGGAGAGCAGCTGCAGAGGAGAATGAAGCAGTCTCTGCATTGGTCATCAGCTGGGCTTGTTCTTATTTTTCCTTGCCACAAGCATCTGGCTGTATTGATGCTTTTTATCCGTTAGAGGAGTTACAAGGTTCCTTTCCAATGCCGTGCCTGAGAGCCCAATTTGTATCCCTTCAGTTCTCCCATTAGAGACTCTCTTACGCCCAGACTATCTTTGAGCAAATGCAAAGTGGCCTTTTCAGTGCCAGCTGGTATGTGAAAAGTCTTTCAAATGGGGTTGAAAACAGACTGCGATATTTCGTTTTGTAATTGTTTAGTGGTAGCATCTTGTTCTCAAAATACTAATTTTCATCTCATTTGCAACTGTCACATCTACAGTGATGGCAGATACCTTGCTCTGCATAATTGAGTTTACTTGTGAATTCAGTCTTGTAGGGAGCATGTCAGCTGTGGTTTCTAAAGAGGCACGGAGGCCTGAGGATGGGTGTCACAATCTCGCTTGAATCCGATTGACCCTCACTGGGTAGATCTAAGTGTTTTTTGGAAATAAATAGTATTTTACAAGTAAAATCCCAGCTCTGTGTGAAAATGTCTATGTAGTATGTAAAATAAATAATGTATTTTACATACATGTGTTGCAACACCAAATTATTAAATTTAGAAATTAATTTTAATTTAGTAGCTTGGCACTGCGTCAATTAAATTCAAGTGAAAAAAATAATTTAGATTTATTTTTTATTTTGAATATAGCGGTATCATTAAAACTAACCTATGAATATCATCAGTTCCATGGTTTGATTTCCAGCACTTGAGACTTGTTTATAGGTTCGGAGAAGAACTAAAACTCAAGACAAATCTTACAACATTAGTGTTTATGAACCAAAAGTTCATACATGCAATGCCACCAGTATCTGCTTTTCTAGATAAACTGTTCAATGCCTGTATTATACTACCACACTCAATACAGCTTCCCCAGGACTTCCATCGCACTTGTGTTGTATATCCGGTGATGTTTTAGTGCTCCTCATCACGCTCTTTCTTTGCAGCCCATGAAAATGAAATCCTGAATATCTAATAGATGTGGTGACAGCTGGCAGCAGAGAAGCATATGGCAAACCATGAGAGCTGTTATAGAGAAAGGTGTTTTATATGAGGAAAATTATACATGGGAGTTATAATGTGTAGAAAACACATTTGCATCCTGACACCTACCCCCTTATGCTTTGCTATACCTGTTCCTTCTATCTGATGTTGAGCAATAGCAGTGATTTTTTGGAAGCCAAACGTGTACATAAAAACCAGCATATTCTCCACAGTGCTTCATGTAGATGACAAGGCTCACACTTCTATATCTTTGTAGTACAGTTGCTGTGTATTCCAGCAGCTCCTTTAGTAGATTGCCAGAAGCTGACTTTCTCTTCAGTGTGATTTTTTTTTTTTTTAAATCTTCTTTTCCAGTAAAGAAAATGTGTATTTTTTTTAAGATGTTCCTGAAACCCATTTGAGTTTACTGCAAATATTACTGTTGCTGTATTAATCAGAAAAAAACCCCAACATAGAAATATTATCTGTACTACTTTTACTAAACAATAATTGTCATTTGCTAGGGCTTCATTCATTATGGGCTTCAGTGCTTCCTATAATAATTAAATAGAAAGGCTGATAGTGTTACAAAGCCTACTCTTAGCTAGTATTGTTGTTTCCAGCTACATGCTGAACTGATTTTCTCACAGATCCTGAAAAGCCAGAAGATTTCAAAGCCAAGAGATTTCAAAGCAGTATAAAACATTTTTATTAGAAATAACTATTGATTAATTACATTGGATTTGAGGAACTACTAGCTGGAAATTTTCTTTGTGACACTTTTAGTAGGTGCATAGTATAACATATAATTTTATTTGCAGAGTAAGGCAGCTGGAAAGAAAACTAAGGTTTACCATATTGCCAAGGAGATCATGAGCTCAGAGAAAGTGTAAGTGTCAATGCTAAACTTAACAGTTACTCAACTTATTTTAATTGGTCAATTAAAATGTAACTATGCTTTTTCTTGCTTTTCTGATAGGTTTGTGGATGTGCTAAAGCTCTTACACATTGTAAGTACCTCAAAACCAAGAAGTTTCCTCTTCTGTTTGTTTAATCTGTTACAGTTCTACGTTTGGGCTTTATTGTAATGAATGTGTCTTTTTCTGCTGTGTCTATGTATTCAAAATATAAAAATTCATTAAGCAGAACTTTAAAGTTTCAGATTATAAATAACGGATGAATATTTTGGTGGTTCCTTCTGCATCTTCTTAATTAATGTATGCAATCTTCCAGCTGAGTGGGGGTATTGCTTGAATATTGAAAATGGAATATATATCCTTTTATGTTAATCAGCATCATATTTATAAGCCAGTTTGTACCATAGCAACCAAAATAAAATCTTTGGTTAGAATAACTTTTGAAGTAGCAGGGGGAGGCAGGAACAATTTACCTTTAGAAATGGTACATAAAAATACATGTTCTTTAGGTAACTAAGTAATTAGCTCCAATGGCAGCATTTTTTTTTTGAGGTGCAATTCTTTGATAGATGCTTGCTTTCTGATAACAGCTGTGATTGTAGTAAGTACAATGTGTTGTCCACAGCAAGGGTTAAGTATTTAATCTGTGCTTATGCAGACCAGTCATCTGTTAAGCATGCTATGTTGAAGGTGATAATAGTAAATTAATGAAGACTTTAGCTTTCTCCAGCTCTCTTTTATGTGTTTTCTGTCAACTTCTAAGTGACATGTGTTTGTATCATTTTGTCACTCTATTAAGTGTAAGCCTAATGATTTTTTTTTTTTCCTTGGGCAATAGAAGCGGTTATATTGCAAACAGATGCGTTGGTCTATCTCGGTCTCTTGAGAAGCGTGTTCTGTGAAACTGGGAACAAAGGCTCTTGTAGATGGATGTATAGAGTCCTGTAATATGGAGGTCTTTCAGGAAACAAAAAACTTACGACACCACTTGCTGATTCCTCTTTTGCCTTCCTTTTAGTAATTGATTTTCTTACTCTGTTCAAGCTTGGTTTTTAAAAGCTGAGTCCAACAGTTGTGGCCAATATATAATTTGTAATCAACATGGTTTCTAGTACAGAACTCAAGCTTAACTGCTGGTTAAAGGAAGAGAGTTGCCCTAATGAATATAGACAAGTTTTAAGCTGTATGATTTTTAATCTTCATATTTTTCAGGCATATAACTTATATCTTAAAGGTGTCTTCACCTGTAAGATGTGTTTTGTTTTCTTTTAATGGATAACTCACAACTCTATTCATGACACTATGCTAGTTTCTAGTTGCCAAATAAAAACCATTAGAAATGTTTTTGCTGGCTAGCAATAGCCATCAACATGTATTCAGCCTGATCTAACAGAGAGGATGCTAGGCTAGGAGTCGAGGAAATATTTTGTTCTCAACTTGCCTGTTTGCCTATGGCAGGAACCTTGGTGAGCATCCTTGTCAGAATGGGCACCAGTTTTGAGGCTCTGTGTGTGCACTCTTCATTAAAGAAAAATTGCCAAACCTGAGAAAGGTTGCAGAAACACATCTTTTTGTTTCCACAGAGTGATGGGCCTGAGGACTTGTGTATGTTTATCACAGATATTATTAAATCTGTTTATTTAATCATATATTTCTTATGGATAATATTTAAATGTTGACAGAACTATCCTTTTGATCTCACATGCAGTGAGCCACTTTGACTTATTAGCTTCAGTGTCAGGATTACTAACTGTCAGTCAAGCAACCTCTGACAGATTTCTGGAATTAAAATTTATATTCTACTCAGGCTGAGCTGTTCTACACATAGTAAAGATTTGGCTGGTCAGGGGAGGCTCCCTTACACCTTCTGAACCATCTATTAGTGGTATTCCAAAGAGTAAATAATATTTAGTTTAATTTCATTAGCCATGATCTGAAATTAATAGCATTTTCCTCAGCCTGTCTTACTAGTGCCAGTCAGTGCAGCTCATGGCTCTTAGTACAGCCAGGGAACAGGACTGTTGATGTAAGAAAAAGGTTTTTATGTTGCTGCTGCTACTTAGAGCATTTGAAGTGGAGTCTAAAGCAGTTGAGAAGGTGGGAATGTGGTTGCAAATTGGTTACAAGTACCACTGAATTTTTTTAGCATTTTTTTCTTTTATATTGACAAAGTCAAGTTAGGTGGAGCAACTCTTCCAAGATACCAGGGTGCCAGCCTATTTGGACACTGTCACAATTCGTAAGTACACCTGACTGTTTCTGTTGAAGACAGACTACAAAAGTTCTCTAGAAAATTATAAACATGTGGTGACGCTTCTATAATAAGTAATAAGCTGGTCATAACAGATAAGGGACTTAACTGGCTTTGCCCACTGATGCTCTCTCAAACATACTTGGTGAATGGGGTTGCTTGAGGGAGTCTAATCAAAGATTAGATGTAGTCTTGAATTCTCTGTATTTCTGTAACTATCATAAATGCTCTTTTAGAGGACAAGATTCCAGTAAAATGCTGTTACAAACTCCTGAAAACAAAGGGGCTTAAATCAAACCAGCTCATCTATATGCATCTTTGTGGGATGGTTCATGCATTGCCTCCAGAGGGTAAACAAGGGTTGAGAAGATGTGAGAAGTGCTGTTTCTTCCCTAAGGGCACTTGCAGAAAAAAAAAAGGAAGGGTAAACTGGATGTAAAACATATGTGAGATAAGAGAAACAAGCTTGTCACCGCTGTCTGAGATGCTCTGTGCCCAAAAAACACCTGGTGTTCCTGAAAACAGAGTAAGGCAGGATTGGTGCCATTTGTACTTCCTTGTTATGGGCTGCTTTGGAAATGGTTTGCACAAGTGAGAGGAGCTCCTCAGCAGCACCGTGGTGCTGTGTAAGCTGCCTGGCTTGTTTGCTGTAATTTCTTTTGTCCATTTTTGTTCTGAATTTTGAGGTTTTTTTCTGAAACCCACCACTCTTTTTGTTTTCCCATCCTTTTCGATTTCCTTTTCCCCCTGCTGCTACAGTATGGACAGCGAGGCTTCTCGTCCAGCAGAGGAACATGCTTTTTGATATGTGTACTTCCACTGCAAGGCTTCATGTATAACTTTGTGCTGTGTGAGCAAAGAAAAGCTGAGGCCTGTTATGTTTTGCCTGAGCTTTTAGATCTGTGCTTCTGACTTAGACCCCTGTTCTGTCCTTATTAGGACTCAGAGAGCAAGTAGGAGGTTGTCAGGAGGCACCTCTAACTTTTCTGTAGTCACAGTTGGAGAATTGAATCTACCTTATTGGAGAAGACAGACAAAAGGTCAAACATCTTTCTTTTCAGAAGGCAACTGCAAAACTCTCTCTCTATATATATATATAAAAAAAACCCCACTACATATATAGTTTTATATATCTGTGAAAACTTATATTTTTGTATGTTGTAGCCAAATATTAGAAAAATAATTAATAGTAGATTTGGAAAAAGAATGTAATGTGGATATTGAGAAATAAAGTAGCTATGGGTTTTGGAGCAAAGGAAGTCCTGACCTCTCTGGTCCTGGCTTACAACTGACCTACTGTTTGGCTGTGAAAAATTCTCTCAACCTCCAACTCCTTTTTCTCCAACTATAAAACTTCAATATTTGACCAGTCTGAGGTGAACATGTTGATAAATTTTTAGTCTGTGAAGTGCTTTAGAATTGCTGATCAAGACATTTGACAATGAATTGCAGCTGTAATCATCTTATTAAGAAGGCTAAAGCAATAGTTTTGGTTTGGAAGGAAACATCGTTCTACTACCCAGCCTATTCCTTGAAATAACATTCTGGGAATATGCCATAGTCAAATAATTGGTTATTGTAAAAAATCAACTATCTTACATTGTTAAAGACTTATAAATTATTTTACTACCTGAGAAAAAAGGTGTGGAACTACTTGGCAGCTTTCCAGAAGTAATCTGTGTTTGAAAAATGTCATGATCCCCACTTACTCATAGTCTTCATTAACTATCATTGCTAAAGTTTAACTTAACAGTATATGGCTAATAGTCTAACTCTACTTAAGACTGCCTATTTATATTTCAAATAAGGTATTTGTGAAATCTTCTGTAGCTGTATTCCTAGCAGTCGTGTTTACAGTTTGTCACATACAGCAGCCTGGCTGTTCCCCAGCGTGTGACGCTTCCTCCCCTTCCCGCCCCTGTGCGATGTGTGTGTTCCTTGAAAAGCATCCAAGCACAAACTTCTTTTTTCCTTAAATTGAACTGATATTTGAGCTACCTGCAGGTGTATTTAGCTGGGAGTTGTACCTCAGCAGAAGGCATTGTGGCTTATTTTTGCTTTGCTGATGGTATGTTCTAGGAGAACAGATCCAAGAGGAATATTGGTTGAAGTCTTAGGAGTAAAATACATGACCGCATTTAGATCATGTAGTTCTTTCTCTTCCAGTTAAATTTACCAGAAGATTTAATTTCACCCACTTGACGTTATCTTCATTCAGCTATTAGATACCTGAAAGTGCACTTAACCCAGTCAGCAGCTGAACGAGGGTTTAGTCTGGTCAGTACCTATTTTGGTTTACAACTAAACTTGTTCCTTTGCTCCTTAGGCTGATGGAGGCAGGTCACTTTGCTGTGCACTGGGAATCCTCCGGTGGAAAGAACTGAGAGAGATTGTGAGTCAGGGCCTTTGCAGAGGGGAAGTGCGTGGGCTGATGGCAGATGATTCACAACAGGGTTAGAATTATTTCAGATATCACAGCCCTTTGCTTATTTAAGGAAGCTACATCGAATGAGGGGTGAGAAGAAACAAAAGCAGCGATAGTGTTATCCTCCTCAAATATTGTTTAAAAACTGCACAGCTGTAGGGTGTATACTAATAGGATAAATAAAATTCCCTAAACATTTTCAAGTTGGGAATGTTCTATGAGGCAGTAATTCAGCAACAGTTGGTACTCAGAAGCCTTTAAAACTGCTAAACTAGATTTTCATATGGACAGGTACCCAGTGGGATGCCATCTTAGTTTAGAATAAACTAAGACTGGTTCTGGTTTGGAAAGAATGTGCTTTCCAGGGATGGTGATGGGTGCTGTCCTCTTATAGTAGCTGTGTGAAGACAACTGCCTTTGCCTAAGCAGTAAAAAGTGGTATCAGAAGATTATTGGACCAGAATATAATGTAGAATTAGAAACTGTAAACCAGCATTTCAGAAAGTGTACAATAGCCTCCCCTGTTCCGAAAGAAAAAAATATCCTGGTGAAAAGATGGGATGATTCAGTATAACTAACATAATCTTTTGTTTTCTGTCATGCAGCATATGAAACTTTTGTCTAGAGTTGCAAATGGTGTTTTTCAGTGAAACAAATACATTAATTCCAAAGCATGGCAAGTTTGTTGTTTTGTGTTTTTTTTTTTTTAATAAGATTGTAATATTTGCAAAATTCATTTTTAATTAGAAAATCTCTCTTTAAAATTCACCATAATGGATTTCTGCATTGCTTCAAACAGAATAATTTCTAGGACAACTCAAGTGACTGTCTGAACAGACTGATGAAAGCAGTGCTCTTCAGCAGTGTTATATAGTACTATATGCTAAATATGGTTGTAATATGAATCACTTCTTGCAGGTATATATAGATATCAGAGCAATGTATATATTATTTGCAACAGTGATTCTGTTTTTATTCAGCAGTTAACGGATTTAGTTTTAGAAGGAATTAGGTTCTGGTGTGTTAAATGACTATTACTGCAATTTCTAATTTCTAAGTCATTCACCTAATTGTACAAAAAGTTGTCCTTATCTGAATACTTTCCACCCTTTGGAGTGAAATTTCAGGGTTTACTTTTTAAATTAATATATTTTACATTTGGTAATTAAAGCAGACCTATTCTATGTTTTGTCCTTTTGGGTAAGAAATTACTTTCTCAGAAGGCCAGTACCTTCAAGTGTAAACACTGTTAACTCCAACCTTGTTACATTTGTTTGACTTTTCCTACCCCAATTCCTCAGGCATGTGCTTTCTACCTTCAACTCTTAAGTTTATCTCAAGATGAACTTGGCATGACAGTTACTTCACACCCACTGCCAGGTTAAAAATAAATTTTAATGTGATTACAGTGACAAATGCATTGTACTCTTCTGTAGTGAAGACTTAAGAATTTAAAAAAAAAAAAGTGTTGAAGTTTAGATCTTTTGTTGTTTAGCAGGCTGGTTTGCATCATTTGAAAGCTTCAGGTTATCTTTCTTCCCTGCCTTTCCTCTCTGCAGGGCGTCCTCCATTTACTCAGTTGTGGAGGGGGATGGAGGAGGTGATGAAATAAAGTTTTGGCTGGCTGTTTTAATGACGGAGTCTTTCATGGTGTTATCCAAAGCCTGATGAAGCTGATGGACTTTGGATCAAGCTAGTCAAAAAACCAAATCTGTATTTGGAAAAACATCCTGCAGACTCTTTGAATGCTTTATCTAAAAGTTAAATAAATGCTCTTAACTACAAATGACATTCCTGTCTTATCTACTGGTGCTTAAACCTGGCTCCTTGCTCTCCTTTTATTGTTTGGTCAGGGAAAAGCCTGGGTTGTTGATTACTCTACAGACAAAACTGCTTTTCTTTTCATTGTGCAAGTAGCCTTATAACATTCAGACAAAATTCTTGTTTCATCCCATGGCAAAGTACATACAGTATATTGTGTGTGCATGTGATTGGGGAGTGAATATTATCATAATATGATGATGCATTTTGCATGAAGCTCTCCAGAATGCCTCATTTGAGCTTTTGCCATTGTAATTCCATGTATCATTTCAGTGTTAAGCAATGCCCTAGGGTCAGGAAAATCCGTAAGATGCAGCTGGTAGTTAACCTATGTGTCACTAGTCTGCACAGAGGATGTAAAACTGAACATTTCCATATGAATAACGCCATCTGTTTTTTAACTCCCTTGCATTTAGTTCTCAGCCTTCCCCCATCACAGCCATGCCCTGTGCCCTGTATCTCCTTTCAGTTTCTTGTCATAACTGCCCAGTCACAGCCTTCATGACCCAGAGGGTCACAAAGCAAGAAAGTGTGTCTGGAGCTCACGCTGCCCAGAGCTGATGTAATGAGGAGAGAGGGCAGAGGAAAGTTGAGACTTAAGTTTGGGAGACCATAAATAGTGCCAGATGCTGAACTGATAAGATAGCTAGTAAGATCTGTAGTAGTGGACCTGGGGAGAGGCAAAGAGGACGCTGAATTTTTTTCTTTTTTTTTTTTTTTTTTTAATCCCCAACTTGAGGACCCTACAGATTTTCAAAGGCAGGTGTGGACCCCATGCACACTGGAAATATAACTCATCATTGTACTTAAGAACATGTTGTTGGTCATCTTTTTCAGGATACCTATAGATTGTGCATGCATTATCAGGTTTCAGCAGACAACAAACTCAAAAAGAGCTATTTTGGATTGTCTTTTTTCCACTGTTGCCCAAATTTAAGTGAGACACAATAACACAGCACACCACCTACTTTAGATTTTCTTTTTTGTCAGTTTAGACAGTGTTGTTTTTCAATTGAAATGCTAAATTGTTAACATTTTTGAAAATTTTGTTTGCATGTGATCAGAAATACCTCATGTAATGGATACTGAGTTTCAATATGGATACAATTCTTGCCATACTGACTTGTCTGGGGCCAAGATTTTAATTCTGAATAGCTTAATGAGTACCAGTAAGCCTGAGCTCTGTCCTGGTGGTTGCTGGTTATCGCATAAAAATGCTATAAGAAGATCCTTCAAGTGTAAGCAGGGTTTTCCTCCTCCCTGTAAATGTTTTGAAGGTACCAGTGTTGGTTTTGATCATTGTTAACGTTTGAAATCTCATGATTCCTGCATGTTGTTACTGTATCTTTTTGGTAGATGTTAATTTTCCTGTGTATAGAAGAGCTGCTACATATAGTAATTTTTGTGACCCTACATTTTTGTCCAAGAGGCACATCTTCCAAAGGGGCATTTGTAGATGACCTATGAATGATTTTAAAATAAGATATTATGATTCTGTTAGCTGATAGAGCATTTTTGCTTTTGACTCAAATATTAGCAAGAAGGTACTCAAGGCTGCCAACACCCTTACAGATACAAGCTTTTTTCCTCCCCCTTAGTTTCCTCATGTGTAGTACTAGCACATTTCTTAAGGGCATGTTATAAAAATAATGAACACCAACTATATTATGCATACAGGAGCAAGAAAGTAAAGCTCCAGTGTCAGACCAAAGGGATTAAGGCAGTCCCAGGGGAGTAAATTGAAACTGCAGAGAAACATAACCCAGATGGTACACGCCTTGTCTTTGGTAATAGGGAGCAGTGCCTGGAATGTCTGCAGAGAGAACGCTGTTGTCTGTGTTGGTGCTTTGAAGGCTGTTCTCTCAAGGGATGGGGGTTTCTGTCCTCTTTGTACTCCGGCAGGATTTCCGGGATGCTGTGGCACATGCCTCTAGGCAGCTTGGAAAGCCAGTGATTGAGGACAGAATCCTGAATCAGATCCTTTACTACCTACCTCAGCTGTACGAACTCAATCGGGACCTCCTGAGGGAACTGGAAGAGCGATTATCGCACTGGTGACTATCAATAAAGGGATACCATTCCTTTGATGTTGTTGAAATTTATCTGTAGGCTTATGTGATTCCATGTGACCACGGTTTGACTCTTGTGTTTCATGAGCCTTCTTAAATGACAGAATTGACTTTGAAAGTATGGGAGATAATTTTTCGTTTAGATGTACTTTTTGCCATTTAGACGTACCCAAAAAGGTCCAGAAGGCATCTCAATACATGTTTTTAGCAATCACACTTTTTTATTTAAAATTACATTTTTAATTGAAAAGTCTGGTCCCTGCATGGGTGTGATAAGTGGACTGATTTCACTAGGGGAAAAGGATGCTGTCCTGAAGACTGGTTTGCATTTTAAAGGTAGTTGAGATCTACTAACCAGGCACAGCACTGATTGACAGCCACAATACTACTGAAGTCCATTCTCAGTTACACTGGTGGGTGGATCTAAATCAGCTGTACAAAGCTTACCGACAAAGGCACTGAAATGGGTAGATTGCAGTCCCATGCTTGCTGTTAAGGGATGGAGACTGCATCTTGAAGTTTGAAGATCTGTCTCCTCAGAAATCCAGCTTGTACTGAAGTGTTCAGACAGTTCAGGACCATTTTAAACAGACTGTCTATTTTGTCATCTAACACTAAACTAGTGTGTCGAGGTGTGCCTGCTTAAGGTTTTTCAGAGTAGCTACTGAGATGCATGCCTATCTGCTGAACTGTAAGCTTTTTCTTCAGAACATAAATAGCACATCTTGCTGTGAAAAAGATAAATGTATTGCTGTAGGGTTAAGGTGTACACTCTCTATGGCTCTAACTGCTCTATTTTTTGTTTCTAGGATCGAACATCAAAGAATTGCTGATATATTTGTTAAAAAGGGTCCCTACTTAAAGATGTATTCAACTTACATCAAAGAATTTGATAAAAATGTTGCACTATTAGATGAACACTGTAAGAAGAATGCAGGTTTTGCTTCAGTTGTCAAAGACTTCGAGGTACTGTAGTCTTTTGTAAGACATACCCTATTTTGTGGCTTTTCAGCAGTTGTGAGCCTCCATAAGGCTTTAGAGATTATTCTCTTTTTTTTGCTGCGGTCTTGGCTTGAGACTTAGTAGGGCGTAAGTGGAAAGAAGTAAATTCAGATTTTGTGAAGTAACTAGTGATTTTAACTCCACTGTGAGATAAGATAAAGGAAGTTGATTTTCAGAAAATGTAGCACTTGCTACAAATTACATCAAAGACACATTAACAAAATCTCTAGCTGCTTTTTTTTTGTGTTCAGTTTTGTCTCCTGGTCGTACTATGCACCAATTAAACTGACCTGGTTAAAATAGGATAGTTATCTACCACATCATAGGGCAGTAGCTTACTCATGGAAATGTTGTTTCATTTTAGTTGGAAACATTAAAAAGTGAATTTTCTTATCTGCATATTTCTAGAAGTTTCAAACCCAGCGCATGCAGCAAACAGATGAAAGCTGATTCATGTCCCTAAGAGCATTGCCAGATTTTTACATAACTCCCTTAAAACAAATCAGAGAAGAGGTGCAAGCTCCCTAAGTACATGATCCACACAAATTGTGAATTTACCTCCTATTACATGGGATTCCCCTTGGGTAATCCCAGGTCTGTTTTTTTACAAGTGGTTCAAAAGGCTACTTACAGCGGTCAAAGGCAGAGCTTGAGGCAGAGTCAGCAAAGACAGGAAGAAGAGGCCTTTTTAAGGACTGGGTGTTTCAGATAGACATTATTTTGGATGCAAACTCAAGATAATTAACATTTTTGAAGCATGGATCTTTTCATTCTCTGTTGCCTTTAGAGGTGTGGATTAATTAAAATTTCTGCCGTGAGCATTGCTGTCTTCTCTGCCTTTCTGCCTCATGGGCACTGACAGTGACTACAACGGAGCATGTTGCCATTGCCACTGGTGTTTCCTTTATTTCTGGGAAGCTTCACCTCTCTTCCTCATAAGCAAAAGCACCTGTTTTGAATCCACAGAGCATGAGTGCTTACTGATGTCTTTTAATGCATGATTAATTTTGCGTGCAGTCTTCCACACGGAAATGCTTGGTCTGTAGCGTTTAACACTGTGCTAGCTGCACCTTTTTAAGATAAAGCTTATCCATTGTAACTGGTAGTTGTTTGTAGATATGTTTTCTTTTGCTGGAACCCTTGACTACCACTGAATCAATACATATTTTGGGTTTTTCTTTCAGATGAGCCCCCGCTGTGCTAGCCTGGCCCTCAAGCACTATCTGCTCAAGCCAGTTCAGAGGATTCCCCAATACAGGCTCCTGTTGACAGGTACAGTCGAGCTCTTTTGCAGGCTTAAGAAGCCAGTCTTCACACGTCCCAGGAAACTTGTTTGCAGGCAGTTGTATCCATCTGTAAAGCGTTTATCTGACTTAAGATATGTGAAGCTTTTTTTTAAAAACATGGCATGGGTTTAGAGGTTTTCTTTGTTAATACTGATTGCAATAGGATATACAAGTGAGGTGCTAATATTCCCAAAGTTGTGGTGTGTTCCCTGACGGTACATTCAGCAGTACTTGGAAAACATGAAACCTGTGGTGATTTTTGTTTGTTTTTGTGGTAATAGAAGCCTGTAATTTCCTTAGAGAGTTGGAATGCACCTATTCTGGTTTGGGTTTCTTTTTTTTTAACTTTTGTTCGGGTGTTTGGTTTTTTCTTTTTTTAATGAAGGAAAAAGGTAGTATGGAAAACTGGAGCTAGGAGAAGGAAGTGAAAGATCTCTATGCAACTGTGAACTTCTGCAAGTAGCTTCTCTGTTTCTCCCCCACCCATGTGTTTTGTCTGTAAAATCTATTCTCTTTTTAAAGGCAAAACACATGTTTTTAGTGTATGTTTACCAGTAAGTCCTTAAGACTTTTGTTACAGGAGCTGAAGAGCTGATTTGGGACTAAGAAGTCTGAGCTGTATACCCTGCTCTGGCATGTTTGGGTGACCTTGAGCAAGTCATCTCCATGATGCAGTGCTTTCTTTTCTGAAAAAGAAGGGCAATGATAGAGGCCTCCTTTGTTGAAGTATTTTGAGATGTGTTTGTTGTAAGAGGGGGATGGCTCCTGTAAGGATTTGGAAATACTTAAGGCATTGTTTTTGAAAACCATTGCCTCTTGATGAGCAATTTAAAAATAGCCTCTGTTTATGTAGTAACTGCAAAATAAAATGCTCTGTGACCTTTTTTTTTTGGCTCTGTAGCAGCTTATTGGCATTTCCCCAGCAAGTACTCAGACTAGTGATGCTGTGAGAGATACAGACTTAAGTGTTATACAGCTGTTACCAAGTTATTAATGTTGACTGTTTTCATTTTAATCATCTCATTAGTCTCAGGTGTTGAAAAAAGGGTGAAAAACCCTTATTAAATGGAATATTTTGTAGGGGAAAATCTTAGTGACTCTTAATTGATGAAATCAAACCATAAAACAGCATTTGGGGAGTTGCTTTATTTTAAAAGGATACTGACTGGGGCATGGCATAGGCTTGTTATACACACAAATCAGATCTTTGGGTAAATTTGGAGGTTTTAGTTAAAAATGTTGAACGGAGGATCAGGATGGAGTGAATGCCATTGTCAATATACATAGCAAAGCAAGAGATGTTAGGGGTGAGTGGCACTGAAACAAAACACAGACGTTGAAGGGGAATTCCTCGTGATCATTAACTGTTATTGTGGCTGGGACAGGCTGTTTCAGACCTGAAAAAACTTATTCTGTGGTGATGGGAGTTGCTGTGGGTGTCCCCGTTCTGCAGACCTTACTGTGGCTGCCCAGCTTTAAATACACCTGCAAATGCTATTGGCAGGAATGGGATTGTGGTGCTGGCTGCTGATTTAGAAAAGTAATTTTGTATTGTTCTATGGGAGCAATAAAAGAGGTCAGGCTAAATTTAATTATGCTGGATCTGGTGAGTGGTTTTTTTAGATCTGTTTAATTTTTAGTCAGTTCAATCTATCATGCGTTTCTGTTGTCCTTGAGATTTTCACTCTTCTGTATCTCTGTGGATGACCCATCTGCTCTGTTACCCCCCAGCAGCTCTGTGCAATATTGAGCAATCTCTGTATAAACTTGTGCTGCAAAACCTTTGGAGGACATGCGAAATATTTGCATCTATTGTTGGAGTGGGTGAGATGCAGTGATACAGCAGCTGCCCAGGCCAAAGACACGGGGGATCTGTGCGTGAGGGAGGAGGGGGCAGTGGGTAAGAGCAGAGGAGCGAAAATAATCCAGGAAATGAAGCTGCTAGGCCTGAGTCAGCAGGGATTTCTTCCTATTTAGATGTTCTGTGTCAGTGGGACAGCTTTGTACTGGTAACCTGCTGCTTACACGGTCACATCACAAGATTGTTGCTGTGCTTTGAAGTGGAGTTACTTTTGTGCTCACAAAAGCAGGAGCAGGTGGGCTAGTAAATCAGCCAGGGAGAGGCACAGCTCAGCTGTGTTTCTGTTTAATTACACAGCTTCTCCAGTCCAGCAAGTGAACTTCCACTTCTCCACATACTGGCCCTGAGCTCTATACAGCAAATATTAGGTGGGTTTTTTGGGGAGGTTAATTAGAGGCCTCTGATTTCTTCTAGAAATGAAGGAGAGGTGATTCTTTCCTCCTGAAAACCTCTGATTTGAGTAGATGACTTGAGACTGTACAATATGAACAGGCTCTTCATTGTCATACGATAAGCCTCTCTACTCTTTTTCTCAACATAAGGTTTGCAGAGAGTCTTTTATTATCCTTAACTGAGGTATAGTGAGAGGAGGCTGAGGGGAATGAAAAATAAGCCTTTGAGCACACTGCTCCTTTGCAGCTCAGAAATAGAGTTGTCAGACTTGAGGCCAATTGCATGTTGGGGAAGGACTGCTTTGAGTTTAACTTAATTAAATTAGACAACCTGAGACAAAAAAGTAGTTTATGAAGCAGAAGAGAATTTTTAGTGGGAGAAGAAGTGATAGTCGTTGCCCCCCAGCAAGAAGGAAGAGAGAATTGCTGACTGCTGTTGGGTGGAAGCAGGAAATTTTGTTTGTCATGGAAACAGTACTTGCGTGCTCTTGTGTTGATTTTTGTTGTGTTTTGGGGTATCCAGCAGAGTTATGAATTTTAATTTCTAAGTCTGCCTTTCTGAAGGTATGCTTAAGGTTTTCCTAGTCTGAACAACTAAAGCACATTTCAGAGGGGAAAATTTTTTTGGCAAAGACAGTAGGTACCATTCCACCTTAATATTTGACTTCTGTATTTATTTTATCTAGGAATATTTTTGCTAAATTTTTACTGTAATGTTACTCATGTCTCTGAAATCCGCTTGTCTGTTTAAGCTAGTACTTCCAGAAGGTACTTGCAAGCACGGAATTTCCAGTGTGTATTCACAGAAGAGACTAAAAATATCTGTTCTGATGCTTCTCTGAAGCTAAGTTTTAGCTATGAACTGAGGTTCACTTACCAGATATACATAGAGAGTATTAAGATGAAAATTATGTATTTATCACTTTCAGGATTGTACAGTTGCAAGGTTTTTTTAGCTGCTTCAGTCTTGTAAAGCAAAAGCTGCCTTCCTTTTTAAATACAGAATTTTAAATGAATGCAGTTATCTTAAAATCTCTGACTTTCCCCTCTTCTAGTCACTGATGATATGATTTAAAGTGCTAGAATATACCCATCCAAAAAATGTTTTTGAGTGATGTAAAGTGTTGTTGTTTTGGGGAACATGTCATGAAGCATGAATTTGCCAAGAAACAGTTAGTTCCCATGTTGGGTCTCTGGTTTTAGTTTTCCAGTACAATTACTTTGGGTATTAAATTGGATGTCCCCATGTAGTAGCAACAGTTTCTTAGAGTGCCAGCAGTACATTTGCAGATGACTGAATTATAATCACCTCATCTCTTGTTCCCAGCCCATAAAGGTGAGTATGTGGTTGACAGCTTTAAGAAGTTGATATGTCGATATAAGCTGTAGGGACTCATTCTTTATACTGGGAGGTTCCCAGTGGAGTCTTTTGTGCTGGCCCCGATGAAGATCAAGTTGCACTTGTAAAGCTTTAACTTGTTTGCTTTATGATGGAGTCCTGAGAGTGCTTTGCCTGGACAGGATGGCACAGCTTCGGCTTGAGAGAGCAGGCAGGGCAGGAGAGGGCAGAGCTGGTGTCTTATGTGTGACAAGTTCCTCTAGGTGTTCAACCAAGTTTAAACCAATGTGAACTCTCCTCAGTTCCTTTCAAAATACCTCCTGCTGATTTTTTGTCTCTCACACCAGCTTCTTGCCGGCATAACTCGAGGCGAAGCAAGATGAACATTGTTTTTAATGGAATATGTGTCCACCTAAATGTTGCCCTGGAATGTCTGGTAGCTACTACAGAACAAGATCTTGAGGGACGTGAAGGATGCAATATTTATGGAGTGTAGCTGGAGAGGTTTTGGTGCCATGTCAGACTTGCCTTAAAAGATCACACATTGACCAGTGCCTGATAATGATCAGACAAAACTTGGAGGAGAGCAGAAAGCTGAGGGTGTTCCCATGGCCCAGCCAGTCCTCCCAGTGCTCCCTTCCCGCTTCCCTGCAGGAGACCTCAGTCAGTTCCTCTTCCTTCACCCCAACCTGCTCTTTATGCTTCTCTCTTGGATCCTTCCTTAGATCTTTGCTAAAAAATAAAATTTCAGTGCCAAATGTTTTTCTTCCTGTAGTTCTGTTTTTCTCAAAGCTTTCATTAACTGACAAGATTTCTCACTCTTCACAGCATTTTTACTGCAGAAACATGTTTCATAATTCCTTCTTTTTTTTTTTTTTTTTCTTTTTGCATAAGGAAAAGATTACAATACACTGAGCGGTCTCTGAGGGGCATGCATGAAGCAAGACATCTTATGAAGGCAGGAACAATTGGCTCCTGATCCTTCTTGAGTAAAAGGATGAATTTGGGTAGGGCAAACATATGGGAGTTGAATTATTTCACTCCTACATGAAACTTGTACAACTGCAAAGCTAAAATTGAATGCTTGCTAGATCACATATAATTAGTTTTCAGTAGATCTGCCAGAATCTTAATACCTCATTTAAAAGGTAATTATAAATCAGTATTTGTTGATATTATCAATCTAACGTGTATATTTATTTGAAAGTTTCTGATTTGGTTTCTTTCAATCAGTTCAAAGCTGTAGCTTGTAGAGAATAGATGGTTGTCTTTTTACTGAGGATGTATATTAATTTTTGACAGGATATTGTACTTTTTGGTGAACTAGACACTTGACCAGGGAATGGAAACTCAGGGGGGATGTTTTCTTGTATAGTCTTACATTTGGAGTTAATTTTAGCTAAGTAAAATAGATTTTAAAACTACCAAGACTTTAATGGGTTGAGGGTGCCATCTCGTGGCTGAGGAACTAAGTTTAGAATTGAAAACAAAAATGCCTATTTGAACATTGGGGGGTGGTATAATACTTTTATTGAAAAATATTAATCATAAACAGATCTTCTGTAACGGCCTACTTTTTTTTCTTAGATCCTATAGACAAGTTAGGTGCTGAGGCAAGTATCTATAATCTTCATAAATTTTTGCATCAACTTAAATGTAAATGATTGCAAGTATGTACTTATTTTTCACTTGCTTGTTTTGTTCTGGAATAATATATACAGCATATTATTTTTCTTCGGAAAAGGCCACTGCTTCAGTAACCTTCTCTTTCCTGAACAAGATACCATGATATACTTTCATTATGGAAACACTAGTTTTCCTTTTCTTATTACTTTGACAGATTTAAAAGGTTAAGCAGCAGATCTTTGTGGCATAGGTCTGCCTGGAAAGCAGATTTCCAGGAAAAAGGTGGCTTTTTACTACTTTCTGATGCTGTTTACTTCTTTAACAAAACTATATTATTTTTTTCTTTATACAGATTATTTAAAGAATCTTTTAGAAGAATCTGCGGACTATAGGGATACTCAAGGTAAATGTCTCTTTAGATTAAAGAAATAATGGTTTATGTACATATGATAATGTTTCTAAATTTTAAATGCAAATGCTAAGCTAGTATATAGAAATGTTTTCTATTCAGTTCTAAGTTTCTCAACAGAGATACTGAAAGATTGCAAACTTGTGTTTCAAAAAAGTTTGGAGCTGACAGTGGTATCAGTTCACCCTTGAGTTGAAACCAAGAGGTAAGAGTGGAGTTCCCCAGGCAGCTTAAGCAGGTATTTTGGGCACTGCTATTGAAAGAGGTGGTCCTTGCATCTGTAGACCTCTCGTGATAGGGAGTCTGGTCTACTTACTGCTCTCCCCCAGCTATGAGCCTTTATGGCCGCCTCCTCTCTCATTGTGCCAGGACAATTGTTCATGTGTCAGGAGTGAGCAAGATCAAGGAGCTGCTCTGGGTTATGTTTAACCTGAGGAGTTTTCCAGTTTGACTTATCACAAGTTGCACAAACACAAGTGACTTCCACAAGTTTGCCCGCACATAGCAGGGAAGGAGACAAGAGGAAATGAGAAGGAATAGTTGGTGATGGAAGAGGACAGGACTACATGTTTCATGGTAGTTTGGGATTAAGTTGGTTTAACTTGAGCGTAGCAATGCAATACACGTTCACACTGTTTCCTTCTTCCATGTATGTGCCTCAGCAGTACTAAAAATGCTCCCAGTCAGTGTTTCCATTTCATTTGCATGAGCCCCTGTCACTTATTTCAGTCTGTTTAGTGACATTTTTGCAAGCCTGTTATCTTTAGGCAGGTTGTGCAGGTGTAGTTGACTGAACTGCAATGAGTGCCTTCCATGCACTGAGCCAAGTTTGCTTTCTTATAGCTTTGTCTGCTGATATAGTACTGTAAAATTTATGAGCAAATATCTTTCTTAGGACATTTAGACATATTTGTTTGAGTATATTGAAAATATGAGCCAAAAATATTTTAAATTATGTCTCTTCAAGAGATAGAAAAGTTTGTATTGCACTTCTTATGGCTGGGAACAAACTAGTGCTTGCACTTCACATTAAATATTTGACCACTTGAAACGTAAGTAATGTAAATATATATTTAGTTTACATTTTCTTGTGATTTCTCCAGCTTCTGTGTTTTTTGTAGTTGTACCTCCCACAGTATTTTTCTGTCCATTCATACATCAAAGCAGAAGCTTAGTTGTAACAATAGCAGTGTTAATTTTACTCATTTGACATGTCCCATAGTCTAGGTTTGAAACTGGGTAAGAAAAGAAAATCTAATCTTTACTCACCTAGATCTTTCTTGTGATAAATAAGTTTAACTTAGTTCCGACTTTGCTTCGTTATTAAATTCCCTGGCGGGGGCAGGGGGAAAGCTAGGCTTGGTTATGGTTAGTATTCCTGGAAAAAAACCCAAACAACACAATTCTTCCTGATGACCTTCATTTGAACGCATTACTCCAGCTAAGCGGTACAGGAATTGGAATGCTCTTCCCTGCCAAAAATGACTTTGTTTATGGACTTTGATCCTATACATTATTTTATGTTGTCGTTTAGATTTGTTTAGTCTTGGCTCTACAAGTAGCCCTGAGATCTTGGAACTTTCCCTTCAAAAACCAGCAAATTTTCTCTAACGTTCTTCAATCTATCTTGAAGTCAATGAGTAAAATTTTAAGTTTTTAATAGATATAATAGATGATAAATGAAGGAAAATATAACAAAAAAATTCAGGTACTCATTCCTGTCCTCATGAATTTAGCTATATTTCCCTTCATTTTCTTTCAAGCAGGTGGGAGCTGAATAGTGTTTTGTCTGCAGCAGCTCCAACATTTCCTAGTAGACCACCAGCTATTTTTCAGCAGGCTCAGTTGACATCATGACATCTATATCTATACTTAAATTTTGATCAAATATTTGATATGTCCTGTGCCTTTTAACTATTTGACTCCTGTGCTTGCGTTGCCTTGGTTCATGAAAATCTTGAACAAAAATTCTCATTAGAATGACTTAGGAGGAGCTTTTTGTTTGCACCTCAGTTTAGTTTCTTATATGGCTTCTATGACCTTCTGAACCTTTCAGTTCAGAAAGCTGTATCTTTTAACGTGCTTTCTTTCTGAATATGAATTCAACAATAAGGGAAATATACATTCTGCAGTACTAATACTCCAATGATTATCTGGAGAAAAACCCCAAGGCTTTGGTTTTACCTGGTTTGGTATGCTTCTCTGTGGACTTCTAAGCAAACATAGTTCCGCCTGACTGCACTTCATTTACTCAGAAGGTGCTAAATGCTTTAGAGACTACGTTTTATTGGAGCAGTTGTTTTAGCTTTCAATTAAAGGAGTCTTTTTTTTTTCTACTTAAGTAAATTAGAGGTTTTTGGATAAGATCCTTGGTTGGATTCTGTCTCATGTGCACTCACTGTTCAGTAATTTACATAATCCTTTTATGTAACCTCTTTTTGCAATTACGCCTTAGCATATATTGTAGTCAAGTTACTAGTTATTAAATATCAGTACTTAATAAAATCCCTCAGCTTTGGTAACTCTCCTCTTTCAGAGAATTTTTTTTTTCTTCTGGTATTAAAAGTTTGAAATTTAGAAATTTGAACTTTATGCTATTATCCTGACGTAAAGCAAAGCTAAAGGCAGAAGAAAGAAATTGCAAAGATTTGAATAATTTTTCTAGGTAGTCTTCCACGACTGGAACTGGAGGCAGTTGTGTAAAATGGAAAAAACTAAATCTCTACATAGTCTCATTTAAAATATTGTTAACTTTTCTGCTGTAAATAGAGACATTGAAATTAAAGTAATTCTTTCTGTGAGAAACTAGAATTTACTTTTGCTTGTGGACTGTTTTGATTAACTGTAAGAAATGGTTGACGCTGTTGGTTGAAGCAATGAGTTGGCAGGGCGCACTTATTAAACCATGATCCAAAGACTGAGATCTGTGGGAAGTGCTCCTGAATGCAGCGACTGTACCATCGGTCCTTGAATCTTGGCATGATATGGAAGGGTGATATTTGACCTGTGCTTTACATAATACCAATGCTAACTAGTCTGAATAACCAAAGAATCATTTCTTCATCCTTCAGATGCTCTAGCTGTTGTCATAGAAGTTGCAAACCATGCCAATGACATCATGAAGCAGGGAGTAAGTATTTTGACTTATGAAGATGGTTGATGAAAGCTTTTTCTTTCATTTTTTTTTTTTTTTTTGTTACAAGTAAGTAATGGATGCAAGGGCAATTACTTACCTTTTGCTTTTTCTCCCTGCAGGATAACTTTCAGAAACTCATGCAGATTCAGTACAGTTTAAATGGACACCATGAGATTGTACAGCCAGGAAGGGTAGGTCCTCCAGATGGCATTCAGCAAATTGCAGTAAAAGTGCAGCACAGACGATATGCAAGCGAAGTATTGAAGCTGGCATATACCGAGAAGAAAAATGGTCCATCACTTAATTATTCAGTTCTAACAGTCAAATGAATACTGCCTCTCCATATGTGTGGGGTTTTTTTTAGACATTTATCTGATGAAAACTTACCATTTTTAGAATATGATTCCTTGCCAGATCTTGCAGGCAGGTTTTTTTCCTCAAGCTTAACCTTGTATCTGTCACGGTTTCAAGTGCAGCGTGGAAAACTGTAATGCAGCTATTCACACTCACTTTTAGAGAAACCTAAGGATGAACAGCCTTTCTCAGAAAGGGAACCTTGAATCCCAAAACTTCTGCAGAACTTCTAGTGTAGTAATAATAATAATCATAGTAATAATGATGATGGAAAACGTCAGCTCATTTGTACGGTTTGTGCCCTGAAAAGCTAGGTTTTGAGTTACTTGTTCTAATTTGCTAGGTCTTTCTGAAAGAGGGAACACTGATGAAGCTGTCCCGGAAGGTCATGCAGCCACGAATGTTTTTTCTGGTAAGTTGCTGTGTATGTTGCTGTGTGCCTCACAGTAGTGTAATTTTTAGTGGTTGAAACATTACACTACAAACATAAATAACTAGTAACTTCAGGCAGTGGAAAAAATGACCAATTGTTGCTGTTCTGCTTGTTCAGCTCTAATTCAGAGAGATTATCTGTTGCATATGCACTAATTTTAATAGAAAACCATTTCTCACTAAAATGTACTGTTTTGAACAATGCTCACTTCAAATTTGAGTGCTCTTATGAGATGTTACCTGTAGTAGTGCGAAAACTAACACAGTTACTCCATCCCACTTAGCAACACCAGATATTAAAACCTACAACTCTGCCACTGCTCTTGCACCCTTCCCTCCCTCCTCTTCTCTCCTTCCCCTGCCCGAGCCCACTCTCATCCTGAGCATGGCACTGGGCTGGAAGTTAAGTGCTCAGTTCTCTTCCTGTCTCTGCTACCGTTTTGTTTTGAAACTCCTGTGCATCTCTGAAGTTTCTGTTTCCACTTGCACATTTTGTTTATCTCTTCTGTTTAGATAGTAAAGCAACTGTTGCCATGTGTAATTTGTGGCATTATTTGTCCACAGTCCTGGCCGAATACAAATGAGTATTTCCCGAGGCAGTCATGAAGTATGTATTTTAAGACTGTCTTACGCTCTGGAGATGACTTTGTAGCATATAAAGCACTGAGATAACTGCAAATTATATCAGTTAAGGAAATATTCTCAAAAATCTGGTGCTATCTGGAGCTGGACTTTCCAAATCAGATGTTGCTAATTTGAGTGGCTCTTGCTCAGATTTTCTTTGTTTCGTTTTTTGGGATGGTGGTTGGGGTTTTTTGTTTGTGGGTGTTTTTTGGTTGTTTTTTTTTTTTTTTTAAATATAAAAGGTATATAATATATAGTATATAATAATATAGGCTAGTCTTTATACCTTGAGGTGCTTAAGCAGTGATTTTTTTTCCATTATCATGTGAAGATTTAGCAAGACTCATTTGGTCTGAAACATTTGGTTGAAACATTTGGTTATTTTGCAAAGAACCTCATAGCAAAAACTTATGACACAGTTCAGTTTTCTGTCTGTGTTTATGTGCAGTAAATGAAGTTTGGTTGAACAACACAGAAAATTTACAAAATCTTAATAGCTGTTCAGTAAGTGCACTGAATGAAGCCAAGTCCGGTAGAGCAGGAAATAAACAATAGATACACATTTAACCTGGTAAAATTCACATGGTCACATGGATAAATTTGTCCTTATAAATTGCTAATCTTAATTCTGCTATCTCTGAGTTTCTGGAATGTTTTGCTTTGTTTGAATGGTTAATTCTAATATCCTTTTAAAGTAGCTTGTTATACAGTATAGCTGTATACACAAGAAACATTTTTGTCCTTTTTGACAGCCTGTTCTTTGACATCCGTGCACTGTTTGCTCATGTGCCAAATGTATATTTACACAAGGAGGATATAAATAGATACCTATTGTTATCTAAATTCATACATGAAAATGTTTCTTGGGTTCTAAGTGGAATAATAGGAAGTGGAAGATGCCCTTCTGGACAGTTGATCTCAGTGCTGTATGAGTTCCGTACTTCCAGTAAAATGCATCTAAAATTATCTGTCTCTAAACAGTCTTTAGTCATTAAAAAGCATTGCTTCTATATTGCAGTTCAATGATGCCCTGTTGTATACTACTCCAGTTCAGTCAGGGATGTATAAACTCAACAACATGCTGTCGTTGGCTGGAATGAAGGTAAGTCACTTGTTAAAATGAGTCTTTCTCCACATCTATTTAAACTGAGGCCTTCAAATTTTCAAAATGCAACTGTGTTTATTATTGGAGAGAGATATTAAAGAAGCTTATGTTCCAGAGCAATCCTATAGGCTTAACGTTTCTTGCATAATATGGCCTGTGGGATTGCTGTCTAGGTTTCGCTAAAAAACTGTTGCTGCAGGATCATCTCATCTGCATTTCATCCAGTATTGTACTACTCTGAAATAGTCTGCCTACTTATTTTTTGTATTGTATTTTGTTTAGAGTGCCTCACTTTTGCATTGTAACTGCTTTTTATTGCCCACACCCAGAGCTTAGGCAATCTCTGCCTGATAAGTTTCTGGTGGATCAAATCTTCATGGTTTATAGAGATTTGCTAACTGTGAGGGAAGATACAGCTTTTGTTTCGGACCCTTTGTGGAAAGCATCAAAGTTAAGCCCTGAACACTTCTGGGTGATGATAGGGGACATGCATGCCATATGTTGACACAGTCTCTGACATGACAGTTAGTGGGAACAACAAGCCGTTGCCTTGGAAATCAAGTAACTTGTCTCTGGTCCTGTCAGGGAAGAGCACCGAGTCCAGCTGCAGTGTAGATCTGGTGCTCAGGTCGAGGCCTTCACAGGCAGAGCTGCAAAATCTCTTCTTTCAGGAGATGTCTCGTGGTGACTCAGAACCACACTTAACTTTTAAACCTCCTTATGTTTGAAACTTGGTAGCTCAGAAAGATCGACAGGGGTTGTCCAGCCCCTGTGGGTATGGGGCAGGTGCCCACTCTGTGGTGCACCAGTAGGCTACATCTTGTCCTGCAGCAGTAGCAGTGCCTTTTCTTGCCCGGTTGCAGGAGGTGCTCAGAGGCCGACAGGCCTGGGCATGTTGAAGCACAGCAGAAGGTGTCTGACAGCTCTTGAGTTTCATTCTCCAGTGTTTGTATGGAACCACAGTGAAATAAAATGGAGGGTTGCATGTAATCTTAGTGTAGCTGGGCCTTCTGGACTGGTGTATGATCTCCTACTTTTGAAATTTTTCTCTCCAATGTACCCCTCTGCAATAAAAATGTAAGAGACTTTACAGTAAGTAAAACTAAAGCAACTATAAGAGTACCATTTCAGTTTGTCAATTTTCTCTCTCAACTGAAGGTTAAAAAGCCAACCCAGGAAGCATATCAGAATGAATTGAACATTGAAAGCGTAGAGAGATCCTTCATTCTTTCAGCAAGGTAAGTCTTAACAAATGAATAATGATTTAAAAAACATGTGATTTTAAACAGGTCACGTAAGCTTTTTATAGCTTTATTTTGCATTTATGTAATGAGAAGTTACCCTTGGTTAGAGTAATTACAGAATAGAGGGACTGACAGATGGGTTTCTGGAAATAATGTAGACTTTGTTCTAATTTACTTTTGTTCACATTCAAAATCTGATTTTGAAAATTTAAGTTTATTTTTAAATGGGCTGGCAGAAAGGAAGGCTGGTCACATGTAAAAAGTTTCACAGATACCATATGAATTTGTAGTCTCTAATACAGTTCACCCTGTAAGGAAGGCTGCCCATTGTGAAGTGATGGACAGAAGCACAAAAGTTATAGTAAATATGGCTGGTATTTGAGCAATTTGGGCTTAAGGTTGCAACTGGTAGGGATTCTGCTACCCTCAAGACAGTTAACTTAGAGTGAATAAAACTCTTGCTTGGTTCCTTCTTTTCAGCTTAGTTACACCTTCAGAAACTTGAAGTAAATTGAAATATTATCCTCTCACTGCCTTCCCTTGAGAGGAACAAGAATTAAAATTGTTTCAATTCAGTTAATTTTAGACTTTGCTTTTCAGTATTTTTTGTTCTTCCAAAGTTACTGATATGCTCAGTTCATTAACAGGACAGGGTATAAAACATGACAATATATTTTATTATTGATAACTGATATAAATTGGAAGAAGTCATCCTGGTATTCTAGCTAAAATAATAGTGTAATTAAAACAATAAATGGATCTCAGTGAACCTGAAATTATGGACATGGCAGCAATTACTGGAATGGTGCTTATCTTTACCAGAAAACCAAATTCTCCATTGTTCCGATCCAATGCCGGGGGAGATTTCGATATGACCCCAAGAGTGAGATTAAGACACAAACGAGGTCAAATGCCGTATACCCAAAGGTTTTTATTATTAAAAAAGTGAAGAGGAGTAGCGATAGGACAGAATGGAAGGAAAAGACAGAAATAAAGCACGGGTGCGGGATAGGGCTGCAAGAATAGTCACCACCATGGATCCAGCGGCGTCCCATTGGTCCTCAGTCTTCAGTTCTTTGGTGGGGGGTGCACACAGATCTAGCTTCGATGGTGGATGCACACCAAGCAAAGTTCTCTGTTGCCTTTTTAAGTTCATCATGTCTGCTGATGAGCATATCTGCCCACCTTTAGGTTTTTTTTTGTCTGATCCCACCAGTTTTGTTGCATCTGGCTTCAGGGCAGAAACGTTTTCCTCTTATCTGTTCATTAGCAATGCATGCATGGGGTCTGACCTACACAATAGAGACACGAATGGCTACAGGATGGGGCCAGCTCAGTACATGTCTGTCCCTTTGAGGCTTGTCTAAAGAATCCAGCAATGCGACCGCAAAGAAGTGGGGGGGTCCATCCTTCAATACACCCCCGCTTCCCTGGGTGACATCCCCCAGACCAATTCACAGGCCGCAGCAGCTTCTCTTGAAGGTTTGCACAGACACAAGCAAGCTTTGAGACAGTCATAGGACATTTCAGTCTCTCACATCCATATAGCAGCAAAAGAATACACGGACACCAAACCAGAGCAGCTCTGGTCTGCCTTCACCGAGATGCCTTTAGCAAAGACCTGTTTTTGTGGATTGTTGGTTTTACTGTGTTTGAGTTGGAGTTTTATATGTTCTGACATCTGTGACAGTGCTGATACCAATGAAGACAGACATGTTTTCTCTTTTTGTTTAGCAAAGTTGAGCAAGGGCAGCCTACTGCTTTTCGTGTGACCTTGTAAATACCAACATAAGTATGTCTGCACAAAGATGGCAGTATCTCTAGCTGAGGGGTAGGACAAGGTTAACCTTGTCACAGTAGCCAAAGGAAGCAGCTCAATTATCTGATCAGTAGTTGTTTGTAACAACAGACTCTAAAGGAGTATTTTTGTATTTTCTCAACAAATTTAAATGTTTCTTATGGTTCTTTTGCACATTGGGGAAAAAAAAGATGCATTTCATAGTTTGGGGTGTGATTCTGATCCAGTATAATACGAGCAACTCCGTGCTGCTTAGGTGCCTTGGTGACTGGGTGTTGCACAGATACATGAAGACATTTATGGGATTGCAGTAGGCAACGTGGATTTATCTCTGCTTGGCTTGAAACAGTTTTAATTCAGTCGTTTTAAAAAATTGTAAAAAAAAAACATTGGAATTTGTGAAAATATTATAATCTTTAAATACAACCTACCTATTTTCCACAAAACAGGTTAGACTTGTCTTTTTGAGGAGCTGATTAAGTGGTGGATTAAAAGCAACTCCTGTGAAATACGTACATTGCATCTTTGGAGAGCATTCAGCTCTGTTACTCTGTTATTTTTATACTTGGGGGAAGCTGTGTGTGCAAGAGCCCCGAGTTACACAACAGTGACAGAGAGAAGTTGCATTTGCTTGGGATGAAGGAGGTGCTGGGGGCCCAGGTGTAAATGAGGATTTTCAGATTGTTATCTGTCTGTGAGACCTGGGTCTGTTATGGTGTAGGAGGGAAACAAGTGAAAAACTACCAGCAATAGGTGCTTGCATATATTTTTTCCCAAGTAATGATATTGTCCCTATTGATAAATATCCTCCTGGATGTGAAGAAAATCAGTATCTTGTCAATGCAGACTGCATCTTGCTTTTGATGATGCCTCATTCTAACAGCTTCTTGGCTCCTATGTGGTAAAAGTCTGTACAACAGTACAAAACTCTTCAAATTAACCTTACAGGCATTGGAGACAAGTTTTACTTCTGTGTTTTTTTCAAATAATAAGCATTACGTGGAGCGTACACCGAAGAAGAGATTCTGAAATGATGTTGGGGGCAGAGACGGGGAGGGGAGCAGTTACGCCGGTGAAAAATTGCTGGTAATAAAATGTAAGCCAGTTAATAACAGAAGTATAGATTAATCCCCAGACAAGAGTCTTTGTCACTTCAGGTTTACTGACTGCATTAGTATTCTGCTTTATCTAGTCTAGGTTGTGCTTTCAGTTTTCCTGGGATATCTGTAAGAAAGTGTGTTGTTTTTTCATGGTACAGTGCAGTATTGTAGTAGAAATCTCTTTATCAGAGAAACAAGTTAGCGCATCTGCACGATACAGCACTGTAAGAAGTAAAGCTCTAGTCCTGAAAACAATAGTCATGCCAGCCTAAGGTGGACTGAGGCCAGCTGGCCCAGTCCCCCTCAATAAGGCTAGTGAAAAGCTACCCAGGGGCAGACATAGCTGTGTCACCTGTCCTATAACATAAGGATAGCTCATGCAAGGCTAGCTCAGCTGGGAGAGGTGCCCTAAGGCTCTGATCCTGGAAAAGAGGGGGGTACACTTCTGTGAGCCCTCCTGAGACCACCTGGCTGCTTAGCTCCATTGGGCAACTGCGACGCATGCCTCTAGAACACACGTTTGCCAGTAATAACAATTGTTGGGGCTCTCTGCAGTCCATTTAAAGTTTTCTAGTGTCTTGTTAAATCCTAAGTAAATAAAAAATAATAATTTTTAAAAACCCTAAGAAAACCGTGCAATTTTAGTAAACAAAATTACTTTTGGAAGGATGCAACAAATACTGGACCTGCAGCAAGGGAAGTGGTAGGGCTGTGCAGCTGTGGGGGAGGGCTGGGAATGACAGCAGAAGAAACACTATTTTGCTGCAGCAAAGCATTACATCAATTCAGTTGCTGATGACACCGCCTTTGCTCTTAAGTTCTGAAGGATTGTAAACAACCCTAAAGTGCGAGCTCCCTAGTGAAATATTAGGGCGTAAGCCATGTAGCTCATTGTGCAAGCAGCCCCATGTGTAGCAATCCCCACATGATCAGGGGATGCTTGATCTCCAAAACCTGTACTAACTTTAAATTTAATTATTTAATATAGTTTTAGGAACCTAATTAAATGTAACCAGATTTTCAGAAAGCCAAAGGAGTTGATTAGTTATGAATGTTGTGTAGCTAATGCAGACCAGTTCTTCTTGCTGGATGAGGAAACAAAGGTAAATAAACTGAACAAAATGTTCCACTCTGAGATATCGAAACAGACAATAATACATTGCTTTGCTCTTGCTTGTATCTTATTTCCTCTCCTTTTGTTCTGATTTTGTTGCTGTGTGCACTACATCATTTTTTTGCCCTCATGTCTCGCAGGCTTCCCTCATGTTTACCTTACCAGATTTGTCCTCTCTGATTCTGTATAGTACTCAGTTTCATCCAGTTCAAAACACCCGCTCAAAGTATTTTCCTTAAAGGTTTAAAGATGATCAAAGCTTCCAAATTCACCTACAAAAGTAATTTAACAATAATTGGTGTTGCACACCTAATTTGTGTAAATCATTGCTCTCTTCTTCCCTAATTTTCCTTTTTATATATTCATCATGTTCAATTACTTGGTATAAAAAAATTAATTTATTTGATAATATGTAAGAAGTGGGAAATAAAAATGTTGGTAGATACTGGTTTAAATTTTAGAAGCCCTTTTTAAACTGGCATGGCATCTCAAACAAGCAGTCTAGCTGTTCCTCTGCCACAAACCTGCTCCTTCCTTCCTCAGACACCCTCCGTGGTGCTGGCACAAGCAGCTGCTCAGCTGCGTGATGAACCCAGTCGATAAAGTGATCCAGAGGAAGGGCAGGTCCATGGCTTGCTTTAATACGGATTTGTTTCCCAGTCCAGCCCATGGCGTAGCATGTGTGCTCTGGCACAAGGGAGAAAATAAGACGATTGGGAGGGGGTATAGTAGGCTGCCCTTTGTGGCAGCAGCAGCATGGATTTATATATGAAAGCAGTGGTGTGCCCACGGCCCGAGGGAAGTGCCCGTAACCCAGTATAGCTGCAGGCTCCCGCTGTGCCAGGCACTGCTTGTTCTTCCACCCCCCACGCCGTGCCACTTCAGCCTAATGCTTTCCTTGCGCATCGTTAGTGACCCACCAGCTGTGGGATAGATGCAGCAAGCTCATCTGTTTATCTCTTTGGGTTAGGTAATCCAGTGGAAAAATTTGGGAAGAAAAAAAAAAAAAAGAGTGGTTTCAAAGCAGCATGACCTGGTAGGAGCTAAGTCAGGAGCACAAGGCTGGGGAACAGTTTTTTCTGACAGAAGCTCGGGGTTTCACAGGGCTGCCTATAACTGCAGCCTGAGGCAGAAGGAAGGGGGAAATTTCAGTGTCACTCAAGAGGGAGGGCCCATGCCTTTGTTCTGGGACCACCATTTACACCAGTGTTACTCAAGCTATTCAAAGGTCCAGGGAGAAGGGGGAAGCTATGACATACAAGCCTTGAAGCAATCACAGGGTATTTTGGAAGGAGGAAAGGGTGGGAGGGAGGGAATCCACATTATAACAACAGTCACAAAATATTTTTTAGTATTCATCAACACAAATAACTGATACCATGTGGACAGTTAAAAAAATAATGCCAGTTTCAGTAGGAACTGGAGACAGTCTATAAAACGGAAATTGCAAGGGAGTTAAGTCAATGTGTAATAAAGCTAATGGAATTCTAATCAACACTTGCTTAGTTTTAAACGTAATTTTTTTTTTTACTCACAACAGTTCTGCTACAGAAAGAGATGAGTGGTTAGAAGCTATCTCCAAGTCAATTGAAGACTATACAAAAAAGAGAATCACGTTTAATCCTAGCAAAAGTCTTGAAGAGGTATATATCACACCATTATTGTTGGTTTTATTCCCTTTTTGAATATAAAATTTCTTTGCAGGTGTTTAGAGAAACAAGAGACATTCCATTATGAATAATAAAACAGGATGGTAAATGATAAGCGAACAGATGATAGAACAGAATGATATTTCATAATGTTATCCACTTCATACATTTAAAATTATTTTCTTCCAAAACCCCAAACCATCTTTCTCAATTCTCTCAGTAATCTTGAGAACAGAAGGATGAAATGAAAAGATTTTAAAATATAGCAGCTATTGATATGAATAGGCTGGTAAAGCTTGAAAGTCACACAGCCTTTTAGAACTAATTAAATGCAGCTCTGTCTTCAGGCTTGAATTATAATGGTCACTGATGAAATAGTAGATAACATTTAAGACCATGACAATTTATCAGAGAAGGCTTTCCAACATAATTGGAATTAACCTGTAATCACTGATAAATATTAATCTTATTTCTCATCACTGAATGTAATGGTATTCTGCCTGTGTTCTCTCAGGCAGATCCAGAGAAACAGGAAGAAGATAGTCCGCTGGGATCAAAGGCTCCAATCTGGATCCCTGACACTAGAGCCACTATGTGTATGATCTGTACGACTGAATTCACATTAACATGGAGAAGGCATCACTGCAGGGCATGCGGAAAGGTTGGACAATTTTATGATTACCTTTTCCATTAGTCATTCAGGTTCCTTGTGTGACAAACACAGGTGGAGCCTTGTTGCACCACAACAACCCTTTTAAGGGAGCGCTGTACTATTCACACAATTATATGGATTAGAAACAATGTGTTGGGGTTGGTTTTGTTTGTTTGTTGGGTCTTTTTTAGAGAAAGGTGTTATGACAGACCAGTGTTCAACCTTTTAACCTGTTACATTTCTTATTTTGCGTTTTGGAGTACTATTTATGGTTGTCTTCTGCTTCTGAAGTTATGTACTACAAACAAAAAATGGTAGCTGAAATGAGAAAAATATCTTCCACACTAATCTTTATAAGATAAATAATAATATTTTTTTTTTTTAAAGTTAGTACCAAGCTTATTTTATATTTAACACTTATGGAAGGTATATCTAATAAACCTTTATTTTTCTTGTTTTAATCAAGTGAAAATACAGAATTCAGTGCAGTTGAGACATCTGTTTTGTGGAGAAACTGTTAAGAGAGCAATGACTATTTTTAGTTATTTCTTTAAAAGCTTATGATTTAAACAATTCAGTAACACAGTAGGCTTATTCTGCTTTCATGGATTGTTAATGTTGGCTTATTGACTTGTGTAATACAGCGGGGGTTTTTTATTTAAATTTTTATCATTTAGAGGAGGAAAGAACAGCATGTTGAACATAAGGACATACAGAAAAGCCAAGATCTTAAACCATTTTCAGGGTTAAATAGTGCTTATTTCACGTTCTGTTATGGGCTTAACAGTGCTGAAGTGAACATCTTTGAGTGTTTGGTGATTTACACATGCACATCATCTACAATAATGCTTTTATCTGTTTCCAGATTGTCTGTCAAGCTTGTTCATCAAATAAACATGGTTTAGACTATATGAAAAACCAGCCAGCAAGAGTATGTGATCATTGCTTCAGGGAGCTACAGAAACAAGGTAAAGAAAATCTGCACAAACTGTCTTATTTTTGTGGCCCTTATTAACATGGGGTATCTGTGCCTCATTTTTACTTCTGGGTTCAAGTGCCTAATTCTGCTACTGCCTGAAAAGCGATAGGCATAGAATCATTTTGGTTGGAAAGGATCTTTAAGGTTACCGAGTCCAACCATTAACCTAATGCTGTGAAGTCCACCACTAAACCACGTCCCTAAGCGCCACATCTACACATCTTTTAAATACCTCCAGCGATGGTGACTCTACCACTTCCCTGGGCAGCCTGTTCCAATGATATCACTGTCCCAGTGAGGTGGGAATCCAGTCCCATCTCACAAGACTTGCTCTGAATTCTGTCCAAAGAATTCTGTATGGAATACAGAAATGAGCTATAAGCAGGGACTGAAACAGTTTGCTGCCCTTCCCTCTAACAGAGGCTCCAGTTCGACACAAGCTCTCTAGGGTATCAGGAAATCTGTGATGCCCCAGTGAAATAGTCAAGCTATGGCTTCCAGCATGCTGGGAGTGACATTTGTCATGGGGATGTGGAAAGCAGCATCGACAGCTCGTGAAGTGGTGGTGGGAGCCTGTGATGAGGAGGAAGATGGATTGTCTGGACCACCTGCAGGGCTCTGCATTGGGCACTAGAGGCTGCTGTGCTGCAGGCAATTGCAGGTGCTTTTAGCTGGAGAAAGAGCTGCAGAGCAGGTGCAGGACAGCTGGCAATCCAGTTACTCTCCTGCTCTGCTCATTATTTCAGAGCCTCACCATGTTCAAGGACAACTCTAGAAGGGGACTTAATGAAGCTTAGGGCAGCCCTACTCCTTCCAATACGGACTGGAAAATAGTGGTGGGTGTTTCTAGAAAAGGGGGTTTTAAAAGAGCGAAGTGTTTCAGAAGTCTTCCAAGAGACATGAAGGAACTGCCTGCAGCAGCATGTGCTCTGGAGATGGGAATCTCCAGAAGTGTGTGTGTGATGGCATGCTGCTGGAAGAGGAACCCTACAGCATCTGTACTGAAAAAAGCTGAGAAGATAACAGATGTAGATAATTAAAGGACAGAGTTGGGGAACAGAGATAAAGCACAGACTGAACTGTAGAGGACAGCTCTAAAAATTTGGTGGGGTTTTTAAGACTTAATTTTCACCCTGATTATGGACAAAGGTAGTTCAACACCAAGAAAACAGACTTTGAATACAAACAAGACCAATCCATTTAGTTTTGAATTTCTTGAGTTTTTTTAGTCTGATTGTGATTTGGGGGATTCTAACTCACGGTATTGATGATAATACTGAAAATTGATTCACAGAATCATCTAGGTTGGAAAAGACCTTGAAGATCATCTAGTCCAACCATCCATTAACCTAATACTGACCATTCTCAACTACACAACACTGAATTTAATGTGATTAGGTGTTACTATTAAAACACTGTAATCAGAATAAAAATGTCAGCTGTTTTTAAGAAAAAAAGGTCCAAGAATCATTGCCTATGTTTACTCATCTGTGACATGAAAGCAATACGTTCATCCTATGCGTTTTAGATAACCAGTGCACTCCTAAGAGCGGATCCCCAGTTAACCATAAATCTCCATCAAGTGCCTTGTCTACAGTATTACACAGTATTCCCTCTGGAAGAAAGCAGAAAAAAATTCCTGCAGCCCTCAAAGAAGTAAGTGCTTTATTGGTCAAAAGTAATGCCTTGTTGGTATTATATCAGCAATATTAAGAATGAAAAAAACAATTCCATATTTTAGCCATCTTCTCTAGAATCAGAAGTCAAAATTCGCCTGTAACAGTGGTTTGGGCCTTAGTTTTCTATAGGCAGGAACTGAACTATGAGGCATTGTATAAACTGCATAAACACCTGTGAGACTGTTATTCAGAGAGATAGTTGGAATTATAATTTCTTTCTTGCTTCCCTGTGTTTCAAGGAATTGTGATATACCTCTTCAGCCAGTGAGAAGACTCCTACACCAAGTCAGCTCTTGGCTTATGATTAGGAAAGGTAGAGCTAAAGTCTGCCTACCTATGCTGGAGGCCTTGGGAACGGGAAGAAGTAATTTTTCTTCTTATATCGGACTGTGTGTTCTCCAGCTGTACGTGTTTTAGCCCTCTCTTGTCCTGTTGCATCCAATTTAAGTTCCAACCCTTAGTGATTGCAGAAACCTCTCTTCCAGACCAGATAGATGGTGGCAGACAAAATCGTTTTTCTTTTAGCCATCTGAGTTGATTAGCAACATTAACTTGAGATCAGGTAAGAATCCGAGTCTTTGACAGGACAGGGCTCTGGAGATCTGTTTTAAAAAACGCTGTACTGCAAAAACCTGGACAGATGCATACATACTCTTGCGATTTGTCTATTGTTTTTTTTTCTCTTCAGGTTTCAGCCAATACAGAAGACTCTACAATGAGTGGCTACCTACACAGATCTAAAGGCAGTAAGAAACCATGGAAACACCTATGGTTTGTTATAAAAAATAAGGTGCTATATACATATGCTGCTAGTGAGGTAAGAGACTGCATATTAGAAATCAAATATCCAATGATAATACTGTCTTTGTAACAAAGTTGCTTATTTTTATGATCTAGAAACAAGCTAGAAAATTAGATCATCTTACAGTAATTGATCTGATTGCGATGTAGTATTTTGAAAAGGCCCAGTGAGCTTGGTGCCATAACACGCTGATATAGCTACGCTGTTTCTGATTCCAGACCTAGCTTTGAGTACCTCTGCACTGCACACCATTGCACAGTTGTAGGTATGTTCTGAGTCAGTTGAATACATGGGGGTCTGTTTGGATGCATCACACTGGACTAGTGGAAAAGCCAACATTATAAAAGCATCTTGAAGTATGTTGTTCTGCAGTTTCATAAGGTATTTTGAATGCTTGGAAAATGAGCAAACTAAATCTCTTTACTTCTCCTCAAACTGCCATCTTCAGCCTGAAGTTATTATTTAATATGCGGTGCTGCAGTAGAAAAAAAGAAATGCATCTTATCTAATGGCATTTGCTTTTTTATTTAGAATGTCTAGTCCTATTGCAGTGTGGAATAATCTCTAACCGATATGTATACGCTCTGCACATCCTAGCATGTGCTGAGGATGTAGTTTTATTGCATCTTATAATGTTCTGCAACATACGTGGATGTATTGTAGCACTGGAAGATCTTGGGTTTTGCTTTTTTGTGTTATATGCTATAGTTTGCTTTCAAGAGCAAAATATCCAAAGCATCTGTTTAAAGGTATTGCTATCCCTCACTTTCTTTCAAAATGTAAGGCCCAACCTATCCTGACTGTGTAAAGAATGGCCCTTCTCCAGCCCCACACCACCATTACTCTAGTTATTTCCTGGGTTGTGCTCAGATTTGTTCCTGGGTTGTTCCTGCTGTAGTGCCAACCTTTATTTTAAAACTTCTGAATTATGTCCAGAACCTGTGGTGTTATTTCCACCACAGCATTGGCAATAGTAAAAAAAAGCAAACAAGTAGTTCTAAATACATCTTAAATAATCATGTACAAAACAATTACTTTTGCAAAGATTTGAAAAATATTTTAGAGCATTGTGTCTCTTCTGGCAGTTGCAAAGAAGACTTTGGCAACTGTAAAGAAGGGCATATTAGTCTGTGACAGTCACCTTAAATTTTTTCTTTTGCTTGGTTTCCTCTGAGATATCAGCCTTCCAGAGTAGCTTCAGTTTGCAGCTCAGAAACACAAAATTAACTCTTTCTATATTCTTTAAACTAAGGAATATCTGTCCCTATTTTTCATGTCCGTGAGCCATTGCAGGAGACGTTTAGAGAGTCTCAAGGAAAGGTCCAGCAGCGTTGCCTTTAGCCAGGAAGCCCTGCTTAAGCTACTCACATAAGTTCCAAGTGATATAATGATTAGTGGTGAAATGACCACTTATTAGTGGTACAAAGACCTAAGATAGTAAAACAGATTGCTAAGCCTTACTTGACTGTTTTCCAGTATGAAGAAATGCTGCTTTCACAGGATACTCTTGTTTCAATGCAGAGGCAATTACCAAAGTCTTCACCTGATTTGTCAGTGTTTATGTACCTTCTTTGTTTATTTTTTCTATCCAGAAGCATTGCAGGACCCTGCCTAGTTACAAAACACTGTTTTGGAATTTGCACAGGATGAAAAATTTTTTTTCCTTCCAAAAATGCTGTGCATTGTATTTATTAATTAAGAAACAAGAGTATAAAAAAAGGAAGTAGTTGAGATGAATGAGGAAGGGAAAGGGTTGCCTTTTTAGGCAGGTTTTGAAATTAAATTAAGAGAAGGTAAAAATATACAGCTTCTCTTGCTATTCTTTCCTAACCAACCACTTATGAACACTCAGCAACTTTTTTTTCCCCTATCCTGTTAATTTTCAGCAACAGAAAGCAAAATAAGTTTAGTCATCAAAAGTATTTGGAGTGTGACTCTAGTGCTTGAGACCACAGGCTACATCCATAGGTCCTCTTTTTAGCATACTCAGTGCAGCTAATATCATCCCATATCCCTTTTAAGACATGAAAACTCACTACCAAGGTTGTTGGAGGGAGCACTGGACTAGTTGGACCTTTGGTCTGCTGCCAGGGGGTAGTTGAGCTTTTGATATAAGAAGTCCTTACCAGGCAGAATGATGAGACTGTACAGTGAAAGACAAGGTAGGTGTTATCAGGGAAAGAAAAAGAGGAACAGCAATGTTGAAGTCTACAAGGTTTTGTTATTTCCTGTTCCCTGATTCATAGAATCATAGAGTATCTCAAGTTGGAAGGGACCTATAAGGATCATCGAGTCCAACTCTCCCTGTTCCTCACAGGACTACCTAAAACTAAATCATATGACTAAGAGTGTTGTCCAGGCGCTCCTTAAACTCTGGACAGGCGAGACTCATGCATGGAGACTATAAAAAGCAGCATTGTGTGCATGACTATTTGTAACAACTTGTTTGTTGTATAATCTGTTGCAATGGTATGGTGCATGAGTAAAGTCTAAATGCATTCTTTGGTATTTCTTACAAGCTCTAATTTTGTCTTGTTTTTGGTTTTTTTTTTTTTTTTCTGTAAAATAGGATGTGGCAGCGTTAGAAAGCCAGCCTTTGCTTGGATTCACAGTCAGTGAAGTTAAAGATGAAAACTCAGAGTCTAGAGTGTTCCATTTACTGCACAAAAACACTTTATTTTACATATTCAAAGCAGATGATCCCCATTCAGCTCAAAAGTAAGAAACCATTTGAATTCATTTCTGTTACTTTTTTCTAGAAAATGTTTTGGAAGTCATGAATGTTATTATTCACATATTGAGCATATGTAGAAAATATGCATATTTTATAATATGTAAATAAAACTTTTAAATTACTTAAACACAAGGTCCTGGTTTCATTAGGACTTCTGAAATGCTTTAAATGAAGAAGCAGACTGTCCTCTGCAAAAGAATGAATGTATAAGCATGGAAAAGTCTAAGATAAAATAAGAAATCTTTCTTTTTCCTAGCTCATACCTCTATCCCTGGTCTGCTTAAGTGAAAATTGAATGTTACCTTTGGAGAAATCCAGAAAATATGTTTTAAGAATTAACTGATGTGTCCCTTTTTTATTTCCAGCTGTAAATTTTAGTTAATTTTTAATTAACACATGGCAGTGAAAAATAAAGCAAACCCTAAAAAGTAAGGAACAGAAGCTTGAAGTGTGTGTGCAGATGTGCACGAGCACCCAGAAATGCTTAATATGTTCAGACCAAAAGCTTGAATTCAAAGAATGCTCACACAAGCTGTTTCATTTCAAGTCCTACTGATGTGTCTGAGCTTGGAGTCATATTTATCAATTTATGTATTGTGTGTGTTTTATATAAAATAACCTAGAACCTTGGTCATTAATCAGTAGAAAACATTTGCTATATAAATCACAGAATAAACTAAAAATGATCGTGGAAGCAATACATTTAAGTTATCTTGCCTATATGCCTAGCTTATCTGACTGGTTTCACTGCAGTTTTCCCAAATGAATTTTACATTAATAAAATAGATTTCATGCGCTAACTAGTCCACTGTTAAGCGTTCAAATAGCTGCAGTCATAGTTTTGTACAGATAGGGATATTCTAAAAATCAAAGTACCCAGGACAACTGAAAATTTTAAACAGCTGAGAACATGCTTAATGTCACTTCTCTACACATAAAATCTGGAAGCCTTTATTTGATTTTAGCGGGTATTTTGACTTGCAGATGCATACAAATGTTTCTTTGTTAATTAAGATACTATTCTCTTGTTTCCACTGTGTCACTAAAAAAATCCAAGGCATTCAATAGCTTTGTTTTCCTATGCAGACAATGGCTTTTGTCATCAGCAGGAAGACTTGAAATTGGACATACTCTGTTTTACTGAGGCTAGGAATAATATTAAGTACCTTAAATTGCAAGCTTTCTCCAAGTATTTAATATCCCAAGGAGATTTATGCTGAACCACCAGAATAAATGCTGCTTTGATAGCATTAAAAGAAATAACAAAGAACATGCTGTTGTCCTGTTTGCATCAGTGGACACTATTTTTTCATGTTAGGGCCAAAAAAATATCTGATGTGTTTGTGTAAGTGCAATAATAAATTTTAACAGATGTTTGCTTTTTGATGAGCTTTTAAATTTCTTAGTCCAGTGCTTAAGCTGTTTATGAATTTGTTGTATTTTTATTCCATTTTAGTTCTTTTTAATGAATATATGGCAGTGGAAAATACAGTGAGCCCTAAAAAGTAAGGAATAGAAGTTTGAGTTGTCTGTGCAGGCAGGCATGAACACTTAACACATGCTTAATATGTTCACACCAAAAGGTTGAATTCAAAGAACATGCACACAGTTACAAAGTTAAACAGTCAGGACAAGGAAGACCCAACATCTGTGACTAACGTTTAGATACCCTGTGAATACTAAGACAGATTTGAATTTCCATGATAAAGATAACTTTACAGTCTTTGCCTCATTCAGTTCTTGCAAGATTTTCACTCAGGAAAAAAAATCATCAGTATGTGGGCTGCTTTACATGGACACAGTTCAGCCCTCACTTGAAAGATAGAATTATTCAATTTTTTCTATGTATTTGTCAGTGTAGCATTGGAGCACTTCAGAAACATTAATTTTTGTAGCATCCTTGAGAAGGTGAGGATGTTTATCACCCTCATAATCAAGTAGGAACAGAAACCATAGCTATAGGGAGTAAAATTATCTGAATATGAACTTTGAATTTCCATTTTGAGACACGTTGGATCAGCTCTCTGGGACTTCCACCCCCTTTACATATACTTGTATTTTCATGGATAGAATCTGCCAGGGTATCTGTTAATATGTGATTTGGTAGAGCACGTATTTGTGTGTGTGAATACGGGGAAGTTCTCTCGTCATGCGAAGGCACCATTGCTCCACCCCAGCCCACATGCCCTGTGGCTTTCTCCCTCAACCCCATTAGTCCTTCACTAATACCCTTGTACCAGCTCCTAAAGCAGAGGGCATGGGTTATGTAGGTGGCTACCTCAGTTATAGTGGTGTCCTGATTCATCCCAGATCATGTTTGCAGTGAAATAAGAGGAGTATTGGGTTTCTTTAAAAGGTATGCAATCATGTTAAAGTTGGCAGAACCTTGGCATATCCTACTTTTTGAGCATTTGATTCCCCAGCTTCACTTGTTCTTTGTGCATGTAACTTCAGTATGGAAGAGATATGGAAAAAAGTTTCTATCATCTGGCCTTATACTGGTAATCTAACATGTCTCTAGCAAGCTTTGTATGTTTGGACTCATTGGATAGATTTCTGGCATTTGCACTAACAGTGCAATTGGTAATGGAAGTATGACGTTATTTCTTGCGTGAATCTGTAGCTAGTCACAGCAGTGTGATTTATGCTTTTACCAGCAACTTCCTAACAGTGTTTAATTTTCTAATAGGTGGATAGAGGCTTTTCAAGAAGGCACCATATTATAGCAGCGTCAGCATCATGTCTGCAAGTGTAAAGGAACATGTCCAAGGATGGTGGTAAAACAGAAAACAGCAGCTGTTCAAAGAAACGGAATCCTGCCGTCTCAACCTACACAAAATTGTATATTTGTCAGGATTAGGAGTTGTTGCATTTTTAGTGTAAGGTAATATTTTTTTAAAGAATTGTGTGTATTTCTGTGTTGATACAAAATGTGTTATTTATTAAATTCCAATGTTTACTTTAATGGTCAGAATTATTTGTGAGGTCTGCAGTGAGGTCCAAAGTTCCCATGTCTTCAGAATGGCAGGTGGTTGGTCAACATATTCCTAAAGTTTGTGCTTTTTCTAAAAAAAAAAAACCACAACACAAATCTATTGCAATTGTACAGTTCCTCATGATTTGTGTATAGTTCTTGAGTTGCTGATGCTCACTTTGCAATTTAGCAAAATCAAATCAGGAGTTTCAAAGGTTTTGGATCTTTGTTGGCTATGTAAAATCCTTTATGAGAGGTTGTATAATATTGCTGCTCCTTTCCTTGAATGGCAGTTGAAATCTTGCATGCCAGTATATTTAAAGTGTACAAGGAATTCTGTATCACAGAAGCAACTGCAAAGTACGGTTCAATTATTAAAAAAGAGAAAAAGGAAAGTGTTTTAAAATGGACTTTGCAATTACAGAGATAAGGCATTAAAGCTGTTACAGTACTACAGATGCCAAAGAGACTAAATTGAGTTATCTTTGAACAACTGCAGGATATATTTCCTTTTACGTTTCCAGTAGTAATTTAAAGCAGAGTAAAAAATACATTTTTGATAAACAGGGAAGAGATGAAATATCTTATTTGTTTCAAAACTTTGTGTTAAATGAGTTCTGTACACAGTATGAAACACTGTATAAACTATTGTTCAAAGAACATTAAACAAATATATGCACACACACACCCCCCACCCCCCAAATTTTAAACTATTGTATATTTAAATACTAGGTTTAAACTGGAATTGCCATACAAAGAAAACCCAGCTTTTCTCAGTGCAGATGACATTGAAATGTATGCCATTCTTTGAAATACCTTTTGTTTACACTGATTTTTGTTTGACACTTTAAAACACAATTAAGTTTTAGGTGTTTGGGTTTTTTTTCTTTAAGAAAATTGTCAGTATACCTCATTAGGAAATACTTACTGATGAATTTGGTGCATTTATTCTATTTAACTTTTGAAAATTTTTTAACACTGTAATAGCATAAATGGAACTAGAACTATGAAAGATACATGAAAGAAAGCCATTTTTATGTCAAATGCAATGCGTATGTAGCCAGTTAATTTTACTGTATGAAACACTTCTCAGTAGTCCTCTGAATCAAGCTAGTTGTGGTAACAGAATTAAGAACAATTCACTTCTAATTAATAGTTTGAATCCATGTTAATAGCTATTCTGTGGCCTCACAAAGGAAAGAGAATAGATGGTAGAATAGTTAGTAGTCATCACAGAAAGGCCAAGAATGAAAATGCAGACCAAAATTCTCTTACTCCCTCGTATACCTCAAGATCAGGTCTAAGATACTAACATAGCTCTGAAGAAACTTGATTTTCCAGAGCTTCTGTTAAGTTAGTAGTGGGCTTGGAAGCCTAATGCTTAATATTAAGTATGCAAGTAATTTCCTTGACTTCAGGCATTTCAGTAGAGTACCTTTCTGAATCAGGGACTTAAGGCTGTAGATCTGGCTTCCCTCATAAACACTAAAGATTTGACCAGATAGTGTTTGAAATTCAGTGGGAGTCTGATCAAAGCCTTTATTCTCTTTTATTTTAATACAAACGTGATCAATGAATGTTTTTCTCTTGTTATATATAAAGGGCTTTTACTTCATTTTCAAAACCAGCTGGTGACTGAAGCCACGTAAGCTATTAGCATGTCTCTTCAGGTTGATTTCTGACATGGTTTTTACTGTATCCAAAACAAACTGATACCAATGTAACATAGATGTGATGTGGCTCTTCCAGTTGGTATTATCAAACGGAAGCACTGCTTAATATTTTTATAGGAACTGCACACCAACCAAGATGGAAAGCCATGAACTGGCAAATGAATCAGAAATTTGGCTAGGAGCACACTAATTTAATTTCAGTTTATGGTTTGATATTGATCTCCCTGCTGCAAAACAGAGCAATAAAAGTCAAAACACATACTGAATAAGGTGCCCAAGGTCTGCCTTGTGTGGTGTCAAACTACCTCTCAAGGATTTGGTGCAGAGTGAGAAAATAGTTTAATATGTACTGTAAAAATCAGAAGATGACTTCCAGAATCAGGTGATCAATCAAAAAATCTTTCTGTGACAGACATAGATTGGAATGGAACCTTAAAAACAATAGTACCCATATTGCAGTCTAATTCTGTGTGAAATAAATTGTCTTTGTAAACATGTTTGAATATTTCTTTTCCTCTTTCACCAGCACTAGTGTTTTGTGTCATATGAAGAATCCACAACATAGGCATTTTCATAACATTTTCAGATGGCTGCTTTTCAAACTTACCCTATTTCTCCAGCTCACCTCCCATTTTGATTCATTACCATCAAAATAAATATTCACTTCTTGATTTGACTAAACACTAAAACAAGACCAGAAGTTTTTAAACACCTGGCTACCTCTTCTTATAAGAATCTATAGTTAATAATTAATTTAAGATTGGTTAGTAGAGTATGAGACAAACATTAGCATTGAATATTAGTTCTAGCATCTTTATTCTTGGATAAATGAAAGGTTCTAGGATTCTGAATTCTCTTTAACTTAAAGCTATTTTTTGTCCCCAAAGGACTTAAAACAAATGGATAGCTGAGCAGCTATGGAACACATTTTACTAAATATTTTGTGTGTGTGGAAACTTGATTATTCGATTATGTATATTACATCACAACATAAAGAGATGTTTGGAAAGACACATTCAATGCATTTGTTTGCCGTAACTGCTGTCCCCTGTATTTACCTTCCAAATAGGCTTTTATTTGGAGCAGTCCTAAATTGTACTGTCTAAATGAAAGAATAGAATCTTTATTTTGTAAATTAAAACAGTTTAAAGTTGTTGTAAATATTCCTGTGGATATGTATCATTTTTGTATAAATAAATTCACATTAGTTGAGTCTGCCTGGGTTTTCGGGTTTTTATCTATTATGTAATTCGTGTATTCATTGATTTTTCAAATGGCAGAATTTGCTGTCACTATTCTGCACATCAATCTTGCTTTAAAATTCCTACTGTTTTGCCCTTATAAACAGAAAACAGCCTGCTAAGGTAGGCTGTGTGCACAGGCTGTCATTGCTGCTGGATCTGACCACCTGAAACATTTAAATGAATTACCTTGCTCGTGTCAGCCAACACACTACACGCTCTCACTACCAAAACTGCTGTCTTTACTACAAAAATTATTTCCATCTTCCTGCCCTTCTGTCTTTCCTTAGTTGCCTCATGCTGTCTAGTTCTTCACTTTCTGTTCCTTCTTCCCTAGCCCCCCAGACTAAAAGCCTATGCCTTCATGAGCCCGTGTTTTGTTTTCTATAAAGCCCTTCTGCAACTGGGTGTGTCTTGCAGACAAAACGTCACAATCCAAAAAATTGCTCCTGAGCAGTCCCACCTGTAGGACACCAAGCAGTGGGGTTTCATCTCCTGAAGCCACCTCCCAGCCCTGGGGAATGACGGCCCTTCCGAGCTTCATCAGCCCAGGAATGAACGAGGCTCCCTACACCGCCATGGTATAATGCACAGTGATATACAGGTCTGTGAGCAGAAGCTGTAGCAGCAGCAACAGCTGACTAGGATACATTAGCCCAAAGAGAAAGGACTTTGTTGATGCAATATTCTTGAACGTTTACCAGTGGAGATAAGGCTGTTCTGGAATATAGGATGCAGGATGAGAGAGCTGTTCTCTTGGTCTCCTGGTGAATAGACATCCCCATGGCAAAGAAAGCATCCTAAGAAACCATCATTCTAAAGAATTAAGGGAGTTATGTCTGTGTGAAGGTCAAATGAAGGGTGTTACATTAATAAACCCTTTTCCAAAATCCAGCTCTACTGTATTTATTAAAGTATGGCTGAATCACACAGTTTTTGTTGGCATAAGTATTTTAGCAGGGCCTGTAAGGGAGAGATTTTTCTGTCAGGTTAGTTATGCTGCCTCCCTGTGCTTCTCTGACAAATGTTTGATAACTTGCAGTAACAGCATAAAGGGTTTTGCTTCTTTGCATGTTTTTGATAGGGATGTGTCTGTTGTAATCCTGGCCGACACAGCTACATAGACACGCCTTTGTAATACAGATCAAGTGTGAATTGGGTCACTTGCTAAGAAAAAGAATCAAAACATGTTTTAGTGGTTAAAGTGACATTTCTGCTCTATTGAGGATATCACAATACTTGTCTGAAATAAGCTTTGGTGCAAATTCCTTGGTATTTGTTAAATTAAACTGCAATAAGCTTCATTTAGAAAGTGGATATGCAGCTCAGGCTAGTTTGGGAAGTGACATGTACTGTAAATTGAGAGTGCTATAACATTTGACACTTTCAGGAAATACTTAACAAGTTAATTGCTCCAATTTAAAAATTCTTCATAAAGTTCATTTGCATTTGGCTTTTGGGAATGTGCTTGATCAGAAAGAAAATGCGATGCTTGCAAGTACTGACTGAACTAGTGATCTTGAGCTGGGGTAGCTAGATGCAAGTGCAGCTGTGGGACTTGGTGGGAAGAAAAGCAGTAAAGGAATTGGCAAGATAAGAGCGTGAATTATTAATGTTAACACATAAATGGCTTGTATTCTTTGGGGTTTTTCATATCTCAGCTTATCAAATGTTGATGCTTATTTCATCTGATTCAGTAGAAATTGCATAAAATGATTTAAAAGAATTTCAGGTAATGAAATTGTGCATATGGCCCTGGTGGTCTAAATGATCTTGGAAGTTTCCTGCTGATCAACAGCCACAGCTATACAATCTTTGTAGAACAGATGGAAGAGGAGGAGGGGAAAGGGGCATATTTAAAGTATAAAACTCGTACTTAAAATTAAGGTCACTAAAATAATTAGCATAAACTAACTAATTAGCTAACACAACTTTGGTCCAAACGAATGCCGAGACACAGCCAGAACAGCAGTAAGTGGTTCCTTTGGCACTTGTTCCAGGCCCTACTCCAGCAGGACGTGCACTCAGCAGCAGCGAGGCTCCCCGCGGCTTTTCCAAACCCTGTTCAGAGCAGCGTTGACACTTAACGAAGTAATTTGCGGCTGCCACGCCGGCGGAGAAAGCCGGCTCTTTCAAGCACCGCTGGTTGAACTGCTACAGTAACTGCGAGGGTAGTCACGGCGTGATGAAGCGGTTTAAGTCTTCATCGTGTTGCCTGTTTCAAGCCGAACCTGCAAGTCTCATCTACGTCTTTGCCTCAGCGGGAAGACCCCACCAGGCTCCCCAGAGCCAGAAGCGCACGCTTCGCGCCTGTGATGTTGGGAGCTGACTCGTTCCTGTTTCCTTGCAGACTCGAGTTCTCTCGACGGGCACGACGGCGCCCGCAGGGCTGTCAGACCGGCCTGGGCCAGAGCCGCCGTCCCCCGCCTACGAGGGAGCTTCGCCTCAGGCGCCCCCTCCCGAGGCGCGCTTCGCCCAGGGCCCGGGCCGCAGCACCTCAGCGCTCGGGGCTTCCCACGGCAGCACCCTCCGCCCCGCCGGCGCGGACAAAGGGCCGCCCGCACGGCGCTGCCGCCACCCCGCCCCGCCGCGCCCCCGGGCGCCGTTAGCGGCCGCCGGAAGGGCGGGGGAGGCGAAGGCGGGCCCGGGAGGCGAGGCGGGCGCGACAGCGGCGCCCCAGGCCCCGCGCGGACCCCGCCCCGGCTGGCCCCCCGCCCTCCCCGCGCGGCGGCCGGGCGCGAGCGCAGGCGCAGATGCAGCCGGCGGGGAGGGGAGGGGCGGGGCGGCGCCGAGCGGAGCCGAGCGGAGCCGAGCCGAGGGGGCGGGGTCGCGAACTCTGACCCCCGGGAGCCGGAGCCGCTGCCGAGAAATAAACCTGCCGGAGAGGCCGCCGGGCCCGCCAGGTGAGCGACCCCCCGGCCGCGGCACGCGGCCTGGCGGCGGCGGCGGCCGCGCACTAACGGTGCGGGCCCGCGCGGCTGCCGGCCCGCCTTCTCCGCGCCGCGGGGCGCCGCCCGTCCCGTCGCGTCCCGCCTCAGGCCTCGGCGCGTCCCGCGGGCGGCCCCGCGCCCCCCGACCTTTCACCTACAGGAACCGCTTGCGCCTCCCGCCGCCCCGCATCCGGGCGGCGCCGGCTGCCGCTTCCCGCCGGCGCGGCGGGCTCCGGTCTCTCCTGCTGGGGAGAGGGAGCCGCGGCGCGGCGGGCGATGCCACCCTCATGCTGGGCTCCGGCTCCCCGCCCCCCCTTGGCCCGGCCCCGAGCAGCCATTTTGTGCGGGGCGCCGCTCAGCGGCCCCGCTGGCCGTGGCGGAGGGCGAGCCCGGGCGCTGGCTCGCCGCCCCTTCCCCCTTCCCGCGTTGTCTCGCCGCAGCCCCGCGAAGCCTCCCGGGGAGAGGCGAGGGCAGCCTGCCGGCGGGTCGGGGCAGAACGGGCCCGGGGCGCTGGGCTGAAGCCTGGCCGCCACGCGTCTCCATCCCCCCTCCCTCCCCGCGGCTGCTGTGCGCGGCCTTAGCCCTGGCGGAGGGGTGGCCGTGCTCCCCCCCGGCCCCCCAGCCACTTTGTGCTTGCTGAGTCCCACCACTCCACTGGTTCGCTCTTCTCAGATTATCTGTGGCGCTGTCTGGGTTTATTTGGGTTAAGGTAGTACGTCCTGTGTAACACCCGGTATTATTTTTGTTGGGGCAGGTGACCCTGTCGCTGTTCCTTATTTTGTCTCGTTGGGTGGGGTTTTTCTTCTAAGCTTTGGGATTTGTGGGTTCTTTTCTCAGTGCTGCAATATACTGTCTAAAGTGTAAAACGCACAGCCCTGTACTATAGGAGGAACTTACATTTGCACGTTGTGGAGGGAAGAGAGGAGATAGCATGTGTTTTGTGAATAAACTTGTACAACAGGGAAAAAAAAAGTATTTTGATACAGGTTTTACTGCAAGATGAGTGTGTGGACATGATTCTTGAAAAACTGAGTCGGGCATTCTTCATATGTGAAATCTCTCATCTGAAGCTACTGATACCATTATCAGCAAGGTGGGCTTGGGAAAGCGGTGTAGTAGGAAGAGAGCTGCATCCACGCCTATCATAGAAAAATAAGATGGCAAAAAATTGAAATAGTTTTCTGTAGAACAGCTTTGTGGTTTTGGAATCGGCATTGTATAAATAATAATATAAGTATCATGGGGGAGGCAAAACACTACTGTGCTGGATGAGGCAGTGTTCATCTGGTGACCCTTCTACACTTTGTAATTTTGGATGGCTTTTTCTGTAACAGCATTTGTACCTGAAAATAACTGTATAAATACTTTTCCCACCCTGTTAGTCCATAGTAGCCAGTTGTGACATGAGATGTTCAACAGTATTTAGCCCACAGCTTACTCCTTGCTCTACAACTTTCCTCAGGGACACTTGAGGGAAGTCTTAAAGTCTCTGTAATGTTTGACTGTGTCTGTACCTCTTTCTCCAGAGACATTGCAGACCCTCTCTTATGACAGGACTAAGTATTTCCATGTGATGGTGGTCAGCTGTATGTGTGCATGTGCATGGTAATGTAAGGAGCATAACTGACACCACTGGGTGGGGTGTACAGTCCTCAGCTGCTGCAGTTCATGCAGACTGCTCTAGCTGGATGATTGGGCATGACTTGCTATGTCTGTAGGATTCTGCAGGATCAAGATGCTTATTACAGAAAAGAGATTGCAGTACATCAATTAACTAGCTTTAACTTTTCCTCTCAATTCTTACTAATACTTCTGGGGGTTTTTGCTGGTTGCATTTTCTTGTGAAATGTTGTCGTGAAGGGAACAAATTTGGTGATAGTTCTGATGTCTTTTTAAGAATAACCGTGGCCCTGGCTAGATTGTGGGGTAGGAGGGGAGATTGGGTTTTGTTTTGTTGGTGTTGGTTTTTTTTTTTTTCCAAGCCTACCTTGATTTTTCTGGTCAAGTTTCTTAGCCTCTGACAATAAAGACCTTAGCAATGTGTGTAACTGAAGCAGACCTTGCTTTGGGGGAAAAGGGGTTGGACCAGATGACCTCCATCCAGAAGTACCTTTCAACATGAATTATTTCATGATTGTATTCTGTTGTTAAAGTGTGGGGGAGGGGGGGGGCACGGGAAACAGAACAAAAACCCACTGATACTGTAGCATGCAGTTAAATAGTTCACATGCAAAATATAACTACAGAATGCTTAAAGCTAATGTGCTAGTCCAGTGAAAACTGGCTTTCATCTATAATGTGAATTCTAAATACTTACACTGGTAAGATTAGTTTGCTTGTTTGTTATGCTGATACCTAGTTTTTGTTTCGATTTATTGTGTGCTCATTGTATTATTCAATTAAAGTTTGTGCAGCCAGTGAAATTGCTGGAGTTTCCTTACAGTTTGTGAAGGAAAGCAATGTCCCAGAAGAAAGTAACCTGTGTATAATGTCTGGGTAAAAAAATCCCTGAAAAAAACCCAGCACCTCTTGCTTAAAGTAGGGAGCTTAACTGTGTATAAGGAACAGAGCAGTGTCAAGTTTTTAACTTGTACATGTTTGTTCTGCTGGCGGACAAAGTGTGGATCTCAGCTGGCAGAGGGTATGTGTGCCTTTCCTGCTTCAGTAGCCGTTCTGGCTTAAGCAGTTTTAATAGTAAGCTTTGCTAACCTGAGTTATTTTGGTTGATACAGGTCAGGGAGCTCTCGTGAGTATCTGCTTTCCCAGACCTGTGGAGGTATTAGCATGCACTGTGAGGAAGCAGTGAGCAGCTGGGGTGGGTGCGGGGGCTGCAGGCTCTGGCTGGCACAGCTGTCCGCATATGCTTTTTTGTCACACACAGGCTGCAGCATGCAACCCAGCAGTGACCATTGGGGAAAACAAAACAATACCTAAGTTACTTTCTGGTAAACTTTCCTCATTTTTTTCTCAGTGGTGTTTCAAGCTGCTCTTAGGACTTTAAACTTGTGCCTGTACACTACTGGCATTAGGTAAGCTGCTGCAAAACAGAATTTCATCAGTGTGAGGATGATGAATAAAACTGCAAAGGTACAGTTAATCAAATTCTTACTCTTGTGTATGCAGACCTGTCCATATTCTTACCCTTCAGTCAGCAGCTTTTGATTCCAGAGATTACTGTGTTAGATAGTACTGCCAAACTCTTAAAGCAACAAAGGATTTATCTTCTGAAGAATCAAACTCTTAATTTCCAGTTCTCTGAGACTGGAAGGTTGCTTGTGCTTTCTGAGTGAGTCCCATGTATCTTACGGTGCAGTGCTGCAGATTTTGTAAGGAAGTACATTCCTTCCTGATCATGGTCTAAGAACTGCCTTTCTGTATCAATATTTAGATTATTTTTTTTTTTGTTTGGCCAGGCCTTCTTTCAAAGGCTGTTCAAATTTGTTTAACTTAAATTATTGTTGTTCAGCTTGATAGTAGGACAGTCTGGAGTAAGCTAAGTATTTGACTGTAGGAAGTTAAACCAGAAACTTAAAAAACATAAACCACCAAAAAACTAAAGCCAAACCCTCTGCTGTTGTCGTACTAGCTGAAATTAATGGTTATTTCATTCCAAATAAGTTGAGGTTGCTGTTTATAGCTTAGCAGTAAATTTGTGGTGTGAAAACTGCCCCATTTATTTTGGCAATATGTTTCCTTTGAAGTATTAACAGGACAGTGTGTCAGCGTGACTAACATTTTCACTCTTGACTGATTGATCTGAGTATTTCTTCCAGAGTGCTTTACATACATGTTTACAGGAATTAAAAACCAGAAAACTACATACCAACTAACCAAATCTAATCCTGTGGAGTGGATAAAGCAAAAAAAAAAAAAAGGGGAAGAGGCAAGTGATGATATTTATAGAGGTTATATTTTTATCTGAAACAACGTCAACACTGATTTACTGGAAGGATGTGTGTGAAACTCTGTGGTTTTTTTCTGAAGGAAGTTTCTGTGGATATGAGCTTGTGCAAGTTGTAAGGGGAGAGTTAGTAGTAGAACAGACTTGCAAGTCCTTTCCATAGTGTACTTTCATGTATCAGCTACCTCTTTCGTGGCTGTAGTTCAGTGAATACTCCAAGCAGTCATCTCACACCATACCTATATAAGCAGTTTGGTGTTATACATAAGCTGGTGTAACAGTATGGGCTTTTTCCAAAAGAAGTGGTCTTATTTCTGCTTCTACCTCATTTCCTTGTGTGACATATAGCAATTGTTATTCAGAAGATGAGTTTACCTTACAGCTATGCAACCACAAGGTCAAATGCAGAGGGAGACAAAGCTGTCAGCCAGGAGCTACCTGAGGCTACCTCTTCGTGAAATGCTGTAATTATACCATAGTGGATATAATGCCTCCTCAGTGTGTTTGGAAAGAAGGGTTTGCACTCACTATGCTGTGTTAGCAGAATCTTTGCATGCCAGGTAGGAGAATGGACCTGGCTGAACCTAATCCAGTGAAGGGGTCGGATGAACTTCCTGGTCTGGTTCATTGTGCAGATTCAGCTCTGGTGCAGGGAACCAGTTTGGGGTTTTTTTCTGTACCAATGCAGGATTTTGCAGGCTTCAGGTGGAGATGCAGGCTGTGGCTGACATTATGCAGGGCAGCTTGACCTGATTAAATGGCTGTCTCCTTACCTAGCTCTGGCATGCAGCCAGTGCCTGTGTGAGTGGACTCAGCTTGCAGGCAGACCCCTTGTCTTTCCTCCTCCTTCCTCTCCCCCGGTTGTTTGTGGGGCTGGTGAGCTGAATCAGCTCTGCAGCTGTTCAGGCAGGTTCTAAAGATGGCAGGATAAAAGCAACAGGAGCCCACGGCTAAAAGTGAGACTGTCCCTTTGGTGGCCCAAACTATGAGAATGACTCGACAGACTCCTGAAAATTTATCCTAGCAATTCTGTTTTCTCAGTTCTCCCACTGTAGCAGTCACATGAAAAAGCAGTGAGAGCAATCATTCTAAATTAACTGTACAGGCATGCCTGCAAATGCATCTCTTTCTCTGTTGCTGTGTGCCTTTTAATTACTCCCTTATGCTTTTACAAGCATCTCATCTACCTTTGCTTGCCTGCAGGTTTAGCTGCTTCCTGTTGTTATCTGTCTCTTACATATGTACTCTCTAAGTCTTGATGTCATGCACATTTAATAAACCATATCTAACTGGGTTTCAGGAGTCACATAAATATTCCTCAGTTCACTAATAAAGAGAATGTTACTCCTTTAAGTCTGCCAACTGTTCTGCCATCTTGAGCAATATGGGTTATAGAACGATAATCCAAGAATAGCTCATTTAGCTTGCTGTGTTCATTGAGTTTTTCTTGTATGTTGAGCAAAGTAGGGTCATTTGTTTCACAAATGTGTTTGGATTCCTTGGCTTAACTTGTTATCTATAAAGCATTGCAGAATACTGTTCTTAAGTATAAAGCAATCTTAGTGCTTAAAACAAGTAACAGAATCCCCTAACTCTGGCACTTTTAATCATAGAGGGATTGTTAAGTGCTTTCTATTTTATGTGTAGGTATTATTTAATAAGTTTGGCACATGTTAGGTTGAATTCTTAATTAGTACATGATGAGTTTGAGAATTGAAATAAGGACTAGTTTCCATTTTAAGGTACAGAGCAGTTGTAAACCCAGTGTGATGACCTGTTCTAAAATAGCATATCCTTAGTTCATTCTCTGAGATCTGTTGAATTATTTACTACTGAAGCAGTATGACCATAGAGAGAGATAAAGACAGTTTCTTATAAGAGGGAATACTTTTCCACTTAGCTTTTCATTTGTCGAGGTTTGATCCCAGAGGGCAACTGAGTGCCATGCAGCCCTTCACTCACCCCTTCCCCCCTCAGCACTGGGAAGGAGAAAAAATGAATCAAAAGGCTCAGAAATGGTGATAAGGACAGGGAGGGGTGGCTCACCCATTAAGGTCACAGGCAAAAGACATGCTCATTAGGGGAAGAAAAAGGACTTCAGTTCAAAACACTAAGGACAACACCACTTATCAGATAGAATGGGACAGTGAGAAGTGTTACTATATCTTAAAAACTCCCCCCACCCCTCCCCTCTTCCTGGGCTCAGCTTTTTTCCCCCAGTATCTGTACCTCCTTCCGCCAGCGGCACAGGGGCAGGGGATGGTGGGGTGCAGTCAGTTCGCTGCTTCTTCCTGCAAGGTGTGTGGGGGAAGCACTCCTCTGCATTCTTCCCCCTGCTCCACGTGGCATCCCTCTCATGGGAGACAGTGCTCCACTAACTTTCTCCCTCATGAGTCCTCCCCATGGAATGCATTCTTCTCAAGATGCTATGGCATGGGTCACCTCCACATGTTGCAGTCCTCCCAGTGCCGAACTACAACAGTGGGGGGCTGCTTCTTCCCACAGAGTCCCAGGGGTCTTCCATAGGCTGCAGGCGAATCTCTGCTCCTCTGGTGACCTCCATGGGTGGCAGGAGGGTGGCCCTGCCATCTCACCATGGAATACAGGGGGGCTCTCTGCTCTGGCGCACCTCTCCCCTTCCTCCTCCTTCCTTCCCCTGACTTCGGTATTCACATAGGTGTTCTAACTCCTCCTCACAAGTCCCTCCAACCCCCTCCCAGGTTCCCCTTCTTAAATATGTTATCACAGAGGCACAGCCACCGTCACTGATTGGCCCTTGGCCAGAGCCGGGTCTGACTTGGAGCTGGGGGAGCATTCAAGAAGCTTCTACAAGGGGCCCCCACTGTAGCATCCTCCCCTGCTACCAGAAACCCCACCACACAAAGCCAGTGTAACATTATATTAATCTTTTGAGCTTTCCTAAAAAGTCATGTTGATCTTCCTTTATTTGTCCTTACTGTGATAGAACTAAAGTTCACAGTAACTTCTGCAGTCATAACTAGTTACCATGCTCATACCTCAAAAGTATCTAGAAAGTTCTTATGTAAGTTTAAATGTGCATCTGATCTTCTACGAGGGGATTTAATCTAGGGGAGACCCCTGTATTAACACACATTACATACATCTACATAATCATTACCAGAATCTTTGCGCATTCCATACCTACACAGAGTCAAACTGGTTTGACAGTGCCATCAGGGTAAGTTTTTTACAAGCATTGTTTTTGCCGCAGTAAAACTACACTGGCCAGGTTTATGACTTTTTTTTAAAAAAATAGTAAACTGAAGACCTCTGGGGTGGACAGAATTTTCATGTTGTATCTTTATACCAATGCAGTTTGTTCTTACTCATTTAAAGGGTGTTAAATCAGAATTAAGGTACTTGATAGTGGGGTGGCTATACCAGCAGTGCAATATAATAGAACAAGAGATGTTACCATTTATATCAACGGAGAGTCCAAATATAAAGAAATATTCATGCTACTGCTCTTAAAGTCCTTGATCTGTATTGGTATAATATTTTGAAATACTATTAGTAGGAACTTCCTACTAGGACAATTAAAGTTGTGTAACTTTTGTCCCTGGAGAAGAGTGTGAGTTAAATATTGATGTCTTCTGGGTATAACTGTACTAGTGGAGAGGTTAGTGCTTCTGATTACCAGCCCTCAAATCTGCTGGCTGTTCTCGTGAGAATGTTTCCTAACCCATTTCAGTTGAAGTAAGTCAAAAACTATTTAAAAAGTAAGGCTTTCCTAAGTTAGTTTGACTAAAACGTTGGGGAAAACTCTGGCACATAAAAACTGAGAAAAAAGTAGAGAAGAGTGGTTAAAGTAGTGCAAGCTAATGAAAGTTTTCCACTGACGCAGTGACTCATGGAGTGCTTATGTAAAGTAACAATGGAAAACCGTTAGCAATGGTGCCAGGTTCAACACCAAGTTTGGGCTAATGCTGATGATAGTGATGTATTTAAAAGTAATTCTGACTCCTCCTGCCAAGAAAGCTCATGAACTCATTTACTAGGGGCATAAACTAACAATATTTATATAGGATTTACATACAGAAAGAGATTCTAGTTGCATTTGAGTCTGAAGGTTGAAGAAAGATGCAATAAATGCACTGTAAGTAATACAGAGTAAGTCTAATGCCCATCTTTTGTCAAAACACCTGCTTTTAGATGCTGCTTCTAATAGGGTTGGCGATTGTGGTTTTGAAAAGAAGAGATGGATATATAATTCTGTCTCTGTGAGTTTCTTTTTCAAAGGTTTTTGAAAGAGCTTAATTTTTTTGTTTAATTACATGGGAAGTAATACTGTCAGGCACTCAAGGAATAGCTGAGAACAAATGCAGTGATTACACTTGTAAAGCAGGTCTGATCAGTATAAATACAGATGCTAATATTTGTGTTAGTCTGTACCTAGAGCAACAGAAGAGGAACCTTACTGTGTTGGGTATCTTTCAAGAAAGGATTTTCCCTGGCCCCAGCAGTTTACCACTAATGAGAAAAATACACAAACGGATCATCACAGACTAAGGAAACAAAAGTAGAGTATATTGGACGGTTGGAGAGGTAGTGATCTAATCATGTTGACAGTCTAAATGTTGTCAGTTTTGACATTGTGAGCAGCACATCTCCTTTAAGACAAATTGAAGGAAGGTTACATATTTCTTTTGTAGAGTTCTAGAAAGAGTGTTTGCAATCTTAATGGCAGATCTGCAAAAAATTGTAGAAGAAAGAGCTTAAGCAGTGAACAGTATCATTAGCTAAATGGTCATGGGACAAAGCATTTCTTATTGCTTCATTTTTCAGAACCTTCATGGTAAAAGTAAAGGCAAAGATCTTAGATCTGATGTGTAAAAGGAAAACCAATAATTGCTGTAAGCAACTATAGACTCACTTGTTGATACAGTGAGTGAAGAAAATTTTTGCAAGGGTATTCAGAGTGAAACATAAATGAAGTAAAGTTTAATTGACCAGTGTTTGCTGCAACTTAGTGCTTGGTTGGCAGGAGCCTCTTGGAGTAATAACTAGTAATACAGTTACAAAGAAGATCCTAAAAGTATGTACAGTTTTTTCATGTTGTGTTCTCTGGTCTCTTTTAGAATTCCAGCTCTTATCCTTTCATTATTTTAGGTAACCCTAGAAAGGAAATATAAATGTGATTAGCAGTCTTTAACTAGCATCTGGATAAAGTTTGATTTGTGATGATTTGTCTCATTCTCTTTAAAAGGAGTACAAAACATTCTCAAGCAAGAAACCATCAATTATTTGACTCAATCTACTTCTTTTCTATCCTAGCAATAAAAACCATTTTTCGTATGTTGCCTGATGTCTACTTTGAATGTGTGCGGCATGGTTTGGTCAAGCGTGGGAAGAATAAGCATTTCTGAAATCAGGAAGATTCACATTAGATGAGAACACCTTGAAGATTACTTCCAGTTATTGAAGATCAAAACTCAGACTGTGGCAATAGTTAATTTAAATCTTTCTCTTTACTGGGAAATGAAGGTTTCTTCTAAAGTGTTTAAGGACTATTTCCCGATTGCAGATCGCTCAGAGTTTAGAATATATTCATTTCACATGAAACAATTCAGCCTTTGAGAATGCTGGCTGGAGTAACTCAGGAAAAGAAGCTTTAAAAACATGAAAAATACGCTAAATTTGAAGGTTTACATTATAGAAGAAAAAACAGCTAAAACATTTTTTCCACTTAATTCTTTGCAGGGATCTCTAAAGAGTGATTAAGCATACCTGATGTGAAGCTTAACATAAATACCTTAGGTAGGCCAAAGGGTTTTTCTACATCTGTCCCAAAGTTAGCTTAGAATTTGTTGATAGCCAGTTCTCCTTGACCTGTCTCGCCCCTCCGTCTCCAGTGTCAAGATGCACAGCCTAACAGGTAGGTACTGCTCAAAGAGGGAGCCTTGCTGCTTCGCACAACTGGAAGTGGAGCTTGTCTCACTCCACAGTGAGCTGCAGCAGGCAGCTGGACAGACTGAAAATAATGGGTATAGTTTCACAGTGCAGTTGACCTGAATTATCAGCTCCCCAACTACAGCAATAGAAAGGGAGGTCTGCCTTTTCCTTAATCTTCCTTCTTTTTCCTCCCTCCCTTGACTTCTTAACATGTTCTCCCTTTTGTCTGCAATGGACTGAATCTGACTGCAAAGTTAGTTAGTTCAGTGTGCTTACCTAGCAGATGTTTCATGCATTTCTACTGGATTAGTTTTCTGTCTTTTTAGTGAGTTGAATTGTCCTAGTGTGTGGTCAACACCACCACAGCTTGGTCAGGGTGAGCAGGATCTTCTCCCCAAGGATGAGCTGTAATTCTGTTCAAACTGCCTTAGAAACTGTGGCCTGACTCCACAAATAAGAAAGGGGTTTCTGCCAGTTCAGTTCCTTGAACTGACTCCTCACAGCATTACGTGTATACTGATGCCAGAACAAGAAGAGATGAAATAATAAAGCAAAAATGGGGAATGGGATAGGAATGCCTGTTTCAGCTATCCATTTCAGCAGTTGAGCTCTGGCATGAAATGATGTCCGGAAGTTTATCATGTAAACATTGAGGTTGGTGAGTTTTTTGACCAGTATACATGCTCTTCAGAGCAAAGTCATGTGGCTTATTGGAGGTGATTTAAGTTAAGGCATTTCAGTACAGAGTACCATTGTTACAAATACTGGATTTGTCAATTAGTTTGTTTAGGGTTCACAAAGTTAAAGCAAGCAACAACACACAAAAGAACCTACTACTGAATGTTTATGCAGCTTGAAATTGCAAGTGTCAAAATGTGAAATACCATGTAATTGATCCGTAAATTCTTGTCAATAATACTCTTTAATTTTACATTATGAAAAAAGAGAGAAAACGTAAGGGAATAATTCTGTAAATTGTATCACTTTTTCAATGTATGTAATTAGAAGTCACACTGGTTACAAAGGATGTGTTTGCACTGCATGAAGTTGTGCAGCAGCATGAGCCATAGCCTCACTTAATGCCATGTCAGGTAAATGAGGGAGGAACCTGATCTTCATTAGCCTTTGTTTTAGGATGTAGTTGAACATGACATTTGCAAGTGTCAGAGACACTAATCATTCACAGTCTTTTCTTAAAGTCCACAGAAATTCCAGCTCCTCGTGTTACTGTAAATTCGGTCTCAAAAGAACCCCCTAAGACTTAGGTTAAAGTTCTAGAAGGCAGGCATTCTTTATTGCAGCACTGGATGCACTGGGGGTCATTCCACCGAACCTGCATGTCAAAAGACAAAAGCACAGTTATTATATACAATAAAAGAAATTAATATTCATATAATTCCTGAAAAGTACACACCTATTTCCAGAGGATCTAATGCACATGTTAATACATTGCACAAGTGTACTAAAATTTGAGGGTCTCTGAGGGACTTCCATGGGGGTTTTCAGTGGTCTGTGGTGGTCCCTAGTGATTGTAGAAGAGGTATCTTAGTGTCCTTTCCATGAGCTCTGAGGTTTTTTTCGTATGTGGCCTCTTCTTGGCTCATTGCTCTGTCTGTAAAGTTTCTCAGCTTTCTTATCTTTGACTACCACAGGTGTCTGTTGGTTTCTCTGCCCTCCCCAGGACGTACCCATCACAGTTGCAAAAATTATGTCCTTGGATGCATTCTTGTGGGAGGCACCTTACAACAATTAGCACCAACTGCTTGCAGGCATCAGCTAGCAGGCATCACTCGGGCCAAAATTTTGCACTCTTCAAGAGCTTTCTTACATAATCAAGGACCTCAGTGCAACTCCTGGCAGCACTCCTAGCTCTCATCCCACTTATAATATACAGGTGCCCGAGGTGTTGAGCCAGTTGCTGAGCAGTACTCTTTACTGCATGACATTCTAACACAAGTGGTAAAGACAAACTTCAGAATATTGCACTACTCTGGTGATTCAGCAACCAGTTCAGAAGTAGCTCATCCACATGTACACTTCAAGGGAAGCGATGAGACAGGGAATTAATTCAGTAGGGTGTTCCAAGCTATGCTGCTTCTGCTTATAAGCACTGTTAAAGTCTGACCAGTGTTTCAGACTGCTTGCCTGCTTCTGAGAATTTGAATCAGTACTTTACTCACTAGCAAGAGCCGCAGTGGGACTGACTGCTAAGGAGTATTAATTTGCCAGTTGTTTCTTTGTACACAAAGGTATTTCACCTGCTGAAGTGAAGCCAACATAAGATCCTATCTTCATAATCAGTATAACTTTACAGATCAGGCCTGATGTATATCGGTCCTAAGAAGTGATTTAAAAAATTTTATTTACAGGTTTGTTTTACTACAGAAGTTTAAAAATGCGACGTTGCAACAGTGTAAACGCACCACTACATTATCTGCCTATAATAGGACTGTTTCTAACTCAACTCTGAGCTTTTAAACTTAACAGAGTCAAAGCAATTAAAATTTCATGGCTTCTACATAAATGGGTTTATCAGTATTTATAACACCAGAACTCCAGACACCTCTGTAGTCTATCCTCAAAAACATGTAATCACAAGATTAATACCCTCAAAAACAATTTGCAGTGACATAAATAAGGCTTTACCAGAAGATTGGTGCTTCATGCCAAAAAACTCAACTATATATATTTTTAAAATTTATTTAGTGATGGATTTGAATGACAAAACTTCAATGCAAAAATGTGAAGAACTAATACCCTCTTCATTTAGTTCAAGTGACAGGTTTTCTAAAAAGAATCCAGTAGGATGATTAATGTCACATCAAAACAGGCCTCAAATTTCCAAGTTCTAACGTGTGCATGGAAATGCAGAAAAACTGAGTACAGTCTTCCAATGCATCAATTACTGTTGTAAACACTACTTTAAAAAATTGCTTTCATAGCTCTTTTGTAATGTAGCAGTTGTCAGTTGGTACTGATATGAATTATATCTAGGAAGGAATCTAGTTATTGTGTTAGTCGAAAGATATTTTTTTTTTAGAATTGTAAAGGTATACTAACAATTTCTGTTACTGCAATTATCCTACTTGAGTCCCAGAAATTGAATTTTATATATATACACATATATATGCACACACTTTATGCTATTGCAATACTTTCATTGTAACATTTTTCTAGGCAATGGATTGTTGCATATAGGTTATAATAACTGCATGTCAGAGGTGGTTTGCTTAATATTTATATTGATTACCAATATGGTTTTCAGGGTATCTTCTAAGTTATCAAGAGCTAGTGTATACTGTTTCTCTACCAGCTTCTCTCCAGAAATTTTCCATTGCTACTAGTAATACAGTTGTAGCAAGAACACCACTGACAGTGCTGATGTTTTTATCTAAGTGGTAGCCCGAGCTAAGGAAACAACATGTTAATAGGCATTCAAACTATTAGAAAATTCTTTCAGTTTTATACGGCAACTATTGTGGTCTGACTGTAGTAGTTGCAGATTCTTACTCAAATGAGTATATTCCTTTTCCATTGTATGCATGTCCCATATGCTCATGCTCAGATGATTTGTCCAGCTTTGACAGCTGTTTCTGCATCTGTGGCCTGAGTTTCCTTGTGCTTATTCCAGGCAGCTTGAAGAGATAGGATAGCCTCAACCAATTCTCCAGATTCCTCTTCATCATCAGATTTCAGTCTTGTTTCTGTGCTTGTAGTACTCTGTTCACACAAGTCTAGTTCAAATGAGTCAGATGACTCTTTTAGATAAAGCTTCAAAAGTTCACTTCTACTGGTTTATGTCTCTCTCAGAGTTAGTTTCCTGATGTCTGGAGCATCATAGTTGAATACATGTGTAGTCCCTCATTGCTTTACTGAAAGGTAAAACACGTGAGTTTAAATCTCTTTCAGTTTTTAAGCTAACTTGTTTTACTACAACATCTTAGCTGTGAGGGCAGTCATGTCTGGTTTAGGAGAACTAACTATCAGGTGCAAAGTAATTCCTTAAAGCACACATGTCTTGATTTGGAAGGTCTGTCTTTTTGTTTCCTACCAAGACAACACTGCAGAAGCATGCCTCTGAGCTGTGGGATGATCTAACTAGCAGCACAGAATGGTTGGGTGAGCAATTGAAAAGCTTTTGCTTTGGTTTGAGGTTTCTGTGTCTCAACAGGTTTGGGATATATGGAATTCATACTTGAAGCTCATAGCTGGTGAATTCATTACTATGATCAAGAATTTATGGAGTTTCAAGATGTGTTTCTCTCTTTTTCAATTTTTATTGTTAACTACTTGTAGATAAAAGAGAATAATTTTTCTAACATGCACTGTCAGGCTACAGTGAAGCATTTTTCAAAGCTGTCCTTATGTGGTGGTAGAGGCCCTCAATGACAGAAGCTTGAATGTTTGTTACACTTCTTTGAGGGATTTTTTTTCTGAGAGTGGTGCCATTTATAAGTCATTCTCTAAAGATTGTAGCTATTAAGAAAAACCTTCTTGAAGGTGCTTTGAATGGAGAGGTGACATTCTTCAAGTCCAGAAGTAGCTGGGTTTCAAAGCTCTTGTGAACACAGATTTCTCTTTATTGGTTCTGAGAATCACATTTCAAAGAAAATCTTTTTGACCAGTAGAATTCTTCTGACAGGTGAAGGGAGGAGCATCACTTGTTTAGGGAATATTAATCCAGTCAGGCTTTCACAGTCCGTTGTAATTTCATTAGTTTTTTGTTTCCAATCATCACCTTTAAAGAAGTTTGATTATAAACAATTTGTCAAAAGATTTGCTTACCACTGTTCTTTTGGTTTTCTTTAATTTTGCTTATTTTGGGGGCATTTATACTGTATCGCAACAGATGAATACATCTTGGAGGTTGTGGTTGAGTAACTCTATTCTGTTCCAAATTCCTTCCTATTTTTTTCTCATCTGTAATTTAGGATTCCTGCAAAAATAATAGCAAAAATAATACATCATCAAGACAGGGAATCTCTTTTAGAGAACCTTTTCCACTGCTCTTAAGAGTAAAACAGGGTATACTTACATTCCTCCTAACATCAAGAATAAAGGATGCCTTATGGCCAATTCTGGATTTGAGGGACCTGAGTATTTTCAGTATTTTACTAGCTCTGTTTTATAACACTGAATTAATAATCCTCTGAATTAATAATGTAAAAATACCTGTTCTCCTGATAGCCATTCATCGTGCTCACAAGAGAGAGATGTTACAGACAGGTGTTAGCACCATTATAGAATTCTGCCATAACCTGTACAAACTCTCTCCATGCTATTGGTGAGGATTTGGCAGTATGGCAAAGAACACAAAATCCAACATACCAAAGATGAAATGCTATTTAGTTCTGTGTTGGGACTTGAAAAGGTCAATATCTGTTAACTGGAGGACTAAAATCTGCTAAGAGGTTGAAATGTCTATACTGAAGAGTATTTCTACTAGAGAATATGAGGGTTAGCTCTAAATAAGCTCATATGTGTGAAACATGACTGCACTTCTTTCCCTGCATTGTTTTTAAAAGTAGCTTTGACTATTAAGGTTCTCATAATTAGAAAATAACACCCTCCCTAGAAATAAGGGGTGAGGAAAGAAGATAGATTTCTGTCAATCTCCTGATTGCACAGTACTTTAGCTTATGGACCAAAATTCTCTGCTAGGCCACTTCACCATCATAAGTGTTGCCTGTTTTGTCCTGTGGCTTTTTTTCATCCTCTGTTTATTGTTTCTTCACCAGATTCATCTGTAAAATCCAATAATAAGTGTGTCTAATCTGTAAGGCTCATCTTGCAACAATTTATAGAGCTGTGGGAAAGTATGGGAGACTTCAGATGGCTTAAGATGATGTAAATTTCTACTGCTGTGGAAAGGTGTGATTTACAGTGCCCCTCCATCACTGGTACAGCAGCAGCATTTGCATGGTAATATAGCAAGTGCAAGTCATTCCTTGGGCTGAGAACTAACACGGACAAAAATAAAGCTTTGCTGCAAGCTGTGAAGTCACAGAGGTACCAGTGCTGGCAGCAGGGAGAGGTGTTGGAAACTCAGGCCAAGAGATAGACTCGGGCTAGCCCTTTTTGGTGACAGAATTGTTTTGAATAAGGTAGTAATGAGTCTGCAACGTAAAAAGAAAATACCTTTCTTTGTTGTTAAGACTGTGGACAAAGTACTCATGGAAGCTTGGAGAAATCAGATCCCTACATCTTTCATTTATGAGTTTGTGGCAAAAATACGAATGTGTTAATGTTATTTAATGCTAGTTTAATGTTAATTTCATGAAATTGTATGATAGAGAACATTAAAGAAAATCTTTAATTATAATTTTGCAGTGCCACAGGTGTGATAGGTAAGAAGCTTTTTTTTATTCTTCATGTCTGAGTCAATTTCTGTAAAAGTTGTTTTCCAGATTTTGCCTTCTGTGCAAGTTCAGTATTTGACTGCAAGCTTTTACTAGATGAACAATAAATTAAGCTTTTCTTTTCACTGTGCTGTATTGTTCATTTTCATGTGCTGCTGAGTTGGTGCAACACAGCTATAGCAGTAATAATTAGTATTCAGTATTCTTGTTGGAACATGCTAATTCTGCAGGCTGAAACGCTGAGAGTTTTAGAAAAGCATAAAATAAAGTAGCCGTAGGCTCTGTTGGTAAATATGACAAAAATTGAGAAGGTCATAGCCATACTTTGTTATGGGAAGGATTATAGGTCTTGCTTTTCTGATGGATAGTATTGATGTAGTCTAGTTTCTTTGGGGAAAATAATGTAGAAAATTAGGAATTTTTTGTAATTGGAAGCAACTCTTGCTGTTCCTGTAGCTAAATAGTGTAGTTTTGAGTTGTACAATATTCCACGTGGGAAGGGACATCAAGAGGTTCTCTAGTCCAAAACCTCACTCAAAGCAGGATCAACTCTGAGATCAGACTAGAATTTCATCATTTTACTTAGTTTACTCTTAATTTTTTGCAAATTACCATGCTATGCACAATATTTCTGGTATGTCAAATTGTCATGAAGCACTAAGATCTTCCTCTGAACTAACTCTTTGCAGAAAGCACATCTCTCTTACCCAAAAGTGTCTGTCTTACTAAATAGTTTGCTAATTTGCTTTTAAGATGTTAAGGTTTTCTTTGTGGGTTTTTTTTTTGACTTTTTTTTTTACTTTTTTTTTTTACTGAAGTACTAATTTCTGGTACTGTGTGTATAAACAATGCAGTATTTTGTTGCTAGTAAGTATTTTATTTAAAAGAAGAAAACATCTGATAGAATACATTGGCTGACTTGAAAGTGCTCTTTGATTGTGCTGCAGCTCACTGCATGCAGAAGTGGGTTAATAGATTGCTCCTCCAAGGGTGCTGACGTTTATTGGATCTTCTAAGGAGATAATGCTTTTCAACATAAGCTTCAGTCTCATATGTTTTATGCATATGCCTGTCATCTTTTGGCTTAATTTAACTAACAATGCAGCATGCTGGTGGGTGATTTAGAATGGTCTACAGTGCCCAAATATTTCTGTAGTCTTCCCTTCCACACATCGATCAGGGTTTAGCATACTGCTCTGCATACTTCCAAGGCCTGGAGTTCTTGCCCTAGTCAAAAAAGAGCTCTCTTTGCAATTATAAGAGCAGAATGAGCTTCAAAATGAGTTAACATTTTTATTTGTGTAGTTGCTTGGGAAAGTTTAGAGAGAACTGGGATAGGAAATAGTTTGTAGGAGTTCTAGCAAAGTTAGAGTGAAAACCAACTAGCTGTATATACTGCTTTTCTACATATGTAACTACTTTCATTAGTATTCTAACTTTTTGCATGCTTACACAGCACCATTTCTGCTTATTAAATAAATAAATAAATCTTCTATACTGTGTAAAAAATCCTTTACACTGACACCATTTATTTTTATGTTAATACAGGAATATCTGTATTGGTATTAAACATCTTTTATAACTTTGTCTGCAGTGAGGAGACTGTATAACCTGAGTAGATTGTATATTTGAAACAAAGCAAATTTAGTACATAGGCAGATCCTTTAGTGTAAGAGTACTCTCTTTTTTCATATAAGAAGTATGCAATACAGTTTTTTTAAATACAGCTTTTGTCAGGAAAATTAAGTGTATATGGTGCTTCATAGTTTGTATATGTTCCTTTTAAGTACTGCCTGGTGAATATTTGTAAATCAATACCCAGACAAACAAGGCATACCTCTGAATACTTTATACTGTATATTTATATTCATGTAGTGATGTCTGTTAAATCCTACCAAATTCTTCTTATGCAGATTTGGACTTCTTATGCTGTAACTACAGCATTGATAACAAAACAGCACCTTTTTTTAGACATGTTATTTTCTGCCTCCCAAGTAGTTTCTCCTAGTAATTACAAAATTGACCTTCAAGCACTCCTATTAATACTAAAAATCAGTATGAGTCAGAAGTTGGATTTCCCCCCCTTGATTTGCATTAACAAAACTGGCTCTGTTCCAGTTTTTAAGATGTAAATTATGTCCCTGCTGATGTCATGGTCAGTTATACACTTCTTTTCTCACAGGAAGTTTATTATTTTGTTGCTCTTTGGGAAGTCAGTGGAGGAAAAATAGAAAGTCTCTATGTGTGTTATTTGAGTAAAAAGATACAGAATTTTACAAATAGAAAATAAATTCTTACCTTTATAGTATAATCAAACTTTAAATTCTGCAGGGGTGATACCTTCAGACAACTATGAACATACTTTACTTATGTAAACTCTGTTTTCCCCAAGATATTTTTACTTTTGAGGCTATAGATATTAAGCATCTTCTTTCCTTTCTTTGACAGGAAATTCTGGTGATTAAAGATCATGGCAACCATAGAGGAACTGGCCCATCAAATTATTGAACAGCAAGTGGGAGAGGTATATAAATTTTGAGTCCTATTTAAGAGACATTGAATATTAGAATGTCCAGACTGATATGTAAAAACCAAAATCATAAGAGAAAATAATTTTTAGTACACCCAAAGATTCTGGAGACTCTCCTCTCCCATGGAAGAAGAGTAGAAGAACTTCTTATGTCTGTTTTAAAGTTATGCTGCAGTCTTTTTTGTCAAAGTTTGCCCCACAGAAATGAAGCTAAGGAAAATCTAGCAGTGTTTCCAGTAAGTGACTAGCTGTGCAGCTCTGCTTTTTGGACCTGTAGTGGTCTTCAGAGAGCCATCTGCTTGTGTAATTGCTTTGCTAACTTTCAGTTACAAAATTTACAATTGAGAGTTGTCAGTATATAGCTTTTACTTTCCAATTAAGCAATTGCTTCAGTTGTCATTTTTGTTTTAGCTAGTAAAGGTTTGCCATGCTCTGCACTGTAGAATATTTGTTGGTGTTTGGTGTAAGTCAAAAGGAGGACTGAACTCTTTGTTTCTGCTAACTTCTGGTTCTCATTTTCTGTAACCTGTGTGCAGAATCTATGTACAGCAGCCAGAGAACTTCCATAGTTTGGGAGTGTGGATAGGAATATACAAACTTATCTAGAAGGTTTAATCATAGCATAGTCTATTTAAAATTAGCACTGCTTTAAATTAGATAAAAGCAGTAACTTATCTTAAATAAATAGTATTTTTTAGCTTGCAGTGTCCAATCTTGTTATCTTGTCTAGATATAGACTTACTTTTCAAGTAATTTTAGTTCCTCTCAGTCTTGATTTCAGACAGAAAGGCTGGAGGTGGTGGGGTGGGATGCTTAATTTTATTCTGTATAAATTCTTACAGCTTTTATTGTAACATCTGAGTGTTGCTAATGCTATCTCAAAGGACATGAGTGATGTATGTGATATATGGTGTTTTATTCCTCTCACTTGTCCTCTTTATTGGTGAGAATGGTGTGTGTAGTGTAGCTTTGTTTTGGTAGTATAATTCCTTGTGGAGGTCTAAATAGGGCTGTATTTCCTGTTTATTTTTTTTTTTTTAAAGTACAGGCTAGTCAAATCTAGCTGAAGCGTACATTCCACTTGGAAAAGAGGATGGTGTGATGATGGTGTTTAGCCTCCGTGAGGGGTCGTTTCTCAATTTAATAATGTGATTCCATGGACACTGAGCTGACTTAGTATGTCAGTGCCATGGGAGAGGGAAGGTCCTTTTTCTCTTTCTTACCTTATTTAATTTGCACACTAACAGCAAGCTAACCCAGCCAAAACAAGTGGAAGATTAGTTAGTGCATTAAGTAGGGTCTGAGAAGACTAATGAGTACCAGAGCCAGTGTAAAGGAGATGACTGGTAACCAAAGGAAGGCAGGGGAGAAGATGGAGGGAGTGAAGGTGCGACACTGCAGAGAGCTGTTAGTTGTTTCTTGTTCATGGTGAAACTGCAGCCTTACACTTTTCATGGATATCATTCTGTCAGCAGTGTAGATTAGGATTTGTCCTTTATCAAGGTTTTACTAAGCCTGAGACTGTCACGTCTTATTTGGCAGCAGTGTGGCTTAAGCATTCCCCAGTCCTCACTTAGCGACTTATTCTCACGCTATGCTAGCCTTGCTTATGTAAGCTCTGTGTGTTATAGTGTGGTGGACAAAACTGGAACAAAAAAATTACAGGATAGTGGAGGAAGGTCTCCTCCCTCCCAGATGGGGTCAGTTCCCTTCTCTGGTACAAGGTGCAGCCCAACCTGACACATGATTAGAAGGACTGAAAAGCATCACCCAGGGCAGTGCAAGGTAAGCCAAAATTACTGTCAAAGGTGCATGCCGTGCATGAGTGCACTGCCTGAAAGGTGAAGTCAGCAAGGAGAGTGGTCTTACAGGGGCCTTCATGTAATACCTTACATTCCTACCTACCTGTGACCTACCAGCTGTAATTGCTTGGTGGTGTTCCTATTCGATGTAATCATTGAAAACCATAGTTTAAGGTCTATGGAACTTCAGCGGTATTTTTTTCTGCATTTGTAACTCTCTTGTATGTTGAAATAGTTTTAATTGAATTTACGAGAAAAATTTGCATGAGTAGAATGTGAAAGGAAAAAGACAGGTGTTCCCATTCTGAGAAGAATGGAAATTGCTCCTGTGTCTCATTGAAATAATGGTCAGAAGCGTTCTGTGATAGAGGTTTAGATTTATTTATAATATTCTTGTTCATGAAGCATTTTAAAAGACAAAATTATCACAGACAATTTTATGATGATGTTTGCAAATGTGTTTTTGTTAACTTAGGGCTTTTTTGATAAAAGCAAAGCTTATTTAAAAAAAAGATTATAGCCTTGTCTATGTGGAGCATAGCACAATGTTTATATTTTCTCAAAGTCTGCCAACTGCTGATCATCTTTTGCTGAGTGTGAGATAATGCATTTTTCTATATCAAGATCACATTCCTTGATTCATGTAGGGAAGTCGTCTTCAAGAGCCTGCTGCAATCTTCTTTCTTTAATCTGTGGTTGGGTACACTGGTATATGGCGATTTCTTTCCGCAGTCCTGCCAGGTAACAGTAACAGAGGAAAGCTACATATTTGTTGAAACAGAGTCTGTCATACACAAAATACAATTTTTAACAAATACTGCAGTTATTCTTATCGGTACTTTTTTTAACTGCAATAAAAAACTGTATTGTGTCTAGAAGTGAAACTGTCAAGCTGACATTTTGTGGGGTTGAAGAGCACTTTTACCTTGCACAATAAATAGACTGTGACATTTTAAGGGAGCAAGCATAAAGCAGTCCTGGAATATGTAGCTTATTTTGTAAAGCAAAGGTAAATTCACATAAAACTCCAATTGCCTGTAAATCACCACTTGTACATGTCATTTGAAAGGCTGATGCAGAATTTGAAACTGTAAATGTTGCTGTATAATGAACTCTTCTTTGTCCTTTACTTAAGCAAAGAAGTGGATGAATTGTTTGAATATGGAAAGTATTCATATTCATGAAAAATTGGGTATTTTTAGACAGCAGTGTTTGAAAATGGCTTGAGCAGTAGTTTGACAAGCATTTCTTTTGATGGTGCTGGCAGTTTAAGCGTTCCCCCCAGCAGCTTAATCCCACTCTCTCATTTGCTCTGATGCGTCTGCTTCTGAGCGTTGTGGAGATCTGGATTGAAGGTTTGATCTATGCTAAGAATAGCCTTTGTCTGCTGGGCTGCTTTTTAACCTGCATCAGTGTCCTATTCCAGATCACTGAATGACTAACCAACCAGTTTTACCTACCAAGCTGAAGAGATAGGAGCAAATGTGTTATAAGAGCTGAGACTGGTACTAAAAATAATGCCTTTTCGGGTAAAATTTCAAAGTCAGCTTAGTCTGATGGAAGCTTGTATTTCTGCTGTAAGGGGAAGTCCCACCACTCCTTCCTCCTTTTCATACTTACCTCCAGCTGTGTGTTCTTGTCTCCTTTCTTCTGCTGGTACTAGGATTTACACGGTGGTGTGGTTGCAAAATCAGGAAGCTGATCCAGGAGGAACAAAAAAGCTCTCAACCTGTTATGAAACAGTACCTTTACTGTGATATAGATACATATTCTCTATATTAATTGGGGGGGGGGGGACACAACAGTTGAAGAGGAGCATTTTTATAATGGTGTGAATACTGGGAATTATTATTAATACAGAATTGCAGGATGTTCCAGAGTTTTTGAACAGCAAAAAGTTTGGGATGTTAATTGGGAATTTAAGACAAAAATTTCAGTTTGTAGGTATCTGTAAACTCTGTGAAGACAGACTTCCTTTGTACTACAAAAAGTCCGGCCTTCCTGATCAAGCCTCTGCAAATAGCAGCTGTACTTCTTAATTTTTATTGGCAAATAATGTAATGAATCATACCTTCCACCATATTCCTTTGGCTATAGAATGTGAAGAATTTTTAAAATACTGATAATCATTAAAGCACTTCCACAAATTGTGTCTGAGAGCATTCACACAGGGATTTAAATTTGTTTTAAGTTACACTGCTTGGCAACTTCATGCATTTCATTAATTCTCTCTTAATTTTCTTGGTAGTTCTCCAGTATAGAATTTTGTTGTTCTGGTTTTGCTGCTTTAACAGAAAAACAGAACAGAAAAGGCCAATTGCTGTGTTTCCACACCACATATTCTTTTGTCACTTTAAGTAAGCCATTAAGGTAAAAATATTTTAGTGTAAATGTACCACAGCTATGATGAAAGGTATTGTGTGTCATGAACATCAACAGATACTCAGTCTGGTTGACTTACATGGACTTGTCACCAGTGAATTGTTTTACTTGTTTCTAAATTTCAAATTGGAAGGTATTTCAAAATGGGTTTAAAACAGTGAAACAAACAATTTTCTAACTAGCAAAATTAATCTATTAAATTAGATGACAAGCATTTGCATTCCGTATGCAGTAAGAGTGTCAGACTTCCCATAGCCTTGTGCAGGGAAATCAGAAATCGGTGAAACCTTAAGATCTCATCTTTTAAGCTAGTGTATCCATCCTTAAGGCAGTATATCCATTCTTAATCCATTACATTTGTTTCCTCTTTCTAGATTGCCCATTCCCAGGAAGCTGTTACACAAACACTAATGGATGGGACAGCACAACGAATACAGATTGTCCCTGCAGATTCAGGCCTCTCTTTACCACAACGTATACAGGTATGCTTCATCTGATATATTTTAAAAGCAAAGATGAACTATATATTTCTGCCAGTTTTCACATACGGTTCTTTTTTCTTTGCATCATATTATTTGCTTGTATGTAAATATTCAGCCCTGGGTGACAGAGACCATTTCTATATAAATGGGAATAAATATCATTCCAGTGTTTACCTCTTTTTTTCTTTTTTTTTTTCCTCCTAAGAATTTTAAGATTACAAAAAACTATAACTACTGAACAGAAAATGACTTTTCCTGATACTGTAATGATACTGCTCTTTAGAAGCTGAATAATTTTTAGATTTGGTAATTCAACTGAGTTGGAACATTTCTAGATTTTGGAGCAGGGAGGGAGGGAAATACTGGATTGTATTATTGATAGAAGTCATGAAAAAGTGCAAGGCAACCTAATGTCTGAGAAGGATACTGGTTTTTTGTTGTCCCAACTAATGTTATATGTCCTGGTATGCTAATTCATAGCCTGGCCAGATAATAATCTCCAATTCAAGTGAGGGTATGAAGTTCTTGCAATGTAGGTAGTTAAAGCAATATAGATATGTGTGTGTGGAGATTAGGAGGATTTGGGGAATGGAATTTTATATTTTATCCCTTTAAAACTCAGTGCAAGTCCTTGCAAACATTTTATTTTTAAATTTCATCCTAGAGAAAAATACCAACTGCAGAATAAATTTTAAAAATATTCTCAGATATATGTTGTTGCATACAAAAACACTCATTTAAGCAAGCCAGCTGCTAGTATAATCTTGGCTGCTTTTTCTTTTGCTGGCTTCACTCTTCAGTATTTTCCACTGTTTTTTCCTGTTTGGTGCACTGTGTTCAAGCTTTCGACCATCCAAGACTCTTCACAACTGCCCCCCATACATGATCTTGTGTTTTGTTTTATCACCTGTGCACTAGTCATGGTATCAGTCTTACCTATCCAGTAGATCTTTATTTTTTCAGCTGCGTCTACTCCTTTTCTATGCTTTGTGTACAGCTGTACTTTTTATTAAGTAATTTATGTTAGTCAATTAACCATCTCTTTATCCTCTGTTTTCATTGTCAATACCCATATGATATAATGTCCCTGTAGTGTGAAGCCATTTAATGTAATTTCAGCATCAGGGTCTGAATGTGGGACGACGGCATACAAACCCATGAGCCTTTATTGTTGAACAGCAGGACAGTTCTGTTGGTTCAAAGCCAGTGGCAGACTTCTAACCTTGCTGCGTCAGCTTTTTTGTGGGGGGAGATCTACTTTTGATTAGGCGCTATAATTACTGCAAATATGATGAACATAGAAGAATTGTATTTCTAGGGACAGGGACCTTTATATAGTTTTTCCTTGTCTCATGGAGCTGGAATGTCACTTGTTTCTAACCCAGCTACTTTGTGCCTTGTCTTTTTTCACCACACTCATTGATTCTTGCTTCAAAATGGATGGTGAGCGCTTTGGGGTGGTGGTTGTCTATTGATATGTACGAAACAGCACTCAATCGAATGGCATCCTTCCTGCAACAGGCATCTACAAGCATGTCACCAATATCAATAATAATAAATTAGATATGAGATAAAACTTAGCAATGAAAACTTTCCTCAACACAGCATTCACATGAAGAGCAAAGAACTTTGTAGGAACAAATAAATCTCAGTGAAATGTTCAAAATAAATGTTAAATTCATTCATTTTTAGTTTATATTTTCAATCAATAGTTTATTATTGTTAAATACATGTAAATAATTATCTGAAGTCTCGAAATACAAAATCCTCAGTAAAATGTTCTTTAAAACATGTTTCGTTAGTCACCCTTTTTAGGGAATGTTAACATTTCTCTAGGATAAAAGTTGAATGTCACATTTATTGTTAAACAGACATTTCTGTTCAAAACTGACTTTGTTATAAGCAGGTGGATTAGTCCTCTGTGTTTAGACACTTTTTTTCCCCTAAAATAGGAACACAAAATTATTGAGGTATTTAATTTATTGAAATTATGTTTAAATGGAAGTCAAAACTTGTTAACAGACAAGGTTTAAAAGCAATAAAGGAAAATACTATCCTCCATTATCATCAGGCTGGTTAAATGAAATACATCGGGGAAGCATATTTTTTAAGCAGACAATCCTGAATTAATATATTCCTCTTTTATAACATTACCACTTTAGCGATACTGATTTTCAGATTATTAAGAAACATAATGTGTTGTTACTGAGCCCAGATGGATTCCCTCGAGAAGATAAGTGGTTTTCTTTTTTCCTCTGATTATTTTTTTCTCTTATCTCAACATTTAGGTACTGCAAGTTGTTATACTTTGGTGAACTGCTCCACTTTTCAGAGTCCCATTGCAAGTTAGGTGGAGTTTTTGCAGGTATATGGCCATAAGAGGTCAGCTGCAGACAGGCTGTGCTTAATTGTTTAAACTGCTTTCTCTTATGCCTTTGTCAGCTGTCAAATGCTTGACAGCTGCAGAAACCAGTTGTGCAGATAGCATAGCTTTGTACGGATATCAATGTAACACTATACCTACTATATCATGTAGTGAAAACTACATGGGCATCCTCCTAGAATTTGAAGAATTGGGACGCTATTTGTTAAATAGGTGAGTTGTGTGAAGTAGCAATGGTTCTTCTTCCTACTGTCCTACCTTTTTAAAATTATGGAGCTGGACTACAATAGGAAAAAATATAATTTAGCATTTATATCCAAAACATTTCAATGTTTTTGGATATAATTTTGAATTTCAACTTTAGTTCAACTTTAGGGACATGCTGGGTTTTGAGTTAGTTTTATACTATACTTTGTATAAACCTAAGTAGATCAAGTGTGTGCCTTTTTTTATGTACACATAGTTGCATTTTTAAGTTTTGATGGGGAGGTAGATTTTAGAGAAGAGTGTCTTTCAAAGAGCAGATCTGGAAATTCAAGAGATGACACAACATTCTGTGTTTGGCTTTTGTACGTGTATGCACCCTGTTGAGGATAACATACATTGGATTTCTCCTAATCCCAACAAAGTAGATTTGTTTGGAGAGAAGGGGAAGGGAACATCAGCTACTTTGAAAATAGCCAGAAATGACACAGGAGAAATAATGATTGTAAATGAAGAATTGTGAATGGAAGGAGAAAGCTAAGCAAAGAAGGGAATTAAAAGGGCAAGGAAGTTTGCCTTCTCGAGAATATAGAACCAGCATAAAGGAATTGAAAGGAGAGATAAGGGACTGCTGTAGGCATTTGTGGTCCCGGACATGTGGGTATCTGAGAAAACTGAATGGAAAACCCTGTATTAATCATGTTGATAACTACTGGGGTTTTGCATTGTCTTCCCACTCTACACCCCAAATCTCATGGTGATTTACATTCTTTTATTACATCTTTAGTGTCTGGAATTTTATCATCTTACCCAGACTTCTCTCTTAAATAATCTTTTAATTGTGTTTTGCAGAGAAAAAAATTGAAATTTGATCTATTAAAATGTTAATAGCAAAAGACCACCTAAAGGAAACACATTCCTTTTGTATATTTTGAAACTCATAATTTCTGAATATTTGAAAGTGGCAGTATTGATTTATAACTGCTGAAATTAGATACTCAATAATTTATATCTCTCACTGCTTATCTTTTTAAAACAGAAGCTATACACACGTTTTGTAACAAATATAAGTATATTGATCATTTAAAGTAATGAGCTAGTTGTGAAGGTGCAATAACAAAGTTGATGAAGACTTGTATGAAATTGTGCCTCATTCAGTTTCTTTGTGCTCTTGTTCTCCACATAGAAAATAAAATTATGGCTGCCCTAATTACATGAAACTAGTTATGATAAGTGTTAGACCATGAAATAAATAATTTCATCAGTAATAAGGACCATATAAATGTTAGGGGTGGATAGATGGACATAAATGATTGGTCATAGGTCTTTGTAGGATGAGTCTCCTTAGTCTCCAGAATAAACCAGGCAGTTTTCCGTATAGGCATTTTGATGGAGAAAGGCAGGAATTGACTAAAAGTGAGATAATGGAAGATATATGGAATCTTGATTATTTTCTCTGAGGATTATAATAGTGATAAAATGGAAAAAACAGTCTGTATGTCTGATCTTGATTGTGAAATGAAACATGAAAATAAGTTTTTCCTTTACAAAAATAAAAAAGGCAGGGAGAGAGATTCTGATTTGTTTATTTTATTTAGGAATATATAAAGAAAAAAAGAAAAAGCCCCCTGAAAAAATGAAGCCTAAAATGTATATAGAGATACAACAAGATTATTGCTTTTCTTGCTGTTTAATGCTTGCTTTTTTCACTTGGAAGTTTACGTTTGTGTTTTTAAGAAGTTTTTTATTAAACAGCCAAACACAAGAGGTGCTAAGCACTTCATATGGTATGCAGTGAATTCAAGAGTTAAGATTTCTTATAACCTGGCGGGTCCTAGGGCTGAGCTACAGGCATACCTCAAATTCCAGATGCTAGAACTGTCAAGGGTTTCAGTAGTGTTGTAAAAGCATGGGCCAATTGTAAAACTTGAGTATGAACTCAGGTTTTGACTTCAAACACCCTTGATTGAAATGTGTTTCAAATACAGTGAAAATCCAAGGTTTTGCCTGAGTTTACTTCATTCTTGTGTGACAGAGGGGAAGACGATCCTGCTTCACAAATGTCAAAGGCAAAATTCCCGTTTTCTTCAAGTGCCCAGATTGGGCCCCAAAGGTGAACTTAAATTACCATAACAATTTGAGATAAATGTATTATTAGATTGTCACAGATCAGCAGACGGGCCAGAAGATTCAGATTGTTACAGCACTTGATCAGAGCTCAGCAGGCAAGCAGTTCATCTTAACAAATCATGATGGCTCTACCCCAAGCAAGGTCATCCTTGCCAGACAAGATTCCACTCCAGGAAAAGTTATCCTAGCAACTCCAGATGCTGCAGGTGTCAACCAACTGTTTTTTGCATCCCCTGATATATCTGCACAACACATCCAGGTAGATAATCCACTTTATTTCATAATTTTGGTTCAAATGGGATAAGAAGAGTTGTTTTATTTCCAAATATGTCTGTCTGGGTTCTCCTTTTTTGAGTATTTTTTTTAATGGTATACTTTTCCTTGCACTAGGACTCAGCATGGATACATAGAAATTATGAAGAAAACTTTTTTTTTTTGGTAAATTTATTGCTTTTAAAATATATACCCTGGCTCATGACATTAGAAAGAATACTGTTATTTTTGTTGTAATTTCCAGCTCCTGCCATACCAACAGTCCTTCTTTATTTCTGCTTCATTGACTCTCCATCTGTTTTCACGTATTGTTGAAAAACATAGTCTTTTCTCCATCGTCTTTACCGCTTAACATTTCCTTCTGCTTGTTTTCCTTTTTGTACGCTGTTGTAACTACTGTTCAGCTGTGTGAACTGTACTCCAAGGTAGTTTCTCAGAGAGACTATTTAGAAGTCCATTATTCAGTGGGGATGGGGAAATAACAGTAAAGATTTTGGATTTACTAATGCAAGATTGCAACTAGTCAGGGTTGTATCTCCCTAAACTGGTCCCCAGTGCACCTTACTCTCAGGCACATTGTATGTGCCACTTCCCAAGTCCGCACCCTCCAACTTCGAAGCTTTCTGCCCCATATCCTCACCTGGCAAGGATGAGGTGGCACTGATGTGAAGAACATGCACAGAAGACTTGGGAGATGTGAGCTCCTTCAGCATGAAGTAGGAGATTACTGCACTCCAGCTAAAGTGTAGTTATTGGATATTGTTTACCCACGTACGTTTATGCTGCTGTTAAAATACATCAGTGTGGTAGACCAGGCAACATTAGGATAGCTACAGTCCATTTAGTCCAATATCTTACACTTAAACGATGACCAGCAACAGTTGCTTAAGGAAAAATATTAAAAACTGGACAAGTAAATAATGATTCTTGTGAGCATATCCTTTCACTTCCATTAGTTGATGATTTAGAGCAACCTCCTGATCTGGAGATTGTAGTAAGACAATCATATCTGATAGCTGCCATTAAAGTTTAACAATCTTTTTTGTTATTTATATAGACCATATATGCTTTGGTCTGTATAATATCCTGTAGTATAACTGTATGTTTTGCAAAGAATACTTTAGTTGATTTTGATCTTCTGAGGGAAGTATTTAATTAGGTGTCTCTTGTACTATAAGAAACAGCTACAAAGGATCCTAATGTTTTTATAAGTCATTATCATATCCTCTTCCCAAGTAATGTCTTTTCAACTGAAGACTCCTGGTATTTTTAGTTTGTGTTCTGCTGGGAGCCAGTCCACTACTCTGACTCGCTACTCACATGTTGTGTAAGCTTGAAACATATCTCTGTATTACACATTTTTTTTGAAACTCACAAATCTTTGTAAATGGACATCCAAGGTCCTTGCTCCAGAGAATTTGATTGCTATGAATAGGGGATCCATAACAAAAGCCAACCTTATTGAGAGGCATTTAAGCATGTTTAGTGGTATCATACACTTTGTATTTTAGGTAAACCTCAACAAAAGTATAAATCAGTGGGATATGATTTGAAGTAATCCATAAAAAAAAATTATTTTCAAAGACAACTTAAGAGATGAGAGGTGTGCCACACAGGTTTAAAAGGCAAAATTCAGGAATATAGGAAGTCTGAACAAAAAATTGAAAGCTCTAGTTCCGATTGTACAGTTCAGGCAAAATAGATTAGTCTGAGAGGCAACAGAGTGTTCTGTCACTTTAGTTAGATTGTTCTATTGTCAGCTAATATGTATGGTTAGAGATTTCTTTTTTCCACTTAAAGCTCATGAAATACAGGGTACCATTCATTTATTGTTCAACTGCATCCTCTTTGGGATCTTTTATATTTTCTCCCCTAAATGATCTTTTCACCTGCAATTTCACCTTTTTTGTTGTTCTTCTGTAGCCTCCGCTTGAAATGCCCATTCATTTGCTCTACAAAAAAACTCTCTTTTATTGCATCTTACCTTTACATTGACTCATTTGGCAAGGCCCTTTCTCCCATCATCTATTTTACCTTCAGTGGCTCTTCTTCATCTAAATAATCAATTTTTATTCCTCATGTTCAAGGTCAGTTGATAAGTTCTCTGAGTCTGGGATTTTTATCTCCTCATGGGCCCAATTCTATAGTCCTTCCTTATGTGGAACTTCCCATTTCAGTGTAGGTTTCATTTATGGAAGGACTTAGAAATTGTTTATATATATTTTATATAATATCATGAAAATACATAATGTTAATAATGGAAATTAGGAAGGAATGAAAGGTTAATATTCTAACTCATCAATATTATTTTTTCTTAAAAGAAAACTTAATAGATGAATCTCTGAGGCAGTATTGTTAACAAAGGCTAACTAGAAAGAAGTATACTTGTTAAACATTCCCATATATATCGTCTATACTATCTTCTGAACCTTCTAAAAAAAGTGATTTCTTAATTTTCTCTATAGAAGATAGGGTACTTCCGGTAAGTTCTCTTTTTATCAGAGGTCCTGCTTTGAATATGCAAAGCAAGAATGAGTCTGACTTCCCATTAAGACACAGTAGAAGTTAGAAACTCTTTAAAACTTCTAAAGTATAATCTTTTTAATGGGAAGAATTTTTTTCTGTTCTGCCTTACATAGTTGTCAATATGATGCTTGGTTGTTACTCGTGATATGTGTGTTCCTTTTTTAAATTGTTTTTTTGCTGTGCTTTATTTATGTCACAGTGAGATAGAGTTTTTAAAGATCAAATGAAAGGCTATAGTGCCTACCCTGTAGTGCTGGGGTTCTAATACTATGTGCTTAATGAAGCTTTACAGGTATCAGAGGTTAATGAGATGAGACAAGAATACTGTAATAATGACAAAGTGTTACTGAAAGCCAAACTATATACCACTTGATAGTTAATGGTAGTGTCCAGAATACATTTTCTGTTGGTCCACCATTTATGCGTATCATTTAAAAAAAGGAGTTAATAAACCTGAATGTAGATCTAGTAGCCTTTACAAGGGATTTTTTTGTTCCATCTGTTTAATGCTTAAGTCTCTTTGGTAATATGAACAAGTCATTAAGATATAAATACAAAATTGAACAAAAGGTAAGAGTATGCAAATGCTGAATGTTTTTCAAAATGGCAGTCTGTTCAGTGAAATGTTCTTTTCAGAAGTATTACAACTAAAACATTTGTTCCATCCTGCAAAGGAGCACACTGGCATGGCAGGTAGCTCCTTTGTGTCTATGAAGACTGTAAATTTTAGTCAAGAAAACCTTATACTTTGTAGAATTGGTCCCCTATCTTAGAGAAAAAACACAGGCATGAAATACACTTTAATCTTTCTTGATGGTAAGAAAAATTAAATTCTTTCACAATTTTTTCCAGATTTTAACAGACAACTCCCCCAGTGAACAGGGCCTAAATAAAGTGTTTGATCTGTGTGTTGTATGTGGAGACAAGGCATCAGGTATTTATTTTTTCTTTCTTCTTTTTTTTTTTTTTTTTAAGTGGTGCAATTTTATAAAAGCAGTTTAAAATTCTTCTGAAGCTATATAACAGTTCACATGCATATATATATATATCTTCATATATACACATGCACAAACAGAAAGGATACACTACTCCTTCAGTGGAGAATAACACTAAATGGTACTCTGGTGTTCATGGTTGGGATTTATTGTTTTGCATCATAAAGTTAAAGTTTTCTACCACATCATTTTTGCCTTTTTTTCTTAGACTGATGCATTTTATTTTCTGTTACAAAAATTACTTAAGCAACAGTGTTTTTCTTCCTTAAAGTAAGGTCATGTGGTAAACTTCGTTATTGTTGACAGGTTCTCTTAAAATATATGAGAAACGTGTTCATTATTCTGAGTATGAAACCAGTAGACAAGGAAGACTTTGCAAGTATATGAAAAAAATGCTAATATGAGATTTATGCAGGACAGTTTGGTATTTGAAGAACCATTATTAAAATTGTAAAAATGCATTATAATTCCAGTAAAAAATAAGCTTAAAAATGGTATAGTCGTATATTGCTAAGGTAAGAAAAGAAAAATGTTTCATGCACTAAATTTTTTGTAATGATATTAAGAGACCAGGAAGAAATATAATGGGAGCAGTGCACTGGAGAACTTTGTCTCCCACATTTCCTTTGTATATGCGCCTGCCATCAGGTGTTCCAGATCTGTCAGAGTTGGAATTATTTCTTTATTTTATTTTCATTTTTATTTTATTTTAATTTTTATGTATTTAAAATTCTAGTATATTATTTTATTTATTTAAAAAATAAAGAGGAGAGAGAACTACAAGGGCTGTTCCTCAGCATGGTTTAGCTGAAAGCTTCTTTTTTCTTTGCACTTTCTTTGTTACAGAAGATAATGGGGCATAAGAGAGATGAGACATTTAACTTTACTCTATACTTACTTAGCTAAAATTAGTCTAAGTAAGGAAATGATTGCTCCATTAGAAGACTTTTATGGTTTGTCAGTGAAGTCTGTATGATAGACCGCCAGTAATATCAAAATATGACAGCTGCAGTTAAATGCTCCTTTTGGGAAGCGATGGGAATAAAGTGTATAAAAATGGGGGGCCAGGGGAAAAAGTAGTTAATGTTAGGATATCATCATGAAAAGTAGTAAGATGGGGAGCAAGCTTCCTAGAAAACAAAACTAATTAAAAGTTTTCTACTGCAGCAAAGTTTACCATTAAAAATATAGTTCCTAGAGCTCTAAATACATGTCAGACTTCACACATCTCAAAGGAAATTTCTGGCAAACATAAGGCAAAGATCTGGTTGGTCTGCTCCAATTGGCAAGAGTCCTCTGGCTCCCCGGTGGAGGGCTGGAGTATACCTTGAGAGGCTTTAGATCCCAGGAGCTATTCCTCCTGTCCTGGCCCAGGGATGTCGAGCAGTGGTAGTGAATTTGGGGAGAGTGCCACATTTCCCCAAGCAGCTGCAGGTTCTGGGGAGCCTCCCGTGTGACAAGCAGTGTCATGCAAACTGCTTTGCAGGCACCTCCAATCTGGAGTCCAAGAAGCTACATCAAAGAGCAGGTGAAGAAGCAGCCCCCTGGCTTTGCAGGATGTGTATTAGGTATTCACAATCTAACTGCTGTTAAAATGTTTCACTTAGTAATATTCTTTTAGCATATATGATGCTTTATAAATTTCACATTTTAAAACCAATCAGAATTTCTAGAAACTTCAGGCAGATGAGATTGATGTATCTAAAAAAAATTTGTGAGGAGTGAGGAAAGAATCTAAAAATATATTTTCTCTTAAATTAGTTCATATTTGAGATTTGTTTCTGTAATGTGCCCTACTTAGTTCAAAGAGCAGCCTTAGTGCCTCCGCAGTATGTGTTTTGAGTGTTTGTCAGTGATCTTTGGTTTTAGATTTTTTTTTTTTTCTTCAGGATCATAGAATTAAAATTGTTGGAATTGCCAAGCATGCCTTAATCAAAACCAGTACTTTTTAGTAATATTTGTATTTAGTGCTATAGCAGAATCAAAACAATTTACTTCTGAAAAATAATTTTTAAACTTTACTTTTTTCTGTAGTATGTCCTAGAAATTTTTATATGTTAGTATTATGTATCAGAAAATTCACGGAAGAACTCATTTTTTAAAAAAATTATTTAGCTATTTTAAATTATTCTTTCCTTGAAGTTTCACTGGAAGAACTAAGGATGTACTGTTACCCTGTTAAGAAAATGAAAGGTGAAAGTAAGCATTGAAGTGATTACCTATTGCTGTCAAATTCCATGTTTGTGCTTTCCATGGTTCCGTTAGATTTAATGCACACAATTTCATCAGCTGAATTTGTAATGAGCAATAACAGGGCTTGACTGTAGGGACATTTTAAAAAAATTGCTAAAGAATGTATAACTAAAAGAGTTCCTTCTATGTTCTTACTAACATGTTTTCTTAGGGTTTTTTAACACTGCTGTCAACAGATTCAGCAAGAATTTAATAAGCAACCTGCCTATTTGTAAAATCTGTCTTGTTTAAGTGCTTTGAACTAGAAAAATTATTCACTTGCTTTTTTTTATGTTGTTTTATAGCCACGATATATTTTAAGATCTGTAACTTATGGGGAAAAAAAGGTGTTATTTTTCTAGGTAAAATAGCATATACTTTGTTTTTAATAAATATAAACTCTAAAAAAATAATATTACAGGTTAAATTAATGTCATGATTTATGTTGTTCTGTAACTAGGGCGTCACTATGGAGCAGTAACTTGTGAGGGATGCAAAGGATTCTTTAAAAGGAGTATACGGAAGAATTTAGTTTATTCGTGCCGAGGAACAAAAGACTGCGTCATTAACAAACACCACCGGAACCGATGTCAGTACTGTAGGCTGCAGAGATGCATCGCGTTTGGGATGAAACAAGACTGTAAGTCTGAATAAGCATAAAGTATTTTAGCTGGCAGCTATGTTAAAGTTTGTGCTACAAAAGATAAGCTTTGTGTTAATACAAATTGTTATCTTGATTTATGTTTCTAAATCATTGTATCTTTTTCCTTTAAAGAGTTGTACAAGTTTGGTGTATCAGAAGTCTAAAATGTTTTCAAGTGTACATACTGCTTGACAAACTTAAGTACATGTGGTAAAAGTGAATGAATTGTTATTCCTAGGTGGCAAATGTCAAGCATGTCTCCATCATTGGTTTTTATATATGCAGTTCAATTTTTCTATGCATAAATTAAGCTACTGAATGTTTTGAATCCTTCTACCTTGTCACTTTTTTCACAACTGAGATTACTGGAAACTGCTGTTCAGTTTTGGCAAAACTCTGCAGAGATTCACAAGGCAGAGATCCATAGTGATCTAGAGTTCAGTTCTTACCAATTCCTGCAGATTTCAATTTCCTTTTTAGATTTCCATACATTAGATGTAGTAATATTGCAATACCACCACAGTATCAAAATACTAAATAGGCAGAAAATCAAGCAATACACAGATTCTTCAGCCCCAATACTGCCACACTGTTGCTGTATGCACAGTATTAGTCTTGTGCTCTGCTCTCTGCAATCCAGCTCTATTTTGCTGACCATCTCGAACCTCTGTGGACATTCCCTTCCTTACAGCCCTACTTCTGTCAGCAGAAACCAGTAACACTTTTCCAGCACAGAGGAAATTAATTCAGAAAGGGAAGAAAAGCTGGGGTGCTGGAAGTGGATCTTTACCCACTAGTTCAGCTGGCAGCACTTTGCCCCTCTACAGAAGACTTTTCAAGCAGAAACAAATTGCTGGGGCTGGGGGTCAGAAGGCAGGAAAAGGATCTCTGGGTCATGGGGGAATACTGAGCGGAGGAGGGAATTGTTTTGGAATAAGAAGTCTCATTCCTCGGTGGAGAGGGGAGAGGAAAGAAAACTCAGCACCGTCTTGTACTGTAGCTCCCTCAGTGAGGTTATTTGTCCTTTGAAGAAGTCTTGACCCTTTCTTAGCAAACTGAGATCCAGCTAGCAAGCACAGGGTTAGCAAAGGAAGGAAGATAAAAGACTTGCCTCTGTCTCCCAGCCTTTGAAAGTACCATTCGTGGGTTACAGGCTAGTTTTAATGGCATTGTCAATACTTGATATTATGATGTTTGGGTTTATGATACTTACCAATGTAAAAATTCAAATAGCATCACAGTCTACTACTAACTTGAAAGCTTTTTTGTTTTTTTTTCTTTAGTTATACATTTTCCAACACTGCATAATTGAAGAAAAAAAAACCAGATCATTTTTTTCCTATTTGCCTGTGTATTTTAAAATAATGGACATTCAGGATTCTCTTCATAGGCTTAAACAGTTTCTATGTGCAATACAATATTAAAGAGGCTCTGCTAGTCAGTAGCCAGTGCTTATCAGGCTGGTGAATTGGTGCATGCTTTAAATTACATATAGGTCTGATTTTGTGACTCTCTTTCAGGATCTTATTCCAATCTATAAAATTACTTGCACCACTTTAAAATTGTGGAAGAACAACTTACTGCATATTTTTAAAAGATTTGTACTTTGTAAATATGTTTTATTAATTCAGTTTTACAGTAACAGTGTTATGCTACTGTTATGTTATTTTTCCAGAAATTATAAATTTTCCATTTAAACTTTTAAAAACAAACTGTAAACTGGTATCTTTTGGCTTTATTCAGTAGGGCTAGAGAGTTCCCCATAGGGTATAATACTGTAAGTTTCATTTTACTGTTCTCTAATCAATCCAAAGCAAGGCGATACATCCGTAGACTAAAGTCCAGATTCATTCCATCTAGTTTCACTGAGCTATTCAAAAATCTGATTCAAGTGCATAGAGTTATGTGGGTTCAACCCAGACCCACAATCCATAGAAAAGGGTACCATGAGTCCTTTATGAATGAACTGAGACTGTGGGATAGTGAAATTGAGAGGAGGAAAAGCTGTAAGCCTCCACTTAGAGATCCAAATTAAAAAAAAAGGTATAAGGGGATTTCTCCCTTAACTGTAAGTTGAAAAATTTAGTGACTATATGTTGGGTCTCAGACTTTGACTACTACATCATTTTATTAAGAACAAAGCAAATCAGTGTGTTGGTTTTTTACCCAAGTTGTTAGCTTATTGGTTACGGGAAATTTTTTTTTAGTTATTTTCAGAATCATTATTAAAATTGCAGATTAAATAAAGAGAGGGGAAAAAAGGGATTATTTCTTAGTCTGTAATTTGGCATCTGACTTAATAGTTGCATATTGTTTTGTTAGCTGTGCAGTGTGAGAGGAAACCTATTGAAGTGTCAAGAGAAAAATCATCAAACTGTGCAGCTTCTACAGAAAAGATCTACATTCGGAAAGATCTTCGTAGCCCATTAGCTGCAACTCCAACTTTTGTAACAGACAATGAAACAGCAAGGTATGTAAATTCTACTCAGAAGCAGCTATCTCTGTTTCCTGAAACAGGAAAAATTAATCTTCAAATTAATCAAAATTAAAATGTGTGCTGTTTTGTGTCAGATCAACAGGTCTCTTGGAATCGGGCATGTTTGTTAACATTCATCAGTCTGCAATAAAAAGTGAGCCTACTGTGCTGATGACTCCAGATAAGGTATCTGATGATATGACTGATACATTGAAGAGTTCATTGCTGTATGTAGGGAGGGAAGGGTGTTCTGTTTTGTTGCACTGCTGTTTTGTTAAACTAATTTTTAAAACACTCCCTTACAACATCAGCCAGTGTTGCAAATGCCTTCTCTTCACAAGCATGCTTTTAGCCTTGCATATTAAAAATGCTAAAAACTCCACAAAGTAAATGCCTTTGTCCACGTTTTTTAAGAGCTTTAAGGGCTGCATTATTTTCCTTTGTATTGGGCAATCCTGATGCTTGGATACTTCTGTTGTACCAATGAAGTGAGGTGTTTGCAAAACCTCACATGGCATTATCACAATGCATTTCATAAATATTGTTAGTTTTTTTCTCCTGAATCACTATTTTTTTTGCAAAGCTAATAAGAGCTATCTTAGCAACAATCTTATTTCTGAGCTGGTGTTCCTTTGTTTCCGTTTTATTACACTTACTGATCCACTAAAGCCATGTGGTAACTTCCCTACACATGCACAGTAGGTAGCTTTTGTATTTTTCTAGCTGATATTAAATTACCTCATACTGTTTTCATGCATTTTGCCTCGCTTGCTCTGTCTGCAAAGGGCCCCATCAGAAGTTGTTTATTCCATTTCACTTTTCTGGCTCGTGTCAGTAGAGTATGACAGCACAAGCTAAATGACATGTAGCATGCTGATGTTAGCAGCAGCTTACTTGTCTGTGATCATGCACTTTCCTTAAAATTTTTTTTTTGTGGAGCAGAATGGGAAACATGTCTTACTGCCTTTCTGAGTTGCTGGTCAGTACGGAATCACGTTGTTCTCTTGCAGTTAAATAAAGACATAAAAACCAAGAAGACTGCAGCAGAATTCTTTTTCTGCTCGCTTTTAAAGGTGGCTTTTTATCCATTCCTTGTTTTCAAACATTCTCCTACACTATTACTACTGACTCATTTACACAAGAAAGAAAGGAAGATGCTAAAAATATAACCTAGTGCAGTCGTATAGTCCTGGTGATTGACTAGTGAGTATGGGTGATAACTTCTCTTTCTGCACTTGCTTACCATCTGTAGCATTCTTTCTGAAAGAAAAGCTATTACTTGTAAAAGTAAATGTCTAAATATTTCATATTTTAGAAGCATTGCAGTGTCTTAATTGCTGCATTATGATTACTCATTTACTGAAAACAATAATTTTCTCACAGGTCTATTCATATGCTCAATTCTTCATTTATGTAAAAGTAAGGTTCTTCTATTGCAAGTTAACTGCTGCCAATATGAGAGAATTAAAAGCTGTGCTTTTCCCTTAGGTTGAAGCATGTCAGGGAGATTTAAGTACACTGGCAAATGTCGTGACTTCATTAGCAAATCTCAGTAAATGCAAAGACATGTCACAAAGCAGTACAGAGCTTTCTATGATTGAGAGTTTAAGTAATGGAGATGCATCATTATCTGAACTCCAGCAAGAAGAACAAGCTAGTAGTGATGTTACAAGGTAAGGCATGTTACACTTGAAAATACTGTTCTTTTTGGGAAGGTCTCTGCCAATACAGACCATTAATTAAATCATCACAGGGTAGGAAATTTATTTGCATTAAAAATAATAGTAATAACAGCCTAAGCTCATGTTGAACATAAATCTTGTGAGATTCTTCCAAATGAAATCGTAAGGAAGTTCCATTTGAGAAATAAATACTTCTAGTTGTTTGTACTTGAAATGTATTTCAATGTAAATATTACAGCTGTTTTTCTTACCTTTTGGTTGGCCTTGGTAAGGTGTGTTAGGTCTTGTACTATATATACTCTTAATACATTGTATCATCCTGGAAAATGTTTCTTAGAGATCTCATCTGTGTATCTAGTTTAATGCCTGTAATTATTAATTGCCTTAAAAGCTAGAGAAGCATTTTCTTTCCACATAGAAGTCAAAGAATTCTCACCATCAATACAAATACATTCATTGAGTATCTTACAAACTTGTGTCTATCACTGGTTTTAACTGAGCCATTTTGGTGAGCATGTGTAAGATACTCTGTGTAGTACGTACTCAGTTGTTCCGTCAGTCGCGGTTGTGTTCTTCCTTGGTTGTCATCTTATGCAAGCTTCTGACAGCTGTCCCAGCAATATTCCTTTACACACCATCTGCATTGTACATACTGTTTTGAAAATGTGTAAGTGGAGTAAATCCATCAAGGAAAAAAAGATTAGTGAAGTTTGTGCTGACTGAATATGGGATTTCCACTATGGTCTTTACTATTTTGCGTAATTGCAAGCGGAGTGCATTTCTTCTGCTCCTTTCTTTATATGCTGCTTAGAAACTCAATGTGACTTTTATAGGTACTGATGTGGGCCTTTGCTGTGTCCTCCCAGGTAAAGAATATGCCGTGTAAATTGTATTGTTGTACGTGGTGGTAAACTTCATTCAATACTGTGGCTGTTCAAAAAGATACAGTCTTTCATTTCTTTATTTTCTGGCACTTTCAGATGCTTCCTTTTGCCAACTTCTGTGTTTCTGTTCAATTTTAAAAATCTGTCTATGGAAAGGCATCAAGTTCTCTCAGCCAGAGAGCTTGAAAGAGCTCTGACTCAGCTTAATGCCTATTCTTGTCCAGTAGGTTATCTAACAGATTTTCAGTGAGGAGGATCAAGTTAAATATTCCTGTGAAAGGGAAGTTGTTACCCAAGCAGAAACTAAAATTTTTATCTAAATCTTTGATTTCCTTGCTGGGCCCTATGCCAGCTTGGTCTAACAGACACAGATGTTTATGGAAGAAAAGGAGTTTAAGGGATTTCAGCAAGCAAGTTTTATCCATCTGTGGTTTTCATGTATTTTATTATATTCCACTGCTTGCAGCTACACTAGTTAAGCTTTCACTTTTGCTGACACAAACTTAGTGTACAACTTTGCTGCTTGCGTTCTGCTGCTTTTATATTGTAACGTTATACACCATGTCCTCTGATGACTTCATTATCTATGTTCATTTTTCACAGTTAAGCAGCAGTCCTAATTTAGTTAGCAGTCCTGTTAGTGACTAGCCCGACAAAAAGAGAACCAAAGTTGTTTCTAGCAAAGGATGTCAATACCATGTATTTTACTGTTGATTATACCTTTTTTTCCCCCTCACTTTGTGGGCTAAGTTTTTGTAGCTTCCGGGCAAGCTTTGTTCTAGATTCTCTTTTCCTTGGTGTTTCACCTTGCAATCATTGCTCATGTTGGGGCTTCATGTATGAAAAGGACCCACAATGCTAAGCCGGGAGGAAGCAAAGCTTCTACTGACTCCTGCTGGCTTACTATTGCCAGTTTCTGAGATAGGAGGGAGAAGATTTCTTTAAAAGCAAACATTCTAGAATAAGTTGGAAACAAAGTATCCATGGGCAGGCATGGTTAACCAGCATACCTGCACACCCTATTTAAAAAGGACGCTTCAGCCTATACTAGAATAAATACAGGATCATGGCAGTTGCATATGGCATTTACCTTTTGTGGAAAGGAGAGATCTGGTTCCTCTCTTCCATTTCTGTCCCAACTACATGAAGAGCCCTGCAGAGATATTTTTTTCCCTAATAAGCAGGTGCCACTGGGCTGCTGGGTTTGCCTATTCTACCTAAGGCTGCCAGGAGTGAGCAACGCAGGATCTGAAACTCAGATCTCCTAACAGGAGTCCAATAATATAGCTTCTAGGGCTTACCCATGAATGCATTCCCTTTATGCCTACGTTCCTTACACCGGAGATAGAAAACATCCCAGGTGTATCTGTGTAGTCCACTTGCATCTGTTTAGTCCACTCTTGCATGCCTCAGTCACCCTCATGTGTACACATCAAGGTATACAGGCTAGTGTAGGACCTAAAACTAGTTTATTTACCATCTCAAGCCTGAGACAATGTCAGCAGCTCTTCTGTTGTGATGTTTCATTCGGTTGTAAATGGTTATGTCAAACATAGTAAACATTTAGGTTTTTTTAGCATGTTAATGAATTAGATAGCTAGGGAGTGTGGGGGAAGAGAAGGTAGCAAAGTCCTGCTCCAGATTTTGGCATTAAATCAGTGATTTTAGATGCTGTGGTAATAACCATGTCTCTATAAATTGAGAATCAGCTCTACATACAAGCTAATAATCATCTTTTGTAAAGTTTTCAGACTTCAGTGCATACATTTTTCCATGCAACACTATATACAAATGATACTGCTCTCAGGTTATGTCATCTGTAGGCAGTGATCAAGTCTTTATATTTTTGATTGAAGATATATCAGTTGTGGTTCTCAGGTGTGTTCATGAATAGAAAAGAAGCGATCTGTTATCAAGCAGCAAAGTAATTAATATATCTGTGCTTGTCCTGACATCTCCTCCGTAACGTTTGTGCACATGACAGGAGTCACTGCCCCACATCAAAGGGTACTAAGGATGGTGTTGAAAGCATGAGAGTGCTTTCTCTTACATATTTCAAAACAGTGTTTTCAAATTAAGTTGAATAACCTAACCACAACTCATTACTTTAAAAAAAAAAAGCTTATTGTTTGTGCTTCATAGCAGCAAAAATCTGTAAAATTTATAGATGTATTAAGTTGCTTTAACAGCATTCTGTTGATCATGTCCTCAGCACGCTCATGCCAGCACTCTCAGTAAACATCACTAAAGAGATCTTGAAAGGCAAACTGTGATTCAGCAGCACAATCAGTATGTCAAAACTGTGAATTTCTTGGCAACTAGTGTGAACAGGATCTGCTGCTAATTTTTGTTTCAGAGCCACTGTAATTTGGAATTTTCAGGGATTTTATTCAGTGGAGTGTTAGGAAAAGCATGCTACTGACTTTTTATTTTCCAAATCTGGTTCTTTGACACAGACATCCAAATACAGGTTTCAGACGTGCAGGTTCGTCCTAAATTGAAACGATCTCTAAAATGAATTGTTTGTTTGTTTGTTGTGATCTTACAGGGCATTTGATACTCTTGCAAAAGCATTAAATCCAGGAGAGAGTGCAGCATGCCAGAACTCTGAAAGTGTTGAAGCCAGTGTACAGCTGATTGGTGGAGAAACAAGCATGAATATCGTTGAAATAGAGGGACCACTACTCAGTGATGCACACGTAGCATTCAGGGTACTTAATATTTTTTTACTGTTCACTATTTATTACCATTTTAACATAGCAATATAAAAAATTATTTTATTAAATCTTATTTTGAATTTATTTGAAGAGTAACTATTTGTTCAGGTATTGCATTAATTTCTGATGAATGCACCGCTTCTGTTCGCTGCTTAACTGTTTGTTTGGGAAAATGTACAGCTCTCTTCGGTGGTTTAGCTGCACTGTTTATTTTATAGCTTATCTTAAAAACACTAGGTAATCCATGCAAAAGGATTTACATAGACAAGCGTCACACAAAGCAGAGAGTCAACATCCGCATTCCACTTGTTCTCAGGTGGATATGATGCAGTCTGCAACTGGATTTTGAGACCCTTAAGTGTATTTGTCAGTTTCTCCTTTGTGTATATACCCTGTTTTAGTATGGTATTAATTGACTTTAATCATTAAGGGAAGATATGTTTTCTTTGTTAGTGAGCCATTTATTTTCTGGCTTTATTGCTCATTTTACGAGCCTGCAGAAATTCTTCTATTCTATTTTTTTCATCTTACTATTTATGGACAAATCAAAAAGCTTGCTCATCTGAAAACTTCTTCAGTACCAGGCATTGTATTAAACTTTGCCCCTCCATGCTGGTTTTGGCTGGGATAGAGTTAATTTTCTTCACAGTAGCTGGTAAGGGGCTCTGACTGGGCTTTGTGCTGGAAACAGTGTTGATAATACCGGGAAGTTTTAGCTATTGCTGAGCAGTGCTCACACAGCGTTAAGGCCTTTTCTGCTCCTCACACCACCCTACCAGCGAGTAGGCTGGGGGTGCACAAGAATTTGGGAGGGGACACCAGCCAGGACAGCTGACCCCAACTGACCAAAGGGATAGTCCATACTGTATGATGTCATGCTCAGCAATAAAACTAGAGGGGAGGTTGGTGGGGCAGCCGGTGCTCAGGAATTGGCTGGGCATCAGACAGTTGGTGGTGAGCAATTGTCTTCATCATTTGTCTTCCTTGGGTTTTATTTCTCTCTCAGTTATTTTTAATTTTTTATTATTTCCCTTTTCATAATCATTATTATATTTAAATTATTAAACTTTTTATCTCAATCCATGAGTTTTCTCACTTTTACCCTTACGATTCTCTCCCCTCTTCCTGCTGGGGGGGAGTGAGTGAGTGAGGAGCTGTGTGGTGCTTCGTTGTCAGCTGGGGTTAAACCACGACACCATCTCATCAGCAGATTTTGATCACTCAAATAAACATCTCTCTAATGCAAATGTCAGTTTTTAAAAAAAAAAATTGTGTTAGCCAAACCGTTATATCAAGAAGTGTTAATTTCTGAAGATAAAACTACAACGCTACGTTTAGCAGGTTTGGGTCAAATCCCACTTTCTTCACACATGCAGGTAACACTAGTGATTTTACTCATCTATGTTGAGAAAGGTAGAGCTCATCCTTTCTGATGTATATTGGTTATATTTGTAGGACTTGGGAGCAGCTGTATATTAGGTATTTTACTCATCAAAATATTTTTGATATATTTATTTGTAAATTATTAATTAAAAGTACAAAAAAAGATGTTTCGTGAAATAGAATTCACACACACACACACACACCCTCCCCAGGAATTGGGGGGGGGGTTTCTCTTAATTTTTCAGACCACTTATTTCATTCCTATGGGGGAAGCTTTAGAAAGTAATGATGCTTCTGTGTTTATTTATCTATATATAAATGTAAGCAACTTCATTCTAATTACAATGAGTCTTCTAAAACTTTTATTCATTGAGTGTCTCAAAAGTTGAGTTTTATTTGGGATTTTTCCATCTACAGGTGTCTCAGACATGAATATTTATCTAAGATAAAGATTCAAAATGTTTGTTGTCTTTGTTGCTTTGTAGTTATTACAGGGTATAACAGTGTGGCTAATAATGAAAAAGGCAGTCATTCAATTTTATTTCAGGATTATCTCATGTTTATCTAAAAAAAATTTTACAATTCTCACTTAAAAGAAACTCTAAGGCTGATTTTTTCTTACCATGCTTTTTATGAAGAAAGTAAAATTATGCTTTTATTTTTCTGTTTTATTTTTTGGTTGCCAGCTCACCATGCCTTCTCCTATGCCTGAATATCTTAACGTTCACTATATCTGCGAGTCTGCTTCGAGGTTGCTTTTCTTGTCCATGCACTGGGCACGTTCCATTCCATCTTTCCAAGCTTTAGGGTAAGTGTTCAGTTACTCTATTCACTAATCTTGTAAATACACACTTTTTAATTTTTTATTTTCACTGTCTTATTCATGACATTTTGAAATATAAATCTACTTATTAAAACTGTTTTATAGATCTTCATCATGAAGATAGTTTTCTGAATCAAAACTACTTCCAACCTCAGACCAATTCAGGTACTTTGGTTGGGTTTTGAAGGAAAAAGTAGTAGATTTATAACAATTAAATGCCTGCCCACTGCTACTTCTTTAATAAATTTTCAGTAAATAGGACTTCCTATCATTTTTTTTTAATAGCTAATATAATCCCAAACTAAGATGCTTATCAAGCAGTCACCAGAAAGAAGCTTCTTTCTGGACTCCCAAATATTATCATCTTCATAGGTGAATTAGTAGTCATAATTTTTGCCTTTAATAACCTGTATGAAGAAAGTGGTTAGCTAGATTCGGCAAGCATTCAGGATGAAGTTGTTTAATTTCAGAGGATTTTCCAAAAACAAATGATTGCTGCAACCGGACAGTAATTCTTATTATTCTTTTTTACCATTTGTATAACATCCTGCTTTTCCAGTAGGACTCAGCGCATCACTTAAAATTCTTGAGCTAAATGTAGCAGTCCATTGCCAATCATCATGAGAAAACATCTCAAAACAGCATGGGGAAAAGTGATTTATGTTATTTTCAGAAGTAATTTTATGAAGACAGATCAAACAAATAAAGATACTGTATCAGCTGTGACACAAATGGAGTATAAATAATATTTGTCTCTTCTCATCTACAGTGGTTTTTTTAAAAATTCAATATCAAAATAGTGTATAACTGTGGCGGCAAAGAGAATTCTTTTTTAAAGGGAGGGATTGTCCCCTTTTCCAGGAAGGCTGTCAAAAGCAAGATGACCTGTGATTACCATTTGTGTTTACTCAGATCTTTAAACCAAACGATTCTACATTGTTTAAGGAAAGAAAGTGTACTGTATGTAATTGAAGCCTGTGTTTTGCAGAAGGAAAAATTAAAGTTCTATAAAGTTAAACAATAGCAAGGGTAAAAAATAAGGTAAATATGTTTTATTTTAGTAGAAATTGTTGCCCTGCAGAATTTTATGATACGTAGCAAATTAACATAGTACATTATATCATTATACATTTTTAAAAGGATTTTGTAACAAAGAGACACTGCAAATTAGTGTTATAACAACAAATGGGAACTGTGTTTTAAAAATAAAATGTTGTACAGAAGACCTGTCTCTCCAAAAAAATTAAACAAAAAATGCTTATAGAAAATCAGCATATTTTTTTAATATGTTACTTCCCAATATATTTTTCTGTTTGAATAAAAAAATGGAGGAGTAGGCTGTCTTAATAGTGTTTATATTCACCTGTGCTAGCATTTACAGTCCCAGTCAAGATCATGGGCAACAGTGTATTTAAACTCCATTTAACATAAATATACAGTTTTCCTTTTGAAGAGCATAAAATACTAACTTTTGTTCAAGTGGAGATTTATTTGAAGTTAATGCAGCTTTTTTAATTTGAGCCCTATAGTACTATAATTTTGACTTTTAGAAGGGTGACTCATTTCACTTTTAAAATGAAGATAAATTTATGGTACTAGTAATTGAGAGGAGCTGACAAGCCAAAACTAAACCATTGTAATGGTTTTGTAAGGAAGATAGATAATTGTATCTAGGTGGTTCCCTCCTCAGGCAATGTTTTCCTTAGTCATGGCAAGATAGTTGGCTTTGGCATACTGATGTAGGTAATGATGCCAAATTACTGCTTTATTCATCTTCCTGCATGAGGATCTTGTAGGCAAGAGAGATTCCTACTGAAACATTCATCAAGCTGGTTACAGCCTCTTAGTTTTTTGATGCTGCCTAAGTTTGATCAGCTTGTTCTGGTCCAAATTTGGTCAGCCATAAAGGTGCTCTAGTTGATACGTTTATCTACACACATATCGCTGACTAGCCAGTACACCTGGCTTTCACTGTTCCTCAGCATAGTGCCTTTGACAGGAGATGAATAGGGATGTGACAAATATGTGTAGAAGCTGCATGTACAGTATCATGTCTACCATAACAAGAACTGGATTGTAGTAAAAAATACTGCCCTAGGTAAGCTCTCTGTAATCCAGTAGAGGACAAGTCTACATTAGTCTGTCATTTGTCATATTAGTATTGCAGTAAAGAATCAGAAATGTTCTTGAAGATTACATCAACGTTCTTGCAAAAATCCATTCCATTGTATTTTTGCAGTTGAAATCCTAGCTTTAATATGCTTTTGTTCTTTGATAGCTCTTGTACTTCTTTTAAGTTTCCATTATTTATATTTACTGCTAAAACTGTGAAACATGGTACCTGAGTTTGACTCCTCACTGGTAGGATTTCCTTTTTAAGGTACTGAGCTCTTGTTAAGCTCTCCGAGTTAGAGATGCTTGGCAATACTGAAAGTTAGGTTAGTAGTGCCTGAATATGGATTGACATACCTAATTTTAAGATTCAGCATTGGAAAAAAAAAGAAATTGACTACACATGAAACTTAATTTAAGGACTAATTCTTACAGCAAAGAAATCCTCATGACTTCTGTTTATACTTTGAAGTCTGTATTTCAAACCTTATTCCAAACAGGATACAGAAAGTAGCAGATAGGAAGCTCAGGAACTTGATCTCACATGTTCCATCCACGTGTATTTTTAATTAAAAAATTATACCAACCTGCCAGATTTCAAGTAAAAAAAAAAAAAAAAAAGACCTAGACCTTTGAGTCTATTCTACATCCACAATACAGGAACAATGCAAACTTTTTTTGTCCATACATGTAAATGTTATTCAAAAATTAGTGTAAATCCTAAGAAAACCAGCATCATGGAATATGCCTAGACAGCTGTCATTTACTGTAACTTCAGCTTGCGTTTGTCATAGAAATCTATTTCCCTTTAGATCATTAAACTGAAAATTACTTTTTTACAAAAGTCACTCTAAAACAGGAATTTTAATCTTAGCATGCAAATAAAAATATTTTTGATGCGGGGCTTCATTTTGGTACTGGTTGCAATGGTTGAATTAGATTAATTGTTTTATGAAGTGTTCTTCAAATTAAAAAAACTATGTGAATGCAAATGGCTGGGTTTATTAAGTGAAATTATTGTATTTTTTAATAGACAGGATAACAGCATATCATTAGTAAAAGCCTGCTGGAATGAACTTTTTACGCTTGGTCTTGCACAATGTTCACAAGTTATGAATGTGGCCACTATATTAGCTGCATTTGTTAATCACCTTCATGGAAGTTTACAGCAAGGTAAGGTGTATACTGTGCGCATTGCCAGACTTGGGGAATTACTTTATGTTTTTTAAGTTTTGAACTGCAAAGAAGCTTTTTACTTATCCTTCAGTTGTTAATGAAGATTTACTGTTTATAGAGTTTCGTGGTTAGTATTGAAACAAAACAATGCTAGAAAATACAGTTCACAAGATGGAATCTTCTAGCAATTTTGCAAAAGTCAGCTATGCTAATACTTACCCCCAAATTAAAAAAAAAGAAGAAAAAGTTACCCATCTATCTAACACAGGTTAGCATTGTATGTTTTTATTGTGTGTCTGTGTAATGTCTAATACTGTTCTGCTGTTCTATTAATATCATCAGCTCAAATTAGGAATATTTCAAGCAGCGTCAACATTAAGAACACAAGTGTACTGTGAATATGATTCCTCTGTATCAAGGGTATAAAATAAAGAATGACCCACCTGTCCTTGCTGTTCATAGCTGTGAAACAAAGTAGCCAAATGCCAACTGATGATCCAGTTCCTTTACATAACTTGGCCTGTTGACTTCTGTGTACTAGTTGTAGGCTACATGCAAGTCTTCATCAGATCTTCACTAAGTATGCTTTGTTCCTTATTAATCCTACGTCCTGCATCTTTTGCACATTTTTCATTCAAATGAAAGAGATGTCAGTTGGTCTCCTCTTTCATTTACTCTACAGTGAAGGAAATGTTCTTCGGAGTGGTAGGGGACTCCTTTAGCTAATCTTTGTGTGCTTGTGAACGCTCACAAGGTTGTCAGCATGAAAAGCTAACCAATCAAAAACAGTATAGTCTTAATCTGTTCATAGTCTTAACACCTTTTTTATATGACAGATACACATACAAAAATCTTAGCATTTTCAGGTTTAACTAGATTTTTGGGTTATTTGCTGTTACGTGTATGAAAATTCAGTGTTGTTAATGCTATGCAAAAACAGACTGGTAAGCTGTAGAAAAACAGCCCGCCAGACTATATAGATTTTTCCTCTCCTTTTATGATGAGGGAATTAAAGAATTATTTCTAAGGAATATTCATGATTTAAAAATAGCCACAAGATCCTCCTATAAATAACAATAGTTTATAATTAAAACAGATTGATTAAACCACTAAATGTACTGAATCAGCTAAAGATACTAACAGATCTGTGAATGTCTTTAGGAGGGATACAAATGGAACTTGGGAACTTACTTTGGTCTACATAATTTTTAAGCATGTTCACCAAAAAGGGTATTGTAGTAATTAATCATGCTTTTATCATTACTACAAATAAATATTTTTGCCATTTAATTTGGGAATTCAGTTTGAATACAAAAATCAGAAATTTTTGACCAATGTCTTTGAGTTGTGTGCTATGCTAGCTGCAGCATCTCCAAGAGATTACAAGTTTGTGGGGCCCAGGGACCCTAGTTCAATGGATTGTGGAGGGAGCGGCATTTTCAGGCTGCTTAGCTTTTGCTGGCCCAAGGGCAACAGCTCTGCACCAACCTTAATCCCTTAGATGCAAAGTACACCTTTTTCAGCAGTGGCATGGTCTTTGACTGACTAAAATAGCCCACAAAACCGTACACTAACCTGCCTCATGGCACTCGACCCTTAGATGTAGAGCACAGATCTGCAGTAGCAGTGTATTCTTTACTTATAAGTAGTCTTTCCCTTCCTTGATTGTTTCAAGCTCTAGTCCACTCCTGATTTCTGGAAGCTTTAGTGGCAGGAAGAGACCTAATTGTACAACGTGAGGAGAAAAAAAAGATTGTTAATAGTCCATAATTGTCAGATTATTCAGATCTAGTATATTAGTTTATAGATCTCCCACTGTTTGAATCTAATAAAATAATTATTTTTAAAATTTCAGTGTGACCACTTCTTTTGCATGTGTGTTGACTTGGGGGTTTTATATTTTATGTGTGTGTTAACTTAGATAAGCTGCCAACAGACAGAGGAAAACTAGTAATGGAGCATATCTTCAAATTGCAAGAGTTCTGTAACAGCATGGTTAAGCTTTGCCTGGATGGATATGAATATGCATATTTGAAAGCAATCGTCCTCTTCAGTCCTGGTATGTAATTATTGCAAATGTAAAACTTCAATCTGTGCTATTTTTTGCCATAAAACTTCTGCCTGTTTCATTATATGCGGTTACTATCAGCTGTAGAATTGCTGCCTCACTTGTTGAGGAATCTTTGAAGGTGTATAATGAGGACTGTAAGAAGAGGAGGGTTAATCTTTTAATGTAAATAGTCAAGTGCTGCTTTGGAGACTTCATTTTTACTCTTGCCTCTGCCACTGATGTTTTGGGATTTTTTTTAAATTTATTTATTACTTTTAATTCTATGCCTCCTTTCTGGGATACTTTTTCTGAGGACCTGCAGTTTAATTTTCAGAAGTGTTGCTCTTGCACATCCAGCTGAGATAGATTGAAGTTGGGCTTTTAATGTATGAAAGACTATCTCTCTGAGCATCTGTTCTTACATGCAAAATTACAGAAATGTATCACCTTACTTCACATAGGTATTTTGAAAATAAATATTACATAGAGCATTTCTGGTGAATGAACACCACAAATGTTCCCTTATACTATTATTTCTGTCTTCTGAACAGTATTTGCCTAATGTACTCCAAGCAACATTAATGGACATACATTAGACAGTGAAGATAAATAGAGAATAAAATAATGATTATTTTTTCCTTTGGGAGATTAGTCTACAGTATGGAGGAAGAAGAGTTCTCTGGTTATGGTAGATAATGTCTGAGTAGTTAGATCATATAACATATGCGTGGACTGTAGAAAACCACAAAATTAATTCTTTTTATTTGAAAATTGTAGAATTAACTTTTCACTAAAGGAATTCAGATATTCTGTCAGTGTCATGTTTTAAACCTGGCTGGCAGCCAAACACCACGCAGCTGCTCAGTCATTCTCCCTCACCCCAGGGAATGCAGGAGAGAATTGGAGGGGTAAAGGTAAGGAGACTCATAGATTGAGATAAAAATGATTTAATAATTGAAATAAAATTAAAATAATAATGATAATAATAATAGTAATAATAGAAGATACAAAAGAAGAAATGCACAATGTGATTGCTCATCATCGCAGAACCACCAACTGATGCCCAGCCTGTTCCTGGCTGGTGATCCCGGAGAAGCAAGAATCCCAAAACCACAATCCTGGAAGTGAGCACAAGCTTCCTGGTCAACCCTCCTCTATATACTGAGCATGATGTATGCTACAGAATATTCCCTTGGCCAGTTTGAGTCCATTGCTCTGGCTGTGCTCCCTCCCAGTTTCTTGTGTACCTGCGCACTAGCAGGACATGGGAAGTTGAAAAGTCCTTGATTTCTTAGCAACAGCTAAAAACATCAGTATATTTGCAGGCTTAGATTCATCGTTCAGAATTTAGGGATTTAATATAAAAGCAAACCCAAATCTTTCAATAAAAGAAAAATGTACAAACCTCAAGTCCTTTCTGTATCTCCAGGAATTTTTCACTGTCACATTTAGAAAGTAAATCTTCAGTTACTCCGTTTTGCATTAAAAAGTTTTAAAAGCATCAGCAGCTTCCTTAATCCTTGTTGCTCTGCCTTTTTTACATGCTGATGTCCCACAGAAAAGATCAGAGCAAATTTTAAAAAGCTGGATGAGTCTTGACCTGCCCCTTGTCAGTAGTGTAGGATATGGAGGAGAACTGGGTATTTGGTTCTTGTCAGTTCTGTGGATTTATTAGAATCTGAGAACTTCCTTTTTCCATTTAGTTGCAGTTCACCCTTTCAGAAAAAAGTTAATTGAGGTGAGAAAATCTTTTGGAACTTGGGACACTTCCAAAATGTAAATTTTAATCAGGTTTTCTAATATATATATAAAAAAGAATTGTGAGGTTCTTGCTTTGCAATTTCCCTCATATTTACATGAGCTTTTCTATATGTAATATCCACATCTCCCAGTAAAAGTGGCAGCATCAGCAGGAATTCATGGTAACTCATCGAAGTGCACAACAAAACCCTGCATATCCTCCATTGCTTTTTTTCTTTTTTTTTTTAAATAGGAAAATCAGATCCTGAGTGTTTTTACTATAGAACATAATCCAGCTGTCATTCCTGTGACTAGGAGAATCTTGCATGATTTTGTGTTTGCTTCTACAGTCCACTGAAGCACAGGAATTATTTCAGTTTCTGATAAGCAGTACTAATTGCAATATTAAGAGCGCTTGAAAATATTTGCAGTTTTTCTTTTCTGCTGAGGACTGAAGAGTTGCCTGGACTTTTCACCTTTCTTTCAGAATAAGCAGAGACTTTCTTTAAGTGGAGGGTGGGAGGGTACTTGCTTGCTTAATGTTAGTAGATAATGCTTGCAGGAGACTTAATTCTCCTTTAGGTGTTCCTTACCCCAAAATAATTAGTCCTTTCATGGCATTCCCATACTCAGATCTGGTACAAGTTGCTCCAGGAAAGAAACAAAATGATAGAACAACACCTCTAGCCTGTTTTTCTAGCACAATTTCTATCAGGATTTATGACATGATCTGTTGGCCTGGCTGAAGAAATCGGTTAAGACACCAGAAAATATTTCTCTAGGAACCTTACACTTGCAAAGCAATATTCACTTATTTGCTTAGTCTGAAGTTAATTTGTCTGCTTCTGATTAAATTTGACAACACAAAAGGTAGAAAAGACTATATCCAGTCTCATGATTGAGATGAATTTTCTTTATCTCACATGCTTTCAGGATCACATTCCTAATGATGTGTAGCTGCTCTAATGGCAATGTGTTGTCAATATTCTTGATCCTATGAGCCATATAACAAAATCTTCATATACCTGAAAGTCATGTTCAGTACCTTGAACAGAAGGGATATTCTGGCAATGATTCACAGGCCAGAAATTACAATTTCAGGGATTTTACTGCTCTGCTACAGGGTGAGGCTGGGCTGCACATGCAGCAGAGTCCTAAGGTAAGAACATCTGCTTTAGTAGGCCCTGCTGATATGCTGTCTTCCATAGCTGGAGACTTGAAGACTACTGAAAATCTTCTGTGCCAAGCCAGCTGTTTGACTGTCACAAGACAGTCTTGTGCAAAGACGTGGGTGTAAAGGGAGGGCCTAGAAGACTTCGCATCTTTATAAATGGCTACTAGTATACTAGCAGTGGTCTTCAAACTACTCTTTTCCGAAGTTGACTTCTAGCTGTGTTTCTGACATTGCTCTAAAAGCAGCGTCATGAAGCGATGCGTATTGCATGTCAACAACAGCTCTTCAAAATGTGTTGCTTCTTTACAAAGTTGTTAACCTCTTGTCCTCTGCATAAATTTGAAATCAGGCTTTCAGAATGACTGAATTACTATACGGGACAAAATATTCCTCTGTGAAATTATGTGTTCAGGGGAGTCCAATGTATCACATAACTGCTAAATTGCTCTGAAAGCTTCTATACCTGCAGAGCTAGACCAAAACCTCCTGGTTTTGTTGACAGAAGGCCATATATTTGGAGAGGAGGAGTGACTGTTAGAAATAACCTTTTATCTAACATAATTCGGCAGCTCATTTATGATCCCATTTCTGAAAAATAAAATTACGTGATTTGTCATGCTACTATGACAGTAAAATATTTACATTAAGATAGATGAATAATAAAAATTACAGACCATGTAAAGTGTTAAGAATTACTGGATAATAATTTCCAAATGTGACCTGGCAGTTAGGTTGATATCTTTTCATTTTACCAAGGCTTAGATTTCAAGTGTTTAAATCACTGCTAAAAATTATGTTTAACACATTTGAAAATTTTGCACTGAACAGTTGAAAAAGAATGTTATGCTGCATATCTTCTACAGTTTTTAGGAAACAAATGGTTCACAGCCTTTTATTCTGCTTTTTCTACCGATCCTAATTTTATCCTTCACTTCCCACCCAAATGTTATTTGTGCATACAGTATTCCAGTAAATGTCAGTGTATTGAAACAATGCTGTTACTGCTACACAGAGAACAGAGCTATATCATCAAGACTGATGTAAGCATTGCAAACACTGCTTTTATTTGAATGCTTCAAAAAATGTCTGGTTGTATTTATAAAAAACTAAGTAAAACATAAACATAGGGGAAAAGAAATACAAGGAGGTAAAGCAGTCTCCTCCACTGAAACTGTGAAGTTGCTACAGCTACCAAATAACGATTTCAGTATGCTTACAGTTAGATAATCTGTATGGATTTTAGTGCATCTTATCTAGAACAGGTATAACAATGTAGAGTGTTTTTTGCAGATCACCCAGGTCTAGAAAATGTGGTACAGATCGAGAAATTTCAAGAAAAGGCTTACATGGAGTTCCAAGACTATGTAACAAAAGCATATCCGGATGATACTTACAGGTCTGTAAACTAAGAAGCTTACTTGATTGATTCTCTTTTCAGAGCATTGGTGGTACTGATTTATACGGTATTTCTTGTCATAAATATGTACATTTTATTCTTACCTCCTTAAAGGTAAGAAATTACCTTTAGAGCACTTCAAATACTATGCATGTGCTCATACATGTTATGAGTATTATTTATCTACTCGTTCATTAATTTCTGAAATGAAATACTGGAAATAAAATATTTTTAACGTTTTCATTTTGAAGCACCTTTTTGGAATACTTCCTCATTTAGTCTAATTCCAAAAATTATACAGTCCATGTAATTGACAGGCATATTCACATTTTTTGTACTGTTGAAGACTGGACTGAACATAAATTTAATACTGTACTGATTTAAATATTTAAGCCTTTCATGAACTAGATATAGTGAATTTTGACCAGTATTGTCCCTTGCTAATTTTTTCTCTTCTCTTACGATAATGTGATTGTGAATAACACCAAAATCTGTGACCACAAGTAACACTTTTTACCAAACTTATTTTCCAGACTGTCTAGACTTCTTCTCCGATTGCCTGCTCTTAGACTGATGAGTGCTGCCATCACTGAAGAGCTATTCTTTGCAGGACTAATTGGAAATGTTCAGATTGATAGCATCATCCCCTATATTCTGCGAATGGAGACAGCGGACTACAACTCTCAGATAATTGGTCATGCCGTATAAAAGTAGCAGTGAAGAATTCTGTACCATGGCAGTCATGGTAATGTAAATGCATACCCTGTCTCCAAGAGATGGCAATAAGCCTTCCCATGCACCTTTCCAAAGAAGGCTAGTATTCCTCCTTTCCAGTACACTTGGGAAACATGGTGGAGTGTATTAAGGAATATAGGATCACTTCCTATTTTTCATCCGATCTTCAAGGACTTGTAAATTAACTTGGTATCTGAAGAAAGTCAAGAATTGTCCATCCTATTTTTGTAGATAGACGAACTTGGAATATTTGTTTATGAAATCCAGGCTTGTGAGGAAACTGAAGAAGCTTTGACTGAACTAAGGTATCTCAACTTAGTTTGATGTTTTAGACAAATAAATTAACTTTCCTCTCTGAGTTGTGTCTTCAGTGTTTTGCTACTAGTTCTTTCTCACTGATCAAATGGAAAATAAACGATCAAACATCCTGAAAAGGCCAGTGTTTCCATGGAAACAAGACTGTTATAACCAAACTTAGTTTTTTCTGTTGTTTTGAAGAGAGATTTTTCTCTTGTTGAATGAAACACTGGACAGCATTACAAGTGCAGGGAAAGTAGAGGAAGTTCACATTTAAAAATATTCTGATGATACGTTGATGCAGTTGATCAAAAGTGAAGCAGCAAAGGGTCAGCACTGACTGTTTTGTGGATGCGAAGCAATACCGTGTTGTAGTATTACGTCTTGGTAGACGTCAGCTGTTTTATACTATGAAAAAGTAACAGAGAAGTGTATACTGCAGGTATTCAAAGACAGCATCCTGTTTTCTCTCATCTCAGAAGTTAAAGCTTTTTCACACTAACCCTCCCTCTTTCATACTCAGTGCACAACGATGGAGGCGTTCTGGATGCCTCTTAGCTTGCGTTCAGGTCTTTACTTTTTTATTATTGTTAACCTTTGGCTATGTAGTTCTCTTTTCCAACCAGTCTCATATGATTATTTTTTAAATTTGAGTTTGTCAAATCCAGTGCCTCTCCCTATGGGAGCATGGTCTCTGCTGCTTTTCCTTTCCTTATTAGAAATGGGCCTAGATACTTCATATATGTTGCCTGAATCATACTCCATAGCTCCATCTAAGGATGGGTTTAAATGTTTTTCTATCTTGAGGCATGTGCCTCACTGACAAGTAACGCTGACACATGGTTGCTTCTTGCTTCCTTTTGCAGCAGGAAGTTATACTTCCCTAGCACATTTAATACTTGTTGCTTAAAATGAGAGAAGTATCCTAGTAAAAGTGGTGGTCTACCTCTGACACTAGCATTTAGGATTATCTAAATCTTGGATCAAGGCCGAATTCTATTTATCATGAACCTTCTCTTTCTCTGGCAACGTTGGGTGAGGAAGAGCCTCACCCAATCAAGAAACACATGGTTGCACCAGAAATTGCTTATCCAAAAGATCAGCTTAAATGGGGGCCTTTGCCCACTCTGCACTAGCAGCTCCAAGGCCACCCTAATACCAAGAGACCACTAGATGAGGCTTGGGTGAGTTCTGTAGTTTTTCTCAGCACCTAAGGATCTCAAACAGCCAAAAAGAATCAGAGAACTGCTTGACTCTCAATTTCTGTGTCCTTTTCAATTCCACTAACTGAGCTGTTTGGATCTTCATCCACCCAAGCTCTGTAATCTGAGGCTGTATTACAGGATCGGTCATATCCAATACCACAGGCCAGAGCACTCAGTGCTGAGGACCCTGGTGGGATGGAACCACCCCTGCTTTGTCTTGGCACTCAGTGACTTGCTGGAGAACAGCCTTCAGTGTTGGAGCTGGCCATGGCAGCTGAGCTCTTGCCACATTCCACCTTTCGATGGGCAAGCATTCAAGCTCTTCCTCAGCGTTCCCTGGAGAGCAGTACGAGGACTACTGTTCTGCGTCTCAGGAGGTACGCATCTCATCAGCAGGGTTTACGGAAATACAAAAGACAGTTGCTGCCAATATTCTGGGCTTGTTCTCTCCCCGGGGGTTAGAGGCCCACCTTGCTATCTGTAGTACCAAGTTGCAGATGGGAGGTATATCATTTTTCAGTTCAGCTCTCCTTAGAAATTCTGACCCTGCTTTCTCACCCTGTACTCTCCCTAACCCACTTCTGGCCCCAACAGCCATGGGAGATTTACAGTCCTCTGTGTTAAACCTTTTAAGGAGGCTGACAGCACATTACTCCTGAATATTTTGGAGGTGGTTTCCCACGCATTGCAATACTCTTGGAAGAGTTTTATTCCAATGTTCTCCAGATTCATGTAACCCAGATAATAGTAAGATGGAAATAAAAGCTTGTTTTCCTTCTAAATGCAGTACATTGTGCAACTCTCACATCTTGCGGAAACCTTCTACTCCATAGCTTGAGCTTCAGGTGTGATATGCACTTCTTTGTTTACAGCTGGCCAAAAGATTCAGCTGATGACGCCTCTCGCATGGTACTGTCCAGCTTCAGAAACAGCTGAGAAAATACCGGTGTTTCTACAGACGTACATCTTTAGTGATTGAATCCCTCAGCTCATCCATCTTTATCATAGAACAGTCTGGGTTTGAAGGGACCTTGAAAGATCACCCAGTCCAACCTTTCATGGGAAAGGGAGCCTAGATGAGATTATCTAAGCTCCCTGTCCAACTGCATCTTGAAAACCTTCAGTGATGGGGACTCTACCACATCCCTGGGGAGGTTGTTGCAGTGATTGATTGTTCTCAGCATAAAAAATTTCCTTCTTGCATCGAGATCAAGACTTTTCGAAGATTACAGACAGTGGCCTTGCACTAATGTCAGCCACTTCTCTTAATACTGTAGGGTGGATTTCCTCTGGTCCCATGGATTTCTGTGGGTTGAGCCCTTGCAGGAGGCTGCAGACCAGCCCTTCCTCCACTACTGGCAGGTCGACACGTGTTGTCATAGCTACTTGGTCCTGTGCTCTGTGGTCCAGCTGTGCTGGTAGAGACAGAGACAAAGAAGATACCAAGAACCTCTGCCTTGTCAGCATTATCAGTGAGTAGTTTCCCTGCCCTGTTAAGCAATGGGTCTATATCTTCCCTGTGCTTCTGCTTACTGTTCATGTATCTGAAGAACCCTTTCTTGTCCTTGACATCTTTGGCCAATTTCAGTTCTAGCTGAGCCTTAGCCTTCCTGACTGCACCTCTGCATGCCCTAGCAAGGTTCTTGTAGTCCTTGATGGGTATTTAGCTGCCTTTCGATAGCTGGTATGCTTCTTTTTTGCCTTTTTTTTTTCCTGCTTTTTTTGTCAGAGCACTGTTTTGGAGGAGATGGCCTCAACCTCATTTTCTCTGGATTTCTATTCTTGTTTCCTCTTTGTGCCCTAGTCTGTTTGAAGACAAGTTCGCCTATTTCAGTAACGTGTGGACTACCATTACCACTGACTGCTGGGTTGACTACTTTCTTAGGATGTGTTAACTCAAAAGCACAAGAACCTTGGTCATGTCTCTCATGAGGTTCTTTAAATTCAGGTGTTTGAAACGTGTCCTGGCTGTTCTTTTTGATGCCCATCACTTCTGCTGGGCAGCAGAAGATCCAAATCCCAATGGCTGACTTCTTCCCCTCCCACACCTTTTACTATTCTTTTCCTGGCAAATCCCTTGGACTTCATCTGGGATTTCTGCCAGATCACCAAATCAGGAAACTCACCCATCCATGTTTTTCTTTTTAAATCCTGTATTTTCAGGTCTGAGATTTCCCTTCACATCTTGGGTAGCAAGAGAATATTGTCTTAATTATTTGCATGCGTCAGAGACTTTCAGATGATCTTTAATCTAGTTCACTTGACCAGCTGAGAAACCAAACAGGATAACCAGCTCCAGACTAGGTAACGGACTGTATTACCTCTCTTGAGGTATGGTTGAGTCACCATCAGTAATCAGGATATACTCTAATAGTTCTTAGACAACATTTGAGGCTTTGCCTAATAATATCTGTTTCTTATCTTTGCAAACTGGACAACTAGTTCAAGAAATCTTCAACCAAAGAACCAAAAAGTCTCTGCCAGCCACCTTCTGCTGTAATACTGGGACACTTAATTACCTGTGGTGTGGCCATCTATATAGATACGCACATAAAGAAAAGTTGCTTATCTCAAAGAGATTCTAGCTACTTGTGTGTTGTCTGCATATGTGATAACCATATACCCTTCTCCCTTGCTGTGTGTGGCTGGGGGAATATTGTAACTCTATGCTTGCTGTGAAGTCAAGGAAGAGGGAGAGAGATGAGTACACAGCCACAGTATTGTGAGGGCCGAAAAACCCCCATTTTATGATCTTGGATACCTCTGACATTTGGACCTCTGTAGAGCAAATGTGCATACATACAACGCATTGCAGAGAGCTCTGGCTACTGGTAAGTAAGTGTTTTTTCCCCAAAGTTTTCTTACATTTTTCCATAATAATAAATTTTCATCGTAATTTCAGTATTGATTTAAAGGTAGGGTGCAGCTGGTCTCTGCTGCCTGACAAGTAATCTCTCTTGTCTTTGTGATGATCTAGAAGCTGGATGCCATACTCCAGGTTGTTGCTTCAGTGTTACTCACTTTGCTCATCAAGATTTTTCATTAATCATTTTAAAATAATTTCATTAATCATTCTCAAACTATAAATCCATGCTTTTGATAAGGAATGTGGCATAACAGTTTTCTCAGGAACAGCAGCTGTAAAACAGGTAAAATAATACAGGGATGAACATGGGTTTTCCTTATTTCTGGTTGTTAACCATTGCAGTCATCTGAGAATAATTAACAGCTCATGGAAAGTTTAAAAAGTGACATTCTGGTTTTGTTGGTTTGGTTTTTTAAGATAACTTGCTGCTTAATTAAATGGAGCATATTAAGTTACCTTCAGCTCAGGCTTTTAGTGTTTCTAACAGCTATTTTTTATGATGACATGATCTCACATTACCACCTGTATGATATATTGTCATTTATAGTCTTGTGAATAAATGTTCTCTGCCAGTGAAAGAAAGGCTGGCTAGTATTACTGGTTTCTTTCATGCTGGTCAGTAACATCGTTAATCAGCTAACAAAAATGTAAATATTGAAGCCTATTCCACCATGGATGTTAAAACATCTCATTATTTTTGTGTCCTCTTCCTTTCACCTTTAATTTATTTTTCACCTTTTTAATCTTCGGCAGCCTGACAGTTTTCATACCCAATCAGGATTTAACCAAACTATGGCATTTACTAGCCAAAAAATAAGAAGTCTCTTTGTCAATGAAAGGACAAGTTTAGTTTCAACACCTTTAAAATTTTCAATGTTAAGAGCAGGAAAAAATCATTTTAATATAAATCACATGAAAGGAAAAACAATTTTATATATTTTAGAATCCTGTCATTTAAAGATGGGGCAATATTACACATAAGAGCTTACTGGTTCAAAAATTTTTCATGAAAGTATATGTTGTACATACATACGTGGGTTTAGGTTACTTGTTTCATACTGGTAAAGTTCCTGGTGCAAATGACTGTTGTATTTTAAACTTTTTTTAAATGCATTGCAATACCTTCTGCAGTTACAGACTTACCTGTCTGTACATTTATGTCCCTTGTGTGATCTTCAGTGTCCGTGAAAGTCAGTCTGTTCGTTTTGTTCAGCCTTTGCAGTTTGCTATTACATCAGTTTCAGTGCAAGCATTACAATGTCACTGTAGTTGTCTTGATGTTGTATAAAAAAATCACTGTAAATGTCTTGAAACCTGGCTAAATTGGTAAATTCTATTTTGGCTGTATTTTTTGAAATAAATTGTAACTTTCTATTATAGAAAACGATCGCAATAACCTATTACTTTGTTAGTGTTTTATATGGATTGACTTACAGACCTAAACCAGTGTATATGATTACAAAGAGTTTGTGGATCTTTCACACTTTTATTACACAATGTGGTATTGTCAATTATATTGAGTCTCTGGGATTTGTGATAGCTGTAATATCTTGCTGTTTGCTAATCTTTGTTGCTATTAACCCTTTGTTTCCATGCTTACTACTTTCTGGCCTATGAATTTGAAAATGTAGTAATTTATTGTAAAATTTTAATTTACCAATTTTTTTCTTTTTAAAACACTACATAGAAATATGTATTGTAATGAACCCTGATCACAGATCTTCATGTCATATAATGCAATAATGTGTATTTGGAAATGATTATTTGATTCATTATGGATCAGTTTTAGGTTGGACACAGGTTTTCTTTTGAAAGAAATACAGGCTTCAGATGTTCAGGTTTAATTGTCTCAGTTTTAAATATTACTGGATAAATAATGAATTTTGTGAAACTATCACAAGTTTTAGTCTATTCCAGAACTGATTTCTCAATGATAATTGAAAAAGTGTAATTTTTTTTTAGTCTTTGTCTTCTGTTATAAATGAATGTGCCATTTGCATGAATGTGCAGATAACCCAGAACGGCATCCCAAATGAGAAACGAGCTACCATTCTTTCCATGTTTAAATTCTTAAATGTTTCTATCATCAAGTAAATTAATTACCCACTGACACACTGCAGAGAAAATGTGTAAGGTGCACTGGTAAAAGATAAAGTTTGGGTGATGCAATGAGTTTACTAATTATGAGAGCTGGAAATAAGCATTCAGAGTCTCTTCCCCATCAAAACTTACTCCAGAGTCTCTCTTGCCTCTGTTTTAAAAACTTACCTTTCTCAGTACTTGGAATCATAGTATCACAGAATGGTTAGGGTTGGAAGGGACCTTAAAGATCATCTAGTTCCAACCCCCCTGCCATGGGCAGGGTCACCTTCCACTAGACCAGGTTGCTCAAAGCCCTGTCCAACCTGGCCTTGAACACTTCCAGGGAGGGGGCAGCCACAACTTCTCTGGGCAACCTGTTCCAGTGTCTCACCACCCTCACAGTGAAGAATTTCTTCCTTTACATCTAATCTAAATCTACCCTCCTTCTGTTTAAAACCATTGCCCTTCCTCCTGTCACTACAGGCCCTGGTAAGAAGTCTTCCTCCATCTTTCTCATAAGCCCCCTTTAATTATTGAAAGGCTGCAACAAGGTCTCCCCAGAGCAAACTGAATAGCCACGTACTTTGGCTGATGAAGGCTAGCTGAGGAACAACTGTAAAATTAGTCTTTCCTTCACCCTGTAACCAGTGGAATTTTGCCACTGGGAAACAGAAGATGAAGGTAGAGTTACTGCTGGAGACATAATCCAAACAGCTCCCACAAAGTGGCAGGTGTTTTTCTAAAAGTGCCAGTAAAGGCATTATTCTGGGGGGTTTGAGTGTTTTACTGTTGTCAAAGAGGTATATACATATTTGAATGTTTTTTTTAAATTATAAAATATGTATGTTTTGTAGTAACATTACACTTTAGTTCCAGCCTATGTACCTTTTAAAGCAATTGAACCCAAGTGACAAATTTTTTTTCAAAATCTACATAGTTTGGTCTTATTTGTTAGTCTCTCTTCTATTGGATTTGTTTCTTAGTTTAATTAAGAAAAGGAATGCCAATTAATGTTGCAAATGTATGTTCCACAGTTGTGAGCCATTGCAGAATAAATTTAGGTGACTTTCCATACTAAGAGGGAATGGCAGTGAAATAGACAAAAATAGCTCTTCTAAGGTAAAATGTAAATACTAAATTACTCTGTAAATCGGTTGATTTTTGCACTTTCTGGGAATATATGAGCTTAGTTTTTTTATAATAAATTGTACCACTGAATAAAGCTCTAAAGAAAAACTAAAATATGTAGGATTCGGTGAGACTCTTGTGTGCTATCAAAGTCAAGGGAAACTGCATGTCACCCTTTGAGTCATTCAAGAAATGAATTTGTTTTTTGAAAAATAGGTTCTTGTTTGTTACACTCTGAATCTGTATTAGAAAAGAAGCAACTAATTCACGTCTTCAGACTTGAGAGGGGGTTTTAGGCCTGAAAAAGTTATGTCAGTAATTCTGTGCCATTTACTTGGACCACAGGAGAAAAATAAGGCTGCATTAAATATGTTTAGCAAGAGTTTTTGAGGCAGTGAGGTTCAGTGTACTAACTGGGGAACAAAAGCAACATCTAACAGAGTCTTAAATTTTAAAAACTGGGAATTAAAAATTTCTTATGGGTGCATGAGTTTTATAAGTTACTTGAGTGACGAGACAGCATTTTGATGCAGTCTCCCAAAGATGCCCCAATAAATTCTTAGGAAGACACTATACTTGCATTTGCACTCCAATGTATTCGACCATGACATTTGCCCCGAGTTCAGGGAGAATTCAGAACACAGTAGTAAGATTCTTTTTTCATGCTCAGTGACCAAACACATTATCAAAAGCAGTTTAAGTAGATGTGATGGGACTTGAGCAGCTAGTGAAATTCTGAGTAGAGATCTCACTTGACCCAATTAATAGAGGAAATAGTACAAGGAAAAATCAAAATGTAATTCAAAGGTGCTGTGAAATGTTCCTGCTACTAAGAATGTTATTTCCACAAAATCTTCTGTAGGATCAAAGTTATATTAAGTTGATCCCTTCTTCCAGCTTTGTGTCACAATGCCCCAACCTCCACAGTGGTCTCAGTCTAAGAACCATGGTGCCACATGGATCAGAGAAATGATCCAGATCATTTTAACCCTGGGGAAAAAAAAAATGTTATTTCACTGCCAGCAGAGAAAATGGTCATGGAATTATACTCTTAGTCAATGAAAATGATCCCAGTTACATGAATCAGGAATAGACTTAGAAGTTGGTTCAAGAGTTGAATCTATCCAGAGCTTCAGAAGTTGATGACCTAATTTAAACTACATTTCTTTCATATTTTACACTCCATCATCAGTAGTTTATATCAAAAGACTGGTTTCTGTATATGAAGTTACAGACAACAAAACAACTGAATTCTGACTGTAACTGTTCCTCCCTATTTTTCTGACTGCTAATGTACAATTACCTGTGCTTATTTTAATATATTTAATATATTTTCTAAGAGTTTTGATTGTAAAAATGCAGATAACCTGCCACAAGTTTACTGAAGCCTGAGACTTACCACAAAATAGATGCTGTGGTTAGAGGACAGAACACTGAATCTGCAGGGCTTGTGTTTTGTGTTTGAACACAAAATCACTTGTGTTCAAATTAAAAAATTTTGAATGGAAAACTTAGACTACTAGACTTTACATTGAAATGAGTATTATATTTCCACACTGTAAACTTGGCTGACAGACCTTTCCAGTCTCATTTTCCTTTCAGGTTTAACACCACCTACTTCACTTTTCACTTCAACTCCTGCTTTGTCCCTTGCCAAATCCCCAGTTCCGATGGTGTCAGCGTCCAGCAATTTGGCCTCTCGGTGCTGACAGCTGGGCTCTGCTGATCGGCCAGTGCCGGTTGCAGCACTGATGTGTTTACCTGGTGCTTTTCCAAGTCCTGCCTGCTCTGACAAGGTACTGTGGATCTATTTTTGGCTGGCCTGTGCAACCGTAGCTTTGTGAAGGTCACTGAAGTAGTTTCTGCACCTTGCCAGACCAGCCTGGCAGCAACAGCAGTAAAGTACTCCCAATGTCCACAGCAGGGTGATCAAAAATATTTCTTCCTGCTGGTGCAGAACCAGAAGACAGTGGAACAAAATGGAGATGGTGGGGTGGAGAGGTGGACGAGGCAAGAGATACACGTTCATGGCCTGCCAAAGTTGGGAAAAGCCAGGGAGAGGCAAGACCGTTAAGCTCTTCTCTGACCGTCACTCAGACCGTCACTCACAGTTTGAATGGGGTGAGATGTTACCTCCCCCATCTCCTAATTTTTGATCTAGGCAACCCTGGACTCCTCACTGCCAGTCTTGGTAACTCTTCTCATCACAGATCTTGTGACCTGTGTGAAATAAGGGATAGTCAGTAGACATTTCTGTTAAAAAGAGGTTTTTTTCCCTATTGTGAAGTTGTCCCTCACTGCTCTTCACATGAGTAGGCAAATGCTCTTTTTATGGATCTAGACTATGCAGGTTGGAAGCCCAAATCTGTGTCTTCATCAGAAAATACCCTTCAGCAACCTTAACAAAGGGCAAAAGAAGGATCTCACTGCTGGATGTTTCTGGATATTGTGTGATCTGTTACCACAAACAAAGCAAACCACACACTAGCTGAAGCATGGGTGAAGCATGGTCTGCCAGTCCTGGGAAATAATCATCCCCTTGGCTGGTGAGGTGGTACCTGGGATACCAGGGTGCTGTTCAAGCGGGATGTTCAGATCCTGCTCCAGCAGAAGCTTGTTGCAACAGCCCGGGACGTGCATTTGTGAAGATGGGTTTTGAGGGAGTTCTGCACTTACAGCCTGGTGAAGAGGTGGTCAGGGGCGTCTAACTGCAGCCTACAACTGTTTGCAGGGGAGTTAACAAAGACGATGGAGCCATATTCCTCATCGGCGTGGATCAGAGAGCAGGAGGAGACGGCTGAACACCTGCTTGGGAGGCTGCGGGAGGATCAGGACTAACGTTCTCGGCAGCTGGGCAGGGCAGCACCGGGCTGCCCGGAGCGCAGTAAATCCCCCTCCTCACCCGTTCTCAGGGGCAGGTCAGGGAGAGCCACGGCGGGCCTGCCCCGAGCCGGACGCAGGCCTGGACGCCCCCAGAGGCCACGTCCAGCAGGCCCAGCCTCCGAGGCCCGGGCAACCACCAGGCAAATGGCGGCTGGTAATACCCTCCCGCCACCTTCCCGCCCTCCCCCGGGCGCGGGACGGACGAGGCGGTGCTGCCCCGGCGAGGGGGCCGGGCCGAGGCGAGAGGCGGGGCGGCCCCGGGCCGGAACGGCGGCGGCGCCGGGAGCAGGCGGCCCCGCCTCGCCCCAAGATGGCGGAGTATGTGCAGGTGCTGAAGCGGGCGCTGAAGCACCTTGGCGGCCACGGCGGCGTCCGCGGCGCCCTATGGCAGCTGCTGAGGTAATGGGGCGCCCGGCGCAGGCGGTGGGAGGGGACTTCCCGCTCCCTCCTCGCCGCCCCGCGGGGTCACCTTGGCGGGCCGCGGTCGGCCGGGAGGGCGTGCGCCCTGTCCTGCCCTGCCCTGCTCTGCTCTGCCCCGCCCCGCCCCGGACGAAGCGGGCTTGGCGGGGTGGGGGGACGACCCGACCCGACCCGGGGCGGCCGCCGCTCAGCGCAGCGCCGGGGCGGCCGGCGGGCAGCGCCTCGGGCCGGGCGGTGCGCGGTGCTGGGCCAGGCCTCGGGAGGAGGCGGCTCGGCGCAGCCCTCCGTGCGCTCCCCGCGGGGTCGTGCGGGTCGCCCCGGGGTCCCTGGCGTCGGCAGCGGAGACCGTGGTCAGGCCGCGCCCCGGGCGGGCTCCGGCCGTTGTTTTCTTTCGGCATCTTGGCGGGTTCCTCGGTGCTGAGCCGCTAGTATTGCCCCAGGCGGCCTTTCCCGGTGTTGATTAGTCCCGTTGATGGTTAGTCCTGTTGATGCCTCTACTCTGCTCATTCTAAACTTGTAAATAGAACAATGACAGGGTAAGTCACTGATTTAAGAGTGTTGTGGTCAGAAGAAGGAACCATGAGATAAGGGAGTGAGTTACTCCAACTTTGTATAAACATTGCATGTCTGGTTAACGCTAAAAAGATTGATAGGAGGGGAGCATCCTACCCCAGGAGTTGCCACAAGATGGATGATTGACTGAGAAGATCGGCAGTAACTGGGGAAAAGATAAAGGCAGCAGGGAAGGGAGGCTGTGACTGCTGACTCATTTTAGGACCGAGGTGTGCCCCCCCCCCCCCTTGAGTTTGTGAAGATTAATTAAGACACTGTAGCTTTAAATTGAGACGGGGCATGTTAACCAGTGGAGGACAAAGTGATAAGAACAGTAATACAGTAAATGTGTCTTCGTGTAGTCTGAAGTGTATAAATATATTGGAGTTCTTTTGTGCGGTGTGCTGGCTTTGTGAAATTACCACCTAGCACCCCACTCTGCGCAGACATGGAATAAATAAATACCTCTACTCTGTGTGTATATTGGCATATTGCACACTGGGTAAGCGACCCCACTTGAGGGACAGCACTGCCGCCACAGCTGTGTGTGGCTGCTCTGCTCTGCTCTGCTGCAGCCGCCTCCCAGGCTCCTGCAGGCCACCATCGCGCTGGCCCATGGGTTCTTTGCTCTGGATCGCCTCAGGTTGGTGATGGCTTCCTTGGACTGTCCAATGCACAAATGAAAGCCATGCTTCTGCTGAAATCCTGTGGTATAAAGCAGAGAATGAGTTTATCTGCCTTACCAGCTGTAATTCTTTAACACTTCAAACCCTATGTCTGCCTGTTTGGCAGTGGGTTTTCACCATTGACCAGTGGGCTTTGGATGCCCTCTAGCCCACAGTGGCATTTTCTGCAGAATTAGTTGCAGCCTTTGTTTTCAGTCATGCCTGTACTTTGTTCTCCCAGCACAGAACCATGCACTCATCCACATTAAACTTTCTCCTGTTTTGTTTGGGTTTTTTTTTCCCCACTCACATCTCATCTCTACCTTGTGAAGAGTATTTTGAATTGTGATGCTTTGTGCTTGAAACTCCTCCCAAACAGGAGGAGCTGCAGATTTACTAAGGTACTCTTTGTCATTCAGATCCTTGATGAAAGGTGGGGTGGGAGTCTGAATGGACCATCATCTGAATTCGGCAGGTGTCAGTAACCTGTGTTATCTTTGTAGCTGGTCTTGGAAAGTAATGGAACATTTCTTAAGGGTACAGTGAATGTTGTAGGCCTGACCACATGGTGAAAAAGACTTTTCTTAATCAATAGTGGGAAGTCAGGAGTATGGGATAGGGAGGAGTTGCAAAGGTAAAGTTCCCTTCTATATATCAAGGGCTCTTTTATGCTAGAATAAACAAGCCAAGCTTTCTGAGCCTTCTTGAAGACTTTTTTTTTCTTCCAGTCATCATAATAGCTCTTTTTCTGTTATTTCTTGTAGTTTAAATTGATCTGTTCACTGAAGACAGCTCAATTCACCTGGAACATCCTAGGATCAGCTTGACTTTTTCTCCCCACATGTCACTTAATTGGCAGCTCATTATTGTTTTGTGACATCCAGATGTGATTTTCCTTGTGATTATCCACACAGTGCTTCAGATTTTATTAGTCTCCAGGTGCACCACCTTGTGCTATGATCTTCATACCATTGAATTTCATTCTGGTGGCATCGCTCCAGCCCTGAAGACAGTACAGAACTTCCTGTACAATAATGTGACCTTTGTCTGTATGGTAATACCATAATCTGTCAGAACCCTGTGCTTTTTGGGGATGAGATTTCTGTTTTGTTTTGGTCAAGCACCCTGTAAAGTGTTAAATAAGGGTACTGTCAGCAGCATTCTTTGTGGAACTTCCACTAGTTCAATTAGCTCTGTATTTCTTCTTTCAGCTGAGCATGTTGTCTTCTTCCTGCCAGTCAGTGTATTGCTCCCTTTACAATTATTACACATTTTAAATTATTTTCTCATTTGTTTTGTGGCACAATATTCTATGCTTTTCTGAAATCAGCTTGACTTTTGGGAGGCCTCAACTTTGTATTCCTCCTAGCTGTGGTGACAGGCAGCTTCTGGCTTTTTTGTCTCCACCGTAGAAAGCAGCTCAGATAGACCTTCCTTTTGCACAGCTTTTTAGAGGAATTATTTCCCTGGCTAGTATTTTACTATTATTACTGTCTTCTGTCATCCCCCCAGTTTTTTTTTCCACTTCTCAGGCTGTAGCTCTTACACTGGCAGTTCTCAAGAAGAAATGGAGTTGGGGAAGTAAAAGTGTAGAGGAGTTTCAGTACTAGGTTTCACCAGAGTACCTCTTCCTAAGCACATCTTAATGAATGTTTTGTCAGGGAACTTTTGTAGTCAAAGATCATAGGCTATGTTGACACCTTTCTACCACACAGAAAAATGGAGCAGGCAATACTGGAGGCAGCAGTCTCTTTTCTTCTTTCATAAGACTGAAGTTAGAAGAGCAGTGTGCTAGGTGGAGAATCACATCTGATCCTCATAACAGTACCAACCACAAACATAGCTGCTGCCTCCCCTTCACCTTTCAGGCCATTGAATCTTCCCTCCCAGCTCAAGGAGTGGACATGGCACTTACAGGAAGACTAATCAAGGCGTATGTTTCTTGCAACAATTGATGTCTTTAAGAAGTAATTATTGGTAACTTGGAAAGACAATTTACCCAAGTCAGGAGACACTTTCTCTGCAGTGGTTTTATTCTGAATTTCCCTGTTTTTCACTGTGTTTCCCACTAAGGTGGTTGGAACAGGTTTTATGCAGTAGAAGTCAAATTAAGAGCCTGTGTGCCTGGAAACATTCTCCTTACTCAAGACTCAGTGAAATTGTCTGGAAAATGTCCTCTGGAAGCCATAAATACCTCTTAGTGTTTGATACCAGTATGAGCATGAAGTCAGGACAAGGGTATAAGAACCCTTACAAGAAGGGGAGGGGAAGAAGGAAGGGAGAGCAGCAGTGAAATGGGTCGTCTTTTTCTGGAGCTGGGAGCTCGGGCTTGCATAGCTGAGTCAGACATCTTTGAGTGTTTCTTTGACAGCAGAGCTGTGTCAGAGAATCTTTCTGCCTGGGATCACAGAAGTTTAAAATGGGTACTTGTTCAAGTGATTATCACTTTCATGCACCCTGGGACAAAAGATGACAAAAAACTTTATCTGTGTGTTATATAGTTAAACTCCCAACTAAGGAAGCATGCATGTGCTTCTGTCATTCCTTCTGTCACTTGGGACTGAGTTGAGAGTGTATATATTGTGCTACAAACAGCTAAAACCATTGAGAGTAAACTTTTCCTGATGTAATTCTCTGCCTGGGATAAATGTCAGTAAAAAGGAAAGCAAAGATACAGATCCAGAGGCAAAAGAGCACTTCAGTAATTTTAAGATTTTATCAATAGAATGTAAATCATAGGTTCAGTTTAATTATTGATACATACACTAATGTTAAAATATGTTCTGTATAAAGAGTTGAAACTGGTATATACCTTATCTGGTCAATATAAGTCTCTGCTTTCATCTTTCACAGTTATACAAAAGCTAGAAAGTAACAGTTGTAATTTAGGGTTTAGAATGCATTTCCTTGGCAAGCAGCTACAATGGCTTAAAATGTTACTATTCCTCTCTGGGAGGTTAGTGCCCACACAGACCTGTGAGATCTCTTAAGCTGCTTCAGTGCTGACTGCTTTCCATGGCAATTCAAGCTGAAATGGTAGTAACAAATAGTTGAGAAGGATGGTAACATCTTCAAATAAGTGAATTAATGTGTCTCTGGGACTCCCTTCCACAGTATTTAAGGTTTTGAGGGTGTTAAATTGTGCTGTATTGCAGAGTTGCTTTATCTTCCACTATAAAGAACTTTTAAATAAATAATAGCCTCCAAAAGCCTTTTTGTATGACTTCCATTATCCTGTCAGTAGAGCGCACAGTAAAAGCACGCTGACATTAGTTGCAGGAATTGGTGATTATGTATTGCAATTCTTAAGCTTTAATAGTTTTTTTAATAGCTTTACATACATGTGTTTAAGAGTTTTCATTACAGATTTTTTACCAACCCCTAAGAAACCTCTATCACACCTTTGTTCTAAGACAATGTCAACTGAAACTCTTGTTTTGGGCATTCACAGGGTCAATGATTTGAAGACTGGTACACTGATAGGAACTGACAAGTATGGAAACAAATACTATGAAGACAAAAGAAACTTCTTTGGTATGTGTGTACCTCCTGACTGACTGTCCAACTCTGTATAGCTTGTGTAGTTTCTGCTAGTGAAATAGGACTTCTTGCCTGCCTGACATCCTCGCACTTGAGTTGTGTGAGTCTTAGAGAGCGGGCTCATAGAAATGCTTTGACGTCTTCTGTCTTTCTACTGCTTCCCTCAATTCATTTGCAAACATGGTCAATCTGAAATAATAAATATGGGATAAATATAAGCCAGTCAAAGGCTCTCCATGTAGGTCTGCCTGGATGATAATGTGATTGAGAGCTGAATCTGGTCCTTGACCTAAAAGCTGATAGCTTAACAGGTGGGGGAAGAAAGAGAGCTGCCTTTAAAAGTTCCTTGCAGCTGTACTTAGATGATCACTTCAGGGCAAGGAAACACAGGTTAGCTTAAACTTCCGATTAAGTAATGGGATTTTAAATAACATTTGTAGAGTACTTAAAAAGGTAGCACCTAAAACAACTAAGGTGATGTGTAAGCAATTAATATGCTGGTTAGGGCAAGCTTTGCCTACTGTAGGTTAACCTGTAGGGTACCTGGGGAAAGCAGTTGCTGGTAAATACTGCTTGGTAGTTTTATATGGCTGAAACTTAGTTTAATCTTGGGTTACTAATGACAATGTCCCTTGGGAAAAGACTCCTTCTAACAGAGGAAAGAATCCCCAGACCTGTTTCGCTGCCTGAAAATTTTGTAAGTTCCTATTTCCCGTTACTTATACAATAACAAATACTAACTTCCTTGTGGAAGTGTTAGATTCAGCCAAATAAAAATACAGTAACAGTGGAAATACAGAAGACTTAGAAAAAGAAAAGCTGTACTGACTTTGAAATAAGTGCCCAATCAAATTACTTTTCCTTGTGTTTTCATGAATTCTCTCCTTTATATGAAAATCATTTTTTTGAGCTAATACAATATTTCTGTTTGTTTGTTTATTTAAGGTCGACACAGATGGGTCATCTACACTACTGAAATGAATGGCAAAAATACGTTTTGGGAAGTTGATGGAAGTATGGTGCCCCCCGAATGGTAAGCGATTTAACTTAATAATGTGGACAGATAACAATTGTGTAATTGCCCATATATTTTCTTGTATTGCAAAGCAGAAGACTAAAAAAAAAAATAAACAATCTTATGGTAATAAAATTTTCTTGGACGCAGCTATTTTATATATGACCAGAAGATTTCAGACTGGTTACTTTTAATTTCAAACTGCATTCATAATGTTACATTGCTCACTGTCCTGACAGTCTCACTCACTGCTTCTTGGAATGAGAAGAGCATTTTGCCAGCCAGATTGAGCAGGTCAAGCCAGTCTTCCAGTTTTCCTTATTAGTTGTGATTCTGTCTTACAGGCTTTGCCAAACCATTAGCGTTGAGCAACCAGAGGTAGAAAAAATATTTTTATTATCCATTCTAGACAAGAACCTAAAGAACTTAAGGCGGTGATGGAACAACATTCCTTAATCCACAGCCATTAACAGCATAATTGTTTCAATTTATATACATTGTTACTCTACAAAATGATGAACAGCAAGGGGCAGGATGCTCTGTATGTTGACTGCTACTTGACTATAATTTTTCTTAAGATTTTATTTTCTGTTTATACATTTCAGTAATAATTCTGTACAACCTCGAGTTCCAGAAGGTCTGTGGCCACAGAACTGTTAATACTTTTTTTTTTTTTTTGGTCTTCCTAAGTAACTCAGGAAAAACACACACCAAATAAAGTAACAGTGTATGCTTGCAAAAACAATCTCTACCTGATTCTTGAGGAATATGAATAGCACTTTAGCCACAAAGCAGTGAAAGGTGATATGAAGTAAGAGGTGCTTGGCTAGACTGAGCATTGGTGAACACTGGTTTTTATTATTCCTGTGACAGATGTTTTGTGCCAAGGCTGAGACTGATTATCTAAACTCTTAAATTGTGTCTCTCCTTAGAACATTTGAGAAATGCACGGGTAGGTTGTCTAGGTAGTCAATTTTGTCAAATTCTCCCAGCCTTAAAATTATATTTAATGCAGTTAATGCTTTTTTGTGTCTTCTGCAGTAAGAGCTTAATGGCATTGTTTTTTAGAAGTGACATTAGAATCTCCAAAACTAGCATGTTCGTGCCAGTGCTAGGCTGTTCCTTGTTATCTGCATAATAACTGTTGTTTGGTTCTATTTTTTCTCCTTTCACTATTACACTGTGCCAGTTTGCAAGATTTTCCTAATTTTGAGGCACAGTTTTTGAAGTGTTTGTTTTTCTTTGCTCATGCTTATGTGTTGTTTATTGTGTCCTTACAAACCTTGATGAAGGGTTTCTTCCTGAATATCAAAGTGATGTTTCTAGGATTAAGTAGCTTGTTTAGATCACTTAAATTAGTGAGGTAGAAAAACTTGTTTTCCTATCAGCGTGGAAGAAAATTGCCTCAGAAGAAACAGTATAAGTTTCATTATTTTCAAGACTAGCCAGTGCAGTGGGCCACAAAAGGATAAACGGTCCTGTGTTCTAAGGTATTTTTGTCAGGAGACTTAGTTGTGCAGTACTGTTCAGTTTTTTTGGTTTTTTTAATTGCTGATAAATTTGCATTTCCCATGGCATCCTTAGATGTTTATTATTAGGTAGGAAACCTAGCTTTGTGACACATCTATATCACTGACCTGTGTTGTGTTTAATCCCAGCTGGCAACTAAGCATCATGCAGCTGCTCGCTCATTCCTCACCTCTCCCAGTGGGATGGGGAGGAGAATCAAAAAAAAAGTGAAACTTGCTGGTTGAGATAAGAACAGTTTAATAACTAAAATAAAATATAATAACAACAATAATAAGAAGATACAATAATAGTTGTAATGGAAAGGAATACAGCAAAAAGAGAGAGAAATAAAACCCAGAAAAGACAAGTGATGCACAATGCAGTTGCTCACTACCCACTGACCGATGCTGGAGCAGTGATCTGCCCTCCTGGCCGACTCTGCCCAGTTTCTATACTGAGGATGATGCTCTATGGTATGGAATATCCCTTTGGCTAGTTTGGGTCAGCTGTCCTGGCCAGGCTCCCTCCCAGCTTCTTGTGCAGCTGCTCGCTGGCAGAGCATGAGAAATGGAAAAATCCTTAACTTAGGATCAGTGCTCCTTAGCCACAACTAAACCACCAAATTATTCTCACACTAAATCCAAACCACAGCACTGTACCAGCTACTAGGAAGAAAATTAACTCTATCCCAGCTGAAGCCAGGAGAACCTGTAATTCTATACTGTTTAGGTACATTTTTAAAAATACTTCTATTTTGACTGGGAATAAATGCTCTTTTTTAAGATTTAAAAAAGATTTTTAACATGGCATAGACTTCTAAATTGAGACTGTTAATATATTACACAAGTTGCTGTCAGTGTAACACTGGGGTTCTGCAACGACGCAGGAAACAAGTGGGTTTTTTGGATCCAGAACTTGTTGGAAATAAATTTAGATTGTGGGAAATTACTTCTACTAAAAAAGAGATTAATTTGCTCCATAGTATAATAGTATCTGTCCTGTCAATTGTAAAAAATGTTCATTTCTTAAAGCACTAGCCCTCCCTTCAACCGATGGAAAGGTGAGACAAATTTGTCATCCTTGGGTCAACTGTGAAGTATATAAAGTACCATTGTAACAGCTGGGTTGTGATCTGAATACTTCTTCTAAACACTGATTTTGACTCTGGGTTTTAGTTAATTCAGCTCAGTAGAGCATTTTGTGGGTGTGTTGTTGTACCCTCTGCAGGTGGAAGCAGGTTTTACTGCATTGTTTATGCTGGTGTTACTTTCAGAAAATAATTTGCAAGTGTCACACCTAAAGATGACACTTTAACAAAATCGAGGTTTAAGACCAGGACTAACCTAGGGATTTCAGATTTTCCTTTTTTAAATAGTAATGCGAACTAGCTTGAAGTGATTTTCTAGTATTATAAAAATCCTACTGTGTGTAGGGTTACGCTACTGATTACACTATTTTCTTGGGAAGTATAGAGAACACTAGCAGATATGCAGGAAAAACACTTTCTTCCTTTTATTTTTCTCAGTATGACATACTACAGGTTGTTTTTCTCCATGTTTCTGGTTGTTGAATACACTGTGCATCTTAAAGTACAATTTTGTGGTCATGTGCCTTCAGGATTATGGAATATGAGTGATTGAAATACAGTCATGTGTGATGAATTGGAAAAAGGCATTTTGGTATATTGAAAAGTTCTGAAAACAACTGTCTGGAAAAAATACAATGATAATTCATTTAGCTACCCTTTACCTTCTGTCAGATACTGGAGAAAAGGAAAAAACAGCAAGAAAAAACATCTTGTATGTAATAGCATATTGTAATACCATTTTTAGAAACTACCAAATATTTTCAGTATGCTGAAATAATTGATGTAATGTCTTTTGACAACGGATGTACTGAAATCACAGTCTGAAGGAAATCAAGAGAGTTGTTTTGACATACGTCTACTGTACAGGGACTTGAGACTGTTGCTTTTTTAAAATGTTGCCATACCAGAATATGTAGGCTTGTGGCTTATTCTGATTTAGTTGTGTTATTTAACCTCTTTGTTACTCTGGATTTTCTTTTCTTACTTTCAAAATCAAGATGTTGGTATCCACTTTGTTGGACACAAGTTAATTAAATTTTTTTATATATATGTTCCCTCAATACGTGTATTGGGAATGATTAATACTAATCTTGTAATGCTATACAAGATACTGGGCACATTTTTTTTCCTACATGAAGACATCTTTTACACTGTTCGACAGTTAGAAAAGCCAAAATACTTGTTTTGTCTCCTCCTGTTCAGAGCATGTTGTTTGCAGGAGCTTAGTACTTCCATTTTGAACACACTGATCAGGTGTGCTCTGTGAACATATAAACAATAAAAGTTAAATCCGTTTATACCAATGCCTGCCTGTATGCACTCTATTTAGTGCTTTCATAGATGTCTCCATTACAAATTGCTATAATCGTTGGGCTGTGTGTTGAGCTCATTTCCATTTTACTGTTGCTTTAGAAGGCCCAGTATCACCTTTTGTTCATCATTCATCTTCCAACCTAAAAATTCTGCAGCAAATCACCTCCAGGAGCCCCAGGTGATACTGTTTTATAGAGCTGGTATATGCTGCTTCATGCATGAACTCACATTCACGTGTAGTCACAACTTATGTATGGATGCACTCATTACAACCAAAACTTTTTTCTGTTTGCTCAAAAATAATCAAAAACCAAGTAGGAGCATGCCGACGCAGAAGTCTCGGACACAACTTAGACGACCAATGTGATCAAGTTGATGCCACTTTATTAAAGGCTACACAGCAATTTATACTCTATCTCAAGCTTCACGCGCCGCTATCTTATTGCTAATAGGCTAAAGCTACTTGTTCACGTGCCCTTCTGCCCTCTATGATTGGTCCCAGTGTGGTGTCCATGTGCTGCTCTCCCCCCAGGTAGACCCCCTGTTTTCGACATTCCAATGTCTTTATCTCTTGGCCAGGAATGTAGTTTCTCAGGCCGTCTCGGCCTTGTTTATGTCCTTGAACACAGCTGCAGCTTGCTGTTACAGTGAGGCCCCTTGGTCTGGATCGCTCACAACATGTCCGTTGTTCTCCAGCGATGCCACAGGAACATGATACGGATAAATGACTTTCAGGTTTAATATGTTATACTTTTTGTTCTGTAGAAAAGCTTTTGAAAGGTTTCAGGGAAGAAAATGTTAGTGTTAAGACTAAGAGGAAAATGTGACTCCTTGGGAATCCCTGAGCAGCTTGTAAGTATTAGTTAGGGTACCAACAGGCAAAGAGTTTTCATAGTAAAAACCGGCTATCTTGAATGTGTACTTCTTGATAATAATGTGATTTGCAGTCTTTGTAGGGCAAGGGCTATATAGGGGTTATAGTTCCCTCCATCCACCCTCCCACCTGCTGCAGTAGAAGCAGGCTTGGATCACAGGCAAGCTGAAGCCCAGGTGAAATGTTCTGGGCAGGTTTGTTAGTAAGGAAGTGTGCTTAAAGGAGTGTTAGCTGGCTTTCGCCCTTAATCAAAGGCTGCACAGAGAAGTGAAATATTAGGGGTGTAAAATATAGATAGATGCATCGAAGAGCTCAGTGCTGCTTCTTTCATTGTTATTACCAGCTGCGGGTTATCTGCACTTATAAGTCTGGCAACATGGCAAGTTGCAGTGTCCCAAAAGGAAAAGGAGGAGTGAAATCATATGGCTGAGAGCAGAGACAGAGGGTAGGACCCTGCTCTTCTGGCATCTGCAGCGTCTTACTTTCTGGTGTGCAGAAGGAGAGCAATGGGCAGTGCTGCAGGATGATCTAGGTGTTGCATAAATCCACATTATCATAGTGCTGAGAAAGAAGCGTGCCATCCTAAGAAGTAGAAAGAATTACTGCCTGCGCTCATGCAAAGTGACTCTTCCTTTCTGCTTATTACCAGGAAGACTTATATAGGGTATAGTGTTTGACTCTGGGCACCACGCTCTTAAAAAAACCAAATACACACAGACCAGTGGAAGAAGCCTAGGGAAGAGCAGCAAGAACAATGAAACCTCTGAGTCTTAAGAAAGAAGAACTGGAATTTGAGAATGTTTTTTTCCTTTTGCAGGGACACGTCATTCTGCCAGCGCTGTCCTATGTACGTGTAATATCTGTCCCGTACTTTGGTGTTTGTTTCCTCATGGTGCAAATCTGACATCTTTGGACGAAGCTTTAGGAGTGCTAACTTCATACAATGAAATATTTCAAATTTAACTTCAGTTTAATAATCTACATCCTCTTTGTTAGTTGATTTGACAGCTGAAGGAGGGTTGAATGTAGTATCTCAGACTTAAAGTGCCAACATACTAAAAATGTAAAGAAATGTGCTATTCTCCTGTAAAACTGCTGCTTTTCAAATCTGCCTCCAAGGAAAACAAAACAAAAATTTTGTTTTCCTTGGAGAAGAGAATGGGGGGGTAAAATTTCCACCCTTGCAGCAGCTTCACAATAAATTTGTGGGTTTTATAACTAGATTAAATGCTAGCGTGGTGTTTTCAGCTAAATGGGATGCTGTCTCATTACTGTACAATGGTATCTTATAGTAGCTTGCACGAGAAATCAAAGTTGTCTCCCATGTGTAAACAAAACATGTTTCTTGTCCCTTTTTCCTTCTTTGCCCTTTGACCGTAACACACATCTTCACTTCCGTTTTGTCTTAGTGCAAGGTGGTTAACTTGTTGAAAAAAATGGATGCTAACAAGTTGGCAAACATCCTGAACTTACATAGATGGTGCCTGAACCTTGCAGATGCACATATGGTAGTAGCTACGGAGTTTGTGTAGCATGCGTTCTTGTTTGACAGCTTGTACATCATATAATTGGCTCCGGTCCCTTGTAGCTTCAGTTTAAAATCTCCTTGCTTTTAAATATTTGTCTAAACTTGGGAGAAAATTCTACATAGTCTTGAGAGCGTTTGAAGATACTATGAGGTGTCTTTCATCTGTTTACGCAAGTAAAAGTCCAGAGGCTTTGCTAGCCTCAGTCTGCTTGGTAGTGACTCTGCTCTGTGAATCAGGAAGCTGCTTCAGCCTCTTCAGAGCTTTTGCTATCCTCCAGATTTTCTTTGCTCTGTGTAAGTTGTCTGCTTCTTTGTAGGTTTTCAGTCATTAATTGCTTTTGAATCCTGTTTTCTCATGCGTGGATTTACAGGCAGAGTTTGTATAGAAATCTGGCCATCTGCAAGACATCAAATCTCTTTATTCATGCTGTTCAATTTAGTGCATGAAAAGCTTTTCTTGAGCATCTGGGAGAGGAGTCTATGAGACATCAGGGCTTCAAAGGACTCTTTGAGGGAGGTTGTCAAGGGGAGAATCTTTCCAAAATAAAGTTTTCAGATTTTACAAACTTTTTCTTAAGTGGAGAGTGGGAGCTTTTGTTTGAGAGAACAGACTCTGCAAACCGAAGTGCTTTTGCAAGTCACATGTTGGGCTTTTAAGGGGAATCTGACCAGGCTTAAGCCCTGAAACTCTTAAATATAAGCATATTTAATAGTGAACTCCACAGTGTCCACCCCATGACTATAGTTCTGCTACTTGAGAGTGTTTGAGACATTCCTCGGCTCGGAGGGCCTCCGCTCCCCCCCATCCCTTATCTCTCTCAGGCTGTTTTTTCTTGCAGGCCTGTTTCTCTCAGGCCCTGTTTCGGGGAGTTGTAAGTCTTCTCTCACAAGTTCTAAACAAACTTTTGAAATCTCTTCAGGTATTTCAGTACCTGTGACTGTACTGACATGTCTTATAGGTGAGCAATTTTATTTCTACTTTCAAGTGAGAAAATGGGATTTAAGGATTGATTTTGCTGATCTGTTTACATTTTGTGCCTGATATCATATTGATGTTATAGAACTTCAGAAAATCCTGAAAGCAAATACAATAATTACTCCAAAATACTGTATTTTACAGGACTTTATGGGTTTAGTCCTAGAAAAGCTGCAAAACAATAGTTTAAATGACAGAACAAAACTATTCTGTAAAATAAGTAAATAAGTCAATGTTGTGGTAATTTTTCTGATGTTTCAAGGAGTGAGTGTAGGACATAAGTACATTTCTAATGATGGAGGTGCCAGACATCGTGTAGGCTTGAAATCTAGTTGATTTTAACTGAGCTTTGATACAGTTCTTGTGCTCTGCCTGCTCCAGCCTGTCTTTCAGGGCCTTTATAACTGCATTTCTGTCTGAGAAGACAGTTTTTTGTTTGTCCTGTTGGTGTGCACGACGTGTGGGAGTGTGAGGCATGATGACAGTTGCATAAATAGGGTTTTGTCTGCGGGATCCCTATCCACTATTACTAGAAGCATCACTAGGTGAAGGTGTGCGAGTTTAAGTTGCCTCTATATGTTATGGTAAGCAGTTTTGAAAAGCTGAGGCTCCTCTGGAGTGATAGTATGAAGCATTTTGAAATGTCGTACTTAAGTCAGTATTGTCAGAATGTATACAGATACATGGACTGTTCTTTTCCCCTTCCTCCCGTGCCACAAACTGTGTGTTTCTTTGTGTTAGCAATGGAGAGCCGGCTTGTTGGGTATGAGCATATGATGCCGCCTCTTTTAGGCGCATCATAAAAAATTAGCTGTTTTACAGCATTTCTGCCAACTTTGATGCTAGCTGCCATAGGACACGTGATATCTCAGGTGGTGTGGACCACAGTAGTAGACCAAATTCTTCTGATGGGCGTGAATTGGGAGAGGGAGTTCACCTAAGGTCAGCGCTCTGCGTAGTGCGGCCAGGGCACTTCAGAGGCTGGTAATACCTGGTTTAAAATCAATCAAGGCCTGATCCTGTATCCTCAGACCACATTGTGATTAGTAGTGCTATGGGGCTGCCTTCTTTCAGGTAGAAATCATTACTAAAATCATTTTTAAAAATCTTTTTTAATAGAAGTAGTGGGAAACGTATACTTCAAAAATTACCAGATTTACAAAGGAAAGTGGGGGGAGGAAGAGGTGGAGCCCCTTCCCATTCATATTGTGTTGGGTCACTTCAACTGAATGTCCGTATAACTTTCAAACTCTTAGGTGGATGATTTTTCCCATAGGAGGCCATTCTTTACCCCTAAACAAGGTTTTTCTTCCCACTTTTAAAGGATTTTATGGTTCCATCTGGTTTTGTATTCAAGTCAATTTCCTGGCAGTCCTTAGTCCTACAAGGTGTGGCTTTGGTTTGGGGTTCTTGTTTGTTTTTTACTTACAGAAAATGAACATGTGGCTGACTTTTGTTTTTAAAGTGAGATTTTGTACTGAAGTTATAGCCAAAGTTGTGGGTTTTTCTTTTTCTGAAATAACTGTCTAGAAGCTATTTGACTGAAAAGATAATTAACCTTCTGTAGAGATCTTCAGGTTTAGAATGTACTTGTCAGTCTGTTTCTCACTACTTTCATTGTGGCTTTGTTTTGCTGTATCAATGAAGTGTGCCAGATCTGTTTCTAAAGGCTGAAGATGCAATTTTTAGGCTTTCTAAAAACAACTGGAATAGAAGACTTCTTATTTTTAGGTCAGGTCTTTGGGAAAAGCTGATTAGCAGAATCTTCTTTAATTCCACCTCAGTAAAAAATACGTAAACTTGAAAAAAAAGTCAGAACCTCTGTCATAACTGTGCATACAGTATGAAGTACATGTAAACTGGCAGATAATTAAAACGTTATTCAGGTTTGAAAGTTGCTTTGGGCACTGAAGCAGAAATGGCATGAAATCAGTTCAGTAGTGTTTCAGTAAATTGTTAAGGAAAATACTTTGCTTGCTCATTAATGTTGTTTGCACAGGGGAGGATTGACATTTAGTTAATAGGTAAAGGATAATCACTATAATCACTTGGTAATTACCCCATCACTGTTTGGTAGTAATAATTTTATTGTGCAGTCAGTAAACAGTTACATGATTATTTTAGGTGAACCTGCATCATTAATCTGTATCCTAAGTGGTAGCGTCATGAATGCTTTGGAGATGGTATTGAAACTGTTGTGCAGTGTAATCTTCAGGTAATTCAAAACAAACAAAACAAAACCCCAAAACCCAACAAAAACCCCAGACAACAAAAGAAAACCTTGTGGTTTTGTCATCTGTAGTGCCTGCCTTGACCTGGCTGGCTGGTTAAGGCCATACAAACATGTAACAATGAAATACTGTCTGCCCAAATACTAAGCCTACAAAGGAACAGGAAATTCAAACTCAGGTGTACTTTCAGTTGCTTGGAAGCAGAGCTGTTATGTTTGTGTAATTACTTTAAATCAGTATCCTGTAGTCTCAGTGAAAATCATACTTGATTAAAATTATTTCCCACCATCCACCCCGCCCCCTCAAATACTTAGTATGTGTTCAGAGGAGAAGCCTTGGGAGTCGGGAGGAAGGCTTGTTACACATCATGTAATGTTCCTTAATAACAAAGTGTCTTTTTCCTCTTAAGGCATCGCTGGCTTCACTCAATGACGGATGACCCTCCAACTACTCATCCACCAGTTGCTCGTAAATTTATCTGGGAGAACCATAAATTCAATCTGAGTGGCACTCCCGGACAGTACGTACCTTACTCTACTACTCGCAAGAAGATACAAGAGTGGATCCCACCTACAACAGCTAGCAAATAACAACAACAAAGAATGTGACTTGTCTCAGCTTTGGCTTTCAGCATAAATTGTATTTTCACTGATTTTGTTCAAAATAAAAGCGTCCTATAACAGCTGTAGTTTAGTGTATTGAACTGAGGGGAAAACTAGTGAGAAAACATTGGGAAGAGGTAGAGGACAGAATATATGACAAGTCTTAATCTTGTAAAGATATTGGGCTTTTTTTCATATTGTCAGTGGCTCTTGTCTGCACATAAGCAGCTTTCAAACTCTTTTTAGCATGATAACCATTCCTGTGACAGTCATGTCTCACATTTGCACCATTCAGCAGAATACAAATATAAATTTGAAATACAGGATTCTTATCTTTAACATTATCCTGTTATAGTCTCTGCCTGGCAAATAATGTACTATTCATTTACTATTTTAGGAAGCCATCTCTTTAAATATTTATAAGACAAGTTAGAATAATAAGGCCAATCAAGAATTATAGTTTTTATTCATAAATTCTTTGTGCATGAGTATGCATGCATTGCTGTATTACAATATGGTATGATCAATATGGTATGATAGATAATATAAAACTTATAAGGCTACAGTAATCAAATGACATCTTGGCCCCTAAGGGAACTCAGCCATAAGCAGAAGGCCCCCCGTCACAAAAATATTTTTTGTTGTTTCTGTTATTGAGATTCATTAGAAGGTGTTCTCCCAAGGATTTGGGATGGGCTGTTTGTCCGGTTGTGACAAGACTTTAAAGGTTTTTGGGAGGTAGAGAAGTAAAATGTACCAGAACCTATTCTCAAAAATGTGAAGTTTGCAAGTCCACATTTGAAAGAGAGTTGGTTGGGGCTGTGGCTTTTTTCTGTATCTTGCAGTGGGCTGATTCTTATTCCAGCCTGCTAATATTTTTTAGCAGAACTGCCCTCTCCACAAGGCTTCCTGTATCTGATGACCTAGTCTGTAGATAACTGATGGTGGTGGGGTGCCCACCCAGACCCTTGCTCATTCCACCACCTCAACTAGATGGGGGAGAAAACAGAAAGCTCATGGGCTGAGATAAAGGTGGGGGAGACTGCTTGTCAGTTACCATCATGAGCAAGAGAGACTTGACTTTTAAATTTATTGCCAATTAAAATAGATTTGCATAGTGAGAAACAAAGGCAAAGAAATGTAAAACACCACCTTTCCCCCCACCCTGCCCTTCTTCCCAGGCTCAACATCACACCTTCTTCATTCCTGACTCTTCTACCTTCTTCCTGCAGCAGCACTGGGGAATGGAGTTGTGGTTAGTACGTAACAACAGCTCCTCTCTGCTGCTCCTTCCTCGTGGGCTCTCTACAGGCTGCGGTTCCTGTTGGGAACTACCTGCCTGCTCTGCTGCGGGCTTCTCCTGGGGCTGCCAGGAATCTCTGCTCCAGTACCTGCAGCACCTCCTCACCCTCCTCCCGCTCTCATCCTGGTGTTCATGTGGCTGCTGTGCACTCCTTTCCCCCTCCTCCTCTGTCTGTGCAATGCATTTGTCCTTTCTTACACCCCCTTCCCCAGAGGCACCACCATCTTGGCCAAGGGGCTCAGCCGCGCCCTCCGGGTGGTCAGTCAGAGCCGGCTGGAACTGACCGTGTCCGGCGCGGGGCAGCCCCGGCTACGCCTCACAGAGGCTGCCCCTGCAGTCCCCTGCTGCCAGCGCCTTGACAATTACACCAAATACACCCACTTACTTAGAAAAATCATTCTTAAAGACAACTAAGAAGAGTTTTGAATATATTATATGCTTCCAATTGCCTGTCAAGAAGAAAAAACCTACTTCAGTCTCCAACAGCCACCCCAGTGGCTGCACTGCTGGCTTCTTTTCCTTCTCATCCCCACCTGCCTGGGTCACTTAACCCCCAGTTGCTTCCTTATTAAATCAAATTCTGTATTAATTCATTATTTAAAGGTGGGATTTTTAGCTTTAATTGCTTTAAACTAGTTCCAGTCTTTAAATTAGTAGGAAGTAGCACTTACTGAGATCTCCTAATGTATCTAATTAAAAAAGGGTAATGTTTAATTTACTTTAAGTCAACAAAAGCTCCAAGCACAGCTGAAAACCAATTTGAGCCATACTGAGCAGCATATGTGGAAAGGAATCTTTCAACATTTTTATCTTGATAGATTATTTGACCTTAAGAACCAAGTTTACCGGAGCACTGCTGAAGAGCTTCACTACTAACACTCATCTATACATGCCCTAAGGGCACCAACCTGAGTAGAGCAATTAACTTAGTTTTAGCCTCTACTTCTTTTTAGTGCATTTTCTACCTATTTCATTCCTCTTCCTTCTTTGTCCTGAGGATTTTTTGGATTGCAGTCTAAACATGTGTCAGGAGACACAGCTGGGAATGAACCTATGGATGCAGGGGACAGACAAGGATGCAGTAACTCTTCCTACACCTCCTGTGCTGAAGAAAGAGGCCTCAGAGCTGGTTTGTCCTTTTGTTGTCAGCTGAAACAGAAACGTTGAGGGAGCAAACACTTTTGAACAGTTCTGTGTGCAGCAATACTCCACAGAAAGGCAGGAAAATAGGCTCATCCTCCTGCTTCACTGGGCTGAAGCAAGCCTAGGACTCAGTAGCTTGGTTTGGAAAATACCATCAATCTTGTTTCTGGAGAGGACAGAAACCTGCTCATCCTGCTTTAATCAGCAGGAACCACAAATGCTGGATTTTAAATGCAGAATTTCACTGACATCTCTTGTAACATTGCTTCTCCAAGGTAGATTGCTTAAGGCATGTACAGGATATAAAGCATATGCAGAAAAATCAGCTGTTTTCCACAGGGCTCTCTGTAAACGCTTCTGCAGTTCAGTCTTTCTATCAGCAACCTCATTCACTTATAGAAGTTCACCTTTGCTGATGACATCTGCCTCAGTATCCAGACTCAGTTGCTTACTGGTGTAAATGACATTTTAAATGCCAAGCTGGTCGAGTGTTGCAGCAGATGTGTCTTCAATCAAGTGCAACCAAAGACTGACAGGAGTATTCCCCTTGCACTAAATGTGAGTTTTAAACGAGTCAACTTTCTGACATGGGAACTGTCTCATTAAGAAAACAAGTACCTCTTCCAGGAGCAGCAGAGTGCTGAAACTCACTAAAGTTGTGTCTTTACCAGTAGCTTTCCACATCCCCACCATCAAAGTCAGCCCTTTGCTGTAGCTGCCTCCAGGCTATTGCTGTGCTAACAGCATGCTGGGCTCAGCCATGCAACCGGGCACTTCATCCTCCCTTGCTGCTGCCCGGGGCTGTGCCTCGCTGCCTGATACAGCCAAAACTGGCCATGAGACATTAGGGTGGAGAATGACTGGGAAAGGAGCTTCAGGAGACCCATCTCCCTGTGTGAAGATCCCACTAACAATAGGTTAATACTGGGGCATGCAACAGCTGCTCTGCTGGCCACACGTGCCACCCATGTGCCATGTTCAACCCCGCTGCCAGGCCAGCTAGTGTTGCATAGCAGGACATGCTGCCCAGTCCCCATCACCAGGGGTGACTCTGCCAGCAGAGGGTTTATCAAGACCCTGGTAGTCCAACAGCCCAGGTCAGCACAACACCATGTTAAAATAACAAGAGCGGGGTCCATCAACAGGATCCGTTGGCAGCACATTGCTTTCTAAGACTCCAGATTTTGACCTTAAGACCCACAATTGCCCTGCCTGTGCAGGTCTGGAGCAGGTGGAGAAGACCTGTGCTATAGATGAGTACAAACAACACTGGTCAATGCTCTCAAGACTTGATATTGGCTGTGACATTGAAAGCGGCTAATGGATCCACTATAGCTCTGTTTGGCAAAATGTTACTTCACCAGGTGAGATAGATGAAGAGTCAACATCAGCATCACACTGAAGAGCTTGCAGCAAAGAGTTAATATTTCATAACCATTTCTAGCTACAGCAAGAGGAGAACTCTTTGACAGGCGAGGACACCCTAGACCATTTAAGAAAGTTGAAAGGAGAGGGGAGGAGGCCTTGTTCTTTCCTACCCAATTTGTGCTATACTACTGACTACTGCATGCTGTGCCCACCTGGCTCCTTGAGAGCACACTGAGAACATTCAGATACTCTCCACTTTAAATTTCTATGTCATATAAGCTCAGGCTTCAATTTTTGGGATGTTTCCTGCTAAGGTTGGTGCTGGGAAGCAGTTCTGAGTGGGAGTTAAAGGGATGATTGTTTTGGATGCAGTTAGAAGTCATCAGCCCAGAAAGCTGGAGTATATGTTTTCCACAGCTGTGATGCATTCAGAGTGAAACCTGTGAGTTACTAATTCTGTGGGGCTTATTATTCTGCTGGCAGACGAGGGGGAGAGAGGGAGCAGATTCTTACTTTGCTAAGAGGTTAAAACAACTGCAAGTCTAAAGGCTCTCCCTTCACATGGCATTTGCAAGGGGTGTACAAAAGCAGGTACTTCAAGGTGGGGGGAAAGTGGCAGCCTTTAAATGGCACTTCAGGTTCCTCACACAAATCCCACAGTAAATGCTGCATTATGTCAGGGGGAAGCCTAGCTCAGTGGAAGAGATCTGAGCAACATATGTCAGCGGGGAAGTGCCCAGCAGGGATTTCCTCCTGGAGACCTACTAAGCTTTGAACACCACCCTCCAGTTCCCAAGCAGAGCAGGGCCCCCACACCAGAGCTAATGGTGGCTCTCGCTTCCAGCCAAATTTAAGCATGGAGTGCAGGAAGGGGAGCGCTTTGCTGCGCGTGCCATTCCCAGCAGGACCATGACCACGCTCAGCCCACAGAGGGTCTCGAAGCCCCTAGAGAATTCCCTTGGCTGAAGAGCCAAAACCAGGTCTGGCCCTTTCCTTTACTTACGTTTTCAGGTCACTTGAACCCACATAACGTCGTTTCCCAGAGTGATGAATTTTGCAGGTGCTCTTAGCTTTGTTCACATGTGACAATTACAAAGGGCAGAATCAAAGCAGGATTTTGAGAAAAAAAGCAGCATATTCAAAATTTATATATGTAATAATTACCTATAAGACAGTTTGGGTTTTGAAAAAGCACTTTAAAACTTACATTTATAATTTCCTCTCTGCACTTTACTTAGAGGTTTTGATTCATGATTTTTCTCCTATTAAATATCAGGGTAAAAAAATAGAACATGAAGACACATGTGCTAAGCAATACATGTATACAGAAATGTGCATAGATAAACTTTTAGTAGGAAAAAGAAATATCAAATTTAGCATAAAGATGGTATTTAGTTGGAAATTTGCATTACAGTTTCCAACAAATAATGCTAAACTTTCTTCATCCAGTTATGAAGATAATAATGTAATACAAGTTAAAAATTGATATTTAAATCAGTTTCTTGCTTGTTAATTAAAACCATGAATCACTTCATTTAGATCAGTTTATCCTGTACTACAAACCTGGTAAGGCAGAAGAAATTGATTTTGATGTTGCAACCAAAAATTTTTGTTTGCATGCATAAGAGCAAAACCAAGAATTACTAACTAATTTTTAAGGACGTATTTAGAGCAGGGACAATGATTACAGGACAGCTTCACAAATTGCTCCTAAAATATTAATTGGTTTGGAATTTGTTCCCATTAAGAAGGACATGGAGCAAACTAAAATTTTAGGAGCCTATTTTTTCTTTATCTAAATCACCCACCAAAACCCACATTAATAGCTTAGTGTAATTTAATCTCTGTAATAACAACAGCAGTTACAAAATCTATTTAAATAATCTGTAGTACTGTTAGCATCACTTAAGCAAATTGCAGCTCAAAAGACTTCTGTTTTACATTGATTTATATTGCTATGATATTGTATCTGTTTCTTTCTCTTTGTCTATGGTACAATTTCTTTTCCACTCCTCTAATGGACTATTTGATTTTTCCCTGTGATATAAATTCTAAATAGTACTTTCAGGGCAAGTGGTTGTAGGACTATTTTATATCCTTCACAGCCCAAAGGATTTTTAGTTGATGGAATAGTAATCCATCAAAACACAGTCTGAATGTAACAGATGAAATCTTACGAGGTCGAGCATTCAGACACAGGCCTATTAATAGTTTGTTTTTTGAGAGTAACCATCCGTAAAAATTCAATGAGGCAAAACCAAATTCAGCAATATCAGTGCATGTGGCGCTTCCCTTGTGTCTTGCCTCCTCTGGCCATTGTTTCACTGCAAGAAAACTGTAAATTTTTTTAATTTTGAGGCAGCTGTGTTAAAAAAGAAAAGAAAACCCAGCCTGTTGGAGAGTCTGTGGAGTTGCTTTATTTTCCAAAGAAAAAAAAGCTAAGTGCAAGGTTTTTACAGCATGACCCTCAGGTACATACACCTCACTTGCCCACAACGCAGCAGCAAGACCATTGTTGGCACAAGTGAGACATTTTTGTTATTTGGCACATCTCAACTCGACCTTGAACATCTCCAGTCTGACCTTCACGTCTCTCTGGGACCCAGCCTAAGGGTGGCTTGAGCCACTCGGCACAAAGCTGCCCTGAGACAGAGACCTTTCTGCCTCTAGCAGTGGAGATCACCTCCGAATCTTAAACTGAGCCTCGTTACTGTGGGTCTAAATCAGGTGCAACTCCCGGCAGTGGTCTTGGCCTTCTGCGTATATCAAAGCTTAATTTCTGGATGTCTGTGCCCCAGAGAGTCCATTAATAATGTGAATCTATGAAGAAGAGCAAGTCTGAAAATAGAAACAGAAGCTGACGAGGGAGCTGCGCTATCTTTCTTCTGTTTCACGGATGGGAGGATATGCAGGTGATACCAAGAGCTCTGCCTGGCACCTGGAAGTCGTGGTGGCTTCAGAGGTCTCTCCAGCTGGAATCTGGCCAGGCAATTGGAAAACACATCTCTCCATTCAAGAATTTGCAATTTTCTGTGAATAACTATTAAAATGGAGGAAAAAACCCTGCCACTGAAATGAGCCTGTTACAGATCACAGAGAGGGAGAATATACTTTAAGTGATCAACTCACATTTGTGTATTTAAAGAGCAAGAAATCAAAGCAAGATTTAGATTTCTTATACTAAAGTGTAAAAATTCAAACTTTTTACTCATTTGAAAAAGGAAGGGTGAGGGGAATATCTGGCTTTATTTCTTCTGCCTTAGAAAAAACTTTCTTCACTAACTCAATATCAGCTGTGACAGTTAAAGCCCATGGGAGGATCATGCAGACACCGACTCAGACACAGGGCTGAGATAAAAGCCATGGGCTGCAGGTCAGGACATAATCTTACACTGTCTGAAAGAGGTCAGCCTGAAGATATTCATACTTTTTTTTGGTTTTGAATTATTTTTTAGCTATCAGATTAAAATCTACCTGGCTTTCGTTTAACTCCTGTTGTTTAGTTTGCACTCACGTCCAGTGGGATTTGGTTTCATTTTTATAAATAAGCTTTTTCAGCTTGGGGCTCTCTGTCCTGCAGTGCTGTTGCAGTGCTGTTAACAGAAAATGTTAATTTGTGTTTTATCAACTTCAAATTATTTCTAATGGACTTCAAATGATGGACTTCAAATAACTTCTGATGGATTTTTTTTCTTTAAAAAACTTCTTTACACATCTGTTGGTCTTTGGGCTTTTAAAGCTTGATTTGGCCATTAAAGTTTAGGTTTTGGAAAGCAGCAACAGAAGCTAATGCGTCCTGGCAGAATCACTTCAAACTGTGCAGTAAATAGCAATGTGTCTTGTGATGCATTTGAAAGTACAGAGCTTGAGAGGCCAAAAATTAATTCAGCACCCAACTACTACTTGCTGTAACCAATTATCAAAGCTGAAAGAATTAAATTAAGCCTGGCTTCTTTTTTGCACCCATCGAAGTGGGTTGTGACACTCGCAGTAGGTAGGTAAGTACCTGGCAGCACAGGACTGGGGACCTGGAGCTGGGTGCAGGCAGCTGGAGTGCGTGCACCAGGAAGGGGCTGCCCAGGAGACATGGCTGTGTGCTGTGGCTGGGTGCTCAGCTGTCCTGTGATAACCTATGGTTATTTACATCCATAACAAACAAAACTGAGGTGTGGAGATTAATCTCATCCACAACATCCAGCTTTGCCTGGTGACTGGGGAACCATATTACCCATTGGACTTGGATCTGTGCATGCTGTCCCTGCTGTGCTCACACTCATCCACAGCAACAACTCCCCTGCAGCGCACACATCGTTGGGATGTGGCTACCTGTCTCTGTTTACCCTTCACCCCCCAACAAATCTGTCCTCCTGTCAAGGTGCCAGCCACTCACTTGGATCCAAACTTTCGTTAGAGCATCTATTTACTCTGTGCTAATAACCACCTTCATCCCCAGAGCTGGAAAAATTCTCTGAAGCACAATAATTTCTGCTGCTTGCTACTTAACACCACAGCTTACAAGAGAAAGGACAGTAATTAATTGCTGTGTAAGTTACACCGTAACGGCCATCTTACAGCTACAACCTTACCACAGCTACAGGGGGCTGGTGGTGGCTCTATCACCTACCTGTGCTATGGCTGCAGACCTGCCGCTGGCAGCTGAAGAAAAGCACAAACTGGTTTCCAAAAAGCAAACATCAAAACAGTGAACATCTCCGTTGTGGCCAGGAACAGACTGGATTCTCCAAACCCAACCTGTGAGCACAATTACATACCTACAAAAGAAAAGCAGTGAGCAGCAATTAATCTGTGCTATAACACTTGTCAAATTACACTGAGTAAACTTTTGTTTCTTCTAAAGCTCAAGTGGGTTCTTATTTGTACTTGTAGCTCCTACTAGTCAGGATTGTAATAGGAAAACACAAGCCATCCAGGACTGATTGTGGCAGCAAATCTTTTGCCCATTTGTCTAACACCACACTGGGCAAATGAATGCCCTCATGTCACAATGCATAATTCTACAGTATAATTAACATCATGCTCTGCAATTACCAAAATAGCTTCTGATACAGAAAGATATCAAGGAAACAAACAACTTTTGTCACCCACTATATGTTGCCTAGAATTAAGTGTTTAGAAGTTGCTGTTATGCAGTTATGCATTATAATTTACACAAATCTTTCAGAGAAGATGACATTTTGCAGGCATCAAGACAGTATCTTTCCCGAGCAGCTTGCCAGTATTAACAAGGAGCTGTGAGTGAATTTGTAGGACTGTCTTGTCCTCCTTTCTGTTGTTCCCTTTCTGTCCTTCCCCTGTGCCTCAATTAAAATAACATTAAAATAAGAATTATCAATTAAAATAACAGTGTCCCAAAAGAAACACTAACGTCCTAAACAGGGTTAATAAACACACATACCTTTATACATATCTATGTTATACAGGGAATATTTGTGCTTATCACTGGATTTGCTTGAGTCTTTAATTGTCTTTCGGTGGCTATTTAGTTTTGGTATACCTTTAGTCTATAAGGGACCTATTCTGACCTCCAGCATTGCCTGGAACTCTCACTTCTCTTAATTTATCCCCCAGAGCCATGCCACAGTGGGTCAAGAAAGCCCAAGCCTCGGGGGTGCATAAATGTTTTGTCTCTGCATATTAGTGAAGCCTTCAAGAGCTCTGAAAAGCTTTTCACTTGCTCTGCTGGATTGTTCCATTTTTGCTGGGAAGCCCCACACTGTTGAGAGTACTGTGGCCATAGTCAGTGAAATTCAGGAGCAACTTCTTTGCTGCAGCTCGGTTTTTCCACAGCAGGACATACTGCTTTTAGTGATGACTGTAGCAGGCAGTGGGAGGCTGGTAGCGCAAACAGATTTGTGGTTGTAATCAATTCTGAGAGGAAAGCAGGGAGAAACTCTCTGCAGGTGATAGTTTTGCTTCTCTTGAACCAGTTGATGGGTGCCGCGATTGAGAGACGGGAGACAGGCTTGATGCAAGCAAAGTTCTCCACTTTATTACATGTAACACTCATTTTTATAGAAAATCAGAATATGCGTGTGTTAAATTGATTGGTTGCTATGCTTCAGAATTCTTATCAGTGCGCGCTAATTGGTAGCTACTTAACCTTTAGCAATGGGACTAATAGCAACTAAGCAGCTCCTATAAAAAACTCTAAATTCCTTGCTGTCTTCAGCCCTTTATCAAGCATGACTCACAGGTTAGCAATTCTTCACCATATCAGCAGTTCTCTCAGCGCTTTTCTCTTCCCTTTATCAGGCCTCCCAAGGTTTGTAGCCTACAAGTTCCAGTACATCCCCCTCTAACAACGGAGCAGTACAGGCCATTCTGTCCGAGTCCTTCAAGTCATACCCGACAGATGGGCTCATGTGTTATTGCTCTGAGGTGCACCCATGCATCTTTCCAGCTTCCCTGCAGTTTCCTGCATGTTATAGACTATCTTGCCAAAATGATGCAAGTTAGGACAAATTAAATTTCAATTATTTATTTTAGCAAGCGGCAATAAGCAAAACAGCGCTGGGCGGCCGGGGAGTCCCTGCTCCACCAACGGCGCGCACTCACTTCCCGAGGGTCCGTCTTTTTTATATCCTCCGCCTTCCGTTATCGGGTCTCTCTGAGAGGTGTACCCTGCGTCTGCGCACTTTGCAGCTAGGGGGTCGCTCCATCCGGGTCTTCCTCACGTCACCAGCTTCTCGTATTTCCTACTTTCCTGAGAGTGGCTCACAAAGTCTTTGTTTATATCTTACAGAATATAGACACTACCCCCTTTTTTTTTTTTTTTTTTTTTTTTTTTTTTTTTCTCCCCTTTGTCTTTCTCCCCTTTGTCCTTCTTCCCTTTCTCCCTCTTTTCAGTCTTTTGCCTAGTAGGAGTCCTTGCTTCAGCATTTCAACTTAGATAAGCACTTACAGTCAATTAGTCGTTACACAGTGTAATAGTTAAGATTAAGCTTAGGCCAACATAGTTTATGGAATAACATGTCACGAGCTCCCAGTATCTTCAATGGAATTTGATGAACAAACAGTTTACTGTCTATCACACTGCATGTTATCGGCCACCTTCCATCCTCTTCAAGGCAACTCATTCCAGGGGCCAGCACTGCAGCTCTGTGTGCCTGCCTTCTGTCCATCACCCCTCATCCACAGCCAGGGTTTTTGTGCCATCCCTGACTTCCTACACCAGCCTCTGCCCTCCCTTCTCATGCCAGTAGCTGTCTACCTCTCCCCTTCCCTGTCTAATCCTGCAAGGTCGCCCTTCTGGGCGTTAATATTGTGCTCATCACCAATGGAGCTGAGTGCTTAATGCAATTGCATCAATCCAATCTCCAATCTAATTAAAGTTGGTCTCTCATTTTCTTCCCCCTGACATCCTGCCTGACAGTAAAGTTGCATGATTACTTACCAGTATGAAGGAACTGAGCAAAAGATGTGAGATTTCCATTTTGTCCTGCTAGCACATCATTCTTGGCCATTTTTCTTTCAAATATGAGTGGCTCTTTCATTAGCCAAGAGAGACTGGAAAGATCACCCCTTGTTCTCCTAATCTGACAGACATTCACAAATTGAGTAAAATAGACTTTTTTTTTTTTAAATAGCTTTTTTTTTTTCAAAGTAGATGTTTGACCATTTAATTTCTCCTCTTAGAAATTACTAACTTGCATTTATATTTCTCAGAGTTGAGTGGAACATCTTGGGTTTGGCTAAAGCATATCTTCTTGCAAAGCTTCCTGACTTGCTCTGTGGAACCATCTCTCCTTAGTCACATGTCGTAATGAGCAGGTGCCCCCACTGTTATAAAACTGGGTCTGATTTCTAATTGAATTTGTCTGGTTCCAACTTTCAGCCACTGGATCCTGTTGTTGTCTTTCTCTAAAAGCTGAGAGAAGTTATGACTACCCAGTATTTTCTACCTGTGAATGCACTTGTACACTGTAATCAAGTCACCTCTCAGTTTTCTTGTTGACAAGATAAACAGATGGAACCCTCCATCTCTCCATGAGAAGTACTTCTTCCTTGTAATTTTTGAGGTTCTCCCCTCTCTGATTTTTCATCAGCCTTTTCAGAATGAGGATTACCTACTATACCAATCCTGTATGCAAAATGTACAAATTGTCTTTCTCCTCCTGCTTACTTTATTCCCCTCATGCCTGCAGCATGGAGACTTTTTTTTTTTTTTTTTTTTTTCTTCAGGAGTGCACAGTGAGCTCACTTCAGGTTGCCCTCAAGGCAGTGGGTGAGCAGGTCCCATCTGAGAACCTTGGCTGTGGTTTGGCACTTTGCAGCAACCCCAGGCTCCTCCAGCTCCAGTGCCAAGTATTGCTCACCCTGTGCTCCAGACCTACCTTTTACCCTGCTGTTCCCATCTCACCCACGTTTTGCTGGGTGCAGCTCCAGCTCTGCTCTCAGACATGTCCCTCTAGTTTAAGAGCTGCTGAATTATATGTTAGCAAGTACTGAGAAGGAGGACAGAATGAGACACATGCGTGAGATATAGGGGCAAGAGCTAAATAAAAATAAATTCATGGGAACTCCTGAATTAGCCAGTTCTTAAACCACTTAGCAAGTGCTTTTCCGACATGGTATATTACTAACTTTTCATCAGGTTTCACACAGTACAAAATTTAATCTCCCTGAAATCATCTAGGTGTGTTACATCTCCATGTTTACCTGTACAAGCTTGTACTCTGAAATGATGAAATAAGACTTCTTTGGCAAGTGTCAGAAAAATCACAACAATTGACACTCTGCGCCTACCATCAATTCTTGGAGTGCTGTCATCCCCTGTTGTCTCTGCCAGTATGTTTTTTCCACACTCCCAGTCACTACTAGGGTATATTTATCTTAGTTAAGTAACGTCAACATTTTATATACTAGCTCCGCATAAGTATCCTTCCAGTCTCCTGGAATTTCCCCAGTACCTTCAAAATCGAGATCAGTGAAAAAGAAGGATCCTCAGCCAACTCTTCTACCACTCATGGTACCTCTCATTAGGTCTGGCTTCCTGTGATGTTAGGTTTCATTTAAAAAAGAGGAGGGTTTTCCTTTTGCATATGTTTTGTGTTAATTCTTTTATTGTATTTACTTCTGACTGGCATCAGAGAAACTTCAGGTGATTGAGGGTCTATTTTTTCTTTGTTGCAAGGCTGTAGCAAAGCCAGAATGTAGGAAGTAGCTAATGCTAAAATTACACCTTGTTTATATATTTAGTGAAAAATTACCCTGCAGAAAGCTTTGCTGACTGATAGGGGAGTGTGTGCACTCATTTCACAGACTGGACCAGAGCTGAAAACCCCGGTAAGGCTGCTCCAGGCAGCTGCTAAGCAAGCCACAACGTGGTGCCGTCATAAAACTGACAGGGTGGCTTCACACCAGCTGTAGCTGCACTCTTAAATTAGCATTTGGTGGCTCTAAAAACGTAGTACTTTATAGTTGCTTGTCAAAATCCTCAACTGAATTAAAATATCACATTCTGTATATCTTACCTGATGTGTTAGGCCTTACTTATTTAGTGGCACAAGCTTTATTTTGATTCTGTTACTCTTGCTTCATCTTGTCATTCAGAAATTTCTAAAGGAAACAAAATTACACTGCCCCTATTTGTGACTGTGATAACTGCTATACATTAGGATTTTTCAGTCATCACCAGTGCTTCCTGAATCATTGGCTTCATGATGTGAGCCTCATGAAGAATCTGGCACCACCGTAATGCTGTTCTTTGCATTGAAGATAGGATGTCTGGTGTTAACCATTTAACAGAGAACAAGCTTATGGTGCCAAGGAGAAAGGGAGAGGTACAGGTACCAGGGATATCAAGTTCCTGCAAGTTTTGTAAATACTGACACTTGGGTAAAGGAGAAAGAATTAATTAATACCTCACCAGCAGATGGGGTGCTTGTGTGAGCTTCACAGTCACTTGTGCTGCCTGGCCTGCCCCTCTGCACCAGCCTGCATGCCCCAGCTAGCCAGTAAGCACGGGGTGTGAACCAGTGTGATGGCAGGCAGGGAGCACTGAAAGCAGAGGAGAATTTAGGGTATGCAGAGGAAACAGGGTGTGTGATGGGGTCATGTAGGGAGGAAAAAGCCAGAGATATTTTGGTGGGTGCATGAGGCCATGGGGTCTTCCTTAGTTCCAGCACTTGTGCAACAGTGTTTGTATTTACCTACGTTTAGCAGCTGACCGATTGAAAATAATAAGCCAAACCATGAGGCGAAAGGTTGCCTCATCCTTACCAGTTCTCTGTGCTGTCCAAGATCCCACCTATTTTTTCTAATCAGAAAGTAGTGGCCTTCTATGGCTTGACTGAATCCCACTACAGTAGGTGAATGGCCTTTCCCTTCCCTTTTCCTGTCAGTCTACAAAAGTTGAATCAGTTTAATGTATGCTGCCACAGACAATTCATTTACATTTGTTCAAAACAAGAAGTCATAGTTTGTTGTGTAGACTAACTGCTAAAAACAAAAATTAAAAAATCCTATGTCAAGACACATTATATATTGAACTTATGGTTCTAGCACTTGATTTGCCATTCAATAGCCAAAATACCAGACAACCAATCTCTGTGATGGGAATTGATTTTCATATGATGGGTTTTATGAAGTAGTAAATATTACGGTACTTGGCCAATTCAACGCAGCCACCCATGGCTTTCCATTTTGCTCTGCACAGACCATATACCACTCACAGCATACTATGCTGAGTTAAAAGATAGGAAAATGCCAACTAAATAAAAGCCATCTTTTGAGTGTGCTAGTGCTTACAGTCTTTGGTCTGGTCACAGTTTACGTCACTGAGCTTTAAATGGAGATTATCTTGACGAAAGCCTTTTTAAGTCTGAGAGATTCCAATTTTGTATTGAAATACCAGATGTCACCTCGAGATTTAATATATTCTTTCATTCTAATCGACGGCAGACAAACTGTTTGATCTGACACTGCACACTGAAGTTATATTTTTTCCCATGCTGTGTGCTAAAGATCACTTTAAAAATCTGTCAGTAGATGCCTGACAGCTTTGTTTGTACTTGGTAATTAAGGGGCCTGATCTGATATCCAAATGGCTCTGGAAAATGTTACATTTTCTTTGCCAATTTTTTGCTTTATATTCTTATTACTCTTATTGTTTAAAATAGTCTTTTCTCTGTTCTGTAGGAAGGGAACTGGGTCCAACTATTGTCTTGGGGAGTGTGTGTTGAATGGAAGGGTTATTCACACTACCTATTTTAAGTAAATTTACCTCATTTGTCATATAAGGACTCTCCCCATAGGCAAGGTAGAGGTAAATGACTTGTCAGCAGCTGAGCTAGGCACCGAGTGTTTCATGTGTGAATATCCACCAAAGGAACACAAACTGGAAAAAGTAGAGCAATACTTCATTCGATCTGAATTGCCATGTTCCCAAGTCCTTGCTGCTATCAAAAGTAGGTCATTGTTACGAATTTAAAGTGGACTATAGTGCTTTACATGCCCCAAGTTATGCTGTATTTATAGTTTTTTGTGGATGTACACACCTGCTGGGACTGTTGAGAGCTATGCCATGTATGGTAATTTGTAACAAGAGAGGATCTGCTCCTCAGAATACCCTTCATGTGGAGAAGATATTGGTAGTGGATTGGGAAGGAATGCAGTGAAGGAACATTTCTAAACTGTGTTTCTTCTACAGAGGCGGTGAAAAGCAATGCTAAGAAACACAGAAAGTCATTTCAGGACAGTCTAACGCTGTTTGGTGTAAGTGCAAGAAATCATTTCAACACGTAGTAAACTTCAAGCACTTTAAGCAAGTGCTTAAGGGACTCAAGGATCTTATTAAATGCTTTCCTGAATCAAGACTAAGATCTGATCACTTAAATAAAATTAAGAATTCTGTAAGCTTAGCCAGAATGCAAAACTGAAGTCAAAACCCAGTCTGATAAAAGATCCACAGCCCAGGCAGCCTTCCAGAGGGCAGGCACTCTCAGATCTCAGTGCAGTTAAGATATGCAAAATATTTCCTGGATGCACCAGGGCCATAGCTGAGTTAGCCAGCTCTGGGAAAGCCTGGGTTTATTTTTACAGCAGCTGTGGGGAGAATTACTTTATCTATAGAGCAGGTAAAGCCAAATGCAAATGTGTTTTTGTATCGTTTAGAGAATCTACAAGCTTGAACCAGAATGGCAGTTACTGAGGTTGCTACAAACACAGCTTGGTGTGCTGAGTTCAGTGAAGTTACATTTAGATAATCTCATAAGTAGCAGGGTAGCTACCTGCCACCATGCCATGAAAATATTGGAGGGGGGCATCATTTCTGGCTGAGCTTGTTTCTTTAGTCACAGAATACTGTTTTTCCATTAATTCTGATCTGTTCTACCTGACTGGAATATTTTGTTCCTTTCAATAGGTTTTTAATCCTTGAGCTTACTCATGTGCTTCAAAATACATGCTTAAGTGGTTTGCTTGGTCTATATTTGCTTTACTAGTAACTGCTGGATGCTGGTACTAATGCTATCACTGTAATAATTTTGATCTCATGACTAGAGGACGATCTTGAAATAGTGATACTGAATGTATATATGTTTGCTACTACTCCCTTGCCTTTTCTTTTCTGGGGAAAGTTATCTTTTTAGTATCAACTCTCTTACATTCCAGTTGAGTTCTTTTACTAAGATCTATCTATCTAGAGCTCTCTGTCTATCTGTTGTTCAAAATATATCAACATAACAACACCATAGCCAGTTATTTGTTTTGCCTACGAATATGCTTGAAGTAAAATTTCTATTTTAAATGTGATCCTTACTTAACAAAGCCAATCTCTTTCATCTTGCATTAGCTCAGATGAAAATATTCCCATGTAAAATTTTCAACTCCCCCGCAACAGCCTATGAAGGCAGAAAAGGCAGTTTCAAAATCTTTGTTGGCCTGAAGCACTTGATTCCTGACTACTAGGCAGTTTGATAACTCATCTAATTCAAATATGAAAAAGGGTGAGTAAGCAATAAACCATTTCAAATCAATCCATCTGGCAGTAGGTAAAATAGCTATAATGAACAGCATGTTTACAGAGCACGTTTCCTACTCGGTCTAGTCATTTGCAGGATTCAAGCCACGGATGTCACAGGTTGTCTGAGAAGCATTAGATGCAAGGAGATGACTGCATGTGAAAGCTGAGTTTGAGGATAATTTATGATGATGGGTGGTTGCTGTTTATGCACACTTCATTAGCTAAGTCAGTCTGGCTAGTGCTCCTGGGACTTCTCTGCTTTCCCTACTGTTTGCTGATGGCCATTTGCTCTGAGTTCATAGGTGACTGAACACAAACATGTTTTTGGGTATATGATTTGCTTTATGATGATTAAGGAATGCATGAGACATCTGTTATGGATCTGTTAGGAGTTGCTATGTATGTCCTTTGGTACAGGAGCTCTGAAGAATACATCATAGTATTTCTGCAGGCAGAGGAAAGACACAATCTATTAAGTTTCTGTTTAAAATAGGGCAATTTTATTCTGACTTGAGATGCTCTAGGATCTAACAAGATCCTAAATTCACAGAATCACAGAATCATCAAGGTTGGAAAAGACCTTGAAGATCATCTAGTTCAACCATTAACCTAACACTGACTGTTCTCAACTACACCATATCCCTCAGCACTATGTTGACCCTACTCTTAAACACCTCCAGGGATGGGGACTCCACCACCTCCCTGGGCAGCCCATTCCAACGCCTAACAACCCGTTCTGTAAAGAAATGCTTCCTAATATCCCGTCTAAACCTTCCCTGGCGCAACTTGAGGCCATTCCCTCTTGTCCTATCACTTGTTACTTGGTTAAAGAGACTCATCCCCAGCTCTCTGCAACCTCCTTTCAGGTAGTTGTAGAGGGCGATGAGGTCTCCCCTCAGCCTCCTCTTCTCCAGACTAAACAACCCCAGTTCCCTCAGCCGCTCCTTGTACAACATGTGCTCCAGACCCTGCACCAGCTTCGTTGCCCTTCTCTGGACATGCTCGAGTAATTCAATGTCCTTTTTGTAGTGAGGGGCCCAAAACTGAACACAGTCATCGAGGTGCAGCCTCACCGGTGCCGAGTACAGGGGTAAGATCACTTCCCTGTCCCTGCTGGCCACACTATTTCTGATACAAGCCAGGATGCCATTGGCCTTTTTGGCAACCTGGGCACACTGCTGGCTCATGTTCAGCCGGCTGTCAATCAACACCCCCAGGTCCCTCTCTGACTGGCAGCTCTCCAGCCACTCCTCCCCAAGCCTGTAGCGCTGCTGGGGGTTGTTGTGGCCGAAGTGCAGCACCCGGCATTTGGCCTTATTGAAACTCCTACAGTTGGCCTTAGCCCATCGCTCCAGCCTGTCCAGATCTCTCTGCAGAGCCTCCCTACCCTCGAGCAGATCAACACTCCCACCCAACTTGGTGTCATCTGCAAACTTACTGAGGGTGCACTCGATCCCCTCGTCTAGGTCATCAATAAAGATGTTAAACAGGAGTGGCCCCTGGGGGACACCACTCGTGACCGGCTGCCAACTGGATTTAACTCCGTTTACCACAACTCTCTGGGCCCGGCCATCCAGCCAGTTTTTTACCCAGCAAAGCGTGTGCCCATCCAAGCCACGAGCAGCCAGTTTCGCCAGGAGAATGCTGTGGGAAACGGTGTCAAAGGCCTTACTGAAGTCAAGGTAAACTACATCCACAGCCTTTCCCTCATCCAATAAGCGGGTCGCCCTGTCGTAGAAGGAGATCATGTTTGTCAAGCAGGACCTGCCTTTCATAAACCCATGCTGACTGGGCCTGATCATCTGGTTGTCCCTCATATGTATAAAATTCACTCCCAACATGAGAAGCTTTGTATCTGCCTCAACCAATCCTATCAGCATAATGTCTTGGTATTATGAATCTTTGGATTGCCATTAGTGGGAACGTGTGTACATAAATAATAGCAGAATTTGGCTTTGTGTATGTAAACTTTTTAGACAAATCAGTAGGAGCAGCAAAACCAATCAAATAGCATCTGAAAAGCAAGAACATGAAGTGCTCTTTAATCATCCCGAACACGACAGCTAAATTCAGTGAGTTAGAAGTTATACCACCATTGTGGTAGCATACTGTGTAGCAAGGACAAGCCAATTCTTTTGCTTTGTGAATGAGGAATAACACTAAATTTTTACAGTGATAATCAAACTCCTCGTGTAAATACATATGGAAGCATTCATACAGGCAGGAACAGGAGCAGTTACTTGACCAACCTTCCAGATTTCTAGGAACAAAGGACACAGTGAATAAATATGTGTTTTGTAATTGTATCTCTTTTTTCTGAATGACAGCTTCCAGGAAATAGTGACAATGACAGTTCTGGAGATAGGATTCACTCTGGTTGCTTAATACGACTTGAAAAGTGCAAATAGCAAAAGAGCTGAGAATATTACAGTAAGATGCTATATTGCAAATGATAAAACAACCCCCTTAAGAAATTCAGATTACTGGTGCACCATTTGCCATTGTCATCAAGGCACCTCTGCAGGTGAAGCCACACAACCAGTATGCATCAGCAGGAACTGAGGCTGTGTGTCTACCACATGAGCATCTCAGTAGTAAAACTACTTTCAAGATGTGCTCCCACTTCCTTCCCAACTCTCCTGCACTCCACATGCTTTTTCCTTCAGTTATGCTGCAGGTATTACAGCAGTTGAACAATTCAGCATAAGAGCTGAACTGACAAAACACTCCAAGAATAGGCAGAATGGTAGCAACATGTTATGCTGGTAATGGAAGTGCTTACATTGGAAATACTTGTCCTTGAAACCAATATTCACTATTCCGGTATAATTGTCTTATACCAAATAGCTTCCTTATTGTACCCATATTTTTAAAATTAGGATAGCTGCAATAGCAAGTGCTCATACTAATTGAGTAACTGAGCTAATAAAACTGTAATCTGTAGAAAAGGCCTGAGAACCTTCTTCCATGCTTATTTTGAAATATCTCCCTTCTCCTTTCTAAGGTGTTATGATTCACACACTGCAGTACTGGGCATTTCCTCAGATCAATGTGGAATATGAGTGAGGCAGCAGCCCTGTTTGGTCCACTGCATGCTGAGCACTCCCGTCTTCAAAGTCCTCCTCGAGTCAGGTCTCTTAATATCCACTCACTCAAAGTTGGTGATATTCCAATATTTTGGGCTGAAGTCTGCTTGGGAAACTCTTCCACTTCTCTGGCTATTTATATTGTACGCATGAACAAAGCTGTGCATCTCTCTTGTGTTGTTCATCCTAGGATTTGCATTTCCCACAGTGACAGGAGATATTAATATCTCTGCAGAGTGGACTGAGCCTAGAACCTGCCCTCTCATTCAGAGTCAGCACCACATCTGACATCACCCTGACTCACATGAGAAACACTGGGGTCTTACCGTAACGTAGACCATCGCTATTTTCCTGCTTTAAATCTTACTATAGAATCACCTTCTGTTGATTTTAGAAAGTTTAGTTAAACAATGCTTATATTAGACCTGAATGTATGCTCATCTGAAATTCAATAATTCATGTCATTATAATTTCCTGTATACCTGTAAGAACCACAAAACTCAGGTTATTCTTCTACATTTGGTATGAAGAAAATAACTAGGATGATGCTCACATTTTATTTTGTATTTGTGCATATAGTATTATTTTATTTTTATCATGGGCCTTATGAGCAGACAGTTACTTCCTCTATGAACTATCTCATAGCTTTAAACTGACAGCTCCTGGAGGAGAGAGACAGCATATGACATGTGTACAGAATCCAAGATTGATAAGGGTATGCTTTCATTCATTATAATGTCTAAGAAGGAGTGAAGATTAGCAGTTCAATCACTCATTAATAAAGACTTACTGTATTCCCATTCATGAAAGTGTTAGTCAAATTCTAAAACATTTTTAAAAGGATATTATTATTATAATTATTAAAGTTTGATTTAGTACTTTCCCCTCATATGACAGTGTAGAAAAATGTCTATCAATAAACAGAATTTTAATTAGTCTGAAAACTACCCCAAAATTACTGATCTTTTTCCCTTCTTTTTTTTTAATTTTGGGAAATATCTTTTCTGCTTACAGACTGACAAGAGGGAGGACTTAAATCTATGCTTGCTGTAGTTTAACAGGTTGCTAAACCTCAGCGGGGCCAAAGAACTGATACACCACTCCAGACAAGAGAGGATCAAACTAGGTTATGTTACTTTTAATTTGCTGTGGACAGAGGTCTGTGACTCATGTCAACTGAATTAGGACATTAGTGTCAGAGACTAATTACAGAGCCCACTGTGAAGGACTTGGCAGGGCAGGGTGGGAGCCTTGTCTCCCAGAGCAGCTCTGTCCACAGCCCCTTTTCCTGGAGGAGCTGGTGCTCGATGATGGGCTGGTCCATGCTCCTGTGGAGCAGCATACACACTGGTCACTGAGGGAAGACAATGCTGACCTTGGCTTCCACAGGCTACCAGGCTGTAGCTTGTGTGAGAGCAGCCTGGACAGCCCTGTGGTGGGATGAGCCACAGAGATGCTGTCTCGGGGTACGTGGTGCCAGCTCATGGGAAAGAAAGTCACCTCACAAACCCAGTCTTGATATGCATGCAGGGTAAATGAGGCAATCACACAATCATGCTAAGTCTTGTCCTCTGTTACAGCTATTCTTCTTCCAAATTCTTTGAGGACCTCTTCAAGCTTTTTCCCCCAGAGCAAGATTTAGTAAGATCTGAGCAGTTTCACACCCATTTCTTTCCTTGATTCCACTGCCAAATGGGATTGATTTGTCAGTTTGTCTTATTGTCTGTTCATGTTCTACAATAAGATGGCAATCTCCCATCCCTAAGAAGCTTATAGCATTTTTTGGCAGTGAATGAGCCGTATTTTTCCACAGTTTGGCTATGAAAATGATTGTTCTCTGTCTTGTGTTGACTGATTAGGTGAAGTGCAGATATAGACAATCTCTTTATTTTAAAAAAAGCCCCTCCTCTTGTTTCAGCTGATTGGGTGGAGAGAAGGTTTTGTTCCCATAGCAACATTTTGCACTCGAGCCTGGAGAAATGAGGCAGGCTGGAGGCATTTCAAACATGTTGCATTTAAAGAGCGGATTGTGCTTTACAATGCGTTTTCATTTTTGGGTCTGACAGAATTATTTAGTAAACACCAGAGAAACAAATAGAAAAATCTTTCGATCCCCATACATGAAACTTGAGCCTGGTGATACTAGGTATGTCACAGAGCATTACCTGAACTGCTCTTGTAAAATGTGCACAGCGAAGCAACCTGACTGTGTTACTATCAGTTGTCTGAACAGACACCACAACTTAAAGTAAAAATCACTCCAAAGCTCAGATGCCGCTTTTGTAAGAGCCCTTCTCCTACCTTCAGCAGAGACAACAACACTGAGCGATGTGTTTGGAGGGAACTGGCTAGTAGGCTGAGGAAGAATAAATTTATGCAGGAGGTTGTATCCCAGAGACATGGGGCAGCAGTAGGGGAGGAGCTGTTGAATTCTTGCAGAAGTGGCAGATAGGACAAAAGGAAAAATGTCTTTCCCAATACAAGGAGCTGCTGAAGGAAGACGCCACTGGAGAAAGAATGGAGGACAAAAGCACATCACACTGTAAAGGTTGATCATGTGGTAGCAGGGGTAATTTTTGTGGCTAAAGAAGAGGGAATTAGACTTCAATGACCGAGGGAGAAGACAAGGAACATATTTCACTTCAGAACTTTTGGTTCATTTGTGAAATACTGGGAAGAAGGACAGAGCAGAAGAAATTTGTAGTAGTCTTTAAGGGAGATGATAGAAACTGGCCCTTCCTATTTGGCTGCCATCTATCTGTGTTTCACCAGACATACCCTCTCACTCAGCACAGATCTTCTTTAGGCAGAACTGGAAGATTCCACATATTTATCCAGGATTTCACTTTGGGAGGTACACAGCTCAGTGGCACAGTACACACGTCAGAAGCACAGTGGTTTGGGCCAGGAAAAAATGATGGCAAGTCACCCAGGACAGAACTGCAAACAAAATGCACGCATAGAGTCAATGTTAGAGTATTTTGGGAGTTATATATTATATTGATATACCGTGGTACTTTATTGGGAAATTGAGTCATCTTTTCTCCATGTTTGCCTTTGGGCACTGATAAGCAAAGTAATGACATTAAGAATAACCAAAAAGTTGGTGTTATTGGCAAACACCTTAGTGGGAACAAGTTGAGAGAGCATTGTTGTAGTGTAGCACTGTTCTGCAGGTAACACAAAACTGTAAAAAGGCCCCGATACAAGAAGGCAGTAAATTGTTGCCTAAAGCTTTTTTAGGGGAAGGAAATACAGGCCAATTGATTTCAGAAGTTTTGTGGAAGAAAGACACCTCACACCAAAAAATATGAGTGAAAGTCAGAGGAAATATGAAGCAGGCATTGTTGTTCTGAATGCTGTTTGCTCTCCAGTTATCCAAGCTTCACCTAAACTGACCAGCTTGGGCTGAAGTTCCCACCTATCATATTCTGATTAAGTGGCATTATTGCATGTGAGTAAAGCTCTTTGAAGACCAGCAAACTAACATGGCTTTGTCAAATCAAGCTTAAAAATAATTGTACAATACTTTTCAGTCATAATTTTTATTAGAGGGTTTTTGGAAGAGGAAATAAATTTGTGTACAGGGAAACTGATCAAGGGTCTGTTCCTAGAGATCATGGATCAATCCCACCAAATCATTCATTGCTTCATTCCCAGACTTCCTCTGAAGATGCCTGGCATCACACAAGGATGAGAAGTAGGCTAAAACTGTAGGAGAAAAGGGGCACACAGGGTGATGCAAGAGTGAGTGTACCGAGGAGGAACATGGAGACAGCTTATGGCAGCAGAAGGGCAGGAGAAAGGGTGGGTACCAAGAGCCATGTAGAGTCACAACAACTGATAAAGATCACAAAAAAAGAAGATAGTGATGGGATGAAAGAGTGAAAGACAAGCAATCCTGATGCCCTGAAATGATATTATCTCAGACAAGACAAGACAAGTCAGCAAAATTAATTGCTGCTGGTTGGCCCGATGGCCGTGGAGTTGTATCAACAATCCCTGCCCACCACATTACTTGACAGGTCTAGATTCCAAACTTTTCCTCTACTTTAAAATGCTAACAGTTTCAAAATAAAGGGATGGACTCAAACCTTTATAGCTCCAGAAAAAAATGCAGTTGTCAACAGTACAAGAAGGAGGCAGCAATATTCCTGCTGTTATGAGAAATCAAATAAAAAACATGTGCTGAGGTGAGTTGTCTAATACAGCTTTTGAAAGACATGGACATCAAGGTCTATCTCCAGGGCAAATGGCTCAGCCCTGCATTCTGGGAAGACAAAAGCTCTGGCCTTGAGGTGGGAGCCAGATTTCCAACAACCTGTCATCAGAGATCCCAAGGAGGCTGCTCTGTGAAAATATGAAACTATGAAAAAGTCTTGAACTCTCCTAATGCATAAAAAGCCAAGGTAGCAAGCACTGAGGTTTGGAATACTCTAGGACCCCCATATCTGTAATTTAAGCATTGCAACACTTGAATCTTAGGGTCTCAACTCTCTTTTAATTGTACTCATAGATCTTCTTCAGAAAAGAAGTGATTCCATAGGACATGTCTTTTCATGAGTATAACTACAGAGAAAACAAACCAAATTGCCAGAGCAGATTCCCATATGCCTTATGGTCCAGGGTTATTGCTGATGTTCTTATTCGTCTTGATTATTCCATTTCACTTATAGGCAAAATAGTAATTGTATCAAGCTTACACAACCAGCCCTCATGCATGAAGGACACATGCACTTCAGTGAGAAATGTTGGGAAGAAAGGAAAGCCATTTGAGTGTCTGTCACGGCCAGGGCTGACAGCAGATACATTAAGAGGGATGTGTCCCGGAGCATTTTACACTGGGCAGTGGACAAGAGTCAGACTGTAGCAGGCAGTATTTGTGGAAACGCCACCAATTTCTGTGAATAGTTATCTACAGTGACTATGAAAACATCGTATCATACCTGTAATATCGAAATGTTGGTAAAATGAGGGGTTCTTCATTTTCAGGAGGCAAGAGAAAGGGAAGAGTCAACCTGAGCAAGTGAATAGAAGCATGGCTGAAGCCTGTATAATCAGACCTGAAAGAGGAGAAGTAACTAACAATCAGTACTGTGGTGTGGCTCCCTGCTCTCCGTGACGTAAGGTTATGAACTCTCTGTTAACCTGCCAGCTAATATTCAGTTGCTTCATCTAAACTGCTCCTGTCAAACTAATTCCAATTGTAAATGCAACGATAGTTTGCTCTATCTTCTTTGCTTTTTACTTACTAACTAGCTTGCTGGAAATGAATTTGCCGTGGGTTGCTATATGCTCACAAGACTGAAGTTTCATGAAAAGTTACTTGAGAGTGTACCAGGACATGGGGACAACTTGAAATAATGGGTTCCCCCGAGATATGCCACATCCTTCAGAACCTGAAACGTGTGGTCCTGTTCTCCCGAGACACGGCGGGACCTGCTGCTCCGTCACCCGGGTTCGGCTGCTGGGTGCACAGGCCCACCGGGGGTGCGTGTGTGTAGGTGTAACACGCCAAGCTGTGATTCACCTCCACACACCGGGCACCAGGAGCCCCAGGTTCTTGCATTGACTGTTAATACAGAAAGTACGTTATAATTAGCACTAAATACCTTTTGAGATCGGATTCTATTTTAACTCGAGAACAGCTTGTAGCTCTGACAGCGTACTACAGCTCGCAGTAAATCGCTCCTGGAATAGGTGTAATTTGCTTTGGGCGAGACTTGCTTCGCTATGGGGAGCTGGAGCACTATGACCACGGACGGAGTGTTCAAGCGCCAGCCCAGCGTGGCCCAAGTGCCCCCCAGGGCCGGCTCCGGCCGGGGCGATGAAGCCACCGAGCCCGACACCTGCCCCCTGCCCAGGAGGGGAAGCGACTCGCAGCCCTGCCCCGCTCTGCCCCAGACCAGCCGACACCGCCCAGCTGGGCGCAGGCGGCTGGCGCGGGGGGCGGGGGCGCACCCCGCTTTCCGCGGGGCGCCGCCGCGGCTCCCCCAGGCGCTGTGGGCGCCCACGCGGCGTGACCGAGAGCCGGCCAGAGGAGCCCGGCGCTCGGCTGCTCCCCGACCCTCGCGGGTGTCGAGGCCGCCCCTTCAGCCGCGGCCGCCCCAGCGCCGGGCAGCGGGCGCCCGCTCCGGGCGGGGCGGGGAGGGGGCTGCGGCCGCGGGCCGGGGCCGGGCGGCGGGGCCGGGCGGCGGGGGCGGGTGGGCCCGGCCCCCCCCGCGGCCGCGCTGTCTCGTGGCGGGCGGCAGCCGTCGCGCCGCCGCTCAGTGTGGGCAGGCGGGCGGCGCGCACGGAGGGGCCGCCGCGCCCGCGGGCTCTGGGCAGTGCGCCGCTGGGCCGGGGCCGGGGCCGGGGTGTGCGCCCCGGGGCGGCCGCCGCAGCCGCGCTGCCCCCTGCATGGCCGCGCCGTGAGGGGCGGGAGCGCGTGGCGCCGTGGCGGGGAGCCCCCGGCGCTGCCTGCCCAGCATGCTGCGGAAGGTAAGGACCCCGCCGCTGCCCCGCCGGCCGCGGGCCCGCACACCGGAGCGGGGCCCGGGAGCGCGGGGCCGCCGCCGAACCCCGGGCGCCGTGACTGCGAGTCGAGGCGGCGTGTGGGGTGTCGCGGGGGCGGGGGGTGGCGGGCGGCCGGTGATCGGTGTGTCCGCCGGGGTCCCGCGAGGGGGCGCCGCGGCGCCGGGAGCGGCTCCCGCGGGGGGTGGTTGCTCCCGTCAGGGCGGGCGGGGGCCGGGGGGGACCGGGGGGCCGCGGGATCCCGCCGGGCGCTGTCCATGGTGGGGGGCGGAACAGCGGGCGGGCACGGGCGGGAGACACCGGCCAAACTTTGCTGTCCGCGGCCGGCGGCTCCCCGTGCGGGCCGTTTGCAGGCTGGAGTTGCCATGGATGCCCGCGGCTGGCAGCGCGCGTCCTGGGCGCGGGCAGCGCGGGGCGCGGAGGGGCCGAGTGCCGGGTGTCCCCGCAGGCCGCCGCCGCTGGCAGCGAACCCGGCGGGGGTCTCGGCCGGCCGGCGCGGGGTGAGCGCCCGGCGCCGGGAGCCGCCCGGGACTGGCGGTGGGAGCGAAGCCTCCCTGCCCGCCGCTCTATTGTTCCTTCGTGCGCGGCAGCAGCCGATCCCTGCGCGGTGAAATCTCGGGCAGGGAGAGGGCTCGGCGCGTGGAACGGCTCCTCGGTTGTGCCCTCGGCAGCGGCGCCGATGGGGCTGTGGGAAGGCGAATGCGAGACTCTCGTGGCTGGTGAAGGCGCTGCCAAAAGCTTTAGAAAAACAACCTGAAGGTCTGAGCCGAGGGGAGGGCGGCTGCACAGCAGCACCAGACCCCACTTCGGAGCCGCGACCAAAAGCTGTTCAAGTCAATAGGAATCCTTCACCTGACATAAGAGGGGGTGCATACAGACCGTCCAGCTCCTATCACAATTTGCAGTACTCCTTCCGAAAGGCAGGCTTTCCTTCCAGGTGGACCTGAGCTGCTTCCCATCGTTGCTGGAAGCTGTCTGTAACAGGAAAGTGCCAGTGTAGAAGGAGCGTTACCAAAAGAATGAATCATGTAACTGCTCAGGCTTCTTGTCCCGCTGTTGTTCCTGTCTTGCTCTCATTTTGTGTTATCTTCCCAAATTTTGTTGTTACAGCTTTAGGCCCACTAGCCTAAGTGTGCAGTAGCTCAGACAACTGGAGTAGCAAGACATCCCTCCAAATTTGTGAAAAAAAGCGTGAGGAATCTCTAGCCTTGCTGCGTGGTGAGTGAGGTGGTTGGAGCCTGAGGTCCACTTTGGCACTTCTGAGCTGCTGATCTGGGTCCAATGGCTTGTGCTTGGCTTGGCAGAGCCCGAGCGACGCAGAACAAACAAGGTGATTTAGGATTTCGCTTTGTTCTGGAGAGGAACCCTCCACTTAGCCAGGCTTCTAAAGCCCGACATTGCTAATCTCTTTTTACAAATATTCCCAGAGCAGTATTTTATACTGTTAGTGTTAATTATTATGTAGTTGTTACACAGTTTGGACAGGCTGGGTAAGAGAAAGCTGATTAATTCTATCCTTGCATTGTGAATAATGTGGAACAAATGCTTCATTTGAATTTTACCTTCTTCCACTATCCATCATACTTCTTTGCTTACAAGGAGGGGGAGTGCAGAGATGGTCAAGATTTGAAATTAAGGATTTATTAAAGGTCAGAATGACCTTGGGGATTGTGGATACAAGGTATTCGAGCCTTGTTTCTTTTTTATACCTAATTCTGTGGCTGCCCAAGGGCTGAATCGGGGCTTTAGGGCTGGTCTATGCTGGCAGCCTGTTCTGTGCTCCACATTCATGAGCCATCCATTGCAGACTGACCTCTGTGTGAATTATAGAGCACCTGTGCTAAATTCCTCTGCTGTACCACCAAAACTAGAGCAGTACCAAGAGAAGTTGAACTAAGCTAACTTTAGCTTAAAAAATGATAAAATTTGTAATCCCTAATTCTTAGGCAACACGTCAGGGCTAATGAAGGCTGCATGAAGAACTGTCTGAGAAAGGGAATCTCCTTTCAGGCAGAAGGAGAAAGAAATAAAAAGAAACACAATTGCAGCCCTCACTCTGGATCATGAGTGCCCCAATCCTACTTCAGGCATCCCACTGGAGAACCTTCCTCACTGAGTTCATGAATCAGGTCCTTAGCATGTCTTGGAAGAACAGTTGTCATGTGGGTGACCGACAGTTAAAATTATTTTCATGCCATGGCTCTTTAGGCAGGAGTATGAAACCTCAGTGTAGATTGCTTTGTCTCTTCTTCATTCTCTGCTGTTCCAGAGGATTTTCTACCATTTGTGACTTAGCATCCCCTGTTTGCTTTTATATGTCAGAAGGGGAGACAAAGTAGGGAGAAACCCCTGCTTTTCTATTTTTCTGTCTGTCGCTTGATTTTATGGCCAGGAAGAGGAAGCCTAACATTCAGGACCTCTCTGACTTTGCTGTCCCTCAATGCAGTTGATGTTTCATTGATTGCTTCAAAAATAAATTAAGCTGGAGGGGGCTGGGCCACTGAGATAGAAAGCTGAAATGCCTGCCCAGGGTTTAGTATGGGTCAACAGCTCAGTGTTTAAATCCACAATTTCCACTTGGATCAAGTTTTCCAGTGCCATCTGCACTCATAAAGGAGCAATAAGTACAAGAGTTGTCTTGGATATCTCAGAAGCATAGTAAAAACCTGGGTTTCATTGCCAGAGACAGATAAAATAATGTCCTTGCCCTTTCTTTTGGGAGTGTACTGAATTTCGACTCTAACACGGCAAAAATTGACCTGTGAGGATAGGTGGAATCAGTGAAATCTTAGTGTCTTGGTGGAGCTGCTGCTGAGTTGTGTGTGTGAGGTGGGCTTTCCCTAAGCTGACCCCTTGGCTCCTCAGGTGAGCTGATCTCTCCGAGGAGCCTGCCTGCTCCCTGTGCTTCAGTCACTGAAACAGGGTGAAGTCCTTCAGTCAGTAGTGACCTGAAGCCGGCAGTAGTACGCAGGTGCTGGCAGTCCTGTGGCTTCAAGAGTGACACAATGATGCTCTGTGCAACAGAGCACTTTTCCTCACCAGTGCAGAGGCACATCTTAGGCAGATGACCCTCCATGTGTTCCTCAGGTCCCCGCTGTAGTCCGTGGAGGGAAGCAGAGCAGCTCGGGCTAAGCGGGGTCTGGGCTGTGTGCATCAGGGCTGTGCGGTATGGAAGAGAGACCACCATGGGGAAGGACAGGCAGTAGCAAGATAACTGCTAGCCTGCTGCTTTCAGGGCTCTCTGCTGAACCTGGAACCCAGCTCAGCAGCTCTTACCGAGTGTTCCTGCCAGGGACCAGTTTAGACTTCTCTGCTTGCCCCCCAGCCCTGCTCCTCCTGGCCTCTCCAGCTACATATGTCCAACCTGTTCTTCGTGAAAGGAGTGTTTTCTAAAATCTTCTGAGTACTAGTGAGGTCGAGGTTTCCTAATTATCCTAACGCTGTTTTCGAGATGCTTTACAGGGTTTTTATCCTTCCAGAGAGCATGCCCCCCTTTCTTGTCTCCACACACTCTCTTTTCAGACTTGAGAAACATGACAGTTGTATGTACAGCGTTTCCTGGCCACCACTGCTTTTTCCTTCCTCTTCAAACTGTTCAAAATAGTTAAAGATGACAGGCATTTCCAAGTACTTTCTTGCTTGTATGAATACACGTTTTTAAGAACGCCATTGCATAGTATCTAGGTGCTGCAGCTGGATGTATAGCCAACGTCAGCTGAGGTTGGTTCACTTGATTTCATGCCAGGTGAAAGATCCACTTCTTTTTCTTCCCTATGCCCCTCGTTTTTTACTCAGTTTCTTATTAGTAAGAAAATACTAATGCATATATAAGCAGGAAGAAATCCCTGAGGGTTTTTTTCTGTTTTTACATACCTGCCCCTCCCCAGTCATTCAACTAAAATAGATTGGCATTCTAGTTAATAGAGACAAGCTGTCTATTAGACATTTCAGGAAGGCAGTTACAGAGTTAGGAGCAGAGAGACTACATTTTCTGGCAAAGGATGAAAAGCCGGTTCTCCAAACCTCAGCATTCTTGTCTCTTTAGACTTGTTTCTCTCAGCTTCTCTTCCTAGATGACCTATCTGTCTTAACTGACTGTATTAGGAGCTAATTTATTCAGCCTTGACAGTCTTTCACCAGATCACTGAAGTACATTTAGATAGAAATTCTCATTTGTATCTGCTTTTATTATCTTTTTGAATGTCAGCTCTGTGTATCTTGTTCATTTTTGTTAGGGAAAACAAATTGGTATGTCAAATACTGCTGGAGTTATTTCTTCAGGCAAGATGTACCCACACTTGGAAATTAATGGAAACAAAACACATCAACAAGAAATTAGTATTTAGGGACAACAAGAAGAAGAAATTAGTATGGGCAGAACATACTGAAAATCCAGACTGGGCTAAATAAAGTGTGTAATGAAGATGAAATTGTGTGCTACTTCTGTTTTTATTATATATCATTTAATGTTCTTAGGTGTTTTTTGGCTCTGATGCTCAGTAATCAGTAGTTACTTTTGTAGGTACAAATGAGGAGGGAAAGGAAAAAGCCTTGCTTGGTAATGCTCTGTTTAATTCATGAGGTAGTTAGGAGGGACATATATACCTTCACAGGTACAGAGCAGTGCTACATCTTGCTATAAATTTTATTCACCAGATGTTTGAGCAGAATGAAAGCTTTATTTTTAACCAAGTTGTCACTGTCTGGTCTTTACAAGTTGTTGGGCAAAACTGCACATACTGGGACAGTTTGGGCTAATGGGAGTGGGTGGCACATTAGTTCTGCTGGGGAAAAAAAATGCCCTTTTGGTATGTTTAGTTGCTCAGAGGTTGTGTTCAAATAGTATATAGCACTGTCAGTCAAAGACTACATTTCAGGGTTGAGGTAATAATGAGATTTTCCTTATTCAGCTATTTTAGAGGCTCTACTATTTTGGCTACCCTCGGGGAATATAAAATGTGTTACCAGTTAAATCCATGACAACAGATAACTTAAGCATTAGATTTAGCTGAGCTAATGTGCAGGCAATTTAACTGGGTAAGACAAAGGCCACCCTGGCATGAGGGAGCACCAAATAAATCCTTGCCCCAAAGACAGCAGAGTGGGGGTTTGAATAGGGGTCTTCAGCCGTCAGCAGAAACATGACAGACAGGCAGTCGGAGATTGCTGCTACAGCTTGAGCGGGCTGTGACTGAGGTGGGTTTAAGTGGGTTTTAGTGGATTTTTAGTGAATTTAGGTGCCTGGAGGTGTTTCAGTGCCTGAAAGATTACATGATGTGCAAGTGAGGATTTCGGTGGGACGTAGCGTTGGTTTTGAAGGACTAAAGAGGATTTCCTGCCTTTACCTCAAGCATTCCTATTTGCTGAAGAGTTCATCTTTTCCATCACTGCTTCTGCTGTTTTTTTTCTGTGACTCAGATGATTAGCAGTAGGACCCATCTCTGCCAATAGTGTCTATGATCAAATACAGACAGAAACGGGGCCGAAATTTCTCAATGCTGAAAAGACTTGAAACAGTAGCAAGGCAATAAAGCGTACCAAGGAAATGAAACTTCAGGCTCGGTGGTGGTGTGTGCTGTGGCAGGCAATAGATGATGGAAGAGCAATTCATTCTGCTCTGCAACGCAAACTAGGTTGCTTAAAAGGTAGCCTGGTATTTCTGCAGTTTCAGACATCTTAAGTTAGAAGTGTCACTGTGGTATAAATAAATGTTGACGGACTGTCTCAAATATATCTACCATCTATTTAAAATCTCTGTCCTAAAATTTTTTTTTGTAAGATTCTAGAGTAAAATTCTTTGAAGCTGGGCAATAAGGAGCCAAAATCTAATGGAAAGTCAGTGAGCTTTGTGTATCGAGTCCCTGTGTTCACTTTTGAAAATCGGATTTAAATGGCTGATGTGCTTTCAACAGTCTCTCTTACTGGTCCTATTTTTATCTGCCACTTCTGTTGGTAAGCAGAGAGGAGAGCGAGGTGTAAATGGCATGGGGAGGAAGAATTAGAGAGTGACCAATTGTTCACTGTCTCTGTCAGCAGAAGAATTGGGGCCATCAAAGGAAACCATCAGGCCCCAGGTTCAGAGCAGAAGGATGTGCTCTCCTGTGCAACTCCTTGCCATTGGGCAATGTGGGGGGCATGAGTTTCCATGGATCCAAAAAACAAGCAGGCAAAGTCAGGAAGAATACTTCAGAAGTCCCTGAGTACAAAATTAACACCGCTGGCTCACAGAATCATCTAGGTTGGAAAAGACCTTGAAGATCATCCAGTCCAACAATTAACCTGACATTGACAGCTCCCAACTACACCATATCCCTCAGTGCTATGTCAACTTGACTCTTAAACACCTCCAGGGATGGGGATTCCACCACTGCCCTGGACAGCCCATTCCAACACCTAAAAACCCGTTCTGTAAAGAAATGCTTCCTAATATCCAGTCTAAACCTTCCCTGGCACAATTTGAGGCCATTCCCTCTTGTCCTATTGCTTGTTACTTTGTTAAAGAGACTCATCCCCATCTCTCGGCAGCCTCCTTTCAGGTAGTTGTAGAGGGCGATGAAGTCTCCCCTCAGCCTCCTCTTCTCCAGACTAAACAACCCCAGTTCCCTCAGCCGCTCCTCGTACGACATGTGCTCCAGACCCTTCACCAGCTTCGTTGCCCTTCTTTGGACATGCTCGAGTAATTCAATGTCCTTTTTGTAGTGAGGGGCCCAAAACTGAACACAGTCATCGAGGTGCAGCCTCACCAGTGCCAAGTACAGGGGTAAGATCACTTCCCTGTCCCTGCTGGCCACGCTATTTCTGATACAAGCCAGGATACCATTGGCCTTCTTGGCAACCTGGGCACACTGCTGGCTCATGTTCAGCCGGCTGCCAATCAACACCCCCAGGTCCCTCTCTGACTGGCAGCTCTCCAGCCACTCCTCCCCAAGCCTGTAGCGCTGCTGGGGGTTGTTGTGGCCGAAGTGCAGCACCCGGCATTTGGCCTTATTGAAGCTCATACAGTTGGCCTTAGCCCATCGCTCCAGCCTGTCCAGATCTCTCTGCAGAGCCTCCCTACCCTCGAGCAGATCAACACTCCCACCCAGCTTGGTGTCATCTGCAAACTTACTGAGGGTGCACTCGATCCCCTTGTCTAGATCATCAATAAATATGTTAAACAGGAGTGGCCCCTGGGGGACACCACTTGTGACCGGCTGCCAACTGGATTTAACTCCATTCACCACAACTCTCTGGGCCCGGCCATCCAGCCAGTTTTTTACCCAGCAAAGCGTGTGCCCATCCAAGCCACGAGCAGCCAGTTTCGCCAGGAGAATGCTGTGGGAAACGGTGTCAAAGGCCTTACTGAAGTCAAGGTAAACAACATCCACAGCCTTTCCCTCATCCAATAAGCGGGTCGCCCTGTCGTAGAAGGAGATCATGTTTGTCAAGCAGGACCTGCCTTTCATAAACCCATGCTGACTGGGCCTGATCATCTGGTTGTCCCACATGTGTTGTATGCAGGCTCAGAAGGCCTTGACCTGCATTGCTAGTGGCTGGAAAGTATTCTGGGGGGCAGCATTGCACAATTGTGCTGGTTGTGAGAGTCATCCCAAGGCATCCACTGTTGGCTGCTGTTTCAGCCAAGATACAGGCATGGATTTAATGCAAGTGTCTATGCTCCTTACAGTCCAGCACCACACAGCCGAGCTTTGTTTTCTCCTGAGGTTGGTTGTGAGATATTGAACCTATTAGATTCATAGTGTTGATTAAGCAGGTCAGCTGAGAAATGTTTTATGAGTCTATATCGTCTCAGAGAATGTGTGCATAACTTAAGATTGAAGCAGCGGGAAAGCAAATGGAGGAAGATTAAGACCTCTTAAACATGTTGGCTTCATTGAACCAAAAACAGAAGGATTTTTTTAAAGTAATTTCCTGTGTTCATGACTCCTGTTCAGGGCAATGGTAGGTCAAGGTGGCTGGTTGTGTGTTTCTCAACAGCTTGCCTGTGTCAGGATGAACATTTCCCTGTCCTCATGTTCTGAGGTGGGGACAAAGCAGGCTCCAGCACAAAAGACACAAAAAAAGGACAGTTAATATCTTTTCCTCTATATGTTCCCCACTGCTGGAACATTGTCCTGGTGAGAAGACAATAAAATCTTAACTTTAAAAAATATATATGAAAAAATTCTCCAGACAAGTTAAAAAAAAGGGACAGATGAGCTGACTGACAAAGGAAGGAAATTTTGCCTCCTTTAACAAAGATGATTTCTAGGTCTGCCCAGTGATAAAACTGCAATTTCCAAAGGGTTTTTAATTTCCATTGTTTGGGGTATGGCTGTGCTGGATGGAGTTAATAGGTTCACCTTGGTATGAATTCCTGGTCAGTAAGCCATGTGTGACTATTTTTTCCTGTTAGCCCTTCTTGCAGTAGTTAGCAGTTAGTGCAAAAATGGATTTCTTCAGTCTGCTGCTTTACCATGTAGCAGAGGTACATTTAGAACTTGGCATCGATGGTTTGTGTTTTGGTCTCCATGGCCGCCTATTTACTCTGAGAGAAGCAGCGAGACCTGCTCAGGTGAGGATGCGGCTGGTGTGTCCACCCAGTGCACCAGACAGTAACACCCTTCTTCCAAATAATTCAGCTGAAATTGAGCAAATCTGGGTATTTCTTGGACGGACCAGATCATTTGATGTTAGATTCTGTGTAGTTTGATGATGACTGAGGTCTCCTTAAGTTATAATATCCAACTAACTGAGGTAGCATCTCGACTGCTTTGTGGTGGGACTTCTAGGCCAAGTATCCCAAACATTTCAGAGCAGCAGATTATTGTGAACTGTTAACCCTGGTAAAACTATATTGATCGTTTTTCAGTTGGAAGCTGTTACACATTTCTGGTCTGTGCACCATTTTCTGAAGCCTTGGTGATGGTTTGCAAACAGCACCAAGCATTCAACGTACCTCCTCCTTGCTGCCTGAGGAGTGATTTCCATCTTCAGAGGATAAGTGGCACCAACCTGTAGTCCCTGTTATGATGATGCCTCCCCTGAAACAGGGCTTGTGGCTCTCAGTGGCTTGGGCTTTAGGCTTGGTTAAACAGGTACGCTGTTTTCACTGGGCTATTGACGTGTTGTGGGATTTTGCAGGCAAATTTGTTTGTTCTTCTTCTGCTGTGGTCTGTCTTGGGCATGTTGTTGGTGAAGGAACCTTTTTTCTCATTGAAGAGGAAGTAAGACTTTCAAAAATAATGGATAGTCTCCAGTTGTAAAGTGAAAAATGGCTAGGGCTCACCTTTTCTGCCCTACTACAACATCTGTGCATGCCCTAAGAGATCTCATGTGGCTTCAGGACCTATAAAATGAGGACACTGTCTCTTTGGTCACTGGTTTCCTGCTTCTGAACAATTGGTCTTAAGCTATTGTATTTAATGTAGTGAAGTCTGACCTTGAATACTAGAAATCATTATAAAAGGAAATGCTTCACTGGCCCATATTATTTTTGTCAAAGTTGTTTTTAATAGAAAATAAGGTTTTGGGTTTTTTTTAAAAAAAACACCACAGAAAAAATATTTTTGCTGAAAAGATTTTTCCCTGAAAAACTAACCTCTAGAAAAAAAAAGCTCTTTATTCTCAATGGGAAGTCAAAATCTTTTCCGGAAGGGGAAAAGATATATATTTTTTCCAACAACAATATAGTATTAATGCTTGCTAGTTTGATGCAGATATTCTACTTTTTTTTGAAACGAGTTAGTATTTACATCTGGTTTTTCTTTTTTTTTTTTTTATTATTGTTCATCTTGGACATTTGCTAGCATGTAATTATGCGTACCAGTAATTGAATCTGCAAATCTCCCAGTAGTTCTCCATCCTTTTCAGATGCTTGAAAAACTGTTCTATCACATGTTCTCTTTGTCTTTTTCAGCTTATTTCTGGGCAGATGAATAAACACACTTTTTAATGCATTTCAATTATCTTGCTTTTTGTCAAGATATATTTTCAGGTAACACAATTAATTAAAACTCCATTAACCATTTAAAAAGGACATATCCTCTAGTGGCAGTCCTTTTGTACTGGCCTACTTGAGTTAATGAGTGCAAATGGATGTATGATATATATTGACTTGCTCAGAAATAAAGGGGGATTTTTGTCCTTTTTCTTGCTTTTTTATGTATGAAGGAAACCTGAAGAGATACTCTTTTCATTACTTTTTACCATTTAGATTCAGTTTATTCAGGCCTTCCTAAGAATTAGATTGCAGGGCTATGTTTTAAAAATTTTATTTTATTTTGGTTTATGTTGTTGAAAGCAGGGCTGGTTGCACAGACTTGGGATGCCTTCTCAACAAATGGATTCTCTCTGACCTTTAGTAAGAAATAATTAGGACAATTTATCTAAACTTTTTGCTATTTGCATACCCTCTTAGCAAAGGTATAACCGTTCCCAGCCCTGCAGCCGAGAAGCTGTGTCCAGCCTCAGAGGCTTTTTTCCTTCTGCTGCCAGACCGACCTGTTCCCATACCCTGCTGTTCACTTACCACCGGAGCAGCCAGTTGCTGAGGAAGCTTGTTCGGGCCGTGGGAAAGCTCAGGTAGACTGAGTTGTTTTTCTGAACTGCTTTGCAACACAAAGAAAACTTTTCAGAGAGGGCAGCTTTCACCGCTGCTCGCTGCTTCCAGGTCAGCTACTGGTCCAGGCAAACTGGGCTTTTGTGGCTTGCAGAGCACCTGCACGGGAAGGCAGCTGAGCACAGAGACTACCTTGATGAGGGAAGGGAGCAGGAAAAAGGTCCTTCTGCAGAGTGGTAAGTGTTATATTACGTGAATAAAGTTTGATTTTTTTAATTACTGTGGAGAATTTTAACCAGAGACCTTTCTAGTTTGTAACCCAGAGTGCTGTCATTGCAGAAACTATGTAGAATGAGTTGAGGGGATGTAGAATAAAATGCTGCTGGCTTTGGGTGATAATAGAAGCTACAGTTTCCTGACACTTATTTATCATTCTTCCTTTTAATGTGTTATCCAAAAGGGTTTTTTTATCCAAGAGGATTTTTTAACTTAGCCCTACAACAGGTGACTTCTTTAACTACTGTTTTCAGATCCTAAAAAGTAGGAGTGCAGCTTTAGCAAGCAAGAATGTGTATCTATATACGTAATACTCTGGTAATTCACACATGTTGGGAGAAAAAGAGCAAATTTATATCCTAATAGCCTTGGAGTACCAGTTCTAGAGGTGGGAGTGAGTAGTCAAGACTTTTGTACTTGGCACCTCTGCTGTCAAACTCCACAGAAATTGGAATAATTAAAGATGAAGTTACTTTTATTCAGTCCGTCTCTTACAGAAATAAGGGAATGGTGGAGAATAAGGAATTCTGAATCACTGGTAGTGGATAGTGATCTAATGTAAATCCCCAGGCAGGTTAAGTTAATGTATTCTCGGCATGATGCCCAGAGTGAGATGGGGGGGGAAGGGATGGGAAGGGATGAATCAGCTCTGATGTTTTGCAAGATCCTGCCTTCTACTTCAATATTGTCTTGTTTTCTTTGCCTGAATTTATTCCTGACAGGTGGTATCAGAATGTTTTCGTTAAAGAAAGGCAGATACCTCCCTAGAATCACAGAAATCTTATGAAGTCTACTGTGGCAAACTAGTATTCAGACTTACAAGTGGCCAGATTCTCTTTGCCAGTTCTTTAAAGCTTTGAAATTCCTCCTTGCTGCCTAAAATCCCTTTTTTTCTGGGCCCCGTTATTCAGCAACACATGGACGAGAGCACACAGGCTGTATTGCTTGCTGCCTGCCCCTGCCCAGAGGGAGAGCGGCTGCCTGCCGGAGTCCGGCTGGGCTGCAGCCCGGTTGAGCCTTTTCCCCTCGCAGCCCTCATGCAGCGGTCGTGCTGACCTCCAGGTGGGCTTGGGGCAGTACCAGCACACCTCCCGACCTACTTTAACACTACTCAACATTGAATCACGTATCAGCCTTGGCATACTTTTTAAAACTACTGTCAAGAGAGGGTAAGTTGGTGCTTTGACAAGCTGGGCATAGGAAGCACTCCTGCAACAATGGCACTGTAAGAATATTAGCACTTGCAAAGGGTGCTTGTGCCTCCTTTGTACACAGCTGGTGGAGCCAGGGTAGATCGTGATGCTCAGGGAACAAACATGTGAAGTTTGAATCTCGACCATCTGGATGGGGTGGCTGTGCCTCACCTCGTATGTCCTTGAGAGCTGGTCACTCGAGTTTGTTGAAGTCTGTGCCACCTGCTCTGGTTTTGCAGTTGTGGTACCCCAGTGAATTTGAATGAGAATGTGGGTCACTGTCAGACTGTAGTGCCGCGGGGACAGAGGAGAAATGACCATCTGAACCTGAGCAGGGTGGGCAGTCAACCAGATAGCTACTGTTTCCAGCTTCAGGTGGACCAGGTCTCCATGTATGGGGTGGGACAAGGGAGGCAAAGAGGAGCTGCCTGAAGAACAAAACGCGCTCGTCATGAGTCTCAACAAAACCGAGCACGCTGGAGGTGGTTTTTAATTGCTGGTTCTGGTGTGCTGAACTGCCACCTCCAGAATAGCCTGCCTGTAACAAGTGCCCAGGAGTTTAGGCTGGGTTTACTGTTTTCCGTGGTAACTAAATTTAGACAGAATATAATTTAGAAATGAAAGACACAAATCACTAAACCAGAGGGAAGCATGGCATTGAGTTAAATGAGAAAAAAGTAATACTTTCCCCAAGCTAAATAACAATCAGTTCATTTGTTCCTTGCTTCTGGAGCCCATATTGATTTCATAAGCACATTTTCTTCCTTGGCACTGCAGCTGTAGGGATTTTGAAAGTATATGTGTGTTCTCAACATTTTTTGCTGTGCCTAAGGTCAGCATTGTTAACTTTACTCATCTGAGTGTTTGGTTCAGTCTCCTGGGCCTATATAGTGATCAGCTTTGGCTCTCCAGGGCAGCTTTTGTCAAACAGCTTTAGAGATGCTAATAGGGGGTGATGGAAGGGGAGAGATACCACAGGGCTGAGTGTGCATTAAAAACCTATTGCCTTGATGTACCTTAATGGTTGTAGGATTTCTCATTTTCACAGTGCTTGTAAGCATTAAGGAATCCTCCCAACACCACTACCAAGTGATGAACAGATGTATTATATATACGCAGGGTACATGAGAGGGCAAGAGATAAAATTGTCTTGTGTAAGGGTTGTCAAAGAAGCCAAGGGGAAAACCAGTAGTTTTAAATGACTGTCTTATCCAAGACAACTAGAATTTGTCTTTCTAAGACACTGCGTTGTAAAAGCATACACTTGTGTAGGCACATGCATCAGTGCTCTCCTGAATAAAGAAATGTTCCTGAACTAGTGTTTGGGAAACCAGTGCAGCTTTGAAATAGCTGAATGATTCTGCAGGGAAGAGCTGTCAGTTTTTTTTTATCTGTTACTGAGCTTACTAAGGGTTTTCGTTTTAGTAGGGTTTAAGATTAGAGCTTGTTTAGCAATTTCAGACTTTTCTCATGTGATTTCCCCTTCCCCATACCTCAGTTTGAAAAGGAGGATGGAGGAGAAGAAAAGGGACAGCGCCTCCAGAATATGTGAAGAAGGGTGATTGTGTCCCCGGGCTGAGGATGCCTGATGGGGCTGTGGTCGTGAAACTCTGGCTAAGGGAAGAGGCGTTGCTTGGACCTTCAGGGGCTCTTCTGCTAGTTCTGCTGGAGCATCCTCGACTGGGCTCTGTAGGTCCTGGGCTTTGTCTGCTCCTACTGCCTGTTATTCTCACCCTTTGTAGCCAAAGCCTTTTCAGCTTAGTTCCACTGTTGCTGCATCCACCTCCTCCCATCTGTATTTGTTCTCTGCTGTTAGCAGCTCCTTGGCAACCTGCCGCACAAGATATAATCTGCAGCCTCACTTAGAGAATTACTCTACTCTGACCTCCTCTGTATTGCAGACTACTTCTGCTTCATAGGGCTTAATCCTGCAAAGAGCTAAACTCAATTTAAACTAGGCACCCTTAGCTGAGACTGCCTTCCCACGGGTGGATTTATGGTTAAGAGCAGCACATGTGGAAGTACATTAACCACTACAGCATAGAAATCAGTATGATGAATTAAATATTTCAAGTGAAGTTTGTAAACTAATTCTATAAAATAACTTTTTTTGAGGAGGATCCTCTTTCATGAATAAAAAGTTAAGGTAAAAATGAAAGCCTATTCAGTATTATTGATTTTAAAACACTGTAACATACTTCTTTTACCGGTACCACTAATGTTTTCTGATTGGTGGTCACTGAACATCATTCAGGATTTTTTTATATATATATATATATATAATAAATCTAGAGATGCATTGGGAATAATATCTCGTAAGACAAATACTTATGTATAGTGAAGAACTAGGACACAGATAATTATGTTTCTGGCCAAATTAAGCTTCTGCATACTGAAATATCCATGAAACAACCTGTCTGAGGCATTTTAAATGGCATAAAACTCACCAGCTGTATCCCTGCTGATTCTAATACCCATTGCAACCCGTGTGCTCTGAGCTCTACAGCTCAGTAGACTGATACCGTGACTTGTTCACAGAAAGGCTGACTGGGTTCTTTTGTTTGCAGTAACATGGTTTCAGAAGCTGTAAAGGCCATTTCTTCTGTACCTTGGGTTGCTCCATGATAACCTCTTTATTTTCTGCAGGCACTTCCCTCTGCTCTCCTTCCAATGGCATCGCTCCCACAAATGCTGCCTCCCACCTTCGGTTGTACAGCTGTTGCCTTGGGGTCCATCCGTCAGCGCTGCGTCCTTTCAGACTTCCCTGGCAGGCTCTGCAGCTCTGGCTTGCCTTAGCCCTGGTCCCTGTCTACTGCTGTGTGATGTTTGTGTATCTCTTCCCAGTTCCCTCATGGCTGCTCTGTTGTCCCCTTCTGCTGCTCTGTCTTTTCTGCAGTTGGTGGGCGAGGCACGTACCAGACATTTTCTTCCCCCTCTCCTTTCACTGAATCCCACTTCCTTCCCAAAAGCCCCCTCAGAGCCAGCGCCTTTGCACAACCTTGCCCTGTGACTAGGACTCTGTGTACAGGTCTCGCTCAGCTATCTTACCCTGCTAGGATGCTTTTCAGATAATGAGGTATGAAAGAGCAACACAGTTTACTCCAAGAGTTGAATTAGATTCATGTATCACCTGTAAACCTGTCTTCCTGAAAACAGAGCAGAAGCTGATGTCCCAATTTTCACTAATGCTATATTTTGAGAATTTTTCTGTTAGCGGGTGGGACATGCTGCTACCTGGGAACCAGGCTCCTTTGATGTTTTGACAGTTGTGAACCTCCCTATGCTCTCTATGGGCTCTTCCCAAGAAGACGAGTTGTTTGATTAGTAGAGTGTTGTTTCCCCCTAGACTTTGATTGTGTTTCTTGTGGGGTTTGTTTCTCTTTTTAAGAACGTCAGGCAGATACTAGTAATGGTGATTAGTGAGTTTGATGCATTAGTACTGTTGTGTACTTCTGCGTTTGAGAATTGGGAATTAATCCATGCTGAGGAGTTCTGCAGAGTCCATCACCAGTATATACAAAAAGGGATATGCGTACTCACATACTGAGCTCACTCTGTTTAAGTATCCTGCATTGCTACAACAGACTAAGAATTACTATCTGCATGTAACATTTTTGTAGTACTAGTTTAAACTAATTGAGCTGTGTATGATTTGCCTTCTGGACTCTCCTACTAAAAACAACTGATGTTAGTGCCGGTGTAAATTAGACATGAGCAAAAACGCTGTTCAGCTAAACAGCTTGAATAACGTAACAAATGGTGCCATTTTGCATGCCTATTCAGAGCACAGAAAATCAATCTGCTTTCAAAGCTGGAGCACTGCCACTTGATTTGTGGGTTTCTAGCAGTTTCAGACTTAAATCCCAGTTTACTTTATAGTTAGCATAATCATGCTGTCCAGTTGTGAGCATATAAATTGGACAGATTATGTTCAGGAATTGCGTTGTGGAAATACAGACAGGTCTGTTTAATGAGGTACAAAACCTGTTTGGCCTGAAATGTATAAACCTCAATTATCCATATGCCACAAGGGACAGAGGATAAGTTTGATAACCAAGCTTTTAGAAAATGGCAGGAATATTCAATATGATAAGCATTAAGAATCATGACCTCATTTGGGATAACACAAGGCTTGGATTATTGAAGTGCTTCTGTATTGGATTCAAAGAGTGTAATAGTGTTTGATGTTTGGGCTTCAGTTTGGTAACTGCTATTAGTATCCAACTCAAAAAGATCTGTAAGAGACAAGTAGGTCCAAGTGCTTCTCACTGCCACTGGTACTCTTCAGTTAGCTATTACTGGGCACAGAAAAGGAGAATTTGATAGCCTGCTTCTCAAAGAGAGCCAATGTGCCATTTTCACACCGTGTATTTGCTGACTCCAGAAAAAATATTAGTGGTCTTAATTTTCTCTGAAAGTTGTATTTTAAAGAGAAAGCCTTTTCTTTTTGTTAAGGTTTGGAGCTCAGAATATTTTGGAATACTTTTCTTGCTCTTTTAGAGTAAATCCCACTTCATTTGAATTAATTACTGCTCCTATGGTGATATTTGAAATAAAGACAATCTTGGATGCTCAAAAGCGGGAAGAAAAAAGATTAAAACTCATCATATGAGTCTTACTGATAGAATCTTATTAACTCTGCATGCTGATGTTCAGAAGTTCCTCCATCCTTCTGCCTCCCACTATCTCTGCCTTTGGTTTTTAAATGCATGGAAGGTTTTTCAGACAACTCCAGTAGAAGTAAGCTTCACACTACCTTACTAGAGTGGTAGGGATCAACTCAAAATCATCTGAGTCACTACACTCTGAAGTGATCAGTGTTTAAATTCTTGGTATGGATTAGCATATTCTCCTGTTTGAAATACCAGTGAGTTTATAGTAAATGAGGACATCCTCATGTTGATATGGGTGGACCATTTTGGTGGCTCTCCAGTTGTTTTACTTGACTACTTTGCATTCTGCCAGACTGTGTATGAGTGTGTCTCTGCTCCATGGGCAGAACAAATGGATGAATCCAAACAGATAGATGCATGAATGAATGGATATTGTTTGTCTGTTGAGATGCAGCCTAGGTCAATTCACTGGCAATTGCACGCCGATATCAGTCTGAAGCTGACACTGCATCATTATTCCGCCGCACAGTGCACTTGGAAAGTGGTCTGTGGCCCATCCATCGTCTCACTGGCTTTTTGAACACTTAATTCCTTGGCTGAAAGGATGCCCATGCAAGGTCACTACTGGGATGTAATGCTAGATCAAAAGTACCTATAAGAAAGAAAATATCTAAGGCTGGGCTCAGGTAGTACTGCTATGTGTTCCTAATGTGTTCTTCTGCATAGCATGTAGTAACTGGAGGTGGACAAGCCATACTTTGTGGTAGAGACTGGTTTAGGACCTTGCATGTTCATAGTAAAGGGCTGCCTGGAAGCTGAGGAGTTCTTTGCAGTGCAGGAGACCAGCTGGATACAGAAGATCAAGGGAGACCTGAACTCATGGCCTTGCTATTTTCAGAGCAGTTGTGCTCCTACATCACAACCCTGCAGAAAGTTCTTTATTAGGTGAGCGTTTATCTTCTGTCCCATTTCTTTTCCTTGTGCTATGAATAACTGGCCCTGTACACTGACACACAACCAGCATCTCATTCTCTGTGTGTGCACAGGATATCTGGAGATTCGGGAGGGTCCTTTTCTTTGTGTTAGAGAAGATTTGTTAAGAATCACAGTCTTGCACTATTCTCTCCCAGACTGTCATAATCTCCTGCCTTCTTATAGCTGGCTTGAGGTCCCTTTTGTCATTCATTTAAAAAGTGGTGCCAGCGCTACTGTGTTGTTTTACAACAGCAAATCAATAATCACGGCAAATCTCTGTAGTTCATTTTACCATAACCACTGTTCATTTCCTGTGACTCCTCTTGCAAAGCCTGCTTTCCCAAGCTCTCTGCCAGTCTTGTGCTGCACATTAGATGTGAAACAGAAAATTACTTCTTAGAAGGGTCTTTTTTGGCTGTTAATGTGTCACAGAAAACGAGCAGAATCTTTGTGATATTACATGGCAGAGGACAGTCAGTTGTATAAAGTGGGGGTGTGTTACACACACAAACATACATTTTGAAATAGGAGGTGCAGTGCTTGAACAAAACTGAGACATTTTGTTTTTCAGGACAAAATTTAGCAATTTAAGAGTAAATAATATATGTAGAAGTACATATGCCAATGATGTTAACTCTCACTATATCACTGAGATTTTTGTAGGATGACTTTATTCACTTGATTTCAGTGACAACTCTCTTGTGTTCTTGAGTATAGAAAATGTCAGGGAAAATACTCGGAGGTAATGTTTCAAAGCAGTGCCACCTTATGGTTCATTTCAGAATAGGAACGTGTGGCCTCACCCACACAAAAACATCGTGTGTATCTGGCTGGGCTCTCTAACTTTCTTAAATGGTCACCTTCTGTGTTTCTGATCACAGGCGTCAGTGATGGCCTACGCCTATCACTGTCACGACTAATTGCAGAGAAACAAATGCAATTATTCGCCTGCTTCTCAAAGAAGAGCCGTTCCCTCTGTACAATTAACCATCCCATTGCTCACATGGGCAAAAACTTCTGCCTCAAGTCCTTCGCTCCCAGACTGCTGTCTGAGGTGCACATGCAGCTACTGTCTAGGGCTCCCATTTCTGCTGAGATGTTGCGTGCCAACCCAATGTCACAATCTATAATCTTGATAGCTGCAGTCCGTATTCATCATACCTACCCTTGTGGTCCTGTCGCTCATGCCATGGTAAATAATCACTAGCTGACCAACAGCAGGAGGAAAGACTTTGAAGTTCTGCAGCCCTGTTGCTCTTCTAGATCCCTGATCCCTAAGCAGCATGAGTTTTGTGGGCCTGGATGTGACCCTGCACCCAGGGAAGATGATGTTAGAAAAATCCTTGCAGAAAAAACTGGTCTTCTCAGTCTCTTCCTGCTCTTGTTGCAGCTTCTGGCAGGACTAGCTGCTGCCTGGATGCCAAAAGCTTGTCAGAGCTGCTTGGTTGTGTGGTTGCACTGAATTCCCCGAGAAGTCAATTACATATTGTCATACGCTCATGTGTTAATTACAGCTACTGGTGCAGCTTGGAGACCTCTTTAGTCTGCAGTAGCTGTAACAGTTTGCAAATAATTCTGGCTAGCCTGTGAGAGAAGGGTCACTGAATTACACAGAAAAATCCTGGGGATACTTTAATTAAATTCTAGGTTTAAAAGGAGCAGCTTCTTCCAGCTACTGCAATGCATAAGTCCCAGAAGTGGAATTAAGGAAGATGGGATTCCCTGCTACCCTGCTGAATGCAGAGGATATCCATTTCTTGGGGAAATTACTATTTGAACTGGAATGAGAAGTGACACAAGGATGGGTGAGGTGGGAGCACCTGGGACTAACGTTCAGCTGTTACTGCACTGCTGCTCAGTGCAGTTTACACAACCACCAGCACTGCTGTCCTCAGTGTTGACCCGCCACCAGTTGCAATGAGGTTAAAATAAGGGCTGTTAGCTAGGCTTCGACTCTTTCTGTTAGACTAGTTTATTCACATACAGCACATAGACACTACACAGCAGCTTTACCAAGGGTTGTGCAGAGATGGCCAGCCCAGCACAACTGCTAAATTCCCTCAGATTCCAGCAGCAGTCCCATGTATTGTGGAAGACAGTAAAGCTCAGTAATGAAAATCTCATCATTCATATTATCTGCTATGAATTTAGCTTGTTCACAAAGATGTGTATGTTAAGTCCCATGGCTACAGAGAATACTGTGTAAACTGTTTCCTATCATCTTGAGCCTTTTCATTCATAGACTTTTAAAAATTAAATTATACTACTATTTTCTGTTCTCACCATGTATCCTATAAAATTCCCATCCTTTCTCATACAGCCTTTCTTCTGCCAAATAGCTTGACAGCTGCATGCTGACTGCCTCATTTGACTGATTTGGCCAACAAAATCAAAACCTTGGCCTTCCCTCACTCTGGTGTTAAAAAATACACAGAGAGCTCATCGTATTTGAGATCTCCAGTATCTGTCTGATTGGTCTGAAATCAACATTGAAATTTATTACAGACATATACACAGACTGATCCTGGAATTCTGATATCCATAAGGAGCCAGGCTAACTAAACCAAGTCAAAAGTATGGAAATTACAACCAATATAAGATGAAAAAAATTAAAATGATGAGTGTATGGAGGTATAAGAAAACAGTCCAGAAATTAAGGTGATGCTACACTAGCTGCCTTGTAAGAGCATCTGAAACCCTTCACATCACTGGCCTTCCATGATTTAAGGAGTATTGCAAACTTCTTCTGAATGTCTTGATGTCTTGACTCACAGTCTTGGGTCAGGTTCTTCTTGGGAACAGATGGTTACAGCTTTGCTGACGGCAGTTTCAACACCAGCACCATGCTGAACACTGGCCAAGGGTGAGTGCCTTTTGGAACAATTTTGCAATGTACCTTGAATTTTGTATTTCCAAATCACTTGGAAAGAACTGTGCTGCTTTGCCTCGAGGCATCCATAGTAGCTTTAATACATGATACTGGTTTGGCAGGCCTGTCTGTGATTTACTCTTTTGCTTGAAATTATTTCTGTATAGTCGATATTTCCCTTTCATTGTAATAAAGCTTTTTTTATCAAACACTGATTGTATGTTATAAAAAAGATTTATCCTAAATGAGAGAACTCACCGACAGGGAACTTGCTATGTTCCTCTGTGCCCTCAATTTAATCTTTCAACAGCATTGTCTGTTCATGGAGTGTATTCTCATTCTGATGCATGATGGATTTATTGGTGTCACATAAACTATTGGATATCAAAATCATATATATCTGGGGAATTAAGTAACTGCAGTGTTGGAGTGGTTTCTGGTAAGTAATTTCAGTCCGGTGACTTCAGACACATATGGTAGGTCACACAAAAGTTCTGAAATATCTAAATATGCCTGTGGCCATGTGGAGCCTGCCCTGACAACCTGGTATGCCGATTGCAAGCGCTAGATGCCGGAGCTCCCTGCTCCCTGATGGCAAGGGCTAGATGCCAGAGCTCCCTGCTTAACAGGCTTCTCTTGACGTAAATGGGAACCTTACTCAGCCAAATAGGACCCTGTGATGCACAGGTATATAGTTCTGACTTTCAGCAGCATGCATATGTTTGCATTTATGCACTCTCACTCTGCATTATTAGGTGAATGGAATAGTTCTACTCCTTCCGTTCTTTGTAAGAAAGGGGTTTAAGTTTAAGGAAAAAAAGCTGACTTTCAAGAAATGTGTGATATTAATGGAGTAATTGTTATAGCTTTGTTTTGAGTCTCATTTGAGTTGTTAGCATTTTAGGTGTGTAAATTTCTTTTGTTATATGTATTTTTGAGACAGCAGTTACTGGTTTGACTTTTCTTTTAATAAACAAATTTAATGGAGACAGAAGGTTGTTTTTATAAAGTACTTCTTACCTTTAACTTTATGTTGCTGAGTTTTAGAGACAAAGAAAGAAGCTTTTCAAAGATTCTGCCAGTTTCTTTAATGCCAGGTTTTCCTATGCTGGAGTGTGTCCAAAGAAGGTCAACAAAGCTGGTGAAAGGTCTAGAGCACAAGTCTTATAAGGAGTGGCTGAGGGAACTGGGTTTGTTTAGTCTAAAGGAAAGGAGGCTGAGGGGAGACCTTATCGCTCTGTACAACTACTTGAAAGGAGGTTGTAGCAAGGTGGATGTCAGTCTCTTCTCCCAAGTAACAAGCAACAGGACAAGAGGAAATGGCCTCAAGTTGTGCCAGGGGAGGTTTAGACTGGATATTAGGAAAAATTTCTTCACCAAAAGGGTTGTCAAGCACTGGAACAGGCTGCCCAGGGAAGTGATTGAGGTTTAAATACCTCCATCCTTGGAGGTATTTAAAAGACATGTAGATGTGGCACTTAGGGACATGGTTTAGTGGTGGGCTTGGCAGTGCTAGGTTAACGGTTGGACTTGATGATCTTAAAGGTGTTTTCCAACCTAAACGATTTTATGATTCTATGATTCTATAAGAAAGAAAGCATTTATAAAGGATTCAGGATTATATGAGTAGAGAAATTGGTCTTGATTTGCTTCTGAAGATGCAGTTTCCAAGGCTGTATGACCTCCCAAGTTCAGGAGGGCTCATAGTTATAGCGAGACTCATATTGTCGGCAAGGCATCACTGGTGACTGCTTTTCCACAAAGAGTCTTCTGGTGGTTTTCTTCTGTCTTTCCCCCCTCTCCCTACTTTTCTTACCTCAGAAAGAGGAGTCTTTTGTCACTGTTGTTTGTTTTAACGTTCCCTGGTGTCTTAACTATGGTTTCAGGTATGAAACGGCAATGCACTAGTTTTCCAACCCTCTCATTGGTATTCCTGGATGGATTTAAAGATGGACTGATCTTTACTTGCCTCCAACAGTATCTGAAGGTTTATAGCATCTCTGTTTGTCAGCCTTGAAGGTTTGCTTACACTTGCATACAAGATCTCATGGCTGTAAGTGTAGCTCAATATTGTTTTATTTCTCTGCATTAGAAAATCTCTCAGCTTTCTGCAAGATGAGGAGACTGAAAACCATGCCGTGTCTTGCTAGTGTTTTTTACATCTGCCAGAGCACCGTAAATGCGTTTGTGACACCTAAACTCTGATCTGCCTCTAATTGCACCACCAGTAAATACTCATGGCTTATTTTTATGTTGTTTGCTTTTTAATGCATTTGAAGCCTGTGTATTGTTTTTACATCTTTAACAGAGGATTGTTTTTTGGAAAATTTTATCTGTCTCATAAAAAGAATCAGGCTGCTTTTCTCACCCTTTTTACCTCTAAGATGTACAAATGTACAACAATTTGTGCAAAGTGATAAAGTGTGTAACACAGACAGTGATGCACTATACGTGCTTCTCATGTGAGGGCATTTTGTTTCAGTTACACCTCTTGGTTTATCCCCTGGAAAATTATTATAGGTGCTAGAATTTGTTTGGAAAAAGTAGTGCTGCTAAAGGGTACGGGGTAATTAATGTTATGTAGGATCAATGTGTGATGTCAATGTGAATCTGGATGAGATGCTCAGCCTGTGAGGTGGAAGTAGCAGGCTTAGGGTCTAAAATGCAACATAATGCTTTGTCTTCCAGTTTGTTTTTCTGAGCTCTGCAGTAAATGCTACTGCTTGAATGTTCTCCGCTTGGTTTCTTCTTTCTTCGAGGCACTGCCTCAGATGGAGTGTGTTAGGACAGAGAGCCTTGGGTAGTTGAGCTTTCAGCCTCCTGCTCTGTGGCATCCTTCCAACACAGCACTGCAAGAGAAAAAGAAAAGGGAGAGAGATCATACTAGGAGCTAGGCTTCCTGCAAGAGCCAGGTTAACCCCATCTCCTTGCAGAAACTGAGCCTGGCTTGTCCTGTATCCTAAATTCCTTGTATACAAAATGACTTTAAGCTGCCACACACTCTGCACCTGTTGATGTGATCAGTCCCATTTGTTCTTGTACACTCAGTTTTCTGAGGTTTAGATTTTGTATGGATGTTGTACTCCAAATCCAAAGTTTACAGAAAGCCATGAGGTACCCAGTGACTTCAGTGGACTCTGGGGCCACTCCTACATGCTAAATTCATTGATGCCTTTCAAAGGACCAAATGATTAGATGGAATTTTGAAACAGGTAAATCAGTAGAATAATCCATGCAAGGTACAACATACGAGTCCTTCTGCTTCACCTGTTCTGAAAGTTATTGCCTCCCCTCAGGTAAGGGATGTGATTTTATACCAAAACTAGTCTGTGATGTGAGACTGTAATACAACTTTCTACTTTCTGTAGATATATAGAGTATACATTATGTGTAGACGTATAATTGCAGTAAGACCTTCTTGGTTACTCAAAGATCCACAGAAGTCAAATGAAGTAATTTTTTCTGTCATCTCTAATGTGGTTTTGGATTAACAAGGGACAATGGCTTGTGGTGTTCTTACGGCCAGGTTCCTCATGGACCTTCAGGAGACAGGTTTACTGCATCTGCTTTTCTGTGAACACTGCGGCTGGCAGACGTGTAGATCTGTGTAAGGTTTGACATGTTTAGAGGGAAAAATGAAGTTCAGATCTGCGTGTAGGCTGCCAGAAGACTGCCTTCAGCTGGCCAGGATGGTGTTTTCTAAGACTATGGGGCTTTCAGATGAAGCTGGAATATTGGGAAACTTGTGGAGGGGGAGAGTTGTGTCTCTATCAGCTACAGTCAGTTCAGGCAGGTGCTGTATTTTGACTTTCAGAAACATTCACTTGCTCAGGCTCTTGCCATGTGTCTAGCTCACCTGGTCTCACTGTGTTGCTTACGGGCACTTGCTGGGTCCATTTTCAGGGAGGGTTCATTATGTCCAAAGAGATGTGAATACAGATTTTAATTTAAAAATGCCATGAACTTGTAAATTCATACTTTATTAATTTTGTAAAAATAACAAAATCACATTTATTTGACACAATGATAAGGATGCACAGACTGAGAAACCTTTGTGTTGTGTTTATAAAGGGGGACTAGAAAGTAACTTCATTCACTGTAACCATCTCCTTTTCAGAAGAGCTAGAGTGGAAGTGAGCTGTAGCTATGCATAGATTTTGCCTTGAAATTTGTAAGATAGCAAATATTTGTTTTATTCTTCCTCAAAGGCTTATCCAGTAGCACAGAATAAAACAGAGGTTCTTATGGAGAAATGCAGTGTCGTTCTCTGGATTTAGCAGTGGGATTTTATTGTAGTCTTATGGCAATTTTAGCTATGGTCTGTTCAGATCCATATTGAGACCTCCAATGCCAAGGCTGTGTGACTAAGAAATTCAGATCCATCTCCTTACCAGCAGCGTGAGGCCGTGAGGTTTGAGCCTGGCTCTATGTTTTTCCCAGTGTTTAATGAAGGTTTGGGCCCTGGTTTTGTCTGATACTCGGCTCTCACTTACAGAGGACCATACCTAGGATCAGCCACCACTGAACCTGTGTCGCTCAGCCAGCCATGGAGAAAGCTGAAGCTGTGTGGGTGATTGTGCTGATGCCCACCAGCCCCAGGTTCACAATGACATGAGCCCACCACACGTGCTGTGTGTCTCCAGCACCTGCCGTGCCGCGCCACATGGCCCTTCAGCATGGGGGTCCCCTGCCGAAGTGCACATGCCAAATTCGTTTCCAATGGGCTCCTCCACTGCCATGTCCTGCCACCCCCATGGCTGGGAGGGAGGCACTTGGGGGAACACCAGCTGCCCAGGGCTGCGAGAGGACGCCAGCGTGAACAGCCTTTGGGAGGCATTTGTTAAACCTTAGCTTGCATGTAGTCTCACCAGCCACAAGCCTGCTTCATCAAAAGGAACACATTCCCCAGGTGTTGATTTAGACCTGAAGAGGGGCCAGTGCTCTGGAGTCACGACAGCCTCCAGTCTGCAGAGCAGCCTGGTAAGGAAGGCACAGGGCTCGCAGTGGGTCTTTTCTAAACGTGATTTCTCTGTGTCTTCTGGGGGGGGTCATTGCAGTTTTCTGTGTATCATTTGCTCCCCCTCCCCTGCAGAAAAGAATGCCATTTAATGGACTCTGCAGCATATTTTGACATCCTTAAACATAAAACAATCTACAGAAATGGAAGAAGATCTGTTTAGATTTAGCTAAGACTAAAACTAGTCTTTAGAGTCTAGAATTTCACTTTGATGATGCAAAATTGCAGGACCGGAAGTATGATAGAATAAATCTCCCAAGATCACCCAGTTCAAAGATTTATTTTATGTTGAACAATATACATCTTGTGAAAGATTTGTTGATTAGGGTTGTTTCTGAACCAGTCTCTTTTGTGGATATAATCTCACCTCCAGAGCATAAGGTTAAATAATTCTTTACACCTGCTCTTGCAGTTCAAAAGAGGCTGCTTCACAGTTGCTATTTGATGTGATTTCAAGGTCTGCCACAATGCAGAGTTATTTTTTTCCTACCTCTGCTGAGGAATCATGCAAGTTTTTTCAGGCACTGTTGCTTCATTTGAACAAAATAACAACAAAACCTTCAGGTCCAGCATTTCTTTCTGGAAAAATGTTCAAAGTTATCAAATAAATCAGCACCTAGCAACAGATTGCTCAGGATATGTATGGATGTGAGTAAGTGATTCAGTAATAAACAACTTGGTGATACATACATTGCCAAATGTTTTTTCCTGCGCTACAGGACAGCAGTACCAGATTGGGATGTGAGCCGTTTGATTTTTTGTTTGTTTGAGTCACAGGTGGGTAGTGATTTACATTTCAACCTCTTATTTTCTATAGCTAGTGAGGTTTCTGCACGATCTGGGAAGAGGAGGATCCTGCTAAGTCGAGCTCTTGTGTGGTAGCATCGGCAAGTCACAAGTAGAATTGTCTGGTGCAACGGTGCAGTGCCCGGTTGGATGCTGGTGGTTAACCACCAGCTGGCTCGAAAAGGAGGGTTGATCAATCTCCTTGTTTACCATTGATAATAAAGGATTTAAGATCCTGAGAAGGTAAAGAGCTAGAAAAGGGCTAGAAAGGTGTAGAAGATTCCTCCTTTCCCCTCCATTTTTCATTTTGACTGAAGGATCTCACTATGGGCAGCAGCAGTGACCTGTCTGCTCAGGGAGAAGAGATTGCTGGGTTTGGTTCAAGAGGTGGATCTGACAGCTGGAGGGGCCATGAGCTGAGCCTTACCCCAAACTTTCTCTGTGACCCCCAAGGTACTCGTGGGGTTTCACAGCCCTTCTTCCTCCACAGTGGGAGAAAAAACAGCTGCTATTCTTGCACCTTGTGCTCTGATAAACTTAGGAGTTGCTGCTACTATGGTGAGTAAAAATTGAACCATGTGTAATATTTGTGTGTCTTTAACGTGGTGTTTCTTTCCCAAATGGTGGCTGAGAGTAGCTGAAGCATTTTATTCCTCTGTATTATATGACTTAAATAGCCCTTTTTTAATTTTAAAGGGATTAGCTTCCATTTGTGTGTTTATCTTGGATCTGTTTATTAGGTTTGTTGTATCAAATGATCTAGAAGTAAAGGCTCAAACCCCTGAAGATGCAGCACAGTGTGCATCACAAAAAAATTAGGAAGAAAATGAAGTTGTAGTGCATACCTATACATGGTTTTTATACTAGTTGAAATATTTGTATTTGCAAGTGCAGGAACTAGTTTTACAAGGTATGCAACGTTATCAGCCCACACCATGGAGCCAAATACAAACATAAGGTTGGGGGAAAGAGAAGGGAAGGGAACTGTGCAGTGGACTGGTATCCTTCCTCATAAGACCAGGAGTGCACATCAGCCCAAGTAGTATTGCTGAGGGTTGGTGCTGCCTGTGGTTATCTGGTGCCACTTTACCTTAGTTTAATTCATTCATGAAAAAAAATATTGAGTGAATCAAATCTTTAAAGATATAAAGTGGAACAAATTTTTTCTCGAGAGAAAAAGTAGATTTGATGTCACTATCACATTCCATATATATGAGACACTAGTCAGATTTTTTGTTCTGAAAAGCCAAGGTATCATGCTTTTCTAGAATTTTTTACTTTTAAGTAAAATTATAAGTTTTAAACAATAATTAATGATTTTGTGGAACTTGAGAATACTTTGAATTTTTTATTTTCCTAGGAATTTAGAAAATGTTTGTTTTCACTTTGTAACTGAGCCAAATAATCGGGGGGGGGGGGGCAAAGAACAATATGAAGCAGTTTTTCATTTGCCAATGCCATCAAATGCTATGGGAGTGATAATTATTTTTATTAACTTGCTCCAACAGCAAAAGCTAGCACAGGGACATGCTTCTCTTGTCAGAGACACAGCAGACAAATTTTAGGGGATTCTGTGACAGGTGAAGTCTCTCAGAGTCCTTCAGGATCCTTTGGCTGACATCCTTAAGCACAGGCCATCTAAGAAAATTAAGATGCGCAGTGTCCATGACTTAAGTGTGTTAGCTGCATTACTGTTTATTTGCTGCTTTTCATGTTGTGTTAGTGGTTTCATTTCCTTTGGTGAGTGTTTTGCTCAGAAGCTACTGTTTCTGTCATCCAAGTGACATCTGAATCCATTAAACCTAATTTTACATAAGCATCCAAAATGGCATTTCGTCTTTGAAGGTGAAGCTTAGTGGGGTTTTGAATGCCTGCTTTGGTCTCCCATCAGTGCTTTAAATGCAGGTGTGAGAGTTTTGAGCAGGCTTCTCTCCTCCTTCCTGCAGAAATCAAGGAAATAAGGTTTCCTTTAGAAAGATGTCATATCAGAATGTTCCCAGTTATTACAGTCTTGTGTTATTACCACTATGTGTGCACAGATGTGAGAGTTCAAAAATAGCTTCTGCTGTACTGTATAGCTTTGTACAGCTGAACACACTGTAGTAGAAACACTGTAATAGGAGTGGGGAAGGAAAAAGCCTTGCCTTATCATCTGGTTTGCAACACATGCAGGCAAGACCTTAGCTATGTTTCCCTTGTAGTTTAAATACCTCTTGGGTGTTGAAAGCCACAATTTTTCGGTCTTCAATTCTAATTAAGATGAAGGAAAGAAGGGATGGGATGAACACCTCTATCGTCTCTCACAGTGATAGACTGTATGACATAAAGTAGCATTTGCTTCTTGCCTTCAGCCAGAAAATGAAAAATATTGAGAAAGGTCTGAACAGATCGTGTGGTCTACTTAAACAAGTTCTCTGAGTTCTGTATTTTAAATTAATTAAGCTAAAAAAAATAGTTCACCTGTAGCCTTTTCTTTTTCTAAACCTTTTCCAAATGCCTTACTTATGAATTCTATTGTTCTGGTTTCCAGAAAATAGAGCTTTCAAATCATTAGTGCTAAGACATATTTCCTGAGGTCTTACAGTCTTTTCTTTTCTTCCATTTTCTTACAAAACATCTGAAATCCTATCCTGAGGCACAGAAACAAGGTTGTTTGATTTCAATTTCACGTTCTTTAACTAATTAACTTATCCTCTTGCTTTGGCTGTCTCATGGTAATTGGTCCCAGATTCTTGGTATAAGCTCTACAAGCACTTCAGGAAATAGTAAGAAGAGCCCAGCCTGTAACTTAGAGAGGGCTACTGTGGAAGACTGACCATGGTATAGAGCAGTTGCAATTAAGGGAATGTTTCTGTATCAGTGGAGATAAAGCTAGGTGGCTGTGTACTTTCAAACCGCTTTTATCCTGGGTTATGTGGATAAAAATACAGCTCTTAAAAATGGCAATTTTAGTCTGAACCTGTTAAAACTATGGCAAGCTCCAAGAAGTGTGCAGAGGATGTCCTGACCAGGCAGATATGTCAACAGGCCACAGTTCACCCAAAGAACTGATTTCTCATTCCTTTGCATCTGATAGGTTTCTTTTCACATCTGTGTGAAGTGAGTGACAGTGTTTCATACTGAGTTTACCCAGAGCAATACACAGTCCATGAGGCCTCCAGTCCTGCAGCCTTGGACCTTTAGCTTCTAAAATGTTTGCACTTCTTTTTCAATGTATGCATTCAGACTTTTTTTTAAATATTACCAATGTGATGAAATGCTGGGCTGTGGGCTAGATTCTGATCTTGTTTATAGTCTTCCTTCCAGTGTAACTTGGCAGAATTTGCTGGAGCCAGTCTTGATTTACATGGAAGGTTAGTTTGCAGATCCTTGCTTTCTTCATCTTTCAGCTGCTTGATGACTCTGGTTCCCTCCATTTTGTAAAAAATTACTGTTGTAGCTAACACATTCATGATTAGGATGTAGTTTTTCCCATCCAGACTGTAATCCCCAACAGAGTTTTCAGGACGGTTTGAGATAGTAGCTTTGGGGAGGGATGGTAAAGAAGAAGCTGAACTTGCTATGCTGCAGGGAGACCACCCCCCACCATCCCACCACTTCTACTTCCCCTACCACTATGCTCAGGGAGTAAACACTGTGTTGGTTAGAAGGGCCAGGATGTCCCAGGCAGAAGGAATCTGAAGCAGAAGCTGTAAGGACACTGGACTTTCTCCTCTATTTTGTTTAAACTGCCAGTGCTACCTTCTCCTGTTAAGAGTGAGGACAAGCTTGTTTTCTCATCCTTTCCCTCCCTAATCTGTTATTCTAGAATGGGATGAAATTTACTTCAGTCCCTGGCAACACTTAATATGTAGGTGTGAGTAAAAATACCTCATTTATGGTGAAATGTGCTGCCAGCTACAGATGTTGAGTAAGTCAGAGAGTCCTTAGGCTGACTTAAACCTACTGACAGTCTAGATGCATTATCCTGCTTGTTACGGAACATTGCTCCTGTTCTTAGACAAGCCTGTATTGCTCTAGACAAACCAGAACGCATCAAATCATACGTGCTTTTAAGTACATTTGTAGTATCAGGGCTGAAAGGGGGAAAGTATTGTTTTTTCATTGCATCTGAATAGAATCGGCACGTCCTGCAGGACTCCCAGGCTCTACTGTTAAATAGCTGGCACCTTCATCACCCTTAATCTCCAGTGCAACAACAGCAACACTTCTCTGGGTGCCAGATAACCTTGCTGTGAATGAAGTGGAAGGAGTAAAGGCAGCACTGTCATCTCTCTAAACTACAACGAGGTGGCAGCGTATCTCAGTACATTACTGATGCTACAATAGCCCACTTCTGGTAATTGGAGTTGTTCAGGGAGCCTCCTGAGCCAAAGCTGGTGTCCAAGCTGCCATTCTTACTAGCTGCTGATGGTCACAGCCTCCATGAGGTTTCCACATTTTAGCCCATTTATACTTCCGTCTACCAGAGCATCACTGCCAATAACTACCACAGTTAAACTGTGCCATGCAACAGGGGTGGCTTTTAACCACAGGCAACAGATCAAAGTGGATGGTGAAGCAAAATCAGTTTTGTTGGGTGCTAAAGCTGTAGGTTTGCCTGCACTTAAATTACGCTGTCAGGAATCCTAATGCTGCATGTTTTCTGGCTGCTGGGAAGGACTGATTTAAATGCCACTAAGGGGTCCTCACACTGATCTGCAGAGCATCTCAGTGTCATGTCACATTTGTTCCTTCCATCTGTTGCTCACTTCTCCCACTTGCTTACGTCTGCGCACAGAGGAGCTCTTTCTGTATCCTGAGCTGAGGTCCTGTGTACAGCTCTGCACATGCCAGCAAGGACCCACTGAGTGTGGGCACAGATTACTGGGGTGAGATATCCCCTAGACCCCTAAGAAAAGAGGACACTGATGACAGCTCCCAGAAGGGCTTCTTCATGCTTCTTTCACAGCTTCCTTACTCCCTGCTGGTAGTCTTCCCTGGCTCCTGAAAACTCCTTCATTTCCTTTTAGTCTGGTGCCTGGGGTATCTGCTCCACTGTCCTTCACATGGAATTGCACTTCAAGCAAGCAAGAAACTTAGAACTGGCTCTGTATTACAGTGTAGTACATATCATGATGCATGAAGGTCTAGAAGGGTACCAAGGTGTGTAAGCACTAGAGAGGTGAAAAGTACAGAAATATTTGCACCCTTCCTGAAGACAGGTTGTCACCTGTGTGTTTAAGGAGCATCTTTGGGGTTTTTTTTCACTCTGAATTTGCTTGGCTCTACATAGGCCCAGAGATGTAGCTCTTGAGAAGACTGGGGAAAATAATAATTTGGAAACAAGATAACAAGGGGAAAAAAGACAGACATGATTTTGAGAAGTGTAGAATCAAGGGCAAATATCCCTATCAGCTTGTAGAGATGATACCATTTTCTTATTCATTTGAAGTAGATTTTGATTTTTTGGTTTTGCCAGCTGATATATGACCTTTTTGCTTTTTATTGCATATATGGTGTCCTGATTTACAGCTGTGTGGGAAAGTAGTAGTAACTCTTTTAGTTAAAGCAAGATTCTTATCTGAGGTGTTTTTGTCTTAAGACTTCTCAGAGTCAAGATACCTACTTTCCACTAGAATTACATTCTTGTATTACTTTCCAGCCTGATCCTGTGCTTGGAATGAATTTGCCCATTCTTTTGCAGTCAAAACAAGAATGTATTTCTTCTGTTATTTTTGCTTCTGAGGTTTTTTTCCTTAGGACAGCACATAGACACAAACTTCCTGAAAGTACTTTTGGAATGAAAACAAGCTTAAACTGGTGACTCAGTTGCACAGCTTTTTCTGGTATTTGTAGAGATCTATCCCCTTAACAAGTGGTCCTATGGCTTCAGGGGTAATGACTGCAGAATTAGATTCAGGCTTGAATTCATTGCAGGTTCATCGCAGGATTATGAACAGCTGCTTCTGCTGGTTGTAAATCCTTTTACAGAACTTCAGAATTCGGCCATAAAGCTGAAAATTTCCTCTGCTAGAGCTACCTGAGGGAGACAGCCCTGGCTGGGACAAAGGTGAAACTGGAGCAACAGAGTGGGTGCAAATTTACCTGAATTTTTCAGCGGTTTGCTCTAAAGGAGTGCAAAGCAAAACTGAAGCTGTCTTCACTCCTCTGGGAAGATCAGATGGCAAAAATGTTGCTTAATTTTCCTAAGAGAGGTGTTTGGCTGATGAATATTGATTTGCTATGGAGTGTTTCTCTTGAATTCTGATTTCAGGTTGGAACAAATTTTTATCTGGCCCACAGACTAGAAAACAAAAATTGGCTGTGGTTGATTGATAAGAATATGCAGTCCTTGGCTAAAATGAGTATCTGAGATTTGGTTGGGAAGATGGAGAAATCAATCACTGTGTGACAAGTCCTGGGACATGTGTTGGGTATTTCCAGAACGTATTTCACTGCTTTAAACTGCTTGCATAACAGCAGGAAATAAAATTCAGCTCTGAGGTTTAAAGTGTTTATTCTGTGAAAATCCTCTGAGTTCAATCTTCTGCAGATATTGATGATCCAGTGAGAATTAAACCTTAGCAGAAGGTTTGTGAAGCATGAACATGTACATAAGCAAGTGCACACACTTGGATATGCATGTTCTGCATTAAAGTCCTTATTTCCTATTTTGGGAAAACAAAATAATTGACTCAGAATAACACAACTGAATTTAGTTACTTGAAGTAATTAGGACAGTGTATGTGGCTTGTGTAGGAGCCATGAGGGTGACTTTTTGTATCAAATCATAACTTATTCTAAACTTCTAACTCATTAAAAGATGAAGTGTATCAACTGGCTCCCTTGTTTTAGTGGTCTCCTGGGACTGTGGACTGAAGCACCTTGTTGAATTGTAGCTGAAACTGCTCCACTGTATGATAATGGTTCAAGAAGAATTTCCCAAATGGTGTTTTGAGTCTGTCAGCATACCAGCTACTTTGGAGAGCACATACAGCTGTGAAAGAGGAGGTGCACTTTGCTCTGAAGTGGGCTGCCTAGAATGGGATATGAGGGCTAATAACATAGTTCTATTTTCAGTAATGTTTGTGTACTTTTTGCACAGAGAGAAAATAATTGAATCCTTTGTGGCAATCTCTCCTTTTGGAAATGCAGAGGTCTAGCGTTACGCATGTTTTACATCTACCTTCTCTCCTTTTCCACTTGTGGGAGTATGTGTGGTGTTAATCTGTAATAACATCTGGGGAAACAATCATGGTTTTGAAAGGTTTTCTTTTACCAGTTTTTATTAGCAGTTTTTGCCTTTTTTGTGGCATAGTGTGTAAAAGATGCTGTGTGTACAGTACATGGAGTGGTAGCAGAAGTTAAACTGGATTGGAGAAAAAAAAAAAAAGCAGACTTGGGAGACCTAGTAATACTAACACCATTTTGATCTAACACGTACTTTGTGGTAGGCAAAAATTGTACTGGAGTAATTTCCTGGCATTCAAACATATATCTGAGAACACCTGCTATTATAATTCCAGCTTCATGTTCCAAGTGAATAGAATCCAATAAATGTTACATTTCATTCTCATTTTCCATATATAGACTTCAGTTTCAATTTGTATAAACCATACACCATGGAGTGTGTTTCTGCTTCCTCTCTTTGTCATTCTGTATATTTTCTTGTACATGGCAACACTTCGAAAAGATTTGCTTTCTGAAGCATACTGAATGAGGAGATGTATTCCCCAGATTTATTCTCCCAGTGTTAATTGTTTTACTCTAAATAAATCCAGCAAGCCTAAGCCAGAATATTACATTTTATGTTAAAGGTTATGATAGTCAAGTGAATTGGCAAACATACAGAGCCTGTTTGTTCCGTTCTTGGTGGTACTTGTACTGACATGGTGTTCTAGATTATGTGTCTTTAGTCAACAAATCAAAATATCATAAAAGTTTGTTTAGCCCATGTTGTGCTTCTGCATGCTTTGATCTAGCAATGTATGTAGTGCTTGGGAGGCTGGGAGCCTGTAGAGGATGTCTTGATTTACAGTACAGATGGATAAAATGATTTGAAAGCTGGTACTGCTGCATTTTCCTACTTTCCAGGTACTTCTGATTTTGTGAACTGTACTTTCCTAGTGTTTCTACTAATCATTGGTAACGCAACTATTATTAACAGGTTTAATAACAACCAAGTGAGATATGAGTTTTAATTTAAGTTTTAGTTTCTACATTCATATCATAATTTTGCAGTTGTAACATGGAGTAGTAACACATTGGTTTGTTAGCTACAGCTTTGTTAGCTATGTTAAAAAGAGAACGCTTGATCATCTTGTGTTTTAAAAGTAGGCATAATTAAATCATTGCTAACCAAGAAAACAAATTAAAAGTTCTTTCACTAAAATACTTAATTTGCAGTGTTAATTTGCAAAAACCTGGAGGATGATGGGGACTGAGCCTGTGATGGGTGCTTAATTTGATGTTTCTGGTGCATGCAGTGCTCTAATCCTAATGACTTTCAAATGATGGAAGAAATTAGTTGTGTTCATCTGCCATCGCCTGAAAATCTTGCTTGCATATATCAAATGCTGCAATCAGTTGAGAGGACTGATGGAAAATGGCAGCACATAATTTCATTCCAGTGAATCTCTGTGCTCCCAGCAGGTTATAACTGGTTTTTCTCTCGATACCTGTAGATTTTGCACTTTTATTTTCCTGTTTTGTAGTCTTTCAAAGCGTCCTTCCCAAACCTGTATCACCTACGCACATGCAGACTGGTCTCTGATTCATTTCTTGCTGTTGGAGAGTTGCGAAATGGCTCTCACAGATGGAGAAAAGGTCCAAAAGGGAGGGAGACTCTTTGCTCACATAGCTACTGCACATGCCATAGGAGCAGGCATGCTTTGATTAATGGGGAGGAGAGCTGGAGAGAAAAGGGACAAAAAGCCTCGTGCTCTCCCCTGCTCTCCCATCCCCTGTGGAGCAAATATTCAACCTGTAGCCATAAAAACTTCATGTGGTTGTGCATTACACTGCAAAAGACCATTAGAAAGAGATTTTTTTGATTCTGTTTGATTTATAAAATTTACTGATGTTCCCTTTTTTATTTCTTGATTCATCCCTCATTTGTCTTTAGAGTGATTCTCCAAATAGAAAATCAGTAATTGAATTAATTTCTTGTAGTTGACCAGAAGTTTACTGCTATATTAAATATGCTGTTTTATGATGAAGGTTGAAACCCTTTCCTTTGGCCTCCATGGCAAACTGAAGGAGGGATGGCTTGCCTTTGTCTTCCAGCCCAAGCCTGCTGTCAGTAAGGACTGGGCAATGGGGATGCCTTTGTAAGTACAGTGCATTCTTAAGGCTAAAGTGGTTCTGCTTTCCTTATCAGAAAGGACTATCTGAAGCAAACAGAAAAGGGCTTGTGAGCCAGCAGGTATCTTGTATGACATGTATTCATACCGAAATTGCCATGGCCTCTGGGTTACCTTTGCTTATGTAGGGGAGGGAACGGTAGAGCGGGAGGAAGGAGACATGCTCCCAGCCCCATGGTGTAGTGTGGACAGAGCATGCTCTGCCTGTCTCCAGTGCCAGGCAGGGGAGCTCTGGCACCCACATGAAGCCGGGTTGGTGGTGGCTGGGCTTCAGGGGAAGCGAGTAGCCAGAGGCCCCTGTCTGACTGGGGGTGGATCTTTTCCTCACCATGTCCTTGCCCGTGGTCTGGGAGCGCAGCCAGCCCCACTGCTGGGCTCTGACGGGAGAGCAGGCACACACTGCTGTGGAGATCTTACCCATGGCAAAAGAACTTCATGTTTTCCTGAGACCAGTAAATAAAAAACACTTTCTGAGGCAGTGGAGGGTGGCCTTAGCTTCTTACAGGCACTGGCATTGAAATGATGTCGGTTTATGCTATCTGGTCAGAGATAAAGTTATCTTCTCCAGACGTTTCCATAACATTCCCTCAGCCTGAGGCACTGAGATTCCTGAACCGACACTCTTGTCTCCTCTTAAGATATAGTGTTTCCCAAGCATGTAGTGAGCTGAAAACACGGGTATCTGCAGCATCACAGGGTAAGAAAATGTCAAGGCTTCCTGATGAATCTCTTAAGTTTTCAACATACTAGTGCAGTACAACAAACAAGCATGGGCCCCTGTGAGTTACCATGCTGCTTCTAAGACATCTGTTGCTTTTGATTTTTGTATGTTTGGTTGATATTAATTAACACAAAAAGAAAAGAGATGCTTTTATATTTATTTTGGAGCTCTTTTTGGTGCTAGAGTTGCCCATGAGTGCATTTGTACTTTCTAGGACTGTCAGATGCAGGGAGTTCTTCAATTAGCAGCGAAACTCTCCTGCCGCTGGCTTTTTTGCTCTGTCTCGAAATATGTCACTTTTGCTTCTCCTTTTCTTTTACCTGATTTTTTAATTTTCTCCCTGTCACTTTACGGTAGAAGCTGTAATGTCACTGAACCACTGCTGTGCCTCCCTGTCCTTTCTGTATCAATCAAGCCATCTGGGACAGAGAGAACACCTTGAAGGTCACAGCCCCACCTTTGCTCTGGCTGTACATTGAAATAACGGGTGCAGGCAAGAAGGAAATTAGCCCTGTGTTTAGTGGGGTGATCCGAACCCTGAGCCTCCATTCTTGTTCTGATGCTGGCTGTCCCATTTATAACTTGCAGATGCATTTCCCTGTGACAACAGTGCTGTGTGGTTGTTAAAGGAACTGGGATTTCTGTAGAACAAAATTTCGCATGCCGCAATATGGAAAATCTCATCTGACCAGTCTGTGATACAGGATGAGTAATGGGAATAGTAGTCACGTGGAAGTTGTAATATGGTGAGGGATCCTGAGCAGTAGCAGAGAACAGAAGTAGAAAAATCCTAGACTAAGCACAGCAACCCCAGTTACTGTTCTCATTACATTTAATTATCTGTGTTATTCTTTGGCCACCCTGCGGTAGTCCATGCTTTCTGAGAGGTGTGGTACCTAGGCTGGGTGCAGTGCTCTTGCGGAAGCATTAACATCTACAAGTGAAACAAATGTTTAGGTTCCAAGGTGATGTTTGTTTTAGTGTCATCATTTGTTTGCCTGTTTGTTTTTGCAACAGCATGGCGTGGACATACATTTGTGACCCTATCTGATCTCCACATCCACCCATTCTCCATGTTGCATTTGTGCAGCTGATAACCACTTCATTTATTCATACTGTATTATCATCTTAAGTCCATTCCAACTGATCTCTCAAATCCTTTTAGCTTCTAATTCTGTCCTCCCACATGCTCACAGCTCCTTCCAGTTGCTGTCTGTACTGTGTATAGAAAATGAATGTTCTCTATTTCACTGTCTCAATTGAGAGCTAAGCGAGTATCACATGGTATGACCTTCCTGTTTGGCAGTGAACCACTGAGAAGCACCTTCTAGTTTCGTATTGCGAAAGAGCATAAAAAAAGCTGTATATTAATTGGAGATACAGAGCATCTCCTACTTCTGTCTTACAGAAAGGCCTTTCATCCTGTCGTAGGAGGAAGAGTGACACGATCTGTCTCTGATAAATCCACATTAGCTTTTCCTCAACACTCTATAACCTTCTGGATGCTTGCAAAGAGATCATTTCCTCTCCTGTTTCCATGTTTCCTGTGAACTGAAGTTCAGTGGGGCCAGGAAATTACTGATCAGTCAGCATATTTGTTGCTTCCAGAAAGACAGAACATTTTCCGCTGAATGGAAGCTCACAAACACAGTCCTCTCTCTCTTATGCGGAGGTAACTATAATCTATTTCATTTTCATTTTCACTGCGTTTTTACAGAAACTGTGTTTTCCATCTATACTTTTGATGGAAAATTACTGTCAAGATTACTTCCAATAATCACTGCTGAATATGGTGTCCTTTATTTAGTGAATTACCATGGCAGTGGAAATTGTAGTAGCCTACTCTTCAAAATAGTGGGAGTCGGAAAGCAGAGTCCTATCTCTGATGCAAAAGCATTGATCTGTCTGTAGCTGTTAGTATTGGGAGATCTAGATAATCAGCCCAAATTCACTCCAAAGAATCTGAAGCTTTTAAATGACAGCTCATTCCTCTTGGCACAGAATATAGAGTGCTTGGATAGCGGTTAGGTGTCATAGTTAAAGGAAACTAGTTAGGTGGATGAACTTGGGCAGCAGGAAGCAAGTAAATGCACTTTGAAGTCAATGATTTACTGCATGAATTGATGCAGTCACTTAACCCCCTGAAAAAAACATGGAGACCTCACTAAACGTAGAATGGCCTGAGAGGGACTCTTCGTAATCAGTTTTGGCCATGATTGTGACTATCCAAAACGCTGAGACTAAAAAGACAGGCTGATCAGCCAACTAATTTAGTTTGTGATCCAAATTGTATTAAAGTTAATGGATGGACTGTGACCTCATGAGAACTCTAATAAATAAAAGAATTCACTGAGCCCAAGACACATCAGAATATTTTTCTTGCTGTTTAAAAGTTATATTTAGTTTAAAAGTTTCAAGCCTTCTTCTTAAAATAGTATCTGCCTATGGTGAACCGCAAATGACTAGTCTGGATTACAGCAGAGCAGGAGTTAGTGAAACCTTTGTCTATTCTTGTATTTCCTCAAAATTTTCAGTTTAAGATTTCTTCCATATCTTAACCCTACCAAATATATAACCTACTTGGACTTTTACCTTCATTATTTTTTCATGTTAACATCTTGCACAGTTTCAGCTTGCTAGTTTTAGGGGAGAGATGAGTCACAGAATGGGGTAGGTTGGACAGGACCTCTGGATGCCTCTGTTCCCACCCTCTGCTCAAAGCAGGCCCAGTTAGAGCAGGTGGCTTGACTATGTTGCTGTTGAGTTTTCGGTATCTCCAAGGATGGAGACTCCATGGCCTTTCTGGGCAGCCTGTCCCATGGTGTGGCCAAAACAGAACTCTGTTGAGCAGATGACATCCAAAACAGAGCTCTGAAAGGCATTTCCATGATCTCAGTGGATGGACATGTGTCCTGGGTTTCTCTAGAAACAAGCAGGCATTCATAATTGTAGACAGGCCTAGAGAGACCTTATGTGTGATAGATACTCCATCCTAGTTTTTTTTTTTTTTATAGCCTCAGTTAGGGTTTAACTAGTATGTACACAATCTATAGTCTTGGAGTTTTTCAAACAGGGAGAAGATCCAGTCTCAGCTTGACCATTGTATCTCCCATTAAGTTTCTCTGGTTGGATTTCTTTGGCTGCTACAGAGCTTGCTATTTAGGGTTGATCCTTTGGATTGGCAGAGAAGGTCTCCAGGAGGCTGTGGTGGACATGGAGACGTCTGAGCTGTCTGCTGAGTCCTTTATGACCCAGTCGCAGTGGTGCTTTTGCTGTGTGTGTTTGACATTGGTTTGGTAGAAAGCTTGTCTGCATGCAGGCAGGAGGGAGAACATTAGCTCCTATAGCCTTCCAGCAAACACTTGGGACCAAAGTCTGCCATGGTGCTGGCCTCCATCCCTACTGAGCTGCAAAAATCAGCTTGAGGGGACCAGAAAAGCCCAGAGGAACAGTAAGGTCTAAGCCTAGAATTAAAAATGACTCTCTCTTGTGCCAGCCCAGGCCAACAGACTCTAGGGCTTGCCTCTTACAAGATTTAGCCTCATCATTTCTTGAGGCTGGGCCCCACTTTGTCAAGGTGGGACTGCAGGCACCTGCTGCCTCCACTCTCTGTTAAGGTCTGGCAAGTAATGCTGCAGTTAGCACTTGGAGGGATAAAGGCTGCTTTTTTCCTCTTACAGCCTCTTGGAGATATGTCAGTAAACCATGTGCATCGTGTTATGGAAAATATTAAATGGAATAACTGTCTTACAAGATTCATTTTTTTCCCCTCAGTAAGCATTGTATGAAGATTAAATATAATATTAGATGAACAGGTTGCTTATATTACTAGCAGCATCCACTCACAGGGACACTCACTTCACTCTGGTTTTAGAGTGACTTTTTTTTGGGATGTTTACAGTCAGTTCTCACCTTTAAATACCACTTCTACCATTTCTAGTTGTTCAAGCTCTGGGAAAATAAGAATTTTGAGACCTGTAAACCAGAAGATGAAAACTAGAAGTATACAATCTAACATCTCCTGGTTGCTTTCTTAAAACAAGGTCTTCAATCTCAGGGACTCTCAGTACTTTAAAATACTGAAATTCTGCTTTGACTAGTCTTGCTCTGCAGCCTTATACTGTCTAGGGTCATTGAAACTAACCTCAGTTTGGGTCTCAAAACTCAGATGTTAATACCACTAATTATCTTCTGGCATGCTAAAATGGCAAGAGTATTAAAATAGTTTTTCATTTTGTTGTCCCTGTTTTGACTGATTGGATTGTTTGGATGTCATTAGGATACTTATTTATAGAAAGAGTATGAGCATTACACTATGAGCAGTGGAAGTAATTCGTGGCTGCTTAGCTGGAAGTCCAAATGTTAATTTTTGTTAGTGTTTAAATTAAATAAAAGTACCATTTTGTTCAGTTCTTCAGTATCCAAAATAAATTGATTACATAAGTGCAATTAAGATAACAAGCTTAATTTCTCCTTTTATTGTGCAAGTTGACCGTGCCATTATTAGCCTGCAGTCTTCATGACTTTCTTATGAATATTGTACATTGCTTTGCAGTCGCTTAATAAAATTAAATTTCCTGAACTGAAGAGAAATAGTTGAATTATTTTTAGAATAACAGCCCAGATATCCATAGCATGAAGATAACAGTCATATTTTATCAAAGTACATCCTCAGTAAAAGATGCTTTGCAAAACATGTCTTAATCGAGATAGTGTTTAATCTTCCTGTTTTCTCTGGATTTTAGGTACGTGATTGAGAGTTCATGATTCAACAGTCTTTAAGTCATTGGTCATGCATGACATAGGGTCCTTAGATTGCAGAGCTCAGCTCTTAATAGAAGAAATGCTTTAAGCAGCTAAAAAGTCCTATCATGAACACACATGCACCAATCCTCCATCCCCCCCCAAAAAAACCCCAAACCCAAAACAACAACCCACCAACCAGCCCACATGTTAAAACCCAATACTTCCTGACAGAAAAAAAATTAGGAGCAACCCTTACCTCCTAGCAGATCCTTATTACAGACTCTGCATGTTACTCCTGCACCAGAACTCAACGACTTTTTTTTTTTTGTTTGTTTAATGCTTAGAAAGACCTCAGTCTTAGAACTCCTACCTCTCTCTCTCAACTCCAGTTTTTGGCTCTTTTTCTCTTTCGTTCCCCTCCATCTGTAGAGGAATAGCACTGTGGATTTTTTTTTTTTTTTTACAATCTTTGAAGTCTAGCTCAAGAAGTTACCCATTTGTGTTGACTTTAACTTTGAAAACTGTGTGCAAAACTTGGGATTAGCTAGGGAGTTTGTTCTCTCGGGTCATCCTGTCATGGTTTGATACCTGTGGAGACCTTCTAGCCTCTGTGAGTGAAGGCTGTGGCACCTCCAGGGCCTTTATATGGTCCTCATGACCATAGTGTTTATGAGAAATGGTATTTGGTTGTACAGCAGCCTGGGACTGAGGTAAGAACAGAATATCAGCCCCTGGAGCCTCATTTTGGTTTTGCATCTCTTATTTCCACCCTAGCAGACAGGGCAATGCCCATGCCTGAAACTTTGCTTGTCCCTGGAGTGTTAGGCCCGTCCAGGTCCAAAGTATATTTTGGGTCTGGCTTCAAGCCCAGGGGTACTAAAACTGAGGAAATATTCCTGGGCTGATTAGTGACTGAAGGAGGACATTGATCTCATGATTCTGGTTTGCTAGATATATGGGAAAATTACTGCGTTTTAGAAGTAAAAAATTGTTTGGGTGGGATTTTTTTTGACTTACATTTGTTAAGGATGCCTACTGGCACTAGATGGACATATAGATGTAGTCTCTATATAAGTAAACCAAAGAAGACCGTGATGCTATCACTGATGGTCCACACTTTAATATTAACTAGCAGTTATGTGTTAAGTGTTGAAGTGAGAGAGTGCTCTGCAACATTAATATGCTTTGCACTAAAGTAGGTAGTGTGATGGTCCCTAGCTGGAGTGTAAATGCTACACTTATCGTAGAATGGTTTGGGTTGTAAGGGACCTTAAAGATCATCTGGTTCCAACCCCCCTGCCATGGTCAGGGACACCTTCCACTGGATCAGGTTGCTCAAAGCCCTGTCCAGCCTGGCCTTGGACACTTCCAGGGAGGGGGCATCCACAGCTAATCTGGGCAGCCTGTTCCAGTGTCTCACCACCCTCTCAGTAAAGAACTTCTTCCTTACAGCTAATCTAAATCTACCCTCTTTCAGTTTAAAACTGTTACCCCTTGTCCTATCACTTCACTCCCTGATAAAGAGTCCCTCCCCATCTTTCCTGTAGGCCTCCTTTAAGTACTGGAAGGCTGCTATAAGGTCTCACTGAAGCCTTCTCTTCTCCAGGCTGAACAACCCCAACTTTCTCAGCCTGTCCTCACAGGGGAAGTGCTCCAGCCCCCTGATCATCTTCTTGGCTCTCCCCTGGACCCACTAGAGCAGGTTCATGTCCTTCTTATACTGGGGGCCCCAGAGCTAGACACAGTATTCCAGGTGCGGTCTTACAAGAGCAGCACAGAGGGGAAGAATCACCTCCCTTGACCTGCTGGTCATGCTTCTCTTGATGCAGCCCAGGATACAGTTGACTTTCTGCTCTGCAAGTGCACATTGCTGGCTCATAGTCAGTTTTTCATCCACCAATACGCCTGAGTCCTCCTCCGCAGGGCTGCTCTCAATCCACTCATCTCTCAGCCTGTATTTGTGCTTGGGATTGCCCCGACCCACATGCAGGACCTTGTACTTGGCCTTGTTGAACTTCATGAGGTTTGCACGAGCCCACCTCTCAAGCCTGTCCAGGTCCCTCTGGATGGCATCCCTTCCCTCCAGCGTGTGAGCTGCACCACACAGCTTGGTGTTGTCAGTGAACTTGCTGAGGGTGCACTCAATCCCACTGTCTGTGTCACCAACAAAGATGTTGAACAGCACCGGTCCCAATACTGACCCCTGAGGAATGCCACTCGTCACTTTTCTCCACTTGGACATTGAGCCATTGACCGCAACTCTTTGAGTGTGACTGTCCAGCCAATTCCTTGTCACTGTGTGGTCCATCTGTCAGATCCATGTCTCTTCAATTTAGAGACAAGGATGTCATGCAGGACAGTGTCAAATGCTTCGCACAAGTCCAGGTACATGACTTAACCCATTATATCACTGTAGAGTTAAAATCTGATTAAGATACCTGACAGAAAACAGTGCAGAGAACAAGTTTACAGGAAATACAGATAAAAGTATTTCTAAAAAGGGAAATTTTATTGAGTGGAAAACAGACTGAAAATGCTAGTGAGCTAAGTGCTACTGGTATGTTTTAGTTGTCCCTCAAATTTTCCTCAGTAGGGATTACAGTTTGGTGCTGGGTTGTGGCCAGAATGCCAAGCAGTGCCCTCCAGAGCAGATCAGGTCATTTGTAAGTCTGCTGGTTTTACAGCATGCAGAGAAAGGCACAAAAAGTTCTAGGTGTGAGCAACAAGATCATCTTCTGTTGTTGTATCTGTAATAAAGAATAAAGCTGGAATAGTGCAGGATGATAAAAGGACTAAATGAATGCCTGTGTGTAGACTTAAAAATAATTCAGTGGAAAAGGAAGAGTCCTGAGGTTTTCTTGGCTAATGTTTTGCAGGTCAGACTGACTAATGAGTATAATAGTCTTATCAGCCTTAGTATCTATTAATTCAAATCATGTCAGTCATTAACTGTTCTTTTTCTTCTTCTTTTTTTAGAAGAGGTACTCATATATTTGATCAGTTCTTAATGAGGTGGCTCCGTTTGATTTCTTTGCGTAATTGCAGTTAGTGCACATCTGCGAGTAGCGATTTTGAGTTTTGCTTTTCCTTTTTTCTTGTTCCAGTAAATCAGTCACAGAAGAAAATGTGGAGACATCTGAGGGGAAGATCTAAGTAGCCTGCCAGGCTGTCTTAAGATCAGACATCTAGCAGAGTGGTCTAGAAAGAACAATACCATCTGGACATGGAAAGAACCCTTAAGATGTTTTTGCGTCACACAGGGTTATTGACATGGCAAATGTGCAGCAGTAAAGCCTGCCAGAAATCTGTGAGCTGGTCCATGTGCTTTCCAGCAGCTGTCGGTGTTAAAACTCCCCAGACTAGCAGCCTGCAGCTGTACTTTCATTAGCTCCCTGTGAATTTCAGCTCTCACTGAAGTTCAGTTCCTAGATGGCAGGACTACTTGAAGACAAAAAATCTCATTTATTATTTTTGGGTCCCTGTTATGAATCTGTCCCAAAAGTTTTTTCAGTGTTAACAGCTGAAACATACTGTTTTATCCAATTTAAGCTAGTGCTAGCATTCAGGATCTATGTTTCAGCCATCTACAAAATTCAGCTATTTTAACTAAAACTGTTCTTAAAGCCTAAAGACTAAAAATTCTGCTCATGACCATTATCCAGACTTGTCCCTAGCAGATGTTAACACCTCTTGTTCTTGAATAAGCCTTTGAGATAGTTTCAGTCCACCAATTCCCTAGCAGCCGCTCAGCTGACCCATTCAGTTAGCGTGGAAAAGGCAGGTGGGTGTGGCGTTTAGCCAGGTTACTTATTCAGCATGGATAGCCATCACTTACAGTGAGGGCGCCTGGGACTGGGCTTTGGGATGCAACTGGAACAATACATCAGCTCTTAGCCAGAATGAGCTGTCTTATCAAGTCCACTGCTGTGATCAGTGCTTGTTGCTCATTTTAAATTCTAAATTGGTGTTTTAGTCCCTGTACAGCTAGTGGGACTGATTTTTCAGAAGCTGTCTCTAGAGGTCTGGAGGAAACAATTTGATCTTACCCCTCTGATTTGAGGAAAGATGATATTGCATCCTGCCATTCAGCTGCACTCTCTCATGATCCTTCAACAACTGTCTTGGATTTGGGGAAATATAAGTGATGCTTTCAGTGTTCTGTTAAGCAAAACCATTTCCAGGAGCTAACCTGGCATAAATCAAAATGTGATGAAAGTGAAGTTGAAAGAAAAACAGCTTAAAAGCCAGCCTGTGCTGTAATCACCCTGTGAACCTTTCCCTCCTCATTTGGGTTCATTATCCCACCTGAGGAAGCTTAAAATCAGACAGTGCAGATGTTATCAAATATGACTCTGTATTCTGCGTGCAGAAATCTGTGCTGCCTCCTGACTCTGCTCCATTTTTAGCTTTGGAGTAAAGTAGCGCTCTCATGATTTATTACACAAAACATTCTGGCAGCAGAAAGGATCAAGAGTAGGTGGGGCCATTATAGCTGTTATCTAATTCCTTTTGAATGTTAGAGAGTATTTAAAAATAAAAACCCAGCCTTTTTTAATGTGTGCTCCAGGGTTTCCATTTTGTGTCAAAAAAGAAGTGGTCTGTCTGTAGCTAGTTGACCCTCCCTAAACAGGATAAGATCCAAACACTGAAAATCAGGAGCAAAAACTCCCAGTAACCTCAGGAGGGGCAGGGGTTTTATTCCCTTTAGTGTGACCACAAAAGAGACTTCTCCCTGCTTGCTGGAGGACAGCCTGGACACCTCCCTTCCCAGCCTGTACACCTGCTTTTGTGGGAGCAGAGATGGTGCTGGAGGGGAACAGACACTCCCTCCTGCATCTCCTCCTGGTGTGTGGCTCCTGCAGCAGACTCCTCTGAAACTACCTCGATCATGGTGCATGATGGGGACAAACTCGTACCTAGTAATAAGCCTCTTCACAGGCTCCAGTGAATAAAGGACTAAAAGCTAAACATGGGAGCATGGAAAGTACTGTCAGCTGTCAGAAACATCACATTCAAGTGCAGTGTAATTTTTTCCAAGCAGAGAGGCACCACGTGTTGGATGATGCGATGGGCCACTTGTTGGTCATGTGAACAGGGAATGGCCACAGCACTAAGCCACATCTGTGGGCTGTGTAGTGGGACTGAGGAGAAGGAACAGTGTCACCATCTGAAATATCCTCAGCAAGAATATAGGGCTGTGGCTCTCTCCTACTCCACATCCCCTTGTGTTGGTTTTGGCGGCTCAAGGAGATCATATATCATGCCAGTGAGCTGTGTACAGCACATGACTGCCCAGCATGGTGGGGAGACGTCTGTGTGTGATATAACCCAGGCCTGACTGAAGACAGGTGTGAGGTAGGAGCCAGTGTGTGCCTGGTACTCAACACAGTGGGGAACAAGTGCTGTGTCCTCAAGGTACAGCTGATGCAACCTGCGGTGCTGAAACAGTTGCAATTGGGTGTAGTAGGGCTATGCATAGTGTGCCTCTTGGATGCAGCTAATGCAGAGAACAGGAATGAACTGGCCCTGAATAAAAGATCTAGAATATTTTGGAAAAAAACAGCATTATAAAAATAAAAAAAGACAAGCTGGTGGTTGCAGTCCTTCAGAGAAGCTTGCTCTGCAGTGCAGAAGCAATGAAGATTGCTTTACTCTTTTGTTTGATCAAGAAGTGCATTAGTCAAATTATTTGGTTTATTCTTTTGCTCTTATTTAAACTAGCCTGAGAACGAGACATGGCCAGTTTCTTCCTGGGAGAGTTTAGAGCTTCTAGAATCTGTAAGCACTCATGTCTGAACTTTAAGCTTGATTATGTCTGACTGTGTAGGGAGGAGGAGCAAAGGGTTTATCTTTCCCTCATTGGCCTTAGTAACCTTGCAATGAAAATTCAAACCAGTTTACATCTTTTTATAGAATTTTTAATGAAGTTTATAAAGAAAACGTGCATAACTGGAAAAAGAGCAAACCTAGGTCCTCCTTGCAGTTTCTAGTTCCTGTGTATTCCTGAGGGGTCTCCAGCCTTTTCACTAATACTTAGCTATCAAAATTCAGCCTAGAAACATTGCCCACACATCTTTGCTCAGAAGGAGCAGCCTCCAGAAAAACTGTAGGTACCACATGCCCTCCCACACCTTCTGTCCATCCTGGACAGGCAGGGCGAGTAGGCTGATTGCAGGCAGACCTGCCGTCTGGCTTGGTGCTGGGCAGGACATGCTCCCGCAGTGCAAGAGGCTTTGCATTCATGCAAGAGGAGTCGTCTAGTTTTGAGGAAGGCTCTCAGGCTATCTTTAGCAGACAGACAACTGCTGGGTTGTATTTCTAGAAACAGAAACAACCATCTAGTCTAACTTCAGTGCTGTTCAGGTCCCTGCTGCTCAGCTCACACTTCTGTTTCTCTCCAGGGGATAAGTCGTACAGATGCTACATGAAGGCAGAAACCATCTACCTCTCCAAGTTAACAGTACCTACTTAACTCTTCTCACGTAGCTGGGAGAACACTGTCCTTCTGGACTGCTTAGGGAATACTGCTGGTATCCGGAGTACAGCTCACAAGTCATCTGCTTTTCTAGCCAGGACTAGGTGGTCTGCTGTGGTTGCAGTCTGGAAGTAAAGATGTTCTCCACGTGCTCAAACACTTTTTAGTTTGACTATGTCTTCTGCCCTCTCATGCAGGCCTTATTCTTTGCCTCCATCACAGCAAGCTGTATTATGTGTGTGGTAAGCAAGTAGTAGTCAGCCTGCAGAGGTGACTGTTAGTGTAGGAGGTATTGTATTTGTATCCTGACTGCCAAGAGAGTGGCAGTAATAATTACCAGTGATTAATTAGATGACATGAGCCGTATGTGATAATACCAGTATTTACTGGAGTTGTTTTACTTTTGAAGTTCATGCAAGATCAGAAAATAGGTCAATCAGCTTTTCTGAAATCCTTGTTTGCAGTACTTAATGGTAAACGCAGTCATTTGGCTTCATGTACCTCACAATTTTCCTTCAGTTTCAAAAAACAGAGAAAGACTTGCATTTACAATGTTCCAAATATATTTGTCATGTTCCTCACTCATCTCTTGTTTTGCAAGTTTTGAGCATTCATTGGTCAAGTTAGCAGTTGACTCAGTCTATGAATCTATTATCAAAGGTTTTTGAAAAATTGGCCAGGAGACCAGTTTTACTGGTGCTGACTTGAATGCCCACATGCAGAATGCAGTGGTATAAATGAACAAAATTTTATCAAAGGTCCTAACCTGTTATATCTAGTACTAATTTTTAAAGCAGATTAAAATCAGTGAGAGTTGTCACCTTCCTCCCTTTAAATGTAGTTTTGTTTTCTTTCTGATATATAATAGCCAAGATACTCCACACCGTATGTGTATTCTCACTATAAGAGAAGAGTATGTGAAATTTCTTCAGAATAAGAAGATATTTCTGTATTTAATGACTCTTTAGATTTTGAATAGCAGTTGACAATACAATAACCTGGGATTTCAGGTGTGGAGGTGTTCTTGTGAGGGGCAGAAGGCACTAACTGAAAGTGGAACAAGTTATTTCATATGATTATTCCCCTACTGTGTGGTCATTCATAATAAATGCATTTTGTGGGTACGGCAAGGCTAGTTTTTATAAGGAAACCTGAACAGGAATATTTTGTGAGCAACACATGAATACAGAGCACAGAAAGTAGCTGACATTATGTGAGTAAGAACTGGGAAACTGAATGGGGAAAGAACTCCAGAAGTAGAAAACAAACAGACAAGCAAAATCGATTTTAAAAAAATTATTTTTTCTTTCTATGCAAAGCAGCAAAATGTTGGGAGTTGGGTGGCCCAGTGGAAATTCCTGCTCTGGTGCAGTGTAGTTTGGGACTGACTGCTTGGCTCCGGGTACTCCTTACCTAACTTCAGGTAGCTGAATCTTAGACAGGAATAGCCCAGGTCAGCCATCTAATCACTTATGGTAATTGAAGGGGTTTTAAATATACAAAAGCCACCACTCAATGGTAAGACAATTTACATTCTGTTTAAAAGAAGACTGTTTACAGCCCCTAAGTTGTGTAGATAAACATGCACAAGATAGTTCAAATGATGAGGTACAAGGGATGTGTATGACTGGATTTCTTCTGGGACTGTGGGAACTCTTACTATCAGTATCTAAGCGTCAGGCTACAGCCTGTTGGTGAAAACCTCGAGCACCTCAGGGGTATTGTGAAAGAAGGCCTCTTGATAATGCTTTAACGGTAGCAAGGCAGTGCCCTCTCTTCTCTGCTCCATGGATGGGAGCCCTAGGGAACATTTCCTCCTAGTTAGATGCTGCTGTAATTAGTGTGTGTAAATATGCTAGCAAAATAGTAGATGTTACTCCTGACAGTTGGGAAGTGTATGAACATTGTGCTTTGTCCATACAGCTTAGTGCCTGGCAGGATCTCTCCATGCAGTATGGTGCAATGCTGTGTTTGGAAGCAATGCACCTCTATTAGATGAACCACAGGAAGAAAGGCCCAAAACCAGCTCCTAGAACAAACTCATTTTTATTGGTTCATCTATCCTCTTTGACAAACTTAAGTATTTAATGACTGATGTGTTTGTTGAGCATTCTATGGTGGTATTTTGCACTTATTCCAACACTTTTATTTCTTTGAATGCAGCTTTCTCATGGGACCATACAGGACAGTGTCCTGACAGGACCAGGTGATCCTGCCAGATGACTGCAGAAAGCTCAGGTTCCACAAAATGATGTATCATGGTACCCTTGTTTTGAAGATAGACACTCAGGGATTAAATGCATGGATTTAGGTGTCATAAGCCAGTTGCTGTTCAGGCAACATGCGCTCTTATTCTGTGTATTGGGTGGCAGTAATGGGGGAAGTCAGTTGTTACAGAAGACAGCTGTATGGGGTAGGTTAGTGTTTTTCTCCATGTATGTGCATGTGGGCCTGTGGGCTGGCACACAGTGAGACTTGGGCTTGCCTTCCATGTTAGACTCAGTGTCTGAATGTTTCATCCACGGATGTATATGTATGTATAGTTCCCTGCCTGTATACGGGCCTCAGGATTTCTCAGGATAAGAGTAGAGGCAGTGCACAGCACCTGTAGCACAGAGTCCTTATCCAGCGGTGTGGATGACATGCTAGGGATCTCCCACATCTGCCTTGCCAGAAGGAATACTGCAAGGTCTCGGTTCTCTATGTCATTCATTAGTTTTCTTAGTAGGAGGAGATTTAAGAAATAGGATCTTGAATCCACAAAAAGGGATAATTAACCATAATAACTGACAATGCAGTGTGTGTGTGTTAAAAACATACAGGTAAAGGGAGGATTTTGAACTTCTTAAAAGTAATGCATTGTAATAGCATTATCACTGCAAATATCAGTGAGCAGTTGCTTTTGGCTTCCTCTGACCTAATGTGGTTCCTCTTGAGAAAACTGAGACTGTAGCATTTACATCCAGTTCAGTTCAGGTTTTTTCAGCCATTCCATCTGAAAGGTTGCAGCTCCCCTCTGGCTTTGGAGCCTTGTACATAAAACTATGCATCCATTGACACCACTCCTGGGACTAGAGGTGTGCTGGGTTATTCTCTAGACTTCTACGGCTCAAGGTTTTTATTCACGTAATGATTTAGGTCACAAGTAGCAGCATACTGGGAGTTTCAGTTTCTCCCTCATATGCATCTCAGAGAATCTGTGTTGAAGAGTGAGTTATGTTTTAAGGGAGTAAGAGGTTGAGACACAAGGTGTAAGATGCCTTCCCAAGAGGGACAGGACTTTATTCTTGCATCTCCAGCCTATCCTAGTGGGCTGAAAAAGCCTTGAATTGGATGTAGGCCAGCCTTAGTGCAAATCATAACCAGGCCTGGGATACAAACTCATGATGCTGGTGTTTGCTCACGAGGCTCAGAAGTCGTCATCTCTTCACTGCGGGGAATCCTGGGTGGCTTCTGTGTACCATATGGTGCAGGAGATCAGAGCTGCATGTTGTAGTCTTTGCTGGCCTAAAACGTCTGTGCTTCTGTAAACTGGGAAACAGCAAAAAGTGGAGCAATTGTTTGTCAGAAAAGCTAATAGACTGCATCAGCACTGTATTTAATGCAGACCCTTATTTTGCCCGTTGTGTTAATTAGGTGCTATTTTGAGTTCAACAGGGGATGCAGTGTTTTGCAGACCAGACCCTTGTTTTGCTGTTACTTCTTTAAACAGTTAACTTGACACCAAATCCTGCAACACAATTATCTCCATTATTAATAGCTTTCACTGCTGAAGTATTTTTAGCCTTATAAGAAAATACACAAGAAAAAGAAAGGAATCCACTAGCAGATAAACGTAAAGGCTTAAGCAGGGCTTTCACTGCAGTAGTATTTCTTACCTGATGTGGGCTGCTTGGGGTGTGTGTAGGGAAGAGCCTCTGTGTGACTGTGTCCTAGCTGGTGGTGTCTGTCTTTCTGAGATAGAGAATTGGATGAGATGATCTGTCACTACTGTCGAAGTTTGCTTTTTTTTTTTTTTTCCCTATTAGGACAGGAAAAAGGTAGATAAGGCAGATGACTGAAATGATGAAGTTTCTACCTCTGACACCCACTTGCATGTGTAGCCCTCCTCTAGAAAATTAAACATGTAACACAAAGTGTCAGCCACTCAGGCCTTGCAAATTTACACCAGTCCTGAGCTGTAAAAAACAGTGCTTTCCTCTTGTTTTCTGGTTACAGCTTCAGGCAGTGGTGCATGCAGTCAAGATGACTTGGCCAACTAATGCCAGCACTTACTAAACAGAAGGCGGAAAAAGAGAAGTTAAGAGGAGAAATACAGAAGAAAGAATGGCATCTATTTTTTAGAGGGGTAGGATTTAGCTGATGTTGCTAATAATAGAGATTTTGCATTCCATGTCACTGGCAAAACTTTCATCTCTGCAGTTTTCATTAGTGGGAAGAGTGGAAACAAAAAATATGGTCACTTCTGATCCTTCCAGACCATCCATCCTCATGGGCCTTTGACCCTTTGGTGTCTTCTAGATATACGATTTCCAGAAAGTAGTGGTGACTGTATGCACTCAACATTACCAGTCTGAACACTTTCATAGCATCTGTCATACTTCATTCTAAATCTCCTATTTCTAGAGTATTCTTGGTTTTTGGGGGGGTTGGGATTTTTTTTTTTTCCCCCCCATGGTAGCGCATGAAGGTACCCAAAACTGTGAAGAAATTTGATTGATTCTTTTACTTCAAAATACCAAATTACAGAAAGTGATTTATTTCCTGTTTTTTCTCAGTTTTATGACTATTGTTTTTATAGATGTGTGTCTGTTTAGTGGCCTGAGTTGAATTTCATTACTTTGGAAGACAGACCTCTGCCCCACGCCCTTACCTTCTTGCACAGCTGAGCTGAAAGTTGTGCACATTTACTTGAGATGGGGAAAAAATCCCATCCATGCTCTGAGAAAGAATTCAAATTTTCTTCAAAATTGGGATATTGCAGTGTGAATGCATTATGGGACACTAGTTAAAGTGTTTTGGTTACTTTCTTTTTTATATAGTTTCTAGATCAGATTCCATTCCATGCTCCTTTTGCCTTCACAAACTGATGGATTTTAGATATCTTGAAGCAAAGTTACTGAATGTTTTAGTTTTGCTATGGGGAAAAAATAAGGACACTTCTCTTTCTGCAGCTAACACATTAATTAGTATTGCTAAGCCTGTATATAAATATGCCCAAAAACCTTCAGGGCAAAAAGAGCAAAAGCTTTCCAGCACCTGGCTTGTAAGAATATGGTGGGATTTATGGCAAAATGTATAAATGGTTGCAACAGATCTATAAAATCTACTGGCAAAATCTATAGTTAGTTTTTCATTGTTTAAACAAATTAAAAAGTCCATGTCCCTTCCATCAAATTTATGGCCTTGTTTGAAGCCCAGTTGACTTCTGCCTTTCTAGACTTCAGCAGGCTTTGGATCACATTGATATTTTAAAAGGTAAGTGTTTATCTTCAGGGGACACATATTAAGAGATGGGGAAAGCCTGTTGGAACATACTCTTCATCACTGTCAATCCACTGTGAATTTTCCTATGGTATTTATGTGATTCTTTTCACATCTAATTGTAAATTGCTTCATCAATGAAGCCTCCATCAGCTCCCTAAGGGAAGCATCCCACATTTTGGTAGAGCTTTCCTCCCTGATAGGCTCATCATCCATGCTCTCTCTCTCAGCTGAAACCCTCACTCTTGGTGTTGACAGATTGTACAACATCTCACTTGGAAAACCTGAGCTGACTTTTGAGGACGTGTTGCCTGTCCATGGAGTTTGTTTCTAAGTATTTTCCTCTTTCCTTTCTCAGGCTAGCACTAGTCAGGGGCTGCCCTCACTTTTTAAAAAGGCAGTTGCCTTGGAGGTAGGAGAGGGGACAAGTCCTGCTTTGCTCTTCCAGCGCTATCTGCCAGAAGCAAAAGCCTGTGCACCAGCTGTGATGGTCTCCTGTATTCCCATCTTTGGGGCAGGGTGAGCTCCTTGCAGCACTGATGGGGGAAGGAGGGATGGCATTCCCAAACCAAGTGACCTGCATTCCTCCCAACAGGAAGAATAACTGCTGTTGTTACCATTGCTAATTTTAATATAAATTTTTGCTTACATGTTTTAAAGAGCATCAGTAGGATCAGGCCATGGCTCTGCAAACAAACCCACCTGGATTATGTATTCTGTTTAATGCTTATATTTTGCCAGGCACAGTGGGGTCTTGCCCTAGACTGAGAGTGCGACTGTGTTATAACTAATAAATAATAACATCTGACAGTAATTGTTTCATTACTTTAAGAGTCAGACCCTTTATTGGGGGATTTGCTAATTGACCAACAAGTTGTTCAGCTCTCTGTTTCCATTAAGGACACTGTACCAGGCTTTTTTGAGTCTTTGTACTGAGATGGAGACTTGAAGTCATTAATCATCATAATAAATACAAAAAGAAATAAGAAACTAGACAAATAAGTCAGACTTTGGTGCTTAATGGCTTGTTTTAGGATTCTCTCCAATGCTCCAGGCAAGTGAAATAGATAGAGGGATTTCCCATGCTGGTCATAGCCTGTATCTGTAGGTGACAGGAGAGGTAGGAGGCAAAGGAAGGGTGGCACGGGGTCATCACAGCTTGGCTTTGACTTGCCAGCCCTTGCAGCCATGCAGCTGCCCTCCCAACAGGCTGCCAGGGCATACCTGGGGTGTACTGGTCCTCTCTGCCTTGGCCACCTGAGACTGCCGTGCTCTGGACACACTGCAGAGCACTGAGAGGCAAGTTAGTTTCCGAGTTAAACAGAGATGTGGTACTAGTCTGAAAATGGAAAATCCCTTCCTGGTTCTGCCACACACTTCTGGTGATGCCTGCAACAGATTGCTTCTCTCCCAGTTTCCAAAGAACCATGGAAATACCAGTTTCCGCTAATTTCTCACCACCTTGCCCTGTTTCCTCCAACAAAAGTTCTTTTAGGGAATTCGGAACATTTCTGCACTTTACTGATAAAAAATGTTTGCTTCACCTCTGCAAAATGACACTTAATCCACACTGATGTCTCTTCATGGAGGTGAAAGACCTGTCAGCCCTGCAGTGATGTGCTTCTCAGGAGTTTTCATCGTGAATAAAAGGGGCAGCAGTTCTGACTGGATTGCTGGGCTTGTACGTGGATCTTGCTATTTCATTTCTTGTTGCACAGATGATTTTGAACAGCTTGGAAATTGTTTTCCTCCTTTATGAATAAATCCTTCTTTGACAGAGGAATGCCACTTTTCTCCATGATGGTTTTCAATTCAGTTTTTATCTTCCATCCTGGTCACAGATTGTTATCTCTTTACATTTATTAACTGAAATGAGTGAATGCCGATTTGATGGGTTAGTCTCTGCTATTACTGTAACCTGACTCCCCTTCAATAAAGTAGATACCATGGGATATTTTTTTTTTTAACTACAAGATATGAAGTTGAATGGAATGAGAGGAAGTTGTGCCATATGGTGTTTGTGTTCCATAAATCACATTTCTTACTCCTCCAGCTGTGAGTCTCCTCATGTGCCTGGGAGATGATTTTTGCAGGCAGTTCTGGATGCGATGTGCAGGCAGGGTATGGGCCAAGCCCTGTCCCCAGCTGAGGGAAGATCACATTCTCTTCCAAAACTGGTTCTGGCATACAAGAAAAAAATCATGGTATTCATCTTCTTCCTGTCATTTCAGCAACATCACCATTACATTTGTAACTCTAATTTCAGCCTAGAAGAAAGGTGGTGGAAGATGGTCTGTGTTAGGGTATGAGCACAAAACCAGAAGCAATTGAATTGCCTTCTCTCGAGTCATCCCTATGCGTCAGCTGAGCCCGAGGAGCTGGTTGTGTGCCTGGAGCAGCTTGCTGGGAGCAGTGGCAGCCAGAAGGCAGTTACTGCCCTAATTTATGCTGAGACCCACATGAACCCTGAGGATGGGGGAGCCCAAAGACAAGTGAACCTTCTTGTGCATATTCCACCTTCTGTTGGTGCTAGGCAGAGTTCATGTCTAGTGATTGGAGTTCTTGTGTTCAAGTGCCACCAGTGAGACTTCTCAAACCACACTAAAAAAAAAAATAAAAATTAAAGGTAAATAATCATGCTGAGATAAAACAAAGATGATTGTTAGGATTAAGGAGATCCAAAATTTCTTTGGACCAAAACCTGGTTTACCATATGCTGCAAAACTCTCCCTTGAATTCCAGTTGAGCCAGACTTTCACAGATCAAGCTTATTTTGTTTTGGGGAGTCTGCGGACTTGGAGCAGTTTGGGCAGTATTTAGTCACCTGTGATGTGAACATGTAAAGCAGTGTAGTGAAGTAAAGCCAAACAAAGTTCTTAGTTTGCAAAACTCTGCAATGAAATTTTTATGAGTTTTGTTACTGATCTTGGAAGGCAAAGAATAACTCAGTACCACATAGTTCTCAATATCAAATGGTCCTCTTGCTCCGCAAGTTTTGACATTTCAATGTATTTTTCAAATATATTTTGATTTCAAAATGAACCAAAGTGAACCATGTAAGTAACTTGACTTATGAGAATTACCACACTAAATTCATGCAAATAACGACACACAGGTGCAAGAATGTTTGCAGGACACTACTCAAAAGGAAAATGGCTCTGGCCCCATTTACAAGGTGCAAATATCCTACTTTGTAACTAAAGATGTCTTTAATTGAAGTGTGACTTTCACTGGCAACTTCTGGTTTTGCTTTCAATATATGCCTTTGTGCTCAATGATGACACAAAAATTTTCCATAAGCAGAATTCAAATGTGCTGTTTTAAATTCATGTAATGGAAAAAGGCCTATTAAATATAACACAGAAAGGACCACTAGATATATTTCAAATTTTAGTGGGCACAGGAAGGAAGGTAAAATTAGCATTTATTCATTATTTATCTACTTTTTAATATTTATGACTAGCTCTAATTGTACTCTATTTTCTTTTTTGTTTTTTGAGAGTGCCAGTATAGTTAGATTCTGTAGAAGTAGTATTTTGGGGCAAATAGCAGATCTGCTGATTTCAAGTGTTTAAAAACTGAAACCGACAAAAAAACCTGCTTTATTCATTCATTGTATGATTCCGGAGCCTTCAGATGCACTGAGATCTCATTTCACATTTTCTCTAGGAGAGCTAAAAACTTTGAACTTTGCCATTGTTATTTTTCCTACTGGCAGGTGATATGTTCATCTGATGGCACTGATCCAGACACTGGGTCCTTTAGCGTTGTTGCGGGATTCATGATAAAGTTATGAGGGCTGGAATAGTGCATTGGAAGGCTTCCATTCCCATGATAGTAACTTTGCAATCCTTTAAGTGTCTGAGCAGAGGTGATAATGGTGAACATCTGACTTGAGCTGAAATCTTTGTCTAGAATTTGAGGGGGAAAAATGGTTCATCCCTTCTGAGGGCAAGATTAAGGAAAACAGTTTGGTCTTGTCTGTTTGTTGGTCTTTGAGAGTAGGCTGGCAGGCTGCAAGGACCCAGGAGGAAAAAGAGCAAAAGCTTTTTGTAATACATAACAAAAGGGCTTTGGTTCTTGCAAGGAATGAAGGATATGGCACGTGACTGTGGCTGTTTTGCCTCCTGTCTCACAGGCTTGGGGAAGGGACTCCGCTCCCAGACTTGCCTTCAGACTCCCCTCTGCTCCAGAACACAAATCCAGAAACACAAATATCTGTTTCACCACATACCCCTTGCTGGCCTGTGGATTAAGAAAGTCCCCAGATAGTGCTGATGAATTTCTATTCCTCTGAGGGCAACTAGGTACAAGATTGCTCATCCTGAGGGACATGTGGGATGCAGTGCGGCATGCTGGTGTGCCTAGCCTGGAAGGAGGAGAGGGAGGACATTTCCTCTTTTTTTTGTGCAGGTAATTAGCTCTAGACCACCAGGTTTTGCCCCAAAAGGCAGATGGGTGGAAGTCTTAGTTCTGGGAAAAGCTTAAGTGGGAATAGAACTTAAGTCGGAGCTCACAAGTACCAAGGCTTCCCAACTATAAGACACAAGAGTTCAAGAAACCAGACTTTACTCCTGCTCCTCAGAGAACTTTCTGTCTCGTTAGAAAATATGTGTAGAACTGAGTGATCCAACTGGAAACCATATCAATTAGAGATGCACTTTGACTGTATTAAGTGCTATAAACGTGCAAAGTTCTGTGCAAAATGAAACCGAAGTTGGTGGATATTATGGCACTGATATTTCTGTGTCTCATTTTCCCTCTGTAAAATTGTAGCCTGTAATTTTCTAATGCATTTAAGATAACTTTAGAAAAGTTTGAGAACTCTGAAGATCCCACAGTAATACTCTTGCAGAAATGCAGGGTAGAGGGATTGGGGAGTGACATTATAAAATAAGAAAAACACAGTTGGAATGTTAGATGGATAACAATGGCAAATGCTGTTTTCTTCATTCAGGTAAATGATGCAATCGTTTTGTTTGTCTTTTTTTCTGTATCCTTCAGTGTCCATCAGAAGTACTGCTGTTGTGGTATGCTCTTATCAAGTTCCCTCCAAGGGCAAGCAGAGGTCCAGGACACATTTTGCAGTCCTGGGAAGCATGGCAGAGCATGGCAGGTCCTGCTCACCTAGGCGTAAGCATGTGGCTTTCTGACATGGGCTTTATCTTGCTACTCCTGAGAGTGAGGACGGAAGTGAGAAGCATGGGCAGCCAGAAAACAATGTCCGCTAAGATGTGCTTCTTCCTGGAGGGTTGCTGGGAAGTCAGTGTGTGCATGCTCCCCCGGCATGGAGAAGTTCCACCAGCTTCAGCACAGATGGTTATTGTGACTAGCTGGTGTGCCCTGCACTGTCTGTCAGTTAACAAGGCAGGAGAGCGGCCAAGCACTGTAGAAGCTTCCTTGTTTCAGGACATGATTTCTTTCTTCCTTGTTAACCAGCCTTTGATTTTCCTCCTCTGAGAGGGCTGACAGTTCTCTTGTGTTTCAGGAGCACCCTCTTTCCCTAGTCCCCTGGCAAGCGCACTTTGACATTCTCTCCCATCTTTGATTGTCCTTGGTCTACTCAAGCCTCCCTTTTCATTCCCACTCCTCCTTTGCAGGATCTCTGCCTGCCCATGATACTCCCAGCTCTCTTCCCCTCATCTCCTGTGTGAAGAGTGCCAATGGGCACTTTTAAACCTTTCCTCTGTGCATGCTGTGTCTTGTCTCTATACCATGAATCAGTGGATGGTGATGCAGCTTTGCTGAAATCACGGGCGTCACACTGACCTGTGCTTGCTGAAGCTCTAGAGGTGGTTAATGAGTAGCTCTGGGAGGCTGATCCCAGATGTGGCGGGTGAAGCTGGGGAAGAAGGTGTACTGTGAGTTATTAATTGTGCATTTGTTTTAACCTGCCTGATCCTGTAAATGAAAGTCTAGCATTGTGGAGCCCAGTGTTGAACCCTGGAGATTACTGAGTAGGGATATTTGTAGGTACTTTGGCACCGGTGTTCATATCAGGAGCTATTAAAAATAATGGGATGCTGCAGCTTTACTAATGATTTAAGAGTTTCTCCTTGCATCTCAGTATGCGTCTGATCTGATGCAGCTATCTTCATTATAGCATCCCACGGTGTTTTGTCTTTATGAGTACATCTTGTTCTGGCTTGTTTCAGAAATCTGCTCTTAGCTCTAAGGTCTGCAATTGTTGGCCTGTAATTACTACCATTATTACGGTGCTACTACTGCACTGGTCTGAACTGCTGGCTATTTTTAGATATGACATTGTTCAGGTTTTTGTTGCATAGCTTATTTCTCTCATCATGAATCAGCAGGCTGCTCAGTATAAAATAATGCTGTTTTTTAAAACAATTAGTGCAGATTTATGTAGATACCAGTTTGCCAGTATTTATACAAACATATCTTTAGATGGAGACCGTGGTCCAGTCCCAGGCTGAGGGGACTGTGGTCAATATTCTCTTCTGGTGGCTTGAAATACTAAGTACCTGCCTTGCCTGTGGGCCAGGTAGTTGAGTGGATTTACACTTAGTCTACAGCAAAATCAGATACTCGATGTGCACACAAGTCATGTAGGTAACATTTACCATAACTGAATCTGTGAACTGTTTGTCTGGAAGCTAAATACTGTTAATGTCCTATTGAGAAAGAACCAGGTTTATGCCTTATGGAGGACTAATAACAGGAAGCCTGACTTCATGAAAGCTTGGGTAAAAACCTAGAATATATGCTGTGTCCGAACCCTACAGCTAATGTCTGAGTTCTCTAACTTGCATCTTCTGTTTGAATTGTAAAATGTTAGCCCCTCCGTGGCTATAGCGTCCTTGACTCCCAGTTAGTATTGATCATAGATTGTGCAACTTTTGTAGGTAAGTGGCGGCTTCATGTTTCAGAGATCTTCTTTGAATGACCATAGGTTTTACTCACAAATAAAACTATTCTCTTTTCCATTCCCTGTTAAAGAGAACTTGCTTTCTGTTACACCTCTAAACCAAGATCAAGAGGTGCTAAATGTAAAAACCCAGTGAGCCTGGTGAAGAAGAAACCTGTGCAGCTATTGAAGATACAGTCCTTGATTCCCCAGCAGAAACTTTTAAGACTAATATCTCAGAGAGCAGGCCAGTCTACTTAAAGGCTCAGGCTTAGTGAGAGGTGATTAAACCCAAATTAGAAACAGGCAGTTTCCATCTGTGATTTTAGAATCCTGGAAAATACTTGCATTAGAAAGGAAGGCACCAGAGCACAGAACTAGAAAAATAGAAATCAGGAGGCTACCTCCAACATGGATGTTCACTGCTCATGAGTACTAACAAGTCATCACAACAAAAGATAGAAATGGGGTCAGAAAACGAAATCGGATTCACCCTAAAATAAAGCTAGATGGGGGGAGAAATTTTCATAGAAAGATAAATACTTGAAATGTTTAATTTTGAAAAAATGCCAGGAGTGACAGTGTGCAGTTAATCAGTTATGATGTTGCAATTAATATGAATTATTCTTTATAATTTGATAGCATTCAGAGGTATCAACTACAAATGAGCATTTAATTTTTTCCTATAGAATCTGTCATTGTTTTACCTATACTGGCTGGCTAATTATTAATTAAATCTCAGGAGTGTTATGAATCTTAATTCATTAATGTGTTTAAAGAGCTTTGATGCTCTGTGCTAAAAGATGGCATCAATATAAAAATAATGATAAGCACTTACATTTTAGTATTATTTCTGGATTTTGTTTTTGATGAATCTCTCTAACATGCATCCCCATGTACATTTATGAAAATGTGCGCATTTTCGGTTTCAGATTTCAATAATTTGTACACTGCTCTAGTCTCTTACAGTGTGCTTCAGAGGGAAATTTATTGATAGTTAAAAACCCCTGCATTTCTATATAGTGGCGTTTTAAGCCTTACTTACATTTCAAGTGAGAAAACACATCCTGAGATATGCCTGATGAGGCCTGAAACTGCTGCATACCATGAACAGTCAGCATGTGGCAAGCTGTGAGTTCAAGCCTGTGACCCCACCATCTAGAGGATTGCCGGCAGCTTTCCCTGTAGAAGACATGAATCCATTCTGCAGATAGAGAGAGGATGTTTCAGCCCTTTTTTCGTAGAGGGTCTGTATCCAGCCGTCGGAAGAGAGAAGATTTCATGACTGGAGTGGCTGAATGTTGTGATGTTCAATCACAAAAACTGAAGGTGTTGTAAGTAATCTGGTGAAAATGGAGCCAGCTACAGCGATCACAGCCTCATCTCTCTGAGTGTGAACAGGAGCCTCCTCCGTAGGTAAATGAAAGAAATTAATAGCACTGATAAAACTATCCTGTGGACAGTCACGCAGAGACATGAAATGCTGATGTGATTGTTCACCAGAACGAAAAACCGCCTCACTTCAGTAAGGGACTGCAGCTAACAGAACAGAAGTATTTCTCAGGCCATTTTTTTTCTCTCTGATTACTGAAAGCCTCCACACAAAAGCAGAAGAGAAACCCTCTTAAAAAATTTGGTTGCTAACTAAATTGAAGTGTAGGGGCTTTTTAAAATTATTTTCTTTATTTCTGGAAATATATCTTCTTTTTAGGGAAATAAATGTATCTTTATTAACCTTGCCAGGAAATACTGCTGAAGATCATCAGCTCTTTTTAGCATTTCATTTCTAAATGTGCACATTTGAAATTTTAGGCCTCAGTGAGCTTTCTCAGTGATGAATATAACTCCTCATTTTGCCCCACTGCGCAGCCCGCTTGTCTTAAGTGAGCTGCATCTAGCAGCTTCTTTCTAAACTTCTGGAAGTTGTGTACCCTAGCCAGCCATCAGGGCATTCCTGTACCTTGTGCTACCTCATCCCCAACTTGAGTTGCAGCTGGTTAGGGTCTTCAGTTAGTGCCTTTTTTCCCCTTCACCTCCTTGTGTGTGTGTGTTTGGGAGGGCAGGGAGGACTGTGAGGACTTCATGGGCACCACATGTGCATCTCCTCCTTCCTCTTGCTGCCCCGTGTCCTCTGCTACAGCTCCTGACTTCCTGGGCTTGCTGGGTTTTGTTCTTAGGAGGCTGCCACACATGGGACTCACCCAGCCTCTCTTTTTTCTGCTTCTCCCTATGCTAGAAGGTGCATAGGGCAGAGACCCCTTCTGCCCCATTCCTGCTGTGGCTCTGTCTTGAGAAGTCAAAGTAATTGTACGCCAGATACTGCATTTCGAGTTCTTGGCTTTGTTGGCCATTAGAAACCCACAGGAAGGTGCTGTATATGGGGAGAACAAGAGTCTCTGGGAGCATCCTAGGAAATGGAAGGCTGTTCACTCCTGCTGGGGTGCTCCGGCTCCAGAATTAAATACTGGGCACTGCCAATCAGTCTGCCTTTGTTCCATGACAAAATACAGCTTGGGGATTAATGTGGTGCAGGGAGACAACTCCACCTGCTTCTAATTTCCTCAGTAGGAGCCTATCTGTCTGGCTGTCAGGTTGTGATACAGTTGTCTTGCTAGTTGCATTGACTCATACTCTCTTTTCCTAATGATGCGTGGAGATCAATTACCCATACCTTGTTTCCAGTGCGTGTATCTGCCTTTCAGGCAGTCCCTCCTGAGGGGTTATTGACATTCCTGTAGAGCGTGAGAAATGGATGGGACTCTTGCAAGCAGCCTCTCTACTAATATGTGAAGAGATCCTGAGGAGGGAACTGGGAAATTGTTTCCTTTGCCTTACAGTGTTGTGTGATATATGTGCATATGAGTTCTCTCTAAATGTGTTTTCATTTCTTTTTGATTTCTTCATTAAAAGGTGTGTCACACATATCTTCTTCCTATTGCTTATGGCTAATATGCAGCTGAGCAAGTTTTTCAGTATCATGTCAAGACTAGAAAATAGAGGAGAGTGAGCTGGTTTGTTCTCAGGCTTGAGAAAAACATCCTGAATATGCCTGCTCCCTTTACCTGGAGGCAGTGGTTGCACCCATGGGCCACTGTGGGCCTCAGTTAGACACCCAGATGTGGCAAAGAATCAGCATGTGCTCATTTATGGTACTTGTTTTATTTGTATTTATTTGCTACCATTCACTGTTACTTCAACATAAGAGATGTTTGCAGTGAATTATATTCTGAGTTGCTTCTTCGTTGCTCCATTAAGGACGAAGCAATGTACAACCCTGATAAACAGAGCATCTTGCTTCAATCATGCTATGCTACGTTTTACTTTGTTACTGAAGGCTCTTGACGTTTCATTAGGTTTTTAAAATACTGATATTAGAAAGTCCCTAAGTGGACTGGGATCTGCATGGTGAGAGAGAAATCTTATCCCAGGCCATATTACCACAGATGAAATGTTAAAGTGTTCAAGCTCATTGGATTCATTTTTCAAGAGAGCCAAGTGACTACACCTGCTCGACCATTTGCTCACAGCAGTTGGAGCAGGACGGTCTGTGATGGGGCCCAGATATGGTGTTTATCAGTGAGGCTGCTCATCATCCTTGCAGAGCCTTACATCTTCTGGCTTCAATAACATGCTGATTGCTAGATTAGAAAAATGCCTCATTAACACTTGTTACTTTTAGTAGGTTTGTTTTGACTGAACACAGTGACATGACAGGAAATAACAGGACTTTCTGTACAGAAATGGGGAGTTAACATTCTTTATCTTAGCTTAACTTGGCAGAAACCGAACCATGCCACTGACCCTAGCTTTTGCAATATGTTGGACTTTGAGTATTTATTCATTCTTAACTGTATGAAACGTCTTTACATGAATATATCCTCACTTATGCAGAACAAATATTTTTAAATGCTTAATTCCTCCCAAATTCCATTTTCCCAGAGTCCTTACTGTGACAGAATCAAAGAATAAAATTCACTGGCAGTGTGGTGGCTCTGTCTTGTGGTTACATGTGCTTTCCAGTAAACAGAGAAGTTTTGCCTTTGTACATTGCCAGGTCAACACTTGTAAGAGGTGACATGATGCTGATTTGTTGGGCTGGTTGGTCTGTTTTAAAAGAATTGAATTACAGGCTGAGGAATGCACAGCATGTCAATAAATAGCAGCATTGCTGTCTGCAGATATTTCTGGGGTTTGGTTTGCTTGGAGATTTTTTTTCTGTTTCATTACTTATACTTAATGAAGGAAGCAGACTACTTAAAGGCACATAGGAGTTACCAGTGTGGATCCCACTGCTAGTTCACCAACTCTATTTACGATCACAGCTGAGTGCATCAGAGGAAAGAATAATATGCATCATGGAGTGTACTTCATAACTTGTCTTCACAAAAATGACCTTCTTAACCTCTTCTGTCTGCTCCCCTTCCGCTCTCCAATTGCAAAGATGTGCTTTCTAACGTTACTTTCAAATTTTCTGTTTGTAAGCTGCACTATTGTTCCTGGGTTGTTCTCATACAGAATTGTTCAGGTCCACAAGTCCCACTTGTTCCCCTATTTGAAGCCATTTTCTAACCCTGCAAGTTAGGTCCTGACCATTTGGGCAGACTTCAGGTGGCAGCTGATGCCCAGGGAACCACAACAGTTATAGGATGTCTGAGAGATGTCTGTGAAGGGAGGGGAAATGTCTTTAGGACAGAAAGAAACTCGGCAGGAAAGCTAGGAATAAACAGATTCAGGCATTAACCTTGTATAACAAGGAAACCAAGTATTAAATTGGGCACAATGGAAACTCCTTTGTGAGTTTTATATTATTGGAATATAATTCCGTCAGATGACAGTGGGATGTGTCTTGGGCTGGGTGGAAATACTTTTGCTGCCTATTATTCTGTGGAAATCCACCAATCTAGTGAGTATTTTCTTGCCAGTTCATGTCCACCACTCCTCACTGCATTACTAGCACCTGTGAGTCAGGTGTTCACAGCACAGCATTGGCATTTCACATCACCCAAGTGAAGCTAACAGGATTATAAGGTGCTTGATCTCATCCAGACCATTTGACAGCTAAACATAAAGGCTGTGAACTTCATTTCCTCCATCCATCAGGTCTCTGTTTACACAGACAAGAATGGGTGACAGCAATGTGCTGAAACGTGCTGACACAGGAAGCACTTCTACAAGAGGTGAGCTTGGCTGCACTGTAGAGGCTGTGCACTTCAACTAGTCCAGCTTGGAGATAAAAAACAAATGCAATGGAGTCAGGTATTTTTGTACATTCTTGTAAATAAACAGAACTGCATCAAAATCCCACTTTCTTGAATGCCAGAGGAGTCAGTCAGTAACCCAAGGCAGTGTCCTCACTCACATCTCCAACACTGGGGACAGCGGGTAACTCCCCAGGGCTTGCTCTGAAAGCTGCTCCAGTCACCTCCTGCTGCACTCATTCAGCCATGCTCGAGGTTTTTTCTCATGCAAGCCATCTCTCCAGGCTTCTCATGTTGAGCTGTCACTCACACATGCATTTCTGACCAAAGCTATTCACTCCAGAGCTTCACTGTTCAAGGTTCAAGAGCCTTTGGCCTTCCCCCGGTTTGGGAGGGCAGGAGGGATGAATACATACATCTCTGTCAACAAACATCTGTCAAGGACTGTTTAGCTAGCTGGTCCCCAAGGCAGCTCTGTCTCTTTAGCTTCTTCACATTTTTTTTTGGTTTCTGTGAATTTTGGATTTTCTAGATTTTCTTTTAATCCTTTTAGGAGACTAACTAACTACTTGCCCATAAAGGTATGTAATACCACCGTCTCCTCATTGGTTTTGTGGAAGGTATGTAAGTTTCTTCTGAATTTAGCTGGAAAATTGAACACTTTCAGACATAAATAAATTAAACTAATTGCTTTACAAATACCTGACTTTATTCATTTCAACCAAAACTTTTCAGTGACTTCTGGCTGACTTGCAACTTTTGCCTGGTCAGCTGAAACTGCACTCTTCTTCTGCAAATAAACTGTTAATATACTGGCCCAGTCTTTCATGCTAGTCTAGTGTCTTGTTTACAGCAAGCTGAAACCAGCTATGCCTTGATAAAATATGCATGTTTCCCATATTTTTAAATTGATTTTATCAACTGATAAAAAATGGAGAAATTTTATCAATTTCACATTGCTGTCATGGAGGTACTACTCTGGAAACATGGGAAGTATGTGCATCTGTCAGTTTCAATTTGATTAGAAAGGTTGGGTATCATCAGTTAAAACAGGAGATTTGTGAATTGGGTGCTCCTTAGAAGTTCAGGAGTACTCACTGAAAGGTTAAATGAACTGGGGCACACTATGCATTTCCCTTCCCCCCCATGACTGAGTAGAAGAGATGAATGCTATTTCAGACCGGTGCATCTTGTGGATGAATCCCTTCAGAGTTATTTTAAAATAGAACTGTGGCTTACAATGTCTTAAATAATATTTTTCCTAAAGATGCAAGAAACTGTTTCAATCTTTGATAAAGGTGTTTTCTAGTGTCTATTTTGCTGTTACTAAAGCAAACCATTACCATTGAAATGGCCTTAAATGAGGTGGTTTGTATAACAACTGAAGAGCAACAAAACCGAAACAATGTGCCTCTAATACATACCCCAAACACATACATATTATTTAAAGATATTTCAAGGACCTAGTTAGATTTGGCATCTTTTAATTAGAAGCTTAACATCGAGCTGTACTAATGCCACAATTAACTTGGACTGTTACTAATGAATTTTCTAAATACATTTTTATGCACGTTGTTACTACCCAATTGCTGGAGGCAAGGGAGTGCTGGGGAACCATACAAGCAGTTGCAATAATATCTGGGACTAATTGCCTCTTAGGGCTTGGCCTTTGCCAATTGCTTGGTTTTCATCAGCTTTAGTGATTTATTTTTCACGGAATCAGTCAGAAAATATGAAAGCAATCAAGTTGGTTTGCTTTTGAAAAACATCATCTGTTGTTCGTTTTCAGTGAGTGCTAAAGCAATGGTATCTTTGGGCTGCTGCAGATAGAGTCCAGTTCCTGCCTTAGTTGAACTTTGTGAATTGAGTTTTGTCTGCCAAGACACTACCCTATATTCATTAATTTTTAGCTATGTCAAAATTTGGGGGTAGGATGTACAACTTCTTTGAGGTAGCATTTAGATGTATTATGTCCTCTCTGCCAACTTCTGTACTTAGCAGCCATGAGTCAGACCTTCCGAAGTAATGAGATTAAAACTAGTGACTTTTTCTCTTTGCCGTCTGTTTTATGTCAGGTGACACTCTTGACAGATTTTTAGCTTTTCTTTGTAATCACAAATTTACACTATTGAAGAATATGAAACCTGAGAATCTCAGTTTTATTATTCCAGAGACTGGGAGCTTTGAGAAACTATAAATGTCAGGAAACTTGGATAAAATCATGAGAGTTGACAGGGCTGTGGTGGGACAACAGAGCCTTCCTTTGGTTCTGCATGCGAGCCTGCAGATGGGCTTGGATGCCTCTCCCAATGATGTCAAGGGATCAAAGTTTGTCAAGGGATTAAGGCCTCCTGACCCAAGAACCCAAGAGGAACCAAGCCAGGAGTGACTGACAAGTAAATGACACTAAGGAGACACACACCACAAGCGTGGTCCCCTTGGAAGGTTTGTGTGGGATCCCAGCCACTGCTTGCCCATATCCTCTATATTGGCTAGCTGTGTATGGGTGGGGATCTGAGGAAACTACCTACTTCTCAACTGTATTGAATCCCTGTCAAAAATTGATTACTTGGCCTATGTGCAGCTGTACTGTGGAGACAACTGGTCTTCACGTACTATTTCTGAGTTATATGCCATGAGAACTCTTACTCTGGTCATAGGAAAGGTCTTTGTCTGACCTAACCTTTGTCTGTGACAGTGGTGCAGTGTTTATCTGCCCTTGAAGAAAAGAGAAGAAAGTAATATCTGAATTTCCTCTGGTAGTGAGCATAGCGATTTACTTGTTCTTCATAGAGAACTGTGCAATGTTAGGAAAACAGTGTTTACAAGACAGAGCTCCTGATGGCATTCAGAGCTGGTTTTCATCTGCTTGTCAAAGTGACAACAGTCTGAGCTACCTGGACACAAGAATAAATCCTAAAATTAGCAATAGTGGTTTGCAGTTGCATATTCTGACCCCCTCAAGATTTTGTAGCTGCCCCCAATAAGGAATTAAAAACAAGGGGGTACTGTTAACCTTGTATAATGCTTATGCAATTACCAAATGGAATGATTGGAGAAAATGTAAAGAGAGAAATTACTCTTGCATTTCACAGAAATAAAATAGCAAGTTGTTATCTTTCTGAATTTCTGTGTTTGCATTACATTTGAAATGGATATTTCCTAACATGATTTAAATAAGCTGTGCACGTACTTCTCTGATTTTAAAAGCCTGATTATTTTATCCCAAGAAAGATCTGTGCATCATCTGAATGACACACATTTCAGGATCTGCTTGTGTTCTGCTGAAAAGTCATTAGACTAAGGATGAGGAATGGCAACTGAGGAAACTCAGCAATGTAATTAGCTGCAAGAACTCTGCTACAGCCTCTGGTGATAAACTACAGTCTAGGTCCAGTCCTTGAGGTTCCAGACAGTATTACCTTATGACTTACTTAGCCTGACTCACTGCTGAATCTCTTCTCTGTGGTCTAATGCTGTGCAGTGTGCTCCCACCCTGTGGGAAATGTGAAGTCAGTGGCCAAAAGAACATGTGTGATAAAACCATTTCCTTTCAGTATTTGTATTACAGTCTCGCTTCCTTTTTTTGGATGTGTACAAGTGAAAAGTGTCAGCTTTGCATTCAGATCTCAAATATACTCCTTTCAATCAGCCAAGCTAAGACTTGGTGACATATTAAAAAAAAAAAAAAACCACAAACCAACAACCATGTACCTGGTAGTTTAGGCATTTTGGTTATGATGTACATGTGCTCTTTGGTCCATCTAGGCATGTGGAGTCCACAAGCTATGTTCTGGAATTGGAGGAAGTTGAGAAATGTGCATTTAGAACAATGTGTATTGGCTATACAGAAGGTTTGATTTCCCCACACCTGATGACACTTTTGCTTTGTATCAGCTCTCTCACTTAGGCACCATGTATGTGCTGTTCCTACAACTCCTTCAGCGCTCTGTGTGCTAACAACCAGCTGCTGCATGGTACTTATGGAAGTGGATTGGCTAGAGGGAAGGATGTCAAGGAGAGGAGGCACAAACCACACTTAGCATGCAAAGAGGGCTTGAGAGGAAGAGGTGGGTCGTTGTTGTCTCCTGCTTCTGTTCTGCCAGATGTGTCTGCTCAAATGTGCAAGAAATTGCCTTTTTTTTTTTTTTTTTAAGTTACTAGATGGGTAGAGCAATGAGATCTTTAATATTACCAAGGAACTGAGAAGATCTGGACCTGTCCTGAGATTTGCAGTAGGTATCATGTTTAGTATATGACAAGTAGAATTTTTGTGATAAATTGTCTGTACTTCTTACTGAACCCAGTAGGAATCCTTGGAGAAGATAATCTGATTTCAGAAGACCAAAGAAATTCAGAGGGAAAATGGGAGAACTGGGCAAAACAATGGGAGGTCAATCAGGCTGAAGGAAGCCAGCTTTTTCTCAAAAAACTAGGTATCTTTAGGTAAAACCAGGAAGCCCATACCAAACCTGCTACAGGTAACTGTTTATTTTTGATGATGTAACTCACATGGATTGTTTGAAAGTGTCTGGCAAAGTTGTCTCTTCTCATAGCTCAGTCCAAGACACTCACTACCAAGGCTGGTAAAAAGAATAGGACCTAACTGTTGTTGAAGTATTAAGGATCCCAGAAATGTTCTTTGCTGGATTATTTTTAGGTATGTCAAACTGTCTTGAATGAACCAGCATTCTGCATTCCCAGACACACTTGTTATCAGGTCTTTGACATTTCTGAGCTTTAGTTAGCAAAATTTGTTTTCTCTAAGTTTTACTCAAAATTAGGTGTAGCTAATGACATTTGTGTAACTGATTTTTTTCCTCGGAAAAAAAGGGATAATAATTAGCCATTTCTCCTTTTGTATTTGATTTGTTCATGTACAGTGCAAGCCAACCCTCCTTGAGGCTGGTTGTTTTGCTAGAATGACAAATGCTCATCTATGGTCTTCATCAAATGAAGACCTTGGGAAATACTGGGATACTATGTTCAGGTGAAGGACACTGCTCCTCTCTGTACCCATGCCTGATTTAAAGAATCAAGGCAATTGGTAAGATGGTGAGAACAGACATTTTAGCAATGCAGATTCCACTTACAACTAGAATAACTTATGTCTAAGTGTGCCATGGTGATCTAAGACAGACAGGTGCTGTAGATATGCCTCAGGCCTTCTTTCACAGGTGATATTGGGCAAATCAGGTGGCAAGTCTTCCTTCTGTACCATCAACCCTCAGGTGTGTGGCACAAAAATAACTGGAGATGGCAAGTGGGCGTGTGGGTTTGAGTTCCCTGAGGAAATGACCTAGAAGAGGCTGAAGGCAAGTTTAGCTGCTGTGGGACCTGTGGTGGCAGCCGTTTGGCTGTTTCTGAAGAGTGGATCAGATAGGACTGGTTGAGGTAATCTTTCAGCTCCCCATAGATTTGCATCTATATCTGCCTTTTCTGTGGCAGTTCAGTAAAGAAAACCCCTTTGTTTATGACATGTGAGTGAGAAGCCTTACTGTTTGGAAAAGACTGCTTTGGAGACTTGTGGTAAGTGTCCAGCAAATCAGCTAAAATGTATTGGTCTATTTATTTCTGCCTTTCCTAATCCCTGGGAGGGATTTTTTTACCAGACAAGAACCCAAGTCACAGACTCGAAGACTTGCAGCTGAATTTTGTCATTGACTCATCACATGCCTATTGGTAAGCCATCTGCAAATAAGATAATTGTAATTTGGGGTGTCTCATCTAAAGACCTCAATTTCCATTGCTAAAAAATGAGACTAATGCATATAATACAAGGATATTGTGTAAAATAACTCACTGTATCTAACTATTGAAGAGCTCTCTGCACGTGTAGAGGGCTTGTTAATGGCTAATTAGTATTATTTAACTGTACTTCCAGCCATTAAAGCTTCACTGTCCCAAATTAAACCAAATCTAGCTTTTATTCTAACCTGTACATAGAGAATAATTTTTCCAGCCATAGCTGTGTGTAACTTGCCATTTGCTGTCATCTGATCCACTTACTAGCTCTTGACAGTGAATTAAGTTCAATCTCATCTGTCTCAGTAGCTCAGATGTTCCTAGACTTCATCACAAAAACCTTTGCACACAGTTAATGCATTAAATTCGCATTTCGTTTAGTGGAGCAGTTGTCCCATTTCAGGCACTTGAAGGGTGAGAACCCTACTCAGTAGGTAGTGATGCAGGTTGAAAAATCAGTATATGCCACACTCAGCAGGAAGCTTTTTAGACTGGCAGAAAAGAGACGTGATAGATTGGCTGCTCAGGCAGTAGCTCACCCCTTGCAGGTATCGCAAAGCTGGAGAGAGCCTTTCTCCAAAGAAGGTACCTGCTTTGTCAGTTCAGATATTCCTCAAAACAACATGGGCTTCATCTCTGCATATACCAAGACACAACAAACTAGGATAACAAAGGATTTTCTTTCTTCTTGGTTTCACTGGCTGGAGGCAGAGGCAGACTCAGCACAAGTGTCAGAGCAGGCTGTAGAAAGTAGCACAAAAATGCCGATTGTTATCTATAATTTCACTGTGATGTTTATTACTGTGTTTCACAAAAGTGATTTCCTTTATGAGGCAATTTCATGCCTTGCTACTTCCTAATGCATCTTGCTGCTACCTTCAAATGTACAATTTTAGAAGACATTTCCACAAAATCCTTTTCAGTTCCCAAATTTTAAAATATTCAGTGTACTCCAGCATGAATGTCATTAGGCTTTAGAATCTATAGATCTACTATATTTACTTGTAAATTTCATTTTCTAGAAATACTCAATTACTTATAGCAACATGTGATTGGTGATACTTCTGTAGCCTGGTGGGATACAGTTACTTGGTTCAGCAAAAGTTCACTTTTTGAAGTTTCACAGCAGGAACATGTTCTTTCAAAGTTGTTTTCAGCAGTTTCCCACTTCCTCCTCCTTGCACGTACTTAGTTGTTTCAGTGTTCATTATGCTGTGCTGAAATCCTGCCTCTACAAGCTCAATGCCTACTCCAGGTGGATGGCATATTCTCATTTATACCCTTTCAGGTGGTGTGGCTGAACTTGACTTCTAAGCAAGAGAGCAGACGCTTGGCCTAGAGCTCTTTAAAATCAAGCTTTCTATTTACTCTTGGTGGGCTTTATACTGAGTTAACAGTATATTCCAGTCAAGCCCAAAAGCAGCACAGCCCTTTCCCCAACTTTCCCTGCCTGAAGTCCAGCACAGAGCAGGTTGTCGTAATTTCTTTCATCTTTCTGCCAGTTTTTTTTCAGTTCAGCCTGAGTGCCTGCTGTCTGATATTTCTGCCATGGGATGTGTTTTAGAGTAAACAAGGTTTGTTTTAATTTCTCCAAGATAAATTACCTGTAAAAAAAAAAAAAAAGTTGCTTGTAAAAGCCAATTGCACTTAGTCAGTCTGAAACACACCAGTTAGTGTGTCTCATTTCAGAGCATGTGACTGAGCCCCTTGCTCTGCTCTTGTGTCAAAGGCTGTTCGTAGTGAGTACCGCTGGAAATAGGTACCTGCACTGTCAGGGCCAGCAAAGCAAAGGTGCAGGACACAATACGAAGCCTATCCAGGTGAGCTCTTGTGCTTCAAGCTACAGAAAGGAGCATGCTTTCTGCATGCAACTGTCTTGAGTTGGGGATGGGCCAGGAAAATAAAAAGGAATCATTCGGCTGCACCTGAAGCTAAATGTGTAATTTGTTTAGCAGTGTGAAGTTTGTATTAATGTGGAAGCAGGAATGGGGCATATGTGTCAGAGAGCAAGAGGGAGAGAGAAAGGAAAGAAAATGTCACAATTATTGGAAAACAAAAAGTTAAAAACCTGTATGTTCAGATCTGATGCTAGTCAAATTTCTTAGTAGTTCTGAATGATGATGAATGGAAAACTAGAATCCCCTGAACCTAAATATCCTTATATTGTAGTTAGTCCTGCTAGATGTACATGTAAATCCAACAAAAGTACTTCTGTGTCCACAGATGAAAACCTACCTGTATAAACCCTCTCACCCCTTCCACCTTGCCCACCTTGAGCTTCTAACTAGGAGGAATTGGGAAAGGGCACTGTTGGATTTGCAGTAAAATTTGGCCATGCGTATATGGTGCAATTATATGTCATGCCAGACAATAGCTGTATTATGTCACCCTGATTAAAAAATGGACTGCTGTATCAATCAGCTGCTGCCTATCATGGTATCAGTCTGCACAATGCCGTTGATTTGGCAGACTTTTAAGCAAAAGAATTATAACCTCTTTCCTCATGATCACTTTATTAAATCCAGATTGATCTTTCATCCAAAACGCAAGGAATCTGCCAGCAGCTTAGCAATTAATGACAATAATGACCTGCTGTACAACAAACAACAGTGAATTAAAAGTGTAGGTCACGTCTGCATTTGCAACAAGATACAGATAACTTTTTTCAGCTGTTCTTAATTCTAATCTTTAAAAAAAGACATATATACTAGGGAGAGTCTGTTAATTGCAATTGAACTCAGGTTCCTATTTGAGCACTCAAAGATTTTGGCTCACAAATAGGGACAGCTTATGCTAAGTCTACTGCAGCAATTCTGGTCCCAAGCTTTTCACTCTGCTCTTCTTCAAAGATTTGTGTCCGTGCTGCTGGGATTACTTGGCTAATCATAAAGCAGTTGCAGATCTTAAATCATAGCTGGATGCACTGGGAAAGACCAAAATTGATGCCAGTTTACATTAATATGCTGGAGTGATACAGCATCTACTTCACTAGAAGCTGAGCTGGTCCTGTAAGGAGGGAGGGAGACATCTAAAATGGGCAGATTGTTGGGACAGAAAATTCTTCTAAGCTTTCCTAAGCTCATCTGTATCTATTAATGAGTCAAAGCTTTAATTCCCAATGAATTAAACAGATCAACTCCGAGAGAGTTTTGTACGAGAGTATTTTTAAGAATCCAGCCCTTAAATTCTTAACTTATTTTAATGGTAGGACTGAAGCTCCTGAATCACTTAGACTTTGCAGTGTTGTGCCTAAAACACTGTAATTACATTTAAAAATTCATACAACTCAGACACTATCTGTAAAAAATGTTCTCAATCAAAAAAAAGTGCATACTCTGAGTGAATGTGCTGTTTCTGGTTCACGTTTATACTTAAAAGGGGTTTATTTTAAAGGTTAAATGCTTTATATTTTTGGACAAACATGGAAGTGAAACTGTGTTATATTTTAGCATCAATTTTAACAGCATTTCTACTTTCCTTTCATGATGACACAGGCCACGTTGGTAAGATTTTATCTGCATGAAAGGTAAGAATCATCCCTGTTACAGTATCAGGGAAGATGAGTGAAAGTGTAACTTAAGTCAGAGGCAAAACTCTCTCTTAGTTTAGCGAAATCAGAGTTTTCCTAGTGCGTTTGAGAATATATTAGTTCTTTGTAAAAAATCTTGTTCTTTCCTTTAGAATAAACCACCAGAATCTCCCAAGTATGAGAGCAGAAAGAGTCACTGTACTAGCATAAGCCTCTAAACACCACTGGAGACATTATTGCTTGAACAGTTTTTTTTTGCTTGCTTGGATTATTCAGCATGTGAAGATATATCAGTTGTTTCTCACATGTGTATTATTATCAAAGCCAAAACTAATCTTTGTCAGATCCTGTGCAGGAGAACCCTGGAGCTCCCAGTTACTTGGATGTAAGTCCCAGCTTCTTGCTTGGCCTCCAAGAGGGCACATCTGAAGGTCTTTTTCACTTTTTGAAACACTAGGCCTTTCCTGACTCTCCATGCTGTCTTCTCAGAGCTACCAAACCGGTGGCACTGTCAGAGTATCCATCAGCTCCCAGCCCTGCTTTCCCCATCCCTTGCTCCTGTCAGTCTCATGGCCCCTCTTGTGTGGTACAGAGGATGCAAGCTGCGTCTCTTCTAATGCACAGCAGGTGTCTTGATCAGTGGCTTCATACCAGTTGGGAAAGAAGTACAATAATTTCTCAAACCTGTTATTTTTCTAGGCATAAGATGGCCAATAGGTGTTTTGGCTATTACAGTACCCCCACTTTAGCTGGGGTGCTATCCCAGCTGTGAGATCTGCAGTGGTTTTGGATTTCAGAAAGGTGCTTTTCATACTGCTTGTGTCTGTTCAAATGCTGTATGTTTTGTTCTCTGAGACATTTCCTGACCACTCAGTTGAAATTTCTGATTAATTTAGATATTATCAGATTGAAATGTAGTTAATTACAAAAACAGAGGTAACTGCTTCAAAGATGATGCTTGCATATATACTTTTTTCTGTTGTTTTTTTTTTTCTCCTAATTCTACTGTTGAAAAACAACTTGTTTTTTGTTTTGCTGTGGAAAGACCCCACACAAAGAGGAGACACAGACAGAGCTCAATTGTGCACAAAATGTTGTTAAATGACAGTGTGAGAAAATGAGGAAAAGGAAATAGTTTTTTCACTACCTCTTTGAAATCTAGTAAAGGGGACTGAGCCTGGTAAAGTTCAAACTTGGCCATTTACCTTAAAAGTAGAACACTGAAAACCAGGTACTTCTAGCAAGAAATTTCTGTAATTTTGCTTGATATATTGTGAACCTGCATCTCCTGAATAGATAGGATTTTGGAGATGTCCAGGGTAGTAATATACACCTGTTTTTTACTTTATTGCATGGGAGCTTCACATCCAGTTTGGTTTATCTGGTATGTGGTATTTAAGTGGAGGTTGCATTTCATTTATCAGCTCATAATTTTTTATGCACGTAAGCATGATGAAAGGCATGCCAAAAGAAATATCTGCATTTGGATTGAAATGATCCATTAATATGAAAGACAAAGATATATCAACTTCATTTGTATTCTGTATACATGCATATGCTAAATACTTTTGTTTTCAGAGTGGATATATTATGGCTTTTTGACTCTGAAATAATTACAAGCCTCAGCTATAGTTGAAGTGTTGTTAGTCACAGTGATTTAGCTCTGCTGGTAATGTTGTGAATATATAGACTATTAATATGGTGTGGGGCAGCAATGATGAAGATGAATCTGTGGCTGTACTGAGTGTTCACCTTTCCAGACAACACCACTCATCTCTCTGTCAGTACTTGCACTCATCCACCTGTGTAAAACTGGGAAACGCTATTAAAATCAGATTCTTGTTTTAACTTTTTTTCTTTTAAATTAAGACCATTATATTACTTAGTTTTCCAAGATCCTGTGTACTAGTTCCCATACCCATCCTCCCATGCCCTGGTGTCTGAGTGTTCTCAACATTTCTCAGTGCTGCGTTTGGTAGGACCAAAATGCGACAAAAGCAGTTTATTTTATTATTCCGACTATACTATTTTGCTTTCTTCAGCTTTTCTTAAAATAGCCAGCACTCACAGCTTCTTTTATTTTCCAGTGATATTTGCAGATACTGAGCATGTCTGGAAATTACAGTGAAAGTAACTAAAACAGGAATTCAAATAAGCTTAAGTACTTCATTTGGAAACCTTTGCAACTGACTTATTCGTAGGCGATGGTCGGTCTGAGCAACAAGTCACAGTATATTTCTAAATGAAAAGTCAAAGTGTATTTCCAAATGAAGAGAAAAAAGTTCCAAGTTTAGAGAGGTTGCTCAGAAGGCACTCTGCACTATTCAATGTCTGTTACATTAAAAAGATGGCTATTGCTCCCCCTCTTAGACAAGGCAGCAAAGACAACCACATCCTTGTTGTGCACTTTGTGTTCTCAGCTGCAGTTTGGGATTACCAAACCCACTAATTCCTCATTCAGCAGAGACCTGAGCAGACTTCGGCTATGGGATTTTTGCTGCCCCAGACGAACCTGAACACTGGCACGCTTCACTGCCTGGGGTGTACCATCAAGCATGTCCTCTATGGGTTTTTACTGTCTGCAGAAACTATCTAACTACTAAGATAGTGTCTGATCATGTAGAGCGAATCTTTTTTTGTCTAACTAAACAGAAATTATATTTTTAGCCTTTCTGCCACTGAATTTTTTAACGTTTTTCCTCATTCAAGTGAGTAGCAGTTTACTGAATCTTACAGTAGATGTTCAGTTGTAGCTTGTACCCAGAGAGCTGACGATGTTACATGTTCAGTGAATTACATGGTAACGATTGACTTTATCAGAGTATAGTGCCAGGACAGCATGTTTCACTGCGTTGTTTTTTGTAATGAAGGAAGAGAAAAATACCTGTAGGTGGCAATAGAATCGAAGCTGTAGCCACATGCCATTGTGAGGTTTTTTAATTAGTAGGTTACCATCAACTTAATTTTCAAGTTAGCTTTTTGCAATTCTGATTCAATCAACTGCTTTACTGATGTTAAAGGCCAGGGCAGCGTGGTCCCTAATGTCTGGCTGCAAATCTATGTGCCAGATTCTCCACGCTGCCAGTACTGTCTGGCTTAGGCAAATTCATGGATGGCTTTAGAAATTTTGTTTCAATGTTTATCTATTATTTATTTATTTATTTATTTTTAACCAGTGAGTGTTAACATGGATTTTTAGTGACAGCATTGAGAGAAGTGTGTCACTTTTATCATTAGCCTTATTTTAATGCACAAGAAGCTACAATGATATAGTCACAAATTACAGAATTGTCTCAGTGAACTGGAAAGAAAAAAGGTTGCGTATATCCAAATTAAAAAACCCCCAACATTGTCCATGGCTGAAGACCAACTTCTAGGCTGTGGTTGCTCTTTCAAGATGAACTCATGATGCTGATGGGTAACAGCATTATCTGGGGAGTGTAACGGTACCTGCACAGCTTTGAGGGCAGCCGAGGGAGGAGGTGTGCTGTGAGCACGAGCAGCAGCACAAGGGACCCTGTTGGGGTTAGCAGTTGATGGGCTGGTGTGCTCTGGGTTTCAGCTACGCTTAGAACAGACCTCACGCATCTTACATGTGGGCTGCTGTAACCTGGGATTGCTACAAAATACTCTGGGAGGTGTGACTGGCTCCAGGTCTGCAGGACTCAGAGCAGCATGTCAGCTGCTTACACTGCATTCATTGGGTTGCACAATGCCTTTTGCAGTGCACTTCTTGAGTAGGAACATGGCTAAAGTGAGAAGTTGCTAATTCAGTTGACCATTGCACTATGATGCACTGGATTTATCACTGCAGTGGTTAAAGACCAACTAGGATTACAGAAGTATTGTAAACAACTGCATAGGTACAAAGTAATAAACAGTTCTTAATTTACAGTCTATATCAGTATTTCTTCTGCATCATCATTACTTGGTAGGTTATTTAAATGCCTACTGAAAATTAAGTAAGATCTTACTTTGACACAAATAGTTTTCATTAGATGAGGGAATACTAACTGAATAGGAAAATCTAAGTTCTATTTATGGCCCATTATCTGTGGTGGCATTTTTATTAAATTCCACAAAATAGGGAAGAGACACATCCACTCAAAATTCTAGTTGCCACTAGAATAACTATTTGCCAGAATATTATTTTCTGGGGGAGTCTAATTTATGCATTCCAAGTACTTTGCTGGCTGATAGTAATTCAAAATAAAGAACATTTTTTGCAGAAATTTAATCATTACCTTCAACTGTGAATGCCCATTGCTCAGAGAAAATTGTCCCTGTAATTGTGCTACAATTTTAACTGGCATGGTAATTAAGGCTCTTCTGCTTATCAGTGTAAAACCAGGGACCGTTTGTTGTGCACCTGAATACAATGACTAAAATGAAGAAATTGGAGAAATAAACTCCATGTAAAATGTTGGAGTTATTTGAAATAATGAAATAATTGCAAGTGCCAAACTAACGTGAAATCAAAGCAAAAGAGAGCAAGCCTGTTGTGACTCTGGGAGCAGCAGGTGAAGTGGTGACTCTGACCTACTTTGCTGCACTGGTTTATTTGCATTAGTCATCCTGGTAGCCAAAACCCAAAGTTCCACATCTTGTTGATATTGTTACCCAGATGCTTGTAAAGGAAAGTCTGTGATGGTGGTTTCAAGCACAGCCGTGATTTCTCTCTCTGTGATTCACTATGCCTGACTAGACTTGTCTTAGAAGGTTAGCATGTTGTTCTCCTTGACATATTTTATCCCTCTTTTTTCAGTTCTTTTTGCTCTGCAGCTTCAAATAGTCCACACCTTTAAGAAAACTTTTATGGTAGTGGAATTCAGCAGTCAAATATTAGGAAAAATATAGCTAAGACTAAGCTTACAACTGGGGTGTGTATGTCTTGTATTTAATTATTGATCCTAAATTGTTTGAACTACCTTGTACCATATGCCTGCTTTCTTGGTAGTCTTACAGATCAGCCTTGTGAAGGAACAGTGTTACAGCCTCCAAAGGTTGAGAAAAATAAGCAGCCAACACACATTAGGGGAATTTTATAACAGTAGTGGTGGGTGGAAACAAGGTTAAAAACATTTCTGTGAATCAAAGATCAGACACAGGTTTCTGTTGTCAGGGCTGGAAACTCAGTTAAAGACTGATGACTTCAGCTGAACTTAATTATCTTGTTGTATAATGATCATAAGAAAGGGAGAGGCTTAGAAATACTGCCTTTGCTGTCCTTGGATAAATGTGGGCAAGGAATTACTAGGTAACATTGAAGTTTACTTTTTTGTGTGTATGTACATGCTTCCAATCTATGCTGTGTGTTTGTGGTTTTTTTTAATATGATGTTTTAAAAAGATCATGAGAGAATTTAAATCTTCACTTGATTACACAGGTTACTTAACTGCTGAGGAACCTGGGGGCTACCCAACCCATGATAATTGTGCTAGACTATAGATAAATGGTTTACAGACCAGCAGTAACATTCTAAAAATACATTGCTGCTTCTCAGTTTTACAACATGGGCAGATCCTACACACAAGCTACAGGGTTCATACGGGATATCAAAACATATTCCAGCAAGTTACAGACATCTGTGTTTCCTATGCTGCCATTTTCCAATTCACATTGTCCTGTCTTGCAGCAGCCCTCAGAGAGGCTGGGGAAAAGCACATCTGGAGGTATGCTCTGTGATAAACATCCGTCTTTTGCCCTGCTCCAGGTGACCATAGGGAAGCATCAGGGGATGATGTTATGTCTGTTGGGAGGGATGGTGCAGTCCTCTGGGCCTCTTACAGTGGCAGAGCTAACTAGCCTCTCACCTGGCTGTTTAGCTCCCATCTCCCTACCTGACACCTCCTCCAAGTATGGTGGTATATGGACCCTGTAACCTGCCCTAACCCTCTGTTGGCTGGTGTGGGACTTGCACAGCCCACTGCATCCCCCCCAGAGGCTGGGGACTTTGCAGGTCAGTGAGAAGTCACGCTTGGTGTTGCTGCATGCTCCCATGTTGTGTGTGCCAGGTGGTGCTGCCATGTCTCACTGGCTCCTCTCCACAATTAGCGTCTTCCCCAGGGAACTTAAAGGGGGGGATGGTGGTGTATTAACAAACCAACATGCTTGTTGCTCTGAAAAATGCAAGCTTATAGCCACCACTCAGGTTTTCTGTCTCTTCTCTTGCTCTTCCCAGACTGCTGCTTCCTCCCCTGAGTTATTCAATGTCCTATCGTGTTCTACTCCCTGTATGTCCAGATGATGGTGCAACACATGGGTTAAAAATAAGTCTTTTGAATGAGAAACAAATTTACAGCAACAGCAGACAAAAGGAAACAAAAATCAATAGAAATGGGTTTCTGGTTCACAGTTTCATTAACGTCTGCAGCTTTAAAGGGATTTGAGATTTTTGTGAGGTAAATGACTTGTTGCAGACTACACAGACATTTCAAGTTACATAAAAATTTTAAGGCATAAAAAAGTGTTTCTGCATACTCCTGCTTCTGGGAATTTGAAAGGTTACTGCAGATTTCCTTTCCTGTTGCTATGCGTTTTATTTTCATTCTTGGGAAGCATAGATGAAGGTGAAGGTAGCAGCTGTTTTGGGAGGCTGCCCGTGAAGCAGGAAAGTTTTGTCAAAGTGTTTTAAGTATCTTCTTCCATTCTTGTTCCACCCTGCACAGGAGCAGATGCCGAGTACCATGTGCTCTCCTATTTTGTCTGTCAGCTTCTTACATAGGATTCGTCTCTGCTTCTTGTGTAAAGGCCTCCAAGTAAGGCTCAGCCGCTGAGCCTGTTCCCCTGTCTCCGTCCCTGTCTCCATTTTGTAAAAATACACCTGGAGAAGGGTTACAAAATTGTATGTGTCCCAGTAACTTCCTATGACAGTCCTCAGGGTCCCGTACAGACAGTGTAACATCTGAAAGTATTTGAGAAGCATAGCAACAGAAAGATGGAGCTACCAAGGGTCCACGTCTTATCCTCCCCAGATGAACTGCTGTGAATCAGTCCTTGCTGGCATTTATCCAGGGTAACTGGCATTAGTAAATAAGGCCACAGGCAGATTTTAACAGAAAAAATAGCTTAGAATTTATCATATCATGTTAGTGGAGGCAACAATATCTCTTGGCAGGGTTTTCACCCACCCCATGAGTGGATGGAGCCGGACATGTGCCTGCATGTCAGCTCCTCAAGGACATGGTAGGTGACATCTGCCACCCCAGCCCTGTCCTTCTCTGGTCTTCCTGGGGAAGGATCAGGCATGTAACTTCATGGCAGATTAAGCAATGTTGGACTGAAAGAAAGTGCTCACTGTCCTCCACCTGGGACAAGAAAACACTCTTTTTGCTGAAGCTGTGGTTAAAACACGTGCCTTGCACAATGGTTTTATATTTTTTAGGCTTCCAGTTATCATGATACATTTAAAGGAATGTTGACAAATACAAGGAGATTGTTTACATTGAGTTTTCTCACCTCAGGGCAAATTTAAAACATATAGTACCGCTGGATTACAGCACACTAACAGATGCTGTGGATTGTTTCAGGCAAGCTTTCATGTGTCTTGCAGTATCACCTACGCAGCAGATTGCTGAGTTTTGTTGCCGTGCTTAGTATCAGTTCTAACTTTCTCAGTGCCCACGTGCTTTAAACTTCCCTTGAAAGCAGGCTGCTGCCACAAAATAACCCAATTTCTGTTATTATTATAACATTTAAATGACATACCGTGGTCAAAACAAACCATCTGTGCTGACAATTTCCATCAGTACACAGCTGAGGCATCAGCCTTCAGCAGAAGAAGCGACCCAGTTAACACCATCTTCCTTATGATTTATTTAAAATTCATCTAACACATCCATCCACTGTCTTCCATCTTTCAGAGAGGCTGACAGAAGTGAGATTAGTAGGAAACTGTCTGAGGGGTGAAATTCATTCTTTGCTCACGACAATACCCCCGACCGCAGCACGGAGCCCAACACAGAGAGAGCTCAAAAGGTTCTGCTTTGGGAACAGTGTTGTCTCTGATTTGCTTAACAATATCACTTAGATATATTTGTTTGTGTTATATTAAAGCACAACTGCTATAAACAATTTATATATATTTTAAAAAATACATATCCTTCAGACTGATATTTGAAAGATCCCTCTATGTATGAAGTCTTTTAAGTAAGCCACAAAATCAAAGGATGCAGAAAAATTAAGGTTGAATATTAATAAAAGATTGCAGCAAGAGGCTTTTCAGAGTCCCTGTTTAACAGTGTTAGTGCTGTGGCTGTATCTGAAAGTTAACTTTGTGGTTTTTTTCTGTTGTTTGTTAGTGCCTCACCTTGATACTTTCCAGTTCTCTTTTAAGGAAAAACATTAAAAATGAAGTGAAAAGACCGAGTAGATTATCCAGGGAAAGTTAAGTTTTAATAAATGATGCATGTAATATAGCCCTGAGTGATGGATAATTCGATAAAATATCAGTGTGCCATTGAAATAACCTTACAGAAGAGCCGTTGGCCATAAACTAAGTCAATAACTTGTATGTGCACATTTCTAAAATATCGAAAATAGTTTCCATGTTCTCTCTCACATGCCACATGATCTGACAAGGTCAGCATATGCTTCAAAGTACTTGCATAAATACATCAGTGTCTTTGCAAAACTATGTAAAATTCAAAGTCCAAAAAATTAGTCCTGAGTATCCATTGTAGCAGGTATTTCACCTACGTGGTAAATTCTGCCACAGCTGCTCCAGAGACTGATGCTGACCAATACTGACAGCATGATCTACAAGGTCCAACTAAATTGTGATGTCTCATGTAGGAATCCCTGTTTGTCTAAGCAGCAGCACTATATGCTGATCAAATCCTTTATGATCAAAATCAGTTTAATTACTATCATTAGATTTGAATCAGAGAGGTAACATAGATACAGAAACATAGAGACATATTTCTGAAATTTCTTATGGGGAACAAACTCTTGTCATGTATGTGGCTCTTATGACTCATTCAATTAAATCCTAGTAAATTGAATTAGGAAAAGCCAGCTAGAACAAATTATGTCTTTCTTCCCTCCTCCTGAGACATTGTCCTGGTGGAAGTGCTCCTGCTAGCTTGCAGCCCACCTATTAATAAGAAAACACTGCAGCTGCTCAGTATTAAAACTGCAAGTTTTCATACAGCTTCTCATACTCCTGATTCAAGAAATGGTGTTATTACATATTTTTTCTTTTATATGTATATATATGTATCTATACATAGACATCTATACATTGCTGAAAGCAAGGTTTTATTGCATATCTGCGGCAGGGCAGTAGTAAACTACAGCCACTAATGCTGCATCTTATTTGAATGGTTCTGTAGAACATGAGAACTTCCTCATTCCAATTATGGGACTGATTTTTTTCCCTGCTTTAATGGCTGTCCACAATTTATTGAATTAAACCCCATTGGCAATAATAGAAGAGATTTGGGAAGGTCCTTAGCTGTTGGAAATTGGTAATATTCACAGAAGTCAAAAGGTTTGTCCCAATTTCACAACGTTTTAAAAATCTGTTGCAAGAATTAATTACTAAAAATCAGCTCAGAAACCCATCCAATCAATCTGCAACATGCAGAACAAGTCTACTTATATTTTTTTGTTCTTGGGGTAAAAATGTACCAAGGCTGGTGGTACATCCTTTCTCAAACAAACCGTTAACTTCCTTCCCACTGCCCTGTTTTACTATTTCCTGTCCATCCAACACAGTGCCCAGCTGACAACTGCTCAGGCTTTTGACAGACTGAAGTCAAGAAGTCGTGGTATGGGTGTTTCCACTACACACCATGCAGTGCCACATGGAAACCGCTCGCTCTGCCTATAAAATGCTGTAAGCACTGAGGAGGCATAAAATAATAATGTATATTTATACATAGGCACGTCTATAGAATACCTAATGAACACAGAGAAGGTAGCTTGAGCAGTGTATTCTTAACCTGAAAATTTTCTGTTTAGTGTTTTTCTTATTTCTGAGATTGCAGGGCAGTATGAAGACATGTTGAAAATAGTAGGGATTCGTTTGCTGGAAATGTCATTCACAGCTGCTGAGGAATATTGAAAAACTAGAGGGAGGGGAAAATGATCACATGCATGTGTTACCAACATGCATTTGTATGTGCGTAGCTCTAGAAGTTACAAAAAGAAACAAGAGGGCTGTGTCAAGAAGTTTTGGGGAAATCAAGTCACAAAGAGGTTTGTTGCAATGCAAACAATTTGCAGGGAGTTTAGCTCTGTGCACACGAAGAGGAAATAAAAAGTTATTTATAAATAGAAAATACACCTTGTGGGGGGAAACCTGCTGATGTGGGGTCTGTTAATCTCTTGTTTTAAAATTGCTGTATGATTTTGATAGATGGGCTGAAGATGTCTTGCTGAGAGCAGTTAGTAAACGTTTGTTTTTATTCTCATCTTAAGAAAAGGATTCACTTTAAGCTATTTAAATGCTTAGAGACATTGTTTAACTTTTAAATGTTTGTTCTGCTGCCTGTGTCCATTCACTACAGAGGAATGCAAGAATTCCCTGCTGATTTAGTTGAGCTTATCTACTTCTTCTCTGCATCATTAAGCTGAGTTGTGTACAGATGCGCTATTATTTCTTACTACTGGATGCCTTAGAAAAAGAAATACATTATGGTTTTGGGGACTGACCAGATGAAGTCCAGATAACTGAAGGAAATTTCATTACTGGTAGCAAGGGGAAGGTTTATACAGATTTAGTGAAGCATCCTCTGGAGATGACACAGTCTTAGAGAAGATTAGCATATTCCTGGTGGGTCGCTTATCTGAGTTATATAAAATGATTTTTTTCCCTTTTCTAGCAAACCAGATAATTGTTTGCATACCTCAGATGCTTTATCTCCACAGATGTTCTAATGCCATGTTTGCATTATTCTTGGTCCTTCAGGCAGTCCTGTTAGTTTTCATTTTTCACTCATCATAATTTCAGCAGCTGGTATTGTGATACTCTAATATAATTGCTGATCTCAGCTTCACCAGAAGATTCACTCTGAAGCTTTCTGCTAGGTTTTTGCTTAGATGAAGCTGTTTGTTATTTTTCCAAGGCCTGACTGAATCATACTATTATTGAAGTTCTATTACAAAATGAGAAAATAGTTAATTTTAAAGGTTTAATAGTTCATTCTGGGGCGCCCATGCTTTTACAGATTTCCATAAATGTTAGATGGCTTAACATTTGACTGTGTTCTCACTCCGTATCTTTTACAAGGATAATTAACCTTCATAAAGATCCACAGTATATTGATATTAAGTCTTTGGATACATATGTACCCAACATTCTATGACACAATTAAACCCTTGGCAACTGAGAATATGATTGCATGATCAACTTTAGTCCTTACTTCTGACTTCTGTTAGGTTCTGCCTTCTGCCCTCAGGCATGATTCCCTGCCCACTTTCCTGAGTCAACACCACGGCTTGAGGATCTGTGCAGCCAGTCAGATGAGGGAGCTAATAAAACTCATATGTATGTATTTTTGCAATCAATAATTTGTTTAGAGGTTTTCACCTGAATCAGCTCTCTGAGCAGCTCACAATTGTTCCATCCAAATTACAACCCAGCCTCAAGGCTAAGCTATTAGACCAAACACAGGCATTAAAGGCACATCTCTCTGCCCTGATAGTACATACATGTGTAGCATTACAGACCACCAGTCATCAATTCTACACACTGACTCTGAAACAGTGGCACCCAAGCAGTCAGTGGTTTTTGTTGCAGTGTAAGTACATAGTATAAATATTCTTCTGCTTATGTTACTGCCCATGGGCAGCCCGCGTGGGTTGCTTCCAGGTCGGTATCAGTAAGTTGCCATTTCTGTTTATGGCCCTGGGGCCTCTTGATACCTTCCGGGGCTGGTAGTTTCAAGGCCACTGATGTCAGCCGGTGGCTGTGCTGTCGGGAGGCCCCACCTGTAGTTGGGATCATTCTTCATCTACGCAACAGGGGTGTATATAGAGAGCGCCCGTTTGCAGGTGCTTGCTATTACTCTCCATGCAGTTACATCAGAGCGACAGGTACGTGACCAGAACAACTTTGCTTACCAGCCAACGCAAAACTGTGCCTTTTGGCTTAAGTAAATCCTCAAACCATGCCTAGAGTTTCAATGGCACAGAACTGCTGGAAAATGATAGGTTATTGTCATGAAAACTTGTAGCAAAAAAGTAAGTTAAATGAAAATTAAAAACTCTCTGAAGAGTTTTTTCCTGTTAAATTATCAGTGAAAGGTTTGTGATATGTTGTTTTAAAAGATAGAAAACATGAAAAAATGGATCGCTTAGAAAAAAGACAACCTTTCATTGAAAGAAATGCAAAGTTTTTGTGAGTCTTAATGAAGAATATGCTCTGTTGTTTCATAATTGTATCAGACCTGTGTGTTTGAGATGCTGAAAACCATTGGAATTGGTGAGCGTCTGAGCGAGTTGCAAGGTAGGCACTTTCCCTTCATTGTCCTCTATCTTTGGATACCACTTGTTTCTGAAGGGTTTGTCTTGATTTGTGTAATACAACTTCTCCTCAGCTGTGCTACTTTGTTATAACTTTTATATGCCTGGGCCCTAAAACTCTTAATTACTTATGTTATATACCATGTTGCTATTAGAGTTTATGTATTGCTTCAATGCTTTCTACCCAGACTCCTAATTACAAGCGTTTCAAAACCTACATGTTAATAATTAAACTTTATTAGCAGAATAGGAAAGCTGGAACATTCAATTTCTCCCTTTATAATACCTTAATTAACTTGTTTATAAGACTGTGTGTGAGATACAAAAGCACAAATAAATTTAAGGGAACATTGTAAAAGAACAGTTTCACTAGTAAGTCTATAATTATTACAGTTTTTTTTCCCTCTGTTTTGATTTGTAAGCATGTGCCTATCATGCTTGATAATGTCATGCTCTTGGAGTGGGCTTGAAAAATCTGTGTGACATCTGTAAAATTGTTGGCCTGAGGTGGTTACAAAAAAGAAGTGGAGAGCTGCTCGTAGCTCAAGCAGAGGCAGTTACTTGCCAACCTTCCAGATCAGACCAACCCAAACCCTACTGCTGAAATTGTTTGTGTTTGTTTGTTTTTTTTTTTTATTTCTTAGACAGGAGGAGGGACAGCTTCATCTTTCAGTGACCCTTGAAGCTAGCTGGTGATGGGCAGGGCCAAGTACACAGTGGGAGCTGGAAGGGCAGTGGGGTTTCAGTTTCTTCCAGCCGTAGAGCTGTCTGGCTGCTGCAGGGTGTCTTCTGCAGTGCTGTCAGGTGGCTGGATACTGAGGCTCTCTATGCTTCTGTTGCCTTAGAATTGCTTTATGTATAAATGCCTTACCAACATATCTGTATTGATTAAGGAGGTAAAGAAAAAGAAATCCTAGCCTTCATGAATATAACTTTAGTAAGAAAAGCTCAGTTACAATTATACTGGGAAAAAAGGTATTATTTTTGTTCCAGAAAATTATATTCCTATATAGCAGAATAGGAATGTTTATTGGCAAATGTTGTATCTCTACCGTTCCATTTTCTAGTGATCTCATGCTGTAACATTTTCCATTCATGGAAGTTCAGGGGGAAACTCCCCTGAAATGCTAGGACTCTATCTTGTGTTGCTACAGTTTCCAAAAATATTGCAAAGTAAGCTGCTTCTTATGTATTCCTGCTAAAACTCAGGTCCCAGGGGTAAGAAAATTGTACTGTATGATATCTCATTTTACTGGTTGTATAAGAGCAAAGCAGAAGAGTTCAATCTTTCAAAAATTGTCCCCAAATTTTTGTAATGAATAATAGTTTATGAAATTCTGTTTTTTAAAAGGCCCAAAAGGATGAGTATGAGTATATGTTAAAAATTCAGACTTATTTTTTCTGCTTAAAATCTGTATCCTCTCACAAACTATTATGAAGCATCTGACACCACCAGGATAGTTAAAAGTAGAAATCATGTTATATCTTATCACTTGCCTCCGTGATCAGCTAGTCACATGTCTAAACTCACTAAATCTAAATGCCAATCTAAATCATGATTTCAATAGTCATAATTATATAGTTCTGATGCAGGAACCTATACATGCAGTTGCTGCAGTTTGATGTTGTTGAGAATGAATACTTACGTGCAGGAAGTTATGAAGCTCTGCCCCAATCTTTGGGACATTAGTAGTGAGTGAATTTGCTGTGGAATATGCAGAAATATGTGATAAAGGCCTTGCATATTGAGGCACTTGGCAAATCTATAATCAATGAACCTGGATTTTTTCCATAAAAAAAAATTATAAAGTGAAAATAAAATGAATGTAATACCTGTTAGCAATACAACCAAGAAACAAATACAGCAAATACTTTGTTCAATGAAAACTATCGTGTAGAATTATATAGTAATACATAGTAATAACCCAGAACCAGTTCCTTGATAAATTAGTATATCTAGATGAGTAAAGGGAGTATGTTGCTGGATACTTATAAATGATGGTTCATACAAATTTATTTAGCATAATCCAAATGTCTATGCTAGACTATGCTGTGGGTTTTTGTTTGCAATTTGCTGCTTTTAAAATATTTGTTGTACTTGGAAAATTTATGTCAAATGTAGTGGCCTTTGGGCTTTTCTGCTTAGTTGATGTTAATTTTCCAAGTCCCTGTCACCCAAATCAAAGCTGAATGTCATATGTTTAGGTCTGGCAGATTGAGAATGAAACTGGAAGGAGCTTTCAGGTTTTATTATGCTCCTCTTAAATGGGCTCTTAACCATATTTATCTAATGTCCGGTTAACCGATCAGGTAACCAACTTAACACACTTCCCTGTTCACCTGGGTTTAAAGGAAAGCTTTCATCTTGCATCAAATTAGATTTACCAGCACTGTAGTTCAATGAGTTGTAGGTGGTTAAGTTTGATGGCAGTGAGGGAACTTGAGCTTCATGTCCCTGTAACTTGCATCTCTGTAGATAGGGAATTACTGTAGTGAAACCCAAAGGGCTGCGTTGTAACAACGCTTACCGGGAAGAGGCGTAGGCTTACTTGTATAATCATTAATTTTTCTGTCCTGTCATAACCCATCTGAGTTTTCTGGTTGACTGGCAAAGAGGTCCTAATCCTGCATTTGATGCTGTCTTTTGATATGGAAATAATTGATGTCACACATTTAACATGACATAATTTATACAGAGCCACAGCCATGCAACGCACTTCACAGACAAATAAAATCAACAGGTTCCTGTCCAGCACAATCTACAGTCTCTGTGTGCAACCATCAGCCACAAACTGAGCTGGGATATCTGTGAAGCTACAGCCATAAAACAGTAAGGTGAAAGCTGGGGTGTATTGACTTACAGAGCCTTTAGGAGCTCAGATGTCAGCTATCCAGCTACATGCCACTTCAGGGGGGGCTGCGTGTGTTTCTCTGAGCAGTGGGTAGAGGTGGCACATCCTGAGAGCAATTCTTGTGCTCATGGGCTATGTCTAGTTTGAGGTTTTTGGCTTTTTTGTTTTAATTTGGGATAAAAGGTTGTGCTGATGTAACCACCAAGATATGCAGTAATAGGAGATGCAGGCTGGCTCTCTTCTGGCTGCAGTCTGAACAGTTTGGATGCAAGTTCACATTTGTGTTTTGGAATGGGGTACACCTTTATGCGCCAACAGGCTGCAGCTGTTGGTCCTGCATTCCTCACGGCAATATCAAAGTGGCTGATTCGGGACAGACAGGCTGCATATACTTATTCCCGGAAGGGCCCCAAATCACATACTATGAGGCAGAAGAAAATGTGTAAGCTGATGAGTGGCAACCGCTCACGTTGCCCAAGGGAGAATTCTGTACTTGCCTCTGCAACATGGGTCATCTTTAATGTAAATAGCTGGGCTCCAGGCAAGTTTTGGGTATACAGAACAGCTGGCATTCAAGTCTGCTAAAAAGACGACTCTTATTCAGAGCATTTGAAATGCAAAACACTGCTACCATCCTGTAGGTACTGTTTGCACTATTGCTGTCACTCAGCGGCAGCAATGAGGAATTATGTAGCAGAAATTCCTAGGGAGGAAAGGGCTTGAAATTGCCTTTCATCATACAGCAAGGGACACAGGATAGTAAGCAGGGAAAAGGAAGAAGAGAGAGAATTTCTGTTACCCTCAACTGAAATTTTTCACTTGCTTCTCTGCCCTTCACCCCCTATCAATGCATCTCAATAATACACAATGACAGTCTTAGTTTTGGAGTTTTCTCCTGTGTAGAAAATGGGTACTCCCAGAGTGTCCATGGCTGTTATATCCTGAAAGTGCATAAAACATTTCTTAATGAGGAGAGGAGTTGATTTAAAATTTTAATTTGATATCTGAATGTTTATCAACATCTTCTGAATGAACGTCATGGCTTGGCAACGCAATCTGTAAGTCTCGGTGTGATCCCTTGGTAGTTTGTGCTGGGTACAGACAGGCAGAGTATCTCCTTTCCTGTGGGTGTGAAAGGCTCATGCTTTGGCAGATAAACTGAGAACTGTGACAGTGTGCTCACGGATAACTGCAAGACCGACGTCACTCAGCTCTGTCCCATTTGCCGTCAGACTTAGAAATAGCACTGACAGTCTGTCATCACGTAGACCTTTTCCCTGGAGGCTGGTTGCTACAAGCCTTTGGAAAAAGATTTGGAGGGCATGTTAAAAAGCCTCTCGTAAGAAGCCCCAGTATCCTGTTTAGAGTACAGATGTTACCATTGTGGAAAAAAGGGACCTTTGCCTTCTTCCTGATTGTGCCTTTGAAATATACACTTGACACCATATGTTTCACTTCTCTCAACAACATCAGAACACAACATTTAATAATAGCATTTTTAATTCCGGAAAGCTCAAGGTTCTCTGCAGAAGAAAGATGTGCTGTGCTGCTCCTTTTACAAATGTGGTCGTGGAAATCCAAAGAAGTAAGTTGCCAAGAGCCAGGTTCATGATAAACTGGAAAGAGAACAGGGCCAAACCTCAAGCCAGCCTTGGGATGACAGGATTTCCACACCTTCCATCTCCTGAAAGGTTTCCTTTCTTGTGATGCTTCCCAGTGTGTGTGTACGACCCCATCTATGGGATTTCATTGTGTGGGAGTTGGGTTTTGCTAAATAATCCCACTGTCTCCCTCCATGGCCTATGTGTAAATCAGTGTGGATGATTTGTGGCTCACAGGTGGGACTGCTGTGTCTGCTGTGCAGGGTCATGCAGCAGGAAATGGATGGCAAAGATGCGGCTTTCGCAGGGAAGTCACAGGAGTCATCTGTAGAAAGCTCAGGCTCCACCTGACAGGCCTGCTTTGGGCAGTGCCTCTGCTGCCCCGCCAGAGATTTGATTTTCCTAAAACAGGGCAATGCAGGCAAACCCAGTATTGATGTCTGTTCCTCTGAAAGCTGAATACAGTGATGTACACCCTTGCACAGTGATCTTAAGTCTAACCAGACCTTCCATTCCTAATGGGCATTATTTTTTAAAAGGTCACTTTAAAAAGATAGGCAAACCAATGTAAATATCAAGAGTTAAGCATTGTGGGTCATGCCAACACGCTGAAGTGAAGGAAAGCACTGGTAAAGGATGAAGTTAGTCTGTGCCTCTAAGGACAGCTGGGCATTCAGTGGGGGATTTTGAGGTATTTGAACTTTAAAATTGACACAGTGGATGGCTGGGATGACTTAATTCTTTTATCATTAATTTAAACCATAGAAATGAACTTTAAAAATACTTTGTGAGAAGAATAAACGATGAGAGAATTCATCTATGGGCTACCACTTCTATTTATGTCAGTATGAGTCCAGCCTCACGCTCCTGCCAGTATCTGGAAGGATTTGTTTTAGTGGGTTGAAGGTTCAGTTGAGAGTAGGTGCAGTGTGTGGGATGAGCATTTATTCAAACCCTGTGGGGTTTTGAAAAAAACAGTGAGTGAAGTACCTGGTGAGGCTGTCAGAAGTATGGTACCATGCAGTATTCTGCCACATTTAGGGAGTCATATGTCTGTTTTGGAGTGAGGAAGGAGAGCTGTACAAACCAGCTGTGTGTGAGAGAGGAGGGGGAGCTGTCTTTGCTCAGCCAAGCAAAATGAAATGTATTCTGCAAACATGCCATGGAATAAGAGTCTTTCTGCTCCTACTACAGGCCAGGGAGGACCTAGCAGTGTGTGTGTGAGGGGGGGAAAACAAAGGGGGAAAAGAGCAGCCTTTGACCAGAGAACTGCATGGCATCATAGCTTGATATACACTAAACTTACATTCTGAAGACGCAGACGATTTGATTCCAGCATATGAAAAGAACCATTTATTGAGATGTTCACAAAGTGTGGTACCTGCAGAGACTGCCAAGATGGCAACAGCTCCTAATTCAGCTTGCATGGAAGGGCTCTCCTGACCTGTGGGACCGGTGCCTCTACCCAGCAGCTATTCCTCCTCCACCATAACTTGCTGCCGTGTGCAGCAGTTGTTCCTAGTTGCCCAGCCCACTGCCCTGTGGTCACAGCTCTTCCAGGAACCGCCCCAGGGCCAGGGCTTTTGCTGCTGGTGCAGGACATGGGAGCCGTAGTTGCTGGTACCCGTGGCAGTAACTGCCACCACCGAGAGCAGAGCCCAAGCAAATGGAGCCACAGGCTTGATTGGAAGGTGTGACTAATGCAACACCGAGGTCTTACGAGACTAACTGTATTATCCTTGCTTCTTAGAAGCTACATTAGGAGAGAGTGCTTTCTTCGTGAATATATTAGCATGTATGTTAATACTACTGAGCTCAACCACACATGATATGCCTCTAAATACATATTGCACATCCCTGCCTCATTTCATCTTGAAGAGAAGTTTCATCATTTTGTAGCTAGTCTGGTATTATTTAAATAAAGCTGATATTATTTAAATAAAACTCTTAAAACTTTTGAATAAACTATGATTTATAATAAGCCTTGTATTACTAAAGAGCCAAGCAGATGAAGCCTTTTATGTGCCCCTTTTCCAATTACTTACCCTCTCTATGCTTTGATCAACTACATCTGGCAAGGCTTTAAAAAACTCCGGAAAGTTTCTGAGGAAATAAGGATGTTTCATCCTAGGTGTTGGAAACTGCACAGTCCCCTTTGGAAATGTGCAATTATGACTTCAGTGAAAACCCCAAACCCACAAGATTTGCCTATTTAATTTCTTACTGACCTTTACCTCCAGAGTTCCCCACCCTCTGGCACATTTTGAGTCATGAATTAACTTTCATGTCTGAGCTGAAGGACTGAAGAAATCCCATTCCCATTTTAAAGTTTTTTCCAGCAGCCTTCCAACTTCAGCTATCTTATTCAGCTGTGCAAGAAGTATAGGAAGGATGGCAAGTCATCACCTGTCCCTTAGTAAACCCACTCACTATGAATTTGGGATAACTTGTGTTAGAGTTGAAGAGGAAACACCTGCTGAGAAGGTGAGGTCTAGGATTTATTTTTACTTTGGATTTTCAGATCTTTCATTTTTGAAGACCTCATTACGTGAAAACACCAAGGAGGCCCTTGTGTCAGATAATTAACCTCTGATAGTAGTGTTACCGCGGAACATAAGATTCCAACAAAAAATGTAAATGGTGGCAGGGAAATATTTTTTTAAAATCTGCAAGCTCCCCCTAGGATAGTTAGCTGTGTTGATTTATGTATTTGTATATGCCTTGGGACTGTTGCTGTCTCCAGCTAAACAAAAGCAGTGTGATTCATGCATGAGCATCATAACAACTGTATCTAAAGGGTAAAGTCCTGCTGCTGTTGCAAAGGAATCAGTCTGAAGGAACTCAGATTTACTTTGTGTAACAAGGTAGAAGTGGTAACCCAACTAGTCTACTTTTTCCAGAAAAGAAAAAAGTACATCTCCTGTACAACTTAATGAGTGATTATAAAAACAGTATTCTACTTACATGTTTCAGTAGTTTAAACTATGTTAAGTGTTACTGATTTAAATGCATTCCTGAGTAGGTATTTTGAAGATAAATGCAACAGTCAGGAACCCTGCTGAACTCTTAGGAATTTAAGTAGATTGGCATATGCGTGCCCTGGAAAACATGTTTTCCTTGGGTGTTCACAAGTATGGTTTGAAGCTCCCCTGTGCTGGGACACTGAAGGATTTATCTCCTGGGTGTAATGTGCAGAACTGGGGACTGAACTGGTTGCCATGTTCCACTGAACATTGGAACTTTGGAAAATGCAGACTCTGATTGATTATTTAGTTGGTTTGACAGAATTTTTGTAACATGTTTATTGTGAGAAGCTCTGGGTATAGATTGTTTTCCAGCAGCAGCATTCAGCTATGTCCAGCATGCCTTATGCTACTGCAGTCAAACCCTTACAAGTGAGTCTGCCCCAAAATGAACAATACACTTAATACTTCTGGTTTCCTCCTTTCTTTCCCCTTTGGACTTCTGAACCTTTAGGACGTGCTGTGTTTTGTGGGGTTTTGTTGTAGCCACAAGGTCTAGATTTCTTTTAACAGAAGTCGAGGTGGCCACTTGAGTTTATCTGGACAGTAACTCCTTCCAAGAGCTGGAGCTTTGGTGAAGAGCCAAAGCAGCGGCTGTCAGCAGGAGGAATGGGACTGTCACCCCTCTCTCTGTCCGGCCATTCCCCTGGGAAATCATCCTTGTCCCGGCTCCTGCTGCCCCCCAGAAGCACCAGCCTTCAAAATTTTTTTTTAAAAAAAGCGATTTATGGCCCACTCCCTCTGGCTAAAGCTCACTCCCACACTCTTCTCCCCTCAGGCATCCTCCCTTTTCCGAAGCGGGGGAATACTGCAGCCCCGATCCCCTCACGACCCGACCGTTAGGCTTCACAACGCGCGGCCGACGGCCCTCTTCGCCCTTCGCGGCGGGAACCGGAGCGCTGAGGGGTTAATCCGGGTGTGCCGCTTGAGGAGAAGCGGAGCGGCTGCCGCCGCGGTGCGGGAGGGCCGGGCACGCCCGGAGGGGCGTGCCCGGCCCTCCCGCACCGCGGCGGCAGCCGTGAGCCCCCTCAGTCCCGCGGCCGTTGGGCTGGCGGTTGGGCGGCTGTCGGCGGGACCCCTACCTGTGCGCGGGCTTTTGGTGGGCGCCGCTGAGGAGAAGGAGGTGGCGGCGGCGGGGCAACATGCCGGGTAGCGACACGGCGCTGGCCGTGGACAGGACGTACTCGGACCCGGAGCGGCACCGGCGCCGCAAGACGCGGGTAAGGCGTGTGAGGGCACGGAAAGGGCGGTCGGGGGCCACCGTTGGAAGCGGGAGGCCCGGCGAAGTGAGTGAGGGTGGTGGGGCTGCCCGGTGGGCCCGGGTGCCGAGCTCTGGCGACCGTCAACCTGCAGCGTGTTCCTGAGAGGTTTCCGCGTTTGCTGTGCTATCAATCTAAAGGGAAGGTTTTTATCTGTGCTTCTTTCATATTCCTACTCTAACTACTCTTTGGTATAGGGAAATGAAATGAAACTGGTTGTTGACATAACAGAAACCGATGTTCAAGATATATCCACGGTAGAAACTAGTTGGAGGCAAGAACTTACTCACCAAAGTCAACAGCGGTGATGATCTAATAAAGTGACACTGTGTCTGATCACACTGGTGAATATGTGGTTTTGGTCTTGTTTCTCAAAGTCTGTTTAATAACATCAGGTGATTGTGTCTAGCAGCAGGGAATGATTACAGTTCCCTTCCTGAAGTTATTTAAAAGAGAACTGTGGCAGGGATGGTGAACGACAGAAAAGATGTATCTGTGTGTGCTATGGAAAAAGTAAGAACACACTGTATATCCATGATGTATGCCTTTATGGTATAGTTTTTCTTACGGTCTGCTGGCAAGTTCATCTTTTTCTTACTATTTTGATGTTTTGTTCATACAATACATGATAAACACGTATAGGCAATGCTAGTGATCCTTTCACGTATTTAGTAGCCTTTGTGGTGAATGTCCTGCTGATGAAGGCAGTTGGCTCTTTAGTTAATGCACAGATTTCAAATTCTTACCTAAATGCTCAGCTCAAACAGGTGTAAAACAAACAGCTCTTTCTTCATATGCAGTGCAGGCAGATGTGAAGAAAAAGGAGGTTGTTCTAGCTGATTTGGGATATTGACAAATTCTGTTTTCCGTGATGACAGCCTGCATCTGTCAATAAAGGAGCTTTACAGTTTGAAGCGTAGGGATTAGCTACTTGTGAAGGAAGACTGGTTTGGGGTTTTTTGGGGGGGAGGGTTCTTCGGGGCTTGGGTTGTTTGTTTTTTTTTTTTTTTTGGGGGGGGGGTGGTGGTGTTGTGTTCTTTCTTTGTGTTTTGTTGTGTTTTGTTTTGTTTTTTTCCTGTACTGCACATTAGCAGTACTTTTCATCCCTCCAGCCCACTAATGGACAGTGCTGGAAAGGAGATGGTGTGCTTCAGATTGTTGTTGCATAATGAAATGTTTTAAAAATAGGTAACCCCATACACTCTAGCTTTACTACTGGAGTCCCTATTCTTAAACACCTCCAGGGATGGGGACTCCACCACTGCCCTGGGCAGCCCATTCCAACGCCTAACAACCCGTTCTGTAAAGAAATGCTTCCTAATATCTAGTCTAAACCTTCCCTGGCGCAACTTGAGGCCATTACCTCTTGTCCTATCGCTTATTACTTGGTTAAAGAGACTCATCCCCAGCTCTCTGCAACCTCCTTTCAGGTAGTTGTAGAGGGCGATGAGGTCTCCCCTCAGCCTCCTCTTCTCCAGACTAAACAACCCAAGTTCCCTCAGCATCTTCAAGGTCTTTTCCAACCTAGACAGTTCTGTGATTCTGTGAGTCTACTGTGTTCTTCATACTGTAAGCTGGGTGCACATGCTAGTTGTAACCGAGTTAAAAATTTCATGTATTTCCTTTGTTTTTCTTTTTGAAAATTGAACTGATTAGTTTTTCTTCATTGTTCTTGCTGTAAGACTAATGTATACCTAGCTTACTGTGGCCATGGAAGAAAGTTACATACCTTGAAGGATGATTTTTGGCATATTTAAGAGGTTAACCTGAAGCCTAAACTCTGTAGTCTAGCTGCTCTGCTTAAAAGCATAAAGTATCATGGCTAACGTTCAGTGTTGTGTATTGTGCTTGTGTATTGAAAAATAAAAAACCCTTCATGCTTAAGACAATTTTATGAAAGCATCGGGCTTCTGTCTGATTTGGGGTTTCTTTTAATCAGGATTAGCCACTCCTTCCCTTCCTGCGACCACAAGAACTGGAAATATAACTCTGTAACAAGTTTGTAGAGTTGTATGTAGTTGCATTCCTCCAGGGTTTGGGCTTTACAAGTTGTGTCAGATATCACAGAACTTGTAATATAATTGCTAGAGGTGGTAGCAGCTGGTTGTATGTTCCAGATAGTGGCAAGAGCTTGCATTAAATCCATTTGTGCTTATTCTGAACAAATCGGATTTTTTCCTGAGTGAATTACCTGGATAACTTCAACATTCCTCTTACTGCTTTAATCAAGGGGATGGAAATGGTCAGGCACTGGAGCAGCAACAGCTGATGGTATTATGTAGGAAAGAAGCAAGAAAACAGGATAATGTTTTTCAGTTAGACACTGAATAAAAAGCATCAGAGCAGCTGGAGTTAAAGCAGCCGTTCCCAAACATTCATGGAGAAAAACAACGCTGAACACAAACATAGCAATACAGAGTTGATGGGAGGACACTCAGAGAACCTGAACAAGCTAGGGAGACTTGTTTGTGCATGAAGAAAGTCTTGGAGTTGGTTTTGTCAGCGGGATAGGGACAGTGTATAGTAAGTAGGGTGAGATCTGTTTCATGAAGCCCGGGAAAAAGAGAGGTGTTAAAGTAGTTGCTGGATTTCATAGTCTGTATAACATGGGCTACTGAGTCCAGTTTTTAGGTGGGCAGGTTGTGAAGGACTTCTCCAGCCCTGTAGGTTACTGCCTGTGTCTTTCAAGCCCATCTAGATTTTTCTTATGAGAAAGTAAAGCCTCCTCTATGGACAGGCAAGAAGACAGTTCCAAAATTGCAGCTGTATATACTGTAGGAAAACATCATCAAATTCAGTTTGCAGAAGTGTTAGAACAACTTACTCTGAATATAGCCTGAGTTTGTAAACGGTAGAATCTGAGGGGAAGAGGATTTTAAAATACCTGCTGCAGCTAAAAAGCTTCTTCAGTGTAAGGCAACAGGTCTGTTTGATACCTTCTTCTTGGAGGCCATTTGAAATATATCCTGGGCTCTGCTAACAACTTTCCAATGAACCATGTCACATTTGGTGCAAAGTTCCCAGTACCTGAATGAGAGAAAATACTTTAATGAAAAACAGCTGTGTTATTTGTAACATGGGGGAGTCGCTGCTGCCTAAGGAGGCCAAGTATTTTGAGGGAGAGGCTGGATTCCTTTTCTCTTCCTTGGACAAGTCACAAGAGAGCCCAGCTATGCTGTGCATAGCAGCACAGAGTGGGGCATAAAACTACTGTTGCTTGTAGTGTAATGGTATCAGTGCCTGACAGTTTTGGTATTATTTGATGGGTACAGATTCACAGTCATGTGGTTACCTTGGTTCTGGTTCTGGTCATTCATTCCCCGCTTTAAGAAGGGTACCCTTCCAGGGGACTTTTCCTACCCCTCCTTGTCAATAGTATCTGGTCACTGTAATCTGGATTACTGCAGCTCGCTCTGGTGGCACAGGTGGAATCAATGTGGACGATACGGCTATGCAAACTGTTTCAGTTCTCCTCTGCTAATGCCAGCTATTGTAGCTTCACTGTGCTTCATATCCACTACTAGTTGATTCCTACAACGCTTGGAAAATGAATCCAAATCTTTCCAAATCAGGATTTAAGCCACAAAGTAGGACAAGATTTGGGAAGAAGGGTTGCATTTTTAGCTGTCATGCACCAAGTACTGTTGTTGCTGGAATGTAGCTTGCGGGACAGCTAAAGAGTGTTATGGTGCTTTAGGGAACAAAACCATTTTATAGTGAGTACTGTGGGAGACTAGAGGTGCTCAGATTCTGGCTACACTGTGCTTCTTGGGCAGTAAGTCCATGCAGAGGTCTATGCAGTTGAAATAGTAACATTCCTGATGCTCAGACTAGCTTGGCTATGCTAATTTATGCTTCATTGTGTTGATTTTTGCTTCTAGAGCATTGTCAGGACTGCCTTTCAGGGCTCTGTTAAAGCTGTGATCTCTGAATGCTCACCAGGTTGTCCTATTTAGACCTCAGAAACCTGTGTACACAATTTTTTTTGCTGCTGATCAGGGCATTGCTCTTCACTCTTGATCACTTACTCCTTACAGAACAAAAATCCTCCAGATTTTATCATGGTTATAAATGTATACGTATGGCTTTGTAGGAGAAGAATCCTTTTCTAGTACAAGTAAGACACGTGAGTTCCTTTACTGCATCCCATCAGAAGTCTATGCAGCAATACGTCCTGCTTTTAACAAGTACCAGATGCTTTGGAGAGAGATGCAGGAAGTCCTAATTACATGGTTTCTTGCACACTGGACCCTATTCAGAACTTTATTAGTGGTAGACTTATATTTGAAATAGTAAGACTTCCTCCTCTATTTAAAACCAAAAATCCTTAGCTGTTAACAGATGTGGTTTATTTATTAACAAGTAGAGAATCTTAATTTTAATCTTCTTGTGCTTTCAGCTTTAGTGAGACTACCAATAGAATCAGTGTTTTGTGTATGAACTGATTCTTACACGACAACACACACAAAAAGGCTTACGTTAAAAAACAAAACAAAAAACAACAAAAAACAAAAAACAAACCAAAAAACCCAGAAATCCACTTGCTTTCTACTGATGAAGAAACATTCTGTGGAATGTCTCTTCTCACTTTCCATGTCTCTCTTATGATCTGTCCCATTCATCTTGTCTATAAGCAAGGTAGTCTTTTTAATAATCTCTCCTTGTATGGAAGTCATTCTAAGCCTCTAATTGCTTTCATCATCTGTCCTTAAATTCCCTTTATTTCTTAAAGTCCATAGTACATTTAGAGGAAATAACATAAAGGGACCTAGAAGGATTAAAAACATAAAAAAACCCCACCTCGAAGCAACCAAACAGCAACAAAAACCTCGACCTAAAACAGAAGACCACTGCATCCACAGTTATAGGAGAAAAGGAGCTTTAATCTCCTGGTGGTCCTTTAAATGCAGAGATCACCGTGTGTGACTTGTAACCAAACCTCCATGTATTTTATGCGCAAAGAATTTAGACATACTTTTTCCAGAGTTCTCTCATGTTTTGACATAAGATAAAGATAATTTGATGGGATGGAATATTGTTAAGACTTTCAAGCATTGTTTTTAAATCCACGGTGTATCTAGAAATGTGTGAAACCTGTCAAAGAGTAGGCTGCATGATGTAGGGTTTTTGGGAATAAGAGAGGGAAGCCATAACTGTAATGTGAACCCAAAATGGCAGATTAGCTGGTTAGTACTGAAGAAAGGCCCCATTTGTTCATTTAAAACAGTTTTGGTTATATTGTCATTGTAGAAATGTTTGGAAAACTGTAACTTCTCAATTTTTTTGCTTGTGCCAGAAAGGAATGCTAGGAAGTTTACAAAGTTGGTATCTTTTTTGGTATACTTTGAGTTTTGGGATTAAATACATCTCAAAGACAAAGGTCAGTGCTAGGTGTAATTTGTTGTTGTCAAACAAAATAAAGGGGGAAATTGTTGCTGTACAGCTTAGTATAGTATTGCTGTGCTCCCTTGATCCTGCAAGGTGAACCTCTTTGGTAGAGTTATAAGTCATAAAGTTGTTTTTTCACCCAATCTGTCTTCTCCCTTCCAACCCAAGAAGACAGTTTTAAACAGTCAGCAGAAGTAGGGATGTATGTTCTTTTCAAAGTTTAAACTGATTTTTAGGTTTGGAAGTTTTATATTTAGACCTTTCATAGTTTTTGGTCTCCACCTGGAAAATTAATGTGTCTGAAGATTGTACAGTGTCTCCTTTCCTTTGCTGTGCTTTTGATTTGTCCTTATTGCAGTGAATGGTATTGCTTGCAGGACTGGGGGATCTATTATCACCTTTTAAATGTTAGGTATATTAAAGAAAAGATCGCTGGAGGAAAATCATTTTTGCTTTCTTTTTGAAGGACATGTAGTTGTCCTTCTGTCAAGTTGCCAGTGAAGATGTAGGGGAATGCCAACAGCTCTTGATCCCTAGCTTGCTTGTTGTCCTCATCTCCATAGGTGAGGTTTTAACTAGGCACCACCTGGTACAATGTTTACATAGAGGCTGAGCCTTTGAGGTTTTGGCTGGATTTGACATCTAGCATTGTCCAGGCTAAAAATATTGCCACTGCCCGTTGTCCAGTTTTAGTTGTTTTGGCACCATTAGCAAACGTGCAGCTTTCATCTTCACCCCCCACAGTGAGTGTGGTTTTGGGAAAGACCTGTGTGGGAGATGAGTTTCTATGTAGTGTTGGGTAATGGTAGAATGTAATTCTCACTTTTCATTTATGTATTAGATAGAGAAACTTTGCTAAAGAGCATTTGCACTCTTGCTAATGAGGGTTGCAAATATCTTTACTATTGAAAGTTTTCTGCTCTTCCCTTAGTCTGAAAGAAGAGCGGAGGATTAATATGCAAAGCCAAAAATAAACGTGCTGTTCTAAAGCCTTGACATATGGGACCTGGTATGCAACTGGGATGGCTTGTAGCTGTGCAGCTAACCTTTTTCAGACACTCAGCAACTGAGAACTTCTCTAAGGCAGCTTTTTATATCATCGTACATAATCTAAGCTTTAATTTAGGGACAAGGATGAAACTGGAGGGGTGTCTCTACTGGCTGAGGTATAAAGAATATCTACAAATTGTGAGCTGTGATGCTGTTATTGTAGAAAGTTGAAATGAGGCTTTTTGTTTTCCGAAAAATTCCAGAAAAGCTCAATAATACTGAGAGCTGGCCCACTTCATTATTGTTCTGTTTAGGTGTTGCAACTGGATAAAATTCCAGAGGGCAGAAGGTATGGAAACCACTGCTACTAATATTTTCTTAGTTACCTCTGTACTGGACACTGAGACTATGGTATACTTTAATGGACCCTTGATATAAAAAAATTGGCATCAATTCTAAATACTTCTCAGTTAACCTTTATTATAGTAGGTACTTTTTCCTTGGTTTTCCTATTTGTGTACAGTTTAGTAACAGTCACCTTCCTTTGTAAATTTTTGTTTCAATAGCTCTGGGTGAAGAATTCCTTGCATGGGGATGCAAGGAATTAATACTGTGCTATTGAATTAAAAAAATGTGATCCAAGTAGTGCTGAATCCATTGGAAACTTTTGATTGACATCAGTGGCCTACGGAACCAATTGGAGATTAATTAGAACAGCCTTCTGGAAAATTCTCTACGTATTGTGTTCTTTACAGGATGGTGGATGCTACTTCCAGTTTGTATTATAGTCTCATCTATCTTAAACCAGGATGGTGTAGGTGGGTTTTCATCTTTGTTTTTGTTTTGTAAATAAATGTTCTTGTCGTGGGTTTAGCTAAAAATGTATGGAAACCTGTCTAGTTTCCTGGCAAAGGTTGTGATGAAAAGAGCAGTCAGTGTGTGTGTGTGTATATCTAAGAACTGCAACAATTAAACACTCTGATTATCTATGTCCTGTGATTTTTGTTAAAGTTAATAGGACTATGACTTTCAAAAAGGGTACTCACATTGTCTTCTCAAGCTTTTTTTCTATTGACTTGTTAATCCTGTGTTTAAAGCAAGGCTTTTCAGTTGAAGATGAAGCATTATGGTGGAAGTTGGTGTTTTAAAGATAGGGAAGACTGCAATGCACTGGAGTCAGTTTATATGCGCAGGAGGTGTTGATATATAAGGTGAGACAAAGTGTTGCACAGAGCTGGTGGAAGTGTAAGCCCTCCATTCTTCAGAAAAATCTGATACTGCCTACCACCACCGGAAACATAAATATCACAGGAAATGTGAGGAGTCAGTGCTTTGATGTCTGTAGATTATTAGTTTTTAAATCTAAGTGAATTTCAAAGTGGGCTTTCAGTGCTACACTATAAGAATTACTGTGATAGGAAGAGAAGCCTTGTTAGGGTAAGTTGATGTAGCAAGTTTCTCTGGTTTTACAGCATTCGCTCCTCCTTTTATTCTAACTTATTCCAGTACACGTAATACAAAAATTACAATTAAGCTAGTGCTCATTGTTCAAATGCAAAATGATATAAATATGCAGAAAATGTGCTGCTTGATACCAGCATGCCTGTACAGGTGAGTGACGCCCAAATATCAAACTGACTGGCCAATTAGAATTGACTCTTAACATTTTTCTAATTCAGGGCAGTACAGCTTAGTAGCATACTCTACTGTAAGTGTGCTAAGGACTTCACCCCCACTTCCTAGGAGATGAATTTATATCGAACGGGAGGTGGCTGTTTGTTGGACTCCAGCGGCCGTTGACTGTGTTTTGGATTGCAGTAGGCAAGAAGCTTTGGTTGAAGGCTGCTGACAGCTGCAAGGAAAGGTGGAAGCTTTGAAACCAGTAGGATCAAACCCAGTACTAGTCTCAAAGAGTCGTTTAGTGTTAGAAAAACTAAACGAACAGATCTTGAGTCAGCATTGCCTAGATTGGGATGAGGATCCCTTCTTAAGTAAGAAGGACCAAAGAAGACTTGACTGGGCACTCATTCACAGCTTCACCTCGTCTGCAGCATTGCAGGTTGCCACCTTCACCCTGCCAGCTTTCCTAAAGCTGATCAGAGCTATCTTGTTTCAAGTCCATTAGCAGCACCCTGGCACAGGGCTCCTTCACCCCCATTGTGGTCATACTGTGCTTACAGATTCTGCACCTTTCCCAGTGCCAAGCTTACCCACTCCCTGTCCCAGGGCTGAGGGGCCGGGGAAGTCTGTGGGTGTGACTGGGCAGCTCTCAGCAGCTTTTGGGCATGGTCAGGGCAATAGCAAGGAATGGAGAGGATAGTAGGGAGACATGATAGAGAGAGGAACAGAGGTAGGACTTCACATTCTCTGCCCAGAATGGAGTCACTCCCGCTTTCTCTCTGTCTCACTTTTTTTTTTTAGCAGAAGTGTCTAAATGTTGTAGATGCTGTAGGTGAGACACAGAATTCCATCTGCAGCAAATTTTGAATGTACTGGTCTGGAGCCTTTGAATCCACACTTTGATATTTGTGCTGTATGTGGACACCGAATTATCAGTGTCAGTAGTGTCATACCAATGTCAGTATATTATAATTATTTTATTATTATAAAATAATAAATTAGCATTATCTTATGTAAGTCTAGAAGAAACATGAATTAAAATCTGAAAATTATGGTAACTGGGAAAGGACAGGAAAATGCTTCTTGGTGTTGGGGGTGGGGCACATATTAGAAAAGGAAAGAAATAAAATAAAATAAAAAAAAAGGAAAGAAATAAAAAAAATATGAGTGTGAGTAAATATAGTAAAAACATTAAGCAAGAAATGTACATTGCTCCTGTGATAAGTCTTTTCGTTAAGGCGTTTTGTTGCAGGAAAGCTTTGTTAAATGTCGACTTCTGGAACCCTTTCGTGTCATACCTGCCTCAATTCTACTGTTTACCAATAACATTCTGATACATTGGACTGTGAAGAGGATGCATCCTGTATCACATACCTTTGGATTCTCTTTGGTGTCATAATGACACGGATGACTTGAAAATAAAATGCTTCAGTACTTGGTATTGCTTCAGTTACTGATGCTTGTGCATAATATGGGAGTGTGTGGCTTTTACTATGTTAGGAATCTTTGCTTTACTAGAGGTTTTGGCAGGAACAACACAGTTCTGTGTCATGGTTGTCCTTGATATTTGTTGCCAGATCAGTAAAGTATCTCTTCACCTCATCAGATTTCTGATTTGTTTCTTCCCCCTTCCCTGCCATGTCCAGAAAAAGTGGTTATCTTTGTTCATTCCCCACTCCTCCCATATCTTAAGAAAGACATCTGGCTACATCTTGTTACCTGTCACCAGTCCTTTTTTGAGCAAATTACACAGTTTGATGAACAAAAGACGGGTGACAGCCTGCTTCTAAGATAAGAGTTAAAGGGATATTCTTAGGAGTCTCTTTTAAAGCCAGGTAGTAAATGGCAGCAAACTGATTCGGTAGCTGCCAGGCTCCTGTTCTGCTAAAATGGGACCAGAAGGTTGGCAGTGAGTTTGCCATACTCTTTAAGTTGTTGTCCTGCTCAGCTTTTTGTGAGGGTCCCTACAGTGGAACCTGTTCTTCACACATGAATTCATGCAATGGGTGATACTTGGACCCTTCTGATACACAGCATCATCACAAGCAGGTGCTGCTGGTCCTGATGAGGGCCTGTGATCTGTACGAGAGTTATGCTCCTTCTGTCCTGTGCAAGTGGATTGGATTTGGTAGATTTTTGTACCAGAGACATGGGGAGGCTGGAGGATGAGAGGGAGGGAAAACATTTATTAACAAGACCTGAGGAGGATTTAAGAAAAGGAGAAGATTGAAGACAATGAGAAGATCTTTGACGATCAGTGAGAGTTTCTCTTTTGTTTCCCATTAGGTATATGAAGAAATTCAGAAACTGTCCTTGTTGGCCTTTGCATGTTTTGTTCCCATAAACTGTATGGATGTGGTTGTCAGTAGTTTGTCTTGGGAAGCACCAAGGAGGTTACTGTCTGTAAGAGCTAGATGCTTACTGCTACTGGTAAAGGAGATGTGCCATCATCAGGTCATTCCATTGTGTCTTTCCAGTGTTAACTCCTATGGTATTCTCTCTCTAGGGCACAGAGTGATCCTATTGTGCAAATCTTCTATTTCTGGTATTTGTGAAACTGGCTTCCTGTGGACTTCTACTTGAGGGACATCATTGGGTTTTGCAATATAGATGTAATGTAGAAAAAAGATGCACCTTTCTTTTCTGTGCGTGTTTTTTGGGTTTGTTGTTTTTTTGGGGTTTTTTTTTTGCCTCCAAGGAACTCTTTTTCTCTTTTTACCAAGGAACTGGAAAGTTTTGGATTGCAGGTGAATTCAGGAGGGTGAATAAGACACAAACTGACAAAGCTGGATCTGAAAGTGATGAAGTGGAATCTCTAGTGACATTCATAAAACTTGGCATCGAGCTTTTGTTTGTGATTTGTTGATGCCAGAAGCTATGATATTCTTTTAGGTTTTGGAAGCTGGACTTTGAATGCAGTAGCTTACAAATTGTTCTTTCACAAAATGTTTTGACCTATGCTGCCACTTTTCATGCATACTTTAGGTGGGATTTCTCATTTACTAGTGAATATGTACATTACACAGTAGCATATGTGTAAACTGCTCTTTAATTTTGAAGAAGTATTCTTGCAATGAAGATACACCCACTTCTGTTTTGAAACAAATAGCCAAGCCTTTGTTTCAGTTATTCTTGTTTGGACTTGAGAGAGTCAACTAGACTAATCTTTCTGTGCTCTGTGCCATTATGTGGTGTGGCAGTTATGTCAGAGAAGGTTGAAGCAGTGATTTGCTTGAAGAGAATCTGTGTTTTGAAATGAAGTCTAGAGCAGTGGTGACGGTGTTAGCCTAAAGCTCTGGTGACATGGGTTCAGGCTACTGTGACAGCTTTCAGCCCTTGTGTAATGATGGGAGTTATTTAACCTCTGAAGAGAATGTGATTTCTCCCAGCATGCGCAGCGGAGGAGATAAATACCATGAAGGATACATATTTCAGAATCATTAGCCATCTGGGTGGATACTTCAAAGAAACCAGCCTCTGACTTTTTTTTTTGAGATCCAAAAATATGCAGTGGATGCACGTTCCTGCTCTCCACATCAGGCAGATTTTTAAGGCTATCTGCTATAGGTGCTTCTTCCCCCAAATTGTGCAAGTCTTGTGTAACTGTTAGAAATCAGGCATTTGCTCTTAAGGGACTTGTGTAGGGCATCCTCTATAGCTGAGAGGGGTACAGCTCTTGCAAGTGATCTGTCTGATCTCTGGTAGAAGCTTAGAAGCTTAAAATAAATCATGTAAAGGTGGGCATCTGAAGCTGGGTGAAACTAAATCCAGTCTAAGTAGCTGTGTGACAGTGGATATTGCAGGCACTGCATAAAAGATGCAAGTTTCACCATTTTTCATACATTATAGAACTAGATGTATGTGCTGAATATCTAGGCATCTGTGCCAAATCAACTTTATTCTTGAGTGGGACTTAAAGTTCTTTTTATTAGGCAGAACAGCAAAAGGCTTTTCTGGCTCTCCCTCTTGCACAGTGCATTCTTAATATTAGTGAATCTTCATTTCACTTGTGCATAACTGTACTGTTTTCCTAAAACTTTTTATTTGTAAATCTCTGTCTTTTGCCAGCTTTGCCATTATGCATAGAAACCATTGGTCTCTGGGTGCTCAGAAATTTGGCAGTACAGGATGTTACCTTTTCTATCCCCTCTTCTCTCTGTTTTGGCTCTACTATGATTATTACAGAGTGTTCCTGCTGTGAGTACTGTACAGAAATCCATTATTTTTCTCTGTGTAGTTAAGCCAGAATTAAATTGTGGAAAGGTTGCCTTTTTTTTTTTTTTTTTTTTTTTTTTGTTTTGTTTTAATAAAGGAAAAAAGGTGAAAAAATACCAAAGTGGCACTTGGAAAGAAGGAGAGTAATCTTAAATTCACCTTCTCATTACTGCAAGAAAGTAAAAAATTGCTTCTGTAAGTCTGTTGGGCTCTTATTACTTCTGGTAGCAGCAGGTGCTTCTGATAAAGTTAAGTTTGGCAGTGTTTTGCACTTTGTTAGTGGTGCACTGAATTGGAATTAGACTGGTACTGACTTCCATGTGTCGTCTCATGGGAGACTTGAGTCTGCAAGCAGATGAGACCACTGCCAGGGCATTCCCATCAGCTGTGTCCTGCTCTTGGGTAAATCAGCAGCAATGCTGGGTAATTTCAATGGTGCAGGATTAGGCTTTCTGCAGATGCTGTTTGTAATAATTTCATTAATGAAAACAGGCATTTATGAACTTTTAGCATGTCAGTAGCCAGAAGAAGACAAGCTTCTAGTGATAGGACCTGGGAGTACATAGCCACAGTGTATTTGTATTGTCTGATTAGAGGTGTTGCTGTTGCAAAAAAAATATATATATTCTTTCAGCAAGGTAGGCATCCCAAGGTTCAGAAATTCAGAACTTGATCTTTAAAAAGTCTAAGGCCAGAATTTCTGTAGGAATTTTTAGAACGTGGAATTGGAAAGTGGGATTGAACTTGTTTATTTGTGTATGTACAGTACTACTTTGGGTTTGAAGTAAGCTTTTTTCCAGTATATTTTTCTGTTGGTTTAAGGAGCTCAGCCTGGCCTTGCCTAACCTACAGCAGAAGATGTATTGATAGGATGCATTAGACAGTTTATTAGTCCTTATGTGTCTGTCAGACCTCAGTCTACCTTAACCCTTTTGGCAGGTTCTGCCAATTAAAATGAATCCTCCCTAAGGAGGGATCTAGTTTTCTAAGACTAGGATGTAAAGTTGTATAGTCTTTGAGCATATGCAGTGAGTCTTCACATCTTGGCAAGAAGTTCTGTGTGGTAAATTCTCAATGTCACTGTTACATGTTGTTTATATGAGACTACTTTATGCCCAGACACTGGCAAATATTAGTGCTGTCACGTTCGCTCTTTAAAGTAGGTGTGGCTGAAAAAGGAACCCATATAGCACAGTGGCAGGGGTAGAAGGGCAAAGAAGGCTGAAGTTTGAGGTGGAAAGGCTGTCTTGGAGCACTGCTGTTGTATTAAAGCATGTCTAGAATTTGTATTCAATAGCTCTGACAGAGGTCCAAACTAGAGGCTGCCTGAGAAGATATGTAACTTAAGTTGCATAAACCCTGGCCTTCCAAAGACAGATGGTAATGTGTCATAATTCCTTTGAAACTTTTAGTCTTTATGATGATCTTCTAATTTCCTTTATTCCCATCCTCAGAGAAAGAATGCATTAGTTCCCCTTGTAAGTACTTCTTCAGCATGAACTGTCAGTGAATTCCCAAGACTGTAATGTCGTCTTTTCAGAATGTGCCCTGTAATCTTCAGTATGTAATTGCTTTTGCTATTCCTGAATGGACATTTTGAAGAGAATGGGAGGAAGGAGGGAGCTGGGGGAAAGAGGAAATTTCTGCCCTTTATCTACAGTGCTGTGGCTCAAATCAGTGTCTGTGAGTTAAGGAAATTTGCGTCTGACGCTCATAATTCCTCAAGTGTGACTGTGTAGTTAATATTTGTGCCTGACAGTACGTAGGGAGTTGAAGCACTGGTCCCTGTTCCTGCAGCTATACAGCTTATCTTGCCACTTCCCCTCACTTTGTCTTTCTCTAGCAATGAGAAAGCAAAGGTTATTCAGCCTTATACCATTATTATAGATGCTGATTGAATTAACTTGTACTGAAGTTGTTAATATGGAAACTGAAATTTTAAGTGAAGATTTGGGTTAGAATTTGCATTTTTAAAAGTGGAGAAAATAATTTTATGTGTAAAACAGAACCCTCATACTGTTTTGGGTGTGTGGGTTTTTTTAATATTTATGTCTGATTTTAGGAAAATAAAGGGCTACAATTTATTTGTAGACTGCCTAATAAGATAGTTTTTAAATGTCGCATAGAGTTAAATTCACTTTATTAATATCCCCTGCACATTGCGATAGAGACTTAATTTCTATTTTTAAGAAGAAATTTTTGTCTCTGGTTACATCCAGTGTAGCTTGCTAATTTTAGGGGTGTGAACCCCTCATGGTTTATTGAGACAAAGTTTTAATAGCTGCGTCTGAATACCTGTTTAAAATTTATCACGGTATGTTTCTATGTAGAGCCAAATATGTTGCTTATGGTGTTGCTGTTTTGGTGACTAACAGGCTGATAAACACATACTTCAATAAAAGTAGGGTTAGTGAATTGGAAATGTGAAGAAATTCTCATTCCAAGATGATTTTGAACAGTGTCATGTCTCATGAATCATTGTATCAGTGTGTTTTAATGCTACAGAGTTGGAGTCGGCTTGGAAGTATTGTATTTGAACTGAGTGTTTGAAATTTCCATATAAAGGACAGTGAATTTGCCATGTATTTTACTAGCCAACACATGAAGCAATATCTTTATTTCCTGTAGTTATTAGTCTTTGCTGAATTTGAGGAAGCTTTCAGTTTAGAAGGGTAGTGCCTGGTACCATCCAGTGTTGTGATTAATATGCTGGCAAGATTCAGTTCTGAGTGCTCTGAGACTTGAGATAAAATTGCTCGTTCTCTGAAATGTCTTTTCTTCCTGGGGCAGACAGGTCTATCTGTTGTCAGTATCTTTGCAATAGTGGTAAGATTTAGGAGACAGTCGTGTTAACAAAAGTACAAAGTGTCCTCAATTCAACAGCTCATTTGAAAACACAAAACCCGCTCAGCATTATCACAGCAGATATGCTCGCTTTTTTGAATGTTGAATGCTCAGTAGTATTCCTTAGGCTAACACTATGCTCAGCTTGCTTCTGCCTGAGCAAGCTTTGCATTGTTTATTCAGCCCTTTGTCATTTTAAAGAGGGAGAATGACTGAAAATTATGCTCATGCATTATTTGAAATTGTAAGCATATGTTTTATATTCTGCATCATTTCTGTATACTCTTTTCCAGAAGTGAACAAATTGACACTGTGAAAATATCGCAATGGTCTGATACTTGAACTTCTCAGAAGATGCACAGATTTTTAATTTCCTTATTGTGAATGATGTCAAGCCATCTTCCTGTTTCCACCAAAATAATGGACTGTCTCTACTGTATAAAGCTCTTTTCTGGCAAGGTGTTTTTTATGCAACATGGTGCTCTCAAGATAACTTTTTTCCCTAAATGGACCCAGAACTCCATGTTCCTGGTATACTAGATGTTACCCTTGCAGGTGCCAAATGTAGTTTTCTAATTGCTGGACATTAATTTAAAATGACCAGTTTGCACCAAATAGTATTTTCAGTAGTAACAATTTTAGACTCGAGGTTGTCTGTGTTTTGTGGGAGAGGAGAAAAGGACACAGATGTAATTTTATTGCCATAAAATATGCCATTGTGTGTTTTGTTTTAGACATATGTACACACATACATATTTATTCATGTATAAAATATTTAAAATTTTTATACCCTTTTTATATTTTATGTATTTCACCTCTTTTCCTTTTAGAAAAATGAGCACAAATGAACTGAAGGATGAATACTGTATTTGTCTTAGAAAATCTGGCTCATCTTTTCCTCCATTTTTTCTTGTGGAAAAAAATATTGTAAAATCACACCATGTGAAATGCGTGGAATGTGATTATTTTTCTTTTTTCTCTGGGAGCTATATTTCATACCAATTCCTGCAGTTTTCCATCTCTGGGAAAACTTGTATGGAAATTGTAGTTTATCAACTTCATTATGAAAGGACAAAGTTGAGACTATAGGGAAGAGTGCTATGAAGATTAGGAAGTCGCTGTTAATCATTGTTTATCTGCAAGCTATCACAAGAAAAGAGTATTTTATTGCTGTTGGCTCAGGACATACCATCTTTCGGGATTTAATGGTCAGTGTGAATGACAACAACAAGATGTATTAATTATTTTTATTTAAAACATTAGTATTTCAGTGGCTAAACTGCTCCTACTCTTGCGTGTAACACCATGATTTTAGCCAGAAGTCTCATAAATTGAACTGCCTATGGTGGTTATGGTGCAGATAGACTTAGATTTGGTAACAAAGAACCTGTGCTATCCTATCAGCATAGATTTTTTTTTTTTAATAACATAAAAGAAAACCCAGAAACCGTCTAAACAGCCCTAAAGGATTCTTCACGTTACAGCTCTACATCATGTCCAGAGCTTTTATGAAACTGATGCATCATTTTTCAGATTATTTGGGCATTTTTTTCCCAGTCTTAAGTGTGCAGATTTCCCATTACCTCTTAGACTAACCTTTCTCTTCTTTTTCTTCTACATCCATTTCATTTTGGACTAGTACATTCTTAGCTCTTTTGTCTCATTAGGTTTCATCTCCTTTGGATACCTTTAAATTGTGTATTAAGTGTTTCAGATACTTGTTTCCAAAGTATTTACTTCTTTAATCCCTTAGAACTAGAAACAGTATGTTCCACTATGTAAATAAAAAGAGAATAGGTAAATTTCCCAGTGAAGGTAAACTGGGAATGAGATTAACCTATTTAGATATGTGCATAGAATTTAAATAGTTAACTTTGTCCTGGATGTTTGGCAAGACACTGGTGTTTAAGAGTGGAGGCAGAATGGCAAATCAGAGTGAACGTGTAGAAGTGAGAGGTACTTGTAATCAAGGTGAAAATAAAACATGGACTTAGTCTGCAGTACTTGTGCTGGAGAGAAAACTGCAAGGAGTTAGCAGGACTAACCTTCTCCAGGAGAACAGCAAATGTAGGAGCTCTTTGTGAAAGAGAAGGAAATACTCCAAGTAAATACAGGTCTTCGTTATAACTTGAGTGACGTGGAAGGCTTTAAAGCAAATAGATCTCTGAGCAAATTTTCAAGGAGAGAATAATGAAAGACTTTAATTAAAGTCTGGAGGTAAATAGAAAATGAAATAAATTTAACTTTTGGTTTAACCAGTGGTGGATCCAGCCGGTTAATCTGGTGTGTTATCTTAGCAAAGGTGAAGACCGTGTCTGCTGAATTTCCTCTGCTCGGAATATGAGTCCAAGTATTGCTATGGTGCAATGTGATAAACGGTATGTGAAGTTGGACATTTCACAAGGGATAGGGAATTAGAAGAGAGACAGGGTTAGAGATGGTTAATAGTCTTGCAAAGCATCTGATATAATATTCCTTTAAGCAAAGAGAGGAAGTTTGTACTATTAAATTAATTTTCCTTTAGTGTATGTCATCCTGCACCTATCCACCAATAACAAAGAGAAATGGTTGAAACCAAGCTGGGTGTAGAAGAGAAAGATCTAACTGCAAGTAAGGGTAGTAAACCAAGATAAAATTTTTATTCGTTGGAGTAATGATGTTCTGAAATTGCTTTCCAAACTTGAGTAGCAGGAAAAATACATGACTTCTTTGGAAAGGAAGCCTGATAAGTTTATGAATGTAACTTCAATGTTAGGAGCCAGGAATTTCCTTTAAGTCCTTTGTTTCTGTCCTGGAAATTATTTTACATGTTTCCTGAGGCTTCTGCATCATTCAGGTCTGTTGAAGTGAATATATTCTGCCTAATAAATTTGACAGGAGACTAGAGGCTTCAAAGGTAATGAGCTCAGACATCTTGTGAAAATAATTTTCATGTGTCATCACCAGGTACTTACCCATTCTCATAGGGATTGAAAGTCACAGACAATTTGCACATTGTCCACTGGCTACCATGCCAGTCTGTCAGTAGGCAGATAGTTCAAGATTATCCACAGAATATGCTTTCTTGCCAACCTGCCGGGCCAGAAAGGTTATGCAAGGGACACTAATGAAGTTGGAGACATTGTAAGCAGAAAATATCCTATAGCATTTTAGGGACATAAGACAATCTGAGGGTATTGAGCTGCGGGGACTGAGGGCATCTGGGAAGGTGTTGCTGGTGTTGTTGCTGTAGGAAACAAGTCTAAGGCCCGTATGATACCATGTTTCATTGTTTTTTGCAGAGCTAATGCTTCTGCTGGATTGTGGAGAATTATACAGCAGACTGTCCCTGCCAGTTCTTCTCTTACCAATTCAAATGTGTCCAAGGGAATACAGCAATCATTCCATGTTGCTGTTCAGGCTGAGCTGAGGCCCAAATCTCTTAAGAGGTAGCGGGTGATTTTGCATTATGGAACACTTCCAGAAATGTTCTTTGTGATAGAGAACTGGCAGGCCCCCTATCTCACGTGCTTTTCCACACACAGGAATATGTATGCACACTTGTATTTTAGTTCAAATGCAATTATTATGTTAAACTGCTTAACTAACAATCCAATCAATTTAGTGATGAGGAAGCCTTAATTTTGCTTAATAGTGTTAGACCAGAATACATATTCACTGTATCCCTCTGTCCTAGCTGCTGGTTGTGATACCCTCCAGGTGTATTGGAAAAAGTTATATAACGGCCATTGTGCTGCTGGAGTTTGTAGCCCGGGTAGTTCAAGCCAACCACAAATTATTGCTTAAAAACCAGTAATGCTATGTTAATACATAGATGTTCTTGCCCATAGTGCTCACTAGTTCAAGCATTAAGTCACATCATAACAGAAGATTAATGTTCCAGGGACATTCAGTCTATTATTAAAAATGGATTGGCTAGACTTTGTGGGCATACGTGGTTTCTAGCAGTGATTTAGAGATGCTTCTTGCAAAATTTATACAGCTTGTCACAGTAACTGTTGTTCACCTGTCAGTTGTCCATTACAAGACAGTTGGGTTGCTAGTGTCTTTAAAGCAGTTACTAGTATTTGCTTTTGAGCTGTAGAACAGTAGACAACTTGCTTAATATACAGGCTGTACTCAGGTATGAGGTTTCCTATTTAGCTGCTTTAGTAACCTTAGAAGTAGATGCCTGTCTGCTGGTTCTAAACACAGTCTGATGCTGCTATCTTTGGGTTGACCATCAGTTTACATGTAAGCAGCCCTGCAAAAGAGCTTGCTCGCTCTCTCTGGAAACAAATTTTTAATCATCTGTGGTCTCCTCTGCATTGTGTTGCTAACAATGACACCCTTCAGAAGGAGCATGGAGTTAATGTGGGATCAAGTTATCCACCTGATGGATAACTGGTGCTTATTCAGCCACTGATGAGGTGTAACCTGTGCCCTTTGATAGTGTCTGTCTGCACCATGGACCTCTGCTACAAAAGACAGCTTTATATTCTAATTTGAATGAAGTTTTCATATCAGCAGGGTAGTGATGAATTGACAAAAGTGTGTTAATGAAAGCTCTGTTAATGATCTGCTCTAAATGCCTGGGTGAAAGTGCTCTAGCATCTTCAGCGTGTCACATTGGAGTGTAGAAAGAGAAAACAGGCCTGCCAGAGAGCGCTCTTTAGGAGCATTGGGAAGGCAAGTTCGATTTGTACACAACATCCCAGCCAACTCTTGTACTCTTAGCAGCAAATAAGTGGCCAGGGAAAGCACTGTGAAGGAAGGGTGGTGACTTCAAAATGAGATGGTGTGCCTTTGGAAAGGCAAAACATGTCAAGAACTAGGTATTAACAGTAGACCACTTTGCTGCGGTGTGGTGCTTGGCATTATACAAAGTGCTTCTTGCCACAATTGATGTGCACAGTTATTCTTGTATCCACTGCATTTTGATGTGCCTGTTTCCTATCACAGCAGTGCTCTCTTCACTGAGAACAAGTGCCATAGGAAGTGTTTGAGTTGATACATATAGAATGTGTCATTGAAATTTTAGAAGGGGACCAGTTCTTTTTTTTTTTTGACCATTTCCATGGTTGAATTTGTTACTGGAAACTAAAATCTTAGTTTTTAGTTTTAAACAATTGTTGAGCTTGTTTGGTGTGTTGTTTTTTTTTTTTTTATCCACATTCCATGAGTTAATTTAAGATTCACAGAAGACTAATGTTAACTATATTTGGGCATATGCTTCATGTGGCAGGGGATAAATGGAAAATTTTTGTCAATCTACATTTTGAATTCTCTCTCCAAGAACACAGCATGTTCATCGCTGTCTAGTGGTTTGGGTGGGTTTTTTTCTTTCAGTAGGCACACTTAATTCTGTTTGACAGTGTTTCATTGTCTTCAGGTGCATAGTATAGTGATGTTCCTGATAATTTTTTTGAGAATCTGAATTCATCCATGCTTGCAAACACAAAAAGCAATTGATGTTAGTCAAATATTTGAAATACCTTTCTGCACTGCTTGGCTGACACAGTGTGGAAGAAAGGTCTTTACTGAAGTAGCTCTGGTTGCTGCTTCTGAAACTCTGGATCTAGGTGTCTTGACAGACCTCTGGGGGTTTTCAGTATGCTTCATTCCTGTGCATGACATTAATATTTCACTTTCACAAACATTGAAGCAAGAAAATCATGACCTTCATAAAAAACATTACAAATATTGCTTTTTTTGGAGTGGATTGTGCTGTGGTATCTTACCAAGTGTTAAGTGTTTAACAGCTTGTCTACACTTCATGCACTTTCATTAAAAAAATAAAATTTGACTTTTAATAATTGTTGGGCCTTGCTGTATACAAGGCTGGATATTGCAGGTAACTTTTTAGCTCTGGTTCAATGTCTACTTTCCAACACATGTTAAGCTTCAGTTGATACAGAAATTTTTTTTCAGAATTTTCCTATTGACTTTTCTAATACCTGACATATAGAGCAGGATTGTCCAAGAAAATGTTCCAAAGAATGTAAGCTATTTTGTGCAGGTACTTGCTGTCCTCTGACTAGTTGGTGAAAATCTTTCTCATGAGTATATTTAATAGAAAAACAGTAAAATCAGTAGAGTTTTAAAATAATGTGAAGTGCTCAAGCATAACAGTTAAAGTTGCTGTAACCACCAGCTTGGGGTTCTTAAGTGGGGAAATGTACACAGAGGAGTCTCAACAGTGACAGGCTGTCGTGGCTTGATTTCAAACTGGAGTGCAATCACCTCTCTTCAGTGGTGAATTATTTAAGTATATAAGCCAATTCCAGCCTACCATGATTTTAGAGGTAACTAGGTGCATTACTTGTGTTATGCGTTTAATGAAGAGATAAGAACAGTGTATGGAAATCAGGTTCTGCCTGCAGTCCATTTAAGCACTCTGGCTTGCATACAATACCATTTTTCAAGTTATTCCTGTCAATATTAAGTAATGATGGGTGTGTTTTTTGGTAAGCTCTGTTCAGGTCATGGCTGGTGGGGAACATTACAGCACAATTGCTCTTTTAATGGGAGAGATGTGTGGCTCAGACCCTGCTGATTAATAATGTACTGAAAAAATGGTTCAAAATATGGTTTTACAGGAATGGGATAAAGATTAGACGAGCATGTTTCATGGATATACTGCAGCATGAGTAAGCTGCAGCAGAACTAAGGAAAGGAGTCTGTTGGACACCTTGAGTATTCCCTACCATCTTGTTTGCTGCGGTGCTTGGGAGCCTGTGTTTCTGAGGTGTTCAATCTGATTGGGACCTCTGTGCCTCCTGAGGCAGGATGGCTCCAGCACTGAGGGGCTCAGGGCGGCAAGTTCCCTGTTGAAGAATAACAAGAGCAAGCCCAAGAATACAAGGCAACATACTAGTGTGCCCTCTTGCAGTGACAGTGCACTTCTTCAAAACACATCTGTGGTGTGAGGACAGTTTTCCCCTTGCTGGGGCATGTCCTCACTGCCCTACTGTCTTTTGTAATCTCTCCGTAATTCTCAGGGTCTGGTGGCTGAAGTTCTTCAGGAGAGGCAGAGGAATGCCATTGTCTTGGCTGTCAGTTTTGTGGTTGGGGTGTCTTCCCTGAAGCTGTGAGCTTGAACATGTGTGAACCTGAAGAGAGCCTAGAACCCAGCTGTTACTTCCTTGATGAACAATCTTAACTAATAAGCAAGCCTACAGGTTATTTCTTTCCCTATGTCTGTTGCTGAAGGCACATATGACTAAACATGTGATTCATCTTTGGAGTATTTCTTCCCCATTGATTTCTTCAATGAAGTCTTGATACATTTGGCATCTGAGTTGATTCCCCTAGCAACAGATTGTGTTATCAGTGCCCACGTTAGTGGACTATTATGAAGTCAATGCAAAGAAATCCCTGGAGAATGAGGGAATAAACTTTTCAGGAAAACAGATTTTAAAGCATGTGAAATAACAGGAAAAAGAATTCAGGAAATGACTGGCTAAGTGTACCTCACTTGAAACTGTGACATTTGCCTTAGCACAAAATCTTCAGACTACCTACGTTAGTTCTCCTGTAGGTTGTTTAGAATCATGGCTTTGTTTCAATCAGCTAAAATTGCTTTTGAAGTATTACTTACCATCCTTCCAATCTTTATTTGAGTGGCATGGAAGAGAGATGAAAAGATGATGGTAATTCTTTTCATTATACAGATACCACAGAGCTTTACTTTATTAATTGCTGTAAGCTTAAAAAAAGGTTTAAAGAAATGGGAAAGTATATTTTATAGTGCAGTTGCAATCTTCTCCCTTTCATGCAGTATCTAACAGTACAGTGCAATGGTAGGTTTTAAAGCAGATGTTATTTTTGCTTGACAGGCAAGTGGCAGCCTGGATAACCATGAGTAGATTATGGCTGATAATAACGTAGCACTTCAGCTTTCAATATTGGCCTGGGTTCATTTTGGGTTTTGTTTTGGTTTTTATATGTGATCCCTTTCATACTTTTTTGTGCTTCTGAGAATTGAAGGCACATACACAAGAGACTAGAGAGGAATAAGTTTCTTCCAGGCACTGGCAGGCTGATGGGGAAGGCTGAACGTCAGAGCTTGTTATACGGTTTACAGAGCTGCTTGTTCTGCATTCACATTGGTTTGTATTGCTGCTGTTAACTTACTGTTAGACTCCTAGAATTAAAGCTGCTGTTGCTTTCCTGTAAAGTTATGCAAACTAATGAGTATCTGTACGTTTGATAGGGCATCTTTTGAGAGACTGGGAATGAACTGCTAGAAAAATTGTGCTTGGATAGTGAGATTATTTTCTTCAAATTCCCTAATGTGAATGGATGCTGATAGGATTTACAGGAAGTTGTACTACTAATGACAAATTATAGGCTTCTGTTATAAATGTTACGAAGTTAGATCCTAGCTTCAAGACCTATTGGCTCAGAGATGAGCAAAATCTATTTGAGTCAGGAAATTTTGGGGAGTAGGCAGAAGTTCTGGATGAGGAGAAGGTATCCACCTATTACAAGGTATGTAGATGGAAAAGTGGGAGGGAAGCTGTGACAGAGAGGGAAGTGAGAACTGAAGAGTTCACAAAAAAGTATATAGAGATAAAGGAAAGGTGGTAAGGGGGAAAAGCCTGAGCTCACGTGAGGCAGAAATTCACATGAGCTTTTGCTTACGCAAGTAGAACTCATGAACTTGTGCTTAACCAGTAAGCTGTGATTTGAAGTCCTTGTATGTGGCATCCTCCAATCCTCCAGGAAGGAGCAGAATAGGTCCTACAGTGTCCTCCCTGAGTTTAACACTTAGAAAAATTCCAGGCCTTCTTGCTTCACCCAGAATACTGACTGGTTCAGCTTCCACCTGCCAAAGTGGCTACCATCATCATTTGTGGATGCCAGCCATGCGATGGATGAGATAAAGTGAAGACATAAGAGCCTAGGTTTATGATTTGCAGGTAGCAGAATCACTATGTGCAAGGTGTCAGATGCATGTGGTATCAGACTGAGGATGAAATTTCACCTGAGGTGGCTGTAGGAGCTATGTGACATCTAAATGTCAGCACAGATCAAGTGTCTATGGTTGTCAAAGACACACACTGTTTACTTTTGGCCTAACAGGGTCCTTGAACATTTCCACAATGAAAGCAGTTTTTTGACACTTGATCTTCTGTGGACGGGAGGTCACAAAATCTTCATCTTATGAACACATGCTCAACAGGGTCATGAGGCAACACTGACCAAAAGGGAAATAAATAGATCATGTTTTAATACTTGGAACTCGTGACTGGTTTGAAAGAACAATGTGGTGATTAGTCTTTGTTCTTTTCATCTCTGGCTGGTATTGCCCACCAGTGTGTCTGTGTGCTTTGGGGCTAGGGAGAAAGGCAAATTCCTATGGAACAGATCATTGAGAACATCTGGCATGACTATCTCAATGCAAGCTGTGAGACACAGTTTGTCACTGGGGCTTCTCTTTCAACTAGTGGAGTTTTTCTAGGATTTGCCTTTTTTGTAGGTCAGAAGTACAGCTCACATCATTCTGGCAGGTTGTGCCAGAGACAGGTATCTAGAACTACCAGCTTTGACTTTTAAATTCTATTATTAACAATGAGAACTCTTCAGAAGGTGATCATAAAAGTATAATACCCCCAACTCTGAAAATTTTACTCTTACTCTAAAAATATTTTGATCTGGCTAGACTTGCTCCCTGTAAAGGATATTGGCATGCTGCCAAGTCTATAGGTAGTGATTTTATGTGCATTCACATGTAGGAGTCTCTTACATGACCAGTCTGTTAGCACATCTGCTGAATCTGTTAGATTTTTTTTCTAGTTGCACTGTGAGATTTTGTGTGACAGCAAGATAACTACTTGTAGTTGGATCTCAGCATTCTAGGCTGTAACAAAATTTCGCTGGTTGGGTTAAAACTTACATAGTGCCTACAGGGTTGTTGCTGTGTGTAATGAAACTATACACCGTCTGGAGCCATGCTCTTTACAAGAATTCTTTCCAGGAAGATTCCTTTCCTTTCCCTACAGATAATAGTAAAACTGTAAGAAAACTTGTGATCAGTTCTGACACAAATTTCAACCCTAATACATTAGGTAATCAAATATCACAATCTTATAATATTTTAAACATAGTAAGAAACTTCTCTTATGTGTTACCTCATGTGACCCAGAGCCATCTAGAGAACTTGAAGAGCAGTGTTAAAATGGTATAAATTTTTTATTACGCCACATCGTGTCTTGTTATTTACACTCTGCTAACCCTCAACCCCAGCGCTGCACGCTAAACAAGAATATATGCTCAGCATTATTTTTTAATTTTAAATTTTTATTTTAAAACCTGTATTGTGAAGTCAATACCAGAAACTAAACATCACCTTACTCACACTAAGAGTAGTGAAACAGCTTTTCAATAAAAAGCTGAATAAATGACAAATAGTTGTTTTTACTAGTCTATTTCAAGCTACTTTAAATGTGCTTAAGAGTCGTTACTGGGACCACTATAGTGTAGTATATCCGTGTATCTCTGGCTAAGCAAATCTGAAAATAGTTGAACATATAGCTGCTTTTATTTTGGTGAGTCTTTGGCTTTCAGCTAGCAGACGGCCCTAACAGGATTTTTCAGTAATTTTTACTGTATCTTTTGCTTTCAGGCTATATGACTGTTGTCTAAATATTGTTAAATTACACAGAGGAATATAACACCTGGTGTATTTATTTCTGTACTAACCTTTATAACGCTCTTGTTAAAGCAGTAAATGAACAAGAAAGATAATCAAAAGCAAGTAAAAAGCCTACAGACCAAATGGGATGAATAATTAACTATGTCAGTTTATTCCATAAAGTTAAAATGACACAGTGTTGCCTGGTTAGTGCCAGAATCATCTGTAGAGACAGAATTTTAAAATCTGAATTTGGAGAGCAGATCAATTAAAGGAGTGACATCATTTGCTCTTTTGGGGGGGGGAGGGCAGAGTTCCTTGCATTCATGTTTGTATAGAAGGTTTTTGGCCTGTGCAAATCACTGCCACCCATTAAAGTTTCCCGAAGCATTTAATGAATGTTTGTAAATCTACAGGATTCCTCCCTAGCTGACATAGGATATAAGCTATTCAGACCACCGTGAGTTGCTAAAATGTTAAGTATTCTTGTTTTTAGTTTACTACCTGCCTTCCCCCCCTCCCCCCCCCCAACCCTTTGTTTTATTGTAAGCAGTGCTAAGTCTACAGGAGCTAATTTTTTAAAGTATATCTCTGTCCAAACTTAATGCTGATAGAAAGTACTTTTCTCAACTTTGGAAAACAGTTGATACTCGAACCAAAACCCAAACTGCAGCTAGGTTGGTGCGTGTTATGCTCCTGCATACAGAAGGTGACACCTCTAACCTGTTTCTTCCCATTGCTTACCTGCAGGCAGTCTGCTTTGATTGTAACAAATGTACCAGGAACTAGGGGGTCATAAGCTGAAGTAGCTTCCATTGCAGTTTGCACTGTAATTTCCTGGGCAACCCTCTATTTCTCTGAATTCAAAGTTATATCAGCAAAAGCTTCTTGACACAGCAGCAAATACAAATTGTTCTGGGAAGGGACTCTCCAAAGTCTAATGGAACCACTATCCATGTGACTCCTGAATTTTTGGCCTTGGCTGTAGTTGTGAAACCTAGACATATGTTGTGGGATTTTCAGTAAGGTGATAGGTAAAAGCATTCCTTAGAAATAATGGAATTGAAGTTGAGGCATGGCAGACTTCACGGATGAGCAAAGAGCAGTAGTTGAAAGGAAGAGCGGGACTTGCTTGAGGAACTGTTGGCACCACTGGCTTGTGAAAGAGCTATGGTGTGATTTATGTTTCTCAAACTTGTCAAGTCACTGTCTACAGAAAGCAGAAGTATTTGTCAGTCTCTTTCTTTGGGAAGAGTATCTGGAAAACGTTTTTTCAACATGTAACACAGTATATAGAATATTAACTCACTGTGTAGAAGTTGTAATTAGGCTAGCATCATTTGGCTAATCTCTCAGGGGGCATATTTTTGAGGATTTAGTAGTGGCTATAGAGCTTCATCTGCCTGTTGAGGCCCCTAAATATTTGATTTATAGACAGTAGTTTATGCAGGTTAAATTACTCTAAGGACATGACCAAATGAGAGATAAAGGGAAAAAATATTTAGACAACTTTCTAATGCCTTGATCTTTTAAAATGGTGTGGTGGTTTAGCCCCTGCCGGGGTCTGAGACCACGCGGCCACTGCCCCTCCCCCACAAAGGGAGTGAAATACAAAGCCCCAAGACTGAAATAAGGAAAGGTTTAATACAACAATGCAATAGCAACACAACAAACAACAATAACAATAACAGTAATAGTGATAGCAGTGAACAGAGCAAAATAGCTACCAAATACAGCAGTTTGAAGCACGATGTACAAAACCACGAGTGCACCGCGCTCCGCGCCAGGAAAAATGTGACCTGCCAGGATGTGACGTCGGCATGGTATCTGAATAACCCGGCTAGAGCTCCCCCCCACTGCTGGGGAAACTTAACCCTATCCTGGTTAAACCAGGACAAACGGGTACTGTGTTTTGGGTTTTGTTTTGCTTTTTCACTTTCAAAGGTATGAGGTCTCCTATGTTGAATGTTAGGCTGTGTACTACAGGGTTCCAGAGCCTGTAGCCAAGCAGAGCTTCCTGCTCAGGTACAGAGCTTGGCTCAGTGCAGTGCCAGTAACCGTGGTAGAACTCCCAAGGACAGCACGACTCTTGTCTGCTTCCTTTCCCACTGAGCTCCACTTTGTTCCTTTTTTCTGTGCTGTTGCTATGACTGAGTATGGTAATATGTTTATAAATCTTTTACACCAAAGCCAACCATGTGATAAAGCATATCCTTTTAGACTATCTGAATAGAAACTTAAGAGAGAAAAAACCCGAATCTATTTAGAAAGGTCAAAGGAGAGGGAAGCAGGCAGACTAGGAACGGAATATTGGTTGTGGCTTCATTTCTAATCAAATCATATTGGTGAATAGGCTGCTAACATCTCCACAACTCTAAAAACAGAAGAATCTAATAGGAGTTTAATACGTAGGAACTAGCATTAAAAGAGAATTGGTAACTAGCATTTATGTCTATGTGCTTTTGAGGAAACCCTCTGTGTTTAGCTTGAATGTCACATGCCATTTTCTGTTGATAATTTTTTTAAAACGCTCTGAATTAAGATTACAAGCTGCTTTAAAAAGACCATCAGGCTTACTGCAGTATTTTATGGTGTAATAAAATTATATGGGGAAGCTAGGTTGGGAAACACATGACTGAAATTCTGTATCCTGCTTTAAATCATTCTGTTGTGCTGTAAAGGCCAAAGAACATGGGGAACAAATTTACTTAAGTTGGGCAGCCTGTAGCTTCATACAAAAATGTTATAATGAGGTGAGTGGAACTGTTTGACTATGACAGTGGCTTGAGAGAGGCTCTGCCAATTCTCCGTGGTTGGGTAAGGGAGGCAGTGACTTTCAAATAACTGAAAAATAACTTTTAAAATGTTCTGAAGGATCTTCTATTGTTTTCATACACTTGGCAGAGAAGTTGATTGGTGAACTCTGTGACTCGGTTCCTGGAAGGCATAAGTCATGGATGGTGAGCATTTGTGTAACAACTCGACCAAGCAGAAAAGCAGTAGACTGTGCTCTTGTTTCAGAAGTGCTATCCTGGTCTAGCTAACATGGGTTATGGCTATGTAAGAATCTGAAATACTTGCTTAATGAAGATTTTGTTAGGTATAATATGAATAACTTCTACTACCATCTCTGCTTAGACAATATAGGTGGCTTTGTGTTTCTTCATAGCATGTGAAGCTTACCAGCAATGCTGAAAGAGATCCTCTGGTAAAACAGACATCTATACTAATGCCTAACTTGAAAATTGTACCTTTGTCATATATATTTATACCAGTTGACATGCTTATCCCTATGGATTTAATAATGGACACTACTGAGGATGTAGCAAAATCCATTATCTTTTGAGACTGTGTTTTATTAATTAAGCAATATTATCAATCATTGTGTCAAGTATTCTTTCAAATTGAAACATATGGATTCCATAAAATCTTGTGGACTATCCAGAGTTTGCAATATCCAGAATAAACGCTTGTTGTTTTTGTGGTGTAATATAAGTCATCACTATTATTTTAAAAAGACAAATTGTTCTGGGATAGTCCTAATTTTCTATATCTCCTTCTATAAGACTCTTAAACATCAATGCATTGACTGGCAATTTTTGTAAATCTTAGCAAGTATTGTACCAGGTAAAATACATCCCAGATAAAAAGCATGATTAAACTAATTTAAGGTAAAAAGATGAAGTTGCAAATATTAGATGAGCAAAAGCAAGAAGAGGGAAGATATAACTGAAAAGAAAAATGTACAACCTTAGAGTATAAATAAGCACATAACTGTTAGTGTAGATATTAATTCTGAAGCAAGCTATACTTTTATGTAAAGTTGACTGTACACTACTGCAATATTCTAATAGCAATATTAAGGTTTCCTCTTCCAAAAAATCTCAGTTTGATCAGTGAGGACCGCTGGCTAATATGAATTGATGAGTTTGTCTGTTTCGTCTTTAGAATCTAAATTATGGTTAGTATGGCATCTGCCCATGTAAGTATCTTGGTAAAGTAAACCTCTCTGAACTTTAATTATGTTTCAACAAATATTATTTGAAGAATAATTTTATCATTACCTGAGAGATATTATCCCAGAACAATGAAACATTGTTAGTCTTGCCCTATTCAAATAAATAAATAACCCCTCTGACACCATCATGTCCTTTGGAGTGTGAGGATGAAACACTCAGTATATCCTTAATGATGCAGGGATCCAAATTAAATTGTGACTCTAAAAGCATTACAAGGGTCTTAATCCCCTCTGTCCTCCTAGATAGTTTTAACAAAAATTAAAAATCTGAAACACCTTGAATATGAAAGACAGGGGTCTGTAACACTTATCCAAAGGCAAGAAAAGACAGTAAAAGCAATACAGGCTGCAAAGCATCGTTGCTTGTCATTTTCTCATGTGACTTTTACTGTTGCTGTTGCATTATTGGTGTTGCATTTTTAGCCCTGCTGTCTCCTGTGGTAGTTCTGGACTAGATCTGTGCCACATTGAGCACAATTTTGCATAAACATGTTAATGTAGCAAAGAAGTTGCATAAAGTTGGTCCATAACATTTTATCAACCCTTTCAGTTATAATATCTAAGATAAGGGGGTTTAATTTCACTGTATTAAATGACTTTCAGCAACATGGTTTTAGCAGATTAAGAAAGGCCAACTTGAACACAGTTTTTTCTACTGAATCTGTCCTGTTCTATTAATTGAATGTCCCATGCAACTGTGCAGTTTCTGAGCACTTTCCTGTAGTCTGTTAAACAAAGTCACTACTGTTTCTTGCCTGTGATTCTCATCTTGTAGTCCTGCATTTGGGAATGGTGTTTGTGTTGGATGGCAGAGAGAAAGGAGTTGGTTTTTTCTTTTGTTCGGTTTTGTATTTAGTTTATGAGCACTGAATTTGTGCCTAAATTTTGTGTATAATACATTTCCTCCCGTGTATTTATACTACATGAAGAGATGTTCACCAAATGTGCCCTGTAGTTGGAGTAGAAGGCAGTGAGCTTTGTAATGAGCCTTTAGTATCCGCAGTTCATTTCGCAGGAGTTCATTCCACCCTTGACATTTTAGTTCTGGCCAGAGATAGATGTATTTTCAGTTTGCAAACATCTCTGAGAGGAGAAGTTTGCTTTCATTTGCAAGTACTACCCTGGCAATACATAACGGCTACTACTCAAGCTTGTTCAAAATTACATCAGAGGCTTTGTACCATACTCTCAAAATTTTGTGAATGCCCGTTAAAGACGGTTGTTTAAAAAATAGTTTCTTTCTTTACCCCTAAAACTTGAAACAAATTGTAACAAAGGTGTTAAATCACAAGTAATATGGTGACATAAGTATAATTTAACCTAGTTTATCATCCAAACTTGTCTGAATTGCTATCTCAAAGTAATTCAGTTTAATAAATCTCACTGATTGGGGAAGTGTTTTCTCAGGATAGGAATATTTTTAAGACTAGATAAAAATTTTACTGTAGGGTTTTATTACTCTCTAATTGGGTGAATCTCTTTGATTTTTTTCAGTTAGACAAACCTTCTGCATTTTGTGTTTTTAATGAATTGATGTTGTCTTATTGACTTGAACTTCTTTACAGTACGGTTTCTTTTACAGGTTGATATATCTTCTGTAATGTTCATTAGTATTTGAAGTGTACAGTGTATACAAAAATTTGAAAGAAAAAGGAAAAAAATGGAGTATGGAGGTGACCCATCACTAAATACAAACAGTGGTTTATTTTAGGCCAATAAAATTGATACAACAGTCTGAGCTGACCTTGGTTCAAGAGTGAAAAGACTGATAGGAAAGTTATTTGGGTTTTTTCTTGGTTTTTCTTTTTTTTAAAAAAACAAATCCCCAACCTCTTATAAGAATGATTCATGCCATTACAAACTCATAAGCATTTTAAAAGATTTTGTGATTAAACTCTTCAAAGTCATGTGCTATAGACAGTGTTTTAATGTATGGTGATTCCTTCAAGACAACCTAAGGGTTTAATTAAAATTTTTTGTAGGCTTCTAAAATAATTTTCTTCCTTTGCAAGTAACAAATAGGCAATTGGTGCACACACAAAACATGTTTCTGGAGAGTGCACAAAACGCTAGCTGAAGTAGTTGTTCACTCTGATGTGTTGCTATTATGTGCACATGGAGCCCCTTCAAAATGGAGGGTTCAGGGAGATCTGCTTGTAGAGGCACACTCGTCTTCAAAATGTGTGCTATTTGTGTCTCTTTCTGGAAAAGTTATCTTTTTGTGAATTTGTATTTAGTTGTAACTATTTGAATTGATTCATAGAGTGTAAACTTAAAATACCATGCCAAGATCCAGAAGGTGCACATCAGCTGAAACACTGCTTTATTTTTTTATATGTATATGAGATTTTTTCTGTGAACTAGTACCTGCTTATAATAATAATAATAATAATTTAATGTATATTTAAAAAAATACAAAAGCATATTTTTATCTGTGTACATTTATATAAATAAGAAGATAACAAGCATATAAATAATATTTGAGGACATTTCCTCCAGAATAAGGAGTACTGTTATAGTTGCTCTCAAGAAGATTTGATTAGTTATATTCATAAATGGAAAGCATTGCCTGTGTCCCACTTTACTAGCATAGTCACAACAGCAGAAAACCTTGTTCCGTTATATTTTTGCTTTTGAAAACAACGTTATTTGTATTAACCTGGGGGACAATGTTTCATTTTCTTCCAGGAGGAAGATATGCGAAGAGTACTGCAAACTGGTTCTGTTGCCTAATGCTTTATATTGCCCCTTCACTGAAATGAAAATATTTTTGCTATTTAAAAAAGAAATGTAAATAAGAAAACGCTTTAAAGTTCTGTTGTTGTGGTCTTCAGGAGGTAGAGGGTTAAATCTCTTGAATATGCAGAGAATTTTGGCACTTAGTGCACTGCAATTAAGATGTTTTCTCCAGAGTTTATTCAGAGCAGTGTTAATCAGTTACGTATAGTAGCTTAAAATACCATTATTGCAGCAGTGTTTTTGAATAACAAATGATCTGTGTAATAATGCATCTGTGTGATTCCAGTTTTAGTTGTCCTTATCTTGCATAATGAAATATGGTTTTGTTATTAAAAATAATTTAAAACTTTTTTTTAATAAAGTAGGCTTTCATCTCCCTCTTCTTTCTTTTCTGGGCTTGTCTTCTTTCTTTTCTTCTCTTTTTTCTTTCTTTCCATCCGGATCATGAAGTATGGCCAAAGTTTTGATTGTTGGTGACCCAGTCTCCCCGCAATTCTCTGCCTTTGGGCTTATTTGTGGTAGTAGATACAAATAAAAGCCTTGGATATCAGGTGTGAAACAAACAAATGTACTCATAGGTGTAATGTGGCAAATAGTGAAAGTTTGCCTGTGTATATAAGTAACTAAGCTTAAAGTAAAGTTGTCTTGTCAAGAGATGTACTAGTTACTATGGAGAGGGAAATAAAATGCTTTTCAAAATGGAGATCCTTTCCTGAAGAGCAGCCTCAAGTATAAGGGCAGGGGTGGGAAGGAGAGACCTTGTGGTGTTCAGCATGCTTTCAAGTTCAAATAAGTTTGTTTATGGCTGACACCTGGAAGGAGTTCTACCAGGTATTGAACTTAATGGATGAAAAAAGCTTAGGGCCCCTAATATCTAAAAGTTAGAGAGATGTCAGGAATATCAGGTATGCGTCAAGTCTTCATAAAGAGGGATCAAAGCCCAGCTGTAAGCCCCCCAGTAGCTCCCACAATAGCGAAAAATGACATCTAAGCTGCTTATTAGGCAGCCTGTGCTTGATAGTGAACCAGAACTTATCTTTTGATTAGGCCTTCATATCAACAAATGAATTAAAAGACCTGTGTATAGGCAGAACTGCTGATGTAACAAATGTATTTTTGAGATTTTACTTTATCAGCCCAGTGTGGAGAGAAGGGGGAAAAATCAGAAGCAGCAAGCAGGCTTGTTTGAATAAGTGACTCAGTTCATGTACAGGACAAGATGTGATTGTTTATATGCTCAGGATGTGCTGCTACAGTATTAACGCAAATGAAAAGATCTTATGCGTGATGGAGCTATTGTTCTCCTGTTTATAAATGGAAGTTTTGCAATGGTTAAAACAAACAAAAAACCCCCCGTCTTGGGTCTTTTGCCTATGATGGTCAGTCTATCTGGATTTAGAGTGATTTATCTCTGAATGGTAATACTTCCAAAATTCCCTGCTACTGCAAAGTCTTAATGTCCCTGTTACAAAATAGGTTTTTATATAAGTGTTGCCAGCTCAAAGCAATAAGAAGTTGTGAATTAGACTTTCTAAAATCAGTGTTGCATTGTGGATCTGTAAATCACATATTTAAAATTTCCTTGATATTTTCTGTATTTTGGGGGAAAGAGGACTTGGTGGTGGACTATTAAGTTAGATGTGGGAGTTATTTCTCTGTAACAGAGGGCAAGAAACAGTAAAATTCGCTGGAAGTCTCTTGTACAGTTCCAGGAGCTGGGATTTCAGGAAATGCTTAGACAATCTGAATAGCAATAAAACTGAGCTGGCTGTGAAGCAGCAAGAACCAGGTGGAGGGAGCAGATGACTTACTGTAGCTTTATCAGCATGGAATAGATAATAGCTAATGTGATGTGAAGTTAGACAATGGAGTGATATGAAGGAAAGCATACACTAAATCACAAGTGGTGGGAAATCAGAAGCATATGCTGTAACTATGAGAAGTGGTTAGTCATGGCAGGAATGTGGCTGGCTTTTTATCAAATTCTCATTCATAGACAAGGATTTAATAATTGAAGATATATAGCAGATGGCTTTTCACTGAGTATTTCACAGTATTCTGGAAAATTTCATTCTTGCTACCTATTTGAACATCTTCAGAAAAAGCTTATTATTGAGTGGGAGGGGAAGAAAATCTATAAAAGCTGAAGAGGGGGGCAGGGAGGGAAAGCACTTATTGGAAACACTAGAAGTGAGTTGAACAATTAGTCTAGAAGAAAAGATACAGAATGTCTTGCATCACTCTTCAAAAACATGCCACCCCCACGCTGATTCACAGTGGCTGTATTTTGAGGGATTTGTGTCAGGTGAAAGGCACTCTTCTTCAGTGGGAGTGGGAGTGCAGGCTTCTCATAAGCACTTCTTGATGGAACCACCCGTGTGGTACCTGGGGCTCCCAAGTATTTCCTTAAATTGCTATGGAAACCTGGGACAGAAGGAACATACACATTAATGTGACATTTATTTTGATTTAACAAGTTAGGAGAGAGTATTTTAATGACTCCTTAATTATTGGTGCTTATCTAAAGAGTAGGACTGATCTGAAGCAAAATAGTTAACTGTGGGGTGTGGAGCCTGCCTCTTGCCCACTTAAGAAACTTAAGCGTAGTAAATCTGAGTAGTAGTAGTTTATTGCTGTATTATTTTTCCCTAGCTGGGACAGTGCTGCTTTTTTTTTTTTTTTTTTTTTTTTTTTAACATGACTGCTGGCCAGTAAATGGAAAGTAGCTTACTTTTATAAAGGCCTGTTGAAGTTTGCAGTGTCTAGGCACAGAAGTTGTTTGTATTGGAACTGGTTTGCTCGTGTCAATCTTATGCTGTGGAACAACCTGGAACAGGACTGAGTGCAAGTTCTGACACGGGAGACTTTTCAGTGGATGTTGCTGGGTTTTGAAGGAGCTGTGTAAGGAATAAACCAGAAAACTGCCTCTTCCCGCCATTGTTCTCCCATTGTTGGCTTAATCTAAAATAGTGCCATATCTAAAGACTTATTTACACACAAGCGGTGACCGAGCTAATTTGGCCTTAGTTCAGTCCTTTAATTAGAAATTAGATAAAAGGTTATTTCTGGGATACTCCTAGTTTGAATTGAGCGTGTCCATAGCATTTGAGGCAAAACAACGTTGGTGTGAACTTGGCTGTTTGAGTCACAGGTTATACATGACTGTTTGGCATTGACCAAATTAGACCAAGGGAGTAAAAGCTGTCTTTCTAGTAACAGCAGAACTTATGTGTATGTGCTTTCTTTGCAATTACTTTCTACAGAGTTTATTTTAAAACATTTTAAACCTTTTTTTTTTTCTCCTTAAACTGACATTACAAGCACATTTACATCTATCTTTGAGGTTACTGTGTGTATAGTCTCAACTCTGTGGTGCTAATAAGAATTAAAATGGAGGGAAAGATAGGTGATCAAACTGACCCTGAGAAGGAGTGGGTTCTATATTTGAGGTCTTGCCGAAGTTGCTTAGTATAACAACTGAATTTTTATAATTACCAGTCCATGTTGGCATAATGCGGAAAACTTTCAAACGTATCCAAAGCTCTACAGGCTAGTCTGCCTCAGTGTGATGCCTTACTCATGAAATGGCCTTGAAGCTCCCCAGCCTTTGAATGTTGAAGTGCCAAAGGGTGTCTGGGATTATCTTTGACTACCACCTGGAATAAACCCCTAATGTGTGTTAGTGAGACACCATACAGCTTTCTGTTTGTCTTTTTGGTAGGTGATAGAGGAACTGTTGATGGTAAAAGAACCATCTTCTGTGTTACTTGATTCCAACAGTGTTTGCCAGGTGGTCTTGGACAAATCACCCTGGATCTCTGATTTCCCTGGTAAAAAGTAGAAGCAGGGTTTGCTGTCTCCCTCCATTCCTATATTCTCAACCCTCTGCATGATTATTAGTATGATGTTATGAGTGTAGGTACTTCTAGATACTACTATTCAGTAGCTCTTTAAAAAAACATGAGCAGGTGTTTCGCTGTAACATACTGTACAGCAATTTTTGGGGCTGATTTTATATAACTTGAAATCTTTTATGATGATTAAGCACTGTTTTAAGCCTTCTATGAAGGACTCTTCTCCTGTGGATTTTAGGAGGAGCAGTGAATTTGAAAGAGATGGTAAAACTCTCTCCCCAAACACTTTCCTGCTTTGGAATATACTGAAAAAGTAACAAAACCTTCTCTGCAAGCTCTTTTACCCATTGGAACCCCTGTGCTTCTGGTACATGGATATTTCCTGACAAAAAGAGATTTACTCCTGATTATTTTGTTGCTATTGCTAAACCCTCAAAGCTTTAAAGCTGCCTTAATCCTATCTTGTGTGTTTCTTATGGGATTCTTTCTCTTAAACACTAACCAGATACCCCTCTAAAAGTCTTGCAAGATATAGACTTAAACTGTCATCATAAACTTTTGTTTAGCTTGCAGAGCTCTGACTGGTGATGGTAATGAGGCTGTTTGGGGAAATTAAAAAAAACCCACGAAACTCAACATATATGAATGAGTAGATCACTTTGTCTTCATAGTTTGCTTCAGTTAGTGAAGCAACACAAAGATGCGTGCTTTCTGGAGCATGATGTTTATATGCAGTCAATGACTCAGTCTTGCAAATGCTTTTTCTCTGGGCTTCTTTCAGCCACTTCTTAAAAGAGTATAAAACTATGAAATAAACAGTTGAGTTCAGTTTGACACCTAAACATAGGTGGCTGAGCTCTCACTTGTTGGTGGAGAGCTATTGACACAGTCAGTGAGACAGAGGAAGTGATTCATCTGAGCAACCATGAGATGATGCTTGAGGGCTGCATGCTCTCTATTCACTATGGATTTCTTTCTCGCAAATGGGTCCTGCTCAGGATCTTTGGGGAAGAAATGACCTTCTAATCTGCTTTACATTTTGCAACCTGAGGATATAATGACCAATCTACACAAGTTGTTAAACATGATGTCCTTGCCCATTCAGCAGTTCCTGTCCATATGGAACCCCTTTCCATCAGCCTTACCTGTGGCATTTGGGTACATGGATTCTTTTGTGCTGTGGGCTCATTGTTAGCATGGCCTGCAAATCTGAGCTTTGGGTTGCTTTTGCAGGCAGGGAGAAAACACGTGGATCGCTGATGCCAATAAAATCCCTATCCTTGCTTCTGTGATGGGGTTTTCGAAGCGCTATTGTGCTCTGACTGCTTCTCTGTGAATGCAGGTTGCCTTTTACCCAGCTCTCCACTTACCATTTAAGATGGAAAGTATACCTGGCAATTCATGCATAATGAAGGGCTTCTAGCAGTGTGCCTGTGTTCATTGCACCAAGCTCAACACGGCTGCCCCTTTTGAAGCTCTGGACTTTGGCTTGGGTTGGGCTGCATGAACAGCCTGGCCATGCAGCCAAAGATCTGTTTGGCTTCTTGGAAAAAGGGGGGTTGGGGCAGAAGGAAGTTGCTTTACCTCCAAGAGGTGCCTATTGGTGTGTCATCTGTGGTGTCTGACTCTGATGCAGGCAGGGAGCCTGAATTGCTGCACTCCTAACTAAATCACTATTTTTAAAAGCTAGTCTTTGAGCAGCACAGACATTACAACTAGTTCTCAACTGGCTTGTAGCAAAGTGCATATGCGAACTACTCTGTAAAAAGCAGTGGTCTCTCCAAGCCCCAGATTTCTTCTTTCAAGCTAACATCAGCTATGGCTATCCATGTAACTGTGTGCAAATTGTTTTTTCTTGTCTCTCACAGGGGTATTTGCAGTAGAATTTGAAGTTGGACCTCTGGTGTCTTGGGGTAGCAGTAGTGTTGGTTGAACTATAAAGCAATCACAAATGGATTTTTGCCAAACTCTTCTACCTCATCAAGGTAGAGGACAGGTGATGGGCCACTTGTCTTAGAGATACCTGGGTCTTCCAGTGTCCGCTTGCTTCTGATTTTTAACCACCACCACCACTGCCCCCCCCGCCCCCCCCCCCCAAGTATTATATCAACAGAAGATTTCAAAAGCCTCTGTTGCTTGACCACCCAACCTTGCAGCATGGTGGCAAGAGGAGACCTGCCATTTTGTCCAAATACAATCAGACAGAGGACTGTCGGATAAGACTCTTCTGTACCCTTGGTGAGCTCTCAATCCAGTAAGCTAAAAAACTACTCCTAGCAGTGTTTTTGGAATTTAGACACTATTATTTTCTAAACTTCACTGAATTTGAACTGACTGTATGATTATTTTTACTCATTCCAGAAGCAGATTTGACATATGCTAACTAATTTCTCCAGCTCCAAAAGCAATGCAACTTTCAGCAGATGTATTCCCTCAATGCTATTGTTCTTTTTGTCTCTATTGGTGTTGTGACCTTGAAGTTCCAGGAAGGCACAGGGTGCATGGTGATGATAGATCTTGCTGAACGCTAGAGACTCCAGTGAGGAAGAGGACATAAAGGAGAAGGGATCTGGTTTGGGCTTGTATTCAATTATTGCAATATATTTTTAGACTATTTTGTACTAAGGAAGTAAACACTTAATGCTGTGTAAAGGTTAGAGATAGACCCACCCACTCTTGGAAGTATGTACCGCTTGTCCTGAGTCATATCAGTGATGGATCTGTCTTGTGTGTATATGCAATTCAGTGATTTATTACAGTATAATTTTGTGCAAAAGCTTATTCAAAAATGTCTTGGGTTGTTTCAGGAAACTATTGTTTTATACTGAGCTTTTTTTTTTTTTTTACTGAATTTGTCCAGACCCAGTAAATCCATTTAAAGAAATATTTGCATATGGGCTACAGATCTAGTATCTAAGCTTTTCAGCTATTTGCCTTGATTGCTTTTCTTTGCTGTATGAGCCTTTGGAAAGATGTAAGTATCCTATGTCAAACTACTTTTGTTTGTATTAAATGTATATTTTAGCTACCAGAACAGTATTATGAGTGTTATCACTTCAAAAAGTGATCTGTAAAAGATTCTTCCTATTAGTTATATTTCTAAGACCTGTTCAATTTAAAAAAAATCAATAAAAATGGAAGTTGATTATGTGATTTTGGCACTCTTTAGGTATCACCCTGAATATAGAATGCCATCCGTGTGTGTCATATCTGTGCAAATACTAAAATGAGATCTCATCAATAAAGTAGACTTTCTGCGAAGCAGATATGACTGGTGATACTAAATCATATACAATTCATAAAAATTACTTGCACCTCTTTTTAATAATAAAGCATATGGCTCAATATCAGTTATTTTTAACAAACTGGTAAAGTGCAGAGCTATTAGACCACAGCAGTGGTTTTAATCCTTGGAATAGAGTCTGAGTCTTAAAGGTCACCATTAACCAATATTCTCCAGAAGAAATTGTCAGCTCCAGAACTTTTCAGTTTTCATTTTTCAAGTGTCCATTTTTCTTAGAGATTGGTGAATGTGGACTTTTATGTTACCTGGTTTGCACCCTGAGCAGTGCAGTAGCAAAAGAAAAAGAAAAAAACCACCCTGCAATCTGTAATACAGTTATAAGGATAAGAATATAAACCAGGAGTAGAGATCATCTTGTCTGAAATGGTCAGGTACAGATCCAATTTTATGGCTGTACGACCCCCTCTGTGTTTGTAACCCATCATGACAGCCACAGGGTGAGAACAGTTCTCCTGATCAATCTGTGCATGGTGCATGTCAATAACAGTAGGATGCCATGTCTGGTTCCTGAGCCTGTATTTTAAGGGCAAGGAAGGAATGCTGGAGAGAATTTCCAGGAGGGCCACCAAAACTGTGCAAGGGGGGGAAAACAAAACATACGGCAATGCTTAGTGATGTTTTAATGTTTTTTTTTCTAATCAAGATAAAAACTGAATGGTGATCACTGGACATACATGGGTGCATAGGTCTTGCTGCAAGATATTCAGTATTATAGACAATAATCATCAAATCATAGTATGATTTGGGTTGGAAGGGACCTTAAAGATCATCTAGTTCCAACCCCCTGCTATGGGCAGGGACACCTTCCACTAGACCAGGTTGCTCAAAGCCCCGTCCAACCTGGCCTTGAACACTTCCAGAGAGGGGGCATCCACAACTTCTCTGGGCAACCTGTTCCAGTGTCTCACCACCCTCTCAGTAGATAATTTCTTCCTTATAGCTAATCTAAATCTACCATCTTTCAGTTTAAAACCATTACCCCTCATCCTATCACTCCCTGATAAAGAGTCCCTCCCCATCTTTCCTGTAGGCCCCATAGTCTTCTCATCTCTAGGCTGAACAACCCCACCTTTCTCAGCCTGTCCTCACAGGGGAAGTGCTCCAGCCCCCTGATCATCTTCTTGGCTCTCCCCTGGACCCACTAGAGCAGGTTCATGTCCTTCTTATACTGGGGGCCCCAGAGCTGGACACAGTATTCCAGGTGCAGTCTTACAAGAGCAGCACAGAGGGGAAGAATCACCTCCCTTGACCTGCTGGTCATGCTTCTCTTGATGCAGCCCAGGATACAGTTGACTTTCTGCTCTGCAAGTGCACATTGCTGGCTCATAGTCAGTTTTTCATCCACCAATACGCCTGAGTCCTCCTCCGCAGGGCTGCTCTCAATCCACTCATCTCTCAGCCTGTATTTGTGCTTGGGATTGCCCCGACCCACATGCAGGACCTTGTACTTGGCCTTGTTGAACTTCATGAGGTTTGCACGGGCCCACCTCTCAAGCCTGTCCAGGTCCCTCTGGATGGCATCCCTTCCCTCCAGCGCGTCAGCTGCACCACACAGCTTGGTGTTGTCAGTGAACTTGCTGAGGGTGCACTCAATCCCACTGTCCGTGTCACCGACAAAGATGTTGAACAGCGCTGGTCCCAATACTGACCCCTGAGGAACGCCACTCGTCACTGCTCTCCACTTGGACATTGAGCCATTGACCGCAACTCTTTGAGTGCGACCATCCAGCCAATTCCTTGTCCAGCGAGTGGTCCATCCATCAAATCCATGTCTCTCAAATTGGAGAGACAAGGGTGTTGTGTGGAACAGTGTCAAATGCTTTTACAATAAATACTGTAGTTGGAAATCAAACTTTTCACATAGTGTCTCAGGCATTTTGAAGCAAAGAATAGTTAAAGCATTTCACAAATGCATCTTTAAAAGACACTTTAATACAGCTTCTGCCTTGTCTCTGGAACGGTCTTTACTGAGCAATTGTATTAGTTCCCTCTGGTGTTAAATCTCTGAAAGCCCATTATGGCTAGAATGTTTGTTAAGCAGTCTGTATAGATATGATATTGTGGCAGCTTTAATGACATGTACCTTCTTTGTCACAGAGGCTAGCACAAGATGATAATGGGGGTGAAGCTATTTTGGTTAGATTGTTCTTGTCTCATGCCTCCTGCTTTGACTTTATATGAGGAAATACTTTTTATGTTTTGTATGGGACTATCTTGCCTTTCTGTTGAGAAAGATGAGTGATCTGTTGTGTTTGTGTTATGACCAAATTGCCTGATTGCTTTTGTTATGATTCCTGAGAGCATTGTTAAGGTGTACTGAGTGTATGCAGTTTTCTTTTGTGAGTTTCTTTCTGTAAATCCCACTCAATGAATTTGCTATTAAAACACTTAGCCCTACAGATCAAGTTGTTGAGCATCTTCATTAAGCATGGAAAGTCAAATGCGACCAGTTCTTTCTCTGTGCTATCTGCACTGAAAACTAGCAGCTGCTTCCTGCTGAAGCATGCAGTAAATTTTCAAGAACTCTCAGCTAGTTGTGCAAAAATTTTTAATTGTGTGACAGATTTGAATGGGAGAAGTGTGTATCAAAAAGGACTTTAACCTGATAAAATATACTGAACAGTATAACACCGCTGTAGAGGGAAAAATCTGTTTACACCTCTGTCAGTGTTTGACCATTTCTAAGAGAAAGATGGAGTGATTATCAGTCATGATCTCTTTGCAGCTTTTAATAATAAACTATATAAAAACTATATAGATATCAAGTATATATATAATCTATATACTTGAATAATTTTCACTCCAATTAATCTTGCTGCTTTTTTAATAGAGCCAGGCAGTTCCTTGGGCTGTTTACCAACCTAAGAAAGTCAAGAAAAATGCTTCTTAATTTCAGAGTTCATTTTATTTTGCTACCATAAGCTACTTGATATCGTGAACTTGCTATAATTACATGCAGAAAAAGAAACTGAAAGTTGGATTTAAAAAAGTAAAATTCAAATTCCATTTATCTCTTTTTTTAAATTTTTTTTTCTTTTTCCTCTCTCAGGTGGAAAGACATGACATGAATACCCTGAGTTTACCTCTTAACATTCGCCGTGGAGGCTCTGACACCAACCTGAACTTTGATGTACCAGATGGGGTCCTAGAGTTTCATAAAGTCAAACTCAGTGCAGATAGCTTGAAACAGAAGATCCTCAAGGTTACAGAACAAATCAAAGTTGAACAAACTGCTCGAGATGGAAACGTGGCTGAGTATTTGAAACTGGTAAACAGTGCAGATAAGCAACAGGCTGGGCGCATTAAACAAGTCTTTGAGAAAAAGAACCAGAAATCTGCCCACTCCATTGCCCAGCTGCAGAAGAAATTGGAACAGTATCACAAAAAGCTCAAGGATATTGAGCAAAATGGGTCTTCCAGAACTACTAAGGATACTTCCAAAGATAACTTGAAAGATATTCAGCATGGAAAGCCTCGTACCTCTGGGCATGGGACAGAGAGCAGCAAGTCGGGTGTCCCGGGTGTATCTCTGACACCACCTGTCTTTGTTTTCAGCAAGTCTAGAGAGTTTGCAAACCTGATCCGAAACAAATTTGGTAGTGCAGACAACATTGCTCATCTCAAAAATACCTTGGATGAATTTCGGCCAGAAACAAGCTCTAGAACGTATGGGGGCAGTGCCACCATTGTTGCCAAACCAAAATATGTTAGTGATGATGAGTGCTCAAGTGGGACCTCTGGCTCAGCAGATAGTAATGGGAATACTTCCTTCGGTCCTGCTGTGGCAAGTACCATGGACAGCCAAGGAAAGCTTTCCATGATTTTGGAGGAACTAAGGGAAATCAAGGAGACACAGTCCCAATTAGCTGATGACATTGAGAATTTAAAAACACAATTTAAGAGAGACTATGGCTTTATTTCTCAGATGTTACAAGAGGAAAGATATAGGTATTTTTTTTAATTGTTCTCTTGAAATGACTTTCAAACAGTATAGAAGCTGTTTGGAAGTTGTAAATGTGGGTGTGTGCTTGTGTGTGTGATATTTCAGAAGCAAGAGGAAAAAATAATTCCAATCAGTATCTGGTACCAAAATGTTCCACTCCTTCCAATAACTGAAAATACATGTGGAACATTAATATTTCCTGTCAAATGATGTCATAGTTCTTTGCCTTTTGTTGAAGGCTTGTCTGAAAATTCTCTCATCATTATGTGACTACTGCATATAGGAGATGATGCCAATTGTTTTGTAACCGGTGGAAGGATTCTTATCTGTTGTAACTTGAAAGTGCTAATCAGTCTGCGGTGTAGCAGAGCTGACTTACAGCTGATAAGTACACCCTTTAGTCCTGAGTACCTTGTCCAAATACTTCTCAGACATGTTGCTATCTTGTGGATGCAATGTCACTTTGTACCCTGGTGTAACACATGACTGTGAAATGTAATTTTAAGTGCTGTAGCACAACTTCCTCTTGCATTTATTACTTGGCAATTAATTCCTTTCTCAACCACTTGGCGAGTGGGGTATGTTTTACAGAGGGCTTGCACCTGCTGTACCTATATCCCATTTGTCATATCGCTTGTTAAAGTAAGTGTTAATTCTTGAAGTCTTTACTACGCTAATGGGCAAAAACTCAGTATGAAATGCAATATTTAATGTTTCCCTTGTTTACAGTTCTTGAAATACAAGGGAAGGCTGGATATCAGGTGGTAACATGGGGGAGGAGCAGACTTTTCTGACAGCTCACTGCCATTAAGATCTCAAGCCTCTTGCCACCGTTTCGTCAGCTAGACAATTTTGCCTCCATTTTTGTGCCAACTGCAGTGTTTGCCTGCTTGTGTGTTAAATCAAGTTACAAACTCACAAAAAAATTTTTAGTTTCCTGATGGTTTAGTTAAACTGGTTTACCATGCAGAGACATGCCAGAATAGGCTGTACATGAATGGCAGGACCTTGCAGTTGTGTTTGAGAGGGGATCCAGGGAACATGTTTTTCCTTTCATTACTGACAAGCTGTTAACTGGCTCAAGCTTACTTATGAAACCATATCTTCTTGTCTAAATGAAGAGTGAGAAATGGAAAAATGTGAGTCAAATACCCTTAGGCACTGTTTATAGTTCATATAATTTGCCAATGATGTACAAATATTTGCTTTTTAACACCCACTGCCAGCAAGAAACACTCAAAAAAGGCTTTCAGTTTGCTGAATAAATGCTTATGGAGAGTTTCCAAAATTTTTACTGATTTCTCTGTGCTCTGTAATGCCAGTCAGATGAATCCATAGTACACCGAGAAATTACCTTTTAAAATGTGTAATTGTTTTCATGATTTAGCATTACTTGAATAGAAGGCACTAAATTTAGACCTTTTTTCCTAATAAGATACGAAAGATTGGAAGACCAGTTAAATGACCTCACTGATCTTCATCAACATGAGACAGCAAACTTGAAACAAGAGCTAGCCAGCATAGAGGAGAAAGTGGCGTATCAGGCATATGAGCGATCACGAGATGTTCAGGTACTTTTTATATTTTCCATATCATAAACTTCTAACATTTTGTAGAAATCTTGTACTGTAAAACACTTGCATCTTTCTACATCCTTGTATATAAGGAATCTGGGGAAAGATTTAGGCCCGTTTTGTCTGTTTTAAGGTGAAAACCCAGCATGTTTAAATCAGTGACAGTCTCCATTTGTTTCAATGGATTCAGAATTTTACCTGCTGGAATTGATGATATATCCTAGGCAGACTTGTGGATGAAGAATGTCCTGTTTTAATTTCTTGCACCAGAGAAGGAAGGAATTGAGTCTCCCTGTATTGTACAAAATGCCACTTTTGACGATGTCATAACTCAAACCTCTTGCTTAGACTTTCTCCAATATGTAGTCATATTAATGGCAAGGTTTATTATAAATTAAGGTAAAAAGTAAGAGCTAATTGATAAATAAACTTATAGATTTGCCAGTTATAATTTAAGAGTTTTAATCCATGGTCACAACCACCCCTATAATCAAAGCTGTAGGGTATATTCACCTCAGTGATCAGTTGTAGTCATGTCTGGCTTCAATCAAAAGCCAGCAATAATGTCTAAAAGTTTGTCCTGACAGCATGTACTTACATACTTGAATATTTACATACAACATAAGCATTTATATAATGCATGATATTTCTACCCAAAGTCTGAGCAAGTGCTGAAAAATGGTGAAAACATTGTTTTGCCCTAGCTTGGTTTTAAATTCACTAACAGCTGTGGAATGCTCAAAGACTGTCTATGCATTGGCTCAGATGGTAAAAAAACCATCCTGTCCTGTACACCCTGTGCCCACATTTCTAAACAGAGAACGCAGGCGGCAGGACAGTCACACTGTTTCCTGATTGGTGTGAGAGTCAGGAACCCCCTGGGAACAGAGTGGGAGAGGGATGGTACTGAAATCTAAGCATATTGTAGGTTCTTTTGTAGGTTTAAAGAAGAGCGGTTTCTCATGCAGGACTCCTTTCTGTGAAGGCATCTTGAGGATGTAAAAACAGAATGAGACCCAAGATCTCCAGCAGAAGGGCTGTGAAATGTTTGCTAACTCATTTAGCAGAACCCTGGAGGGGTGTCAGATTTTTAAAACTAATTGAAGTGCCATGTTGATGCACCCTTGTTTCTTTTATCTCTGTACAGTTGGGCCTGTTTAAATGTGTCTCTTTGGGGGTTTGGCAAATAAGCTAAAATACAGTAAAAGCATTTAAGTTGTGGATATTTTAAGTAACAACCTAACTTCAGAACACTCTGTCCCTAAGGGATGGGCAGATCGTTTCTAAAACGTTTGCTCAGCCTCTCAATACAGAACTGCAGGTATTGGACTTTTGCAGCTGGACTTTCTCTAAAGCAACATGAGATGATTTGAGAATAACTTACAGTCAGAGTGGAAAGACCAGGAAAGTTCTTCAGTGTGTAGTGGAGAGCATGCATGAACCCTAAGGGGCTTTGTGCCACCCATTAAGAACTGTCTTCTGTACTACTACTAATTCCTAGAGCAGTGACAGGAAGCAGTCTTTTGTAAGGTGCTGTGGCACCTGCTTTGCACTGACTTTGGTGCCTGCCTGGTCCCACGGTAAGCCAGTTCAACTTGCCAAAACAATGGAGAACTGATCCAACAAAAGAAAGCTAGTAACTGTGTGCAGTGGTTTGGTTTGGTTTGATTTTTGGTTTTCTTTTTACACAGAGGATTGGGATGAATCAGCTTACTGTGTGATCAGGTGAACACCCCTGCCAGTGCAAGGAAAATGTTTGGAGTTTGAGAGTGGGGAAGGAAGTAGCGATGCTGAAACATAATTTTTTCCTTTTACACAGTGGAAAAAGATTATGTCAAGTTGATTGATCTCATTAAATTATAGCATCGCACTGTGTTACATAGTGGTGCCCAAATCCCAGCTCCAGAAAAAAGTGGCATTTTGTGGAAAGTTAAGTGAAGCAGTTAGAAATTGTTCCATATTTCATTTGAGAGGGCTTAAGTGTGGATTTTTTTCCACGCTTAAGTGTGGAAACTTTAAGTCCACTTAAAGTGGAACCACTTTACTCAAAGACCATCTTTAGTCCACTCAAGCAGAAGAGCAAGGTTTGCTTTCTTTAGAACAAAATGTGAAGCAGAATATATCATGTGAAAGAGAATTCCATAAAAGCATCACCACACATTTCTCCGCTGTCTCCACTGCCCACTTGGGGTATGGAGTAATGAGCCTTCGCCCTGATGGAGGGAGAGGGCAATCTCTTACTGAGGACTTAAGCCCAGCACTGTGCGGTGGGTGCCTCCGAGAGAAAAAGTAATGTAGACTGGAGAGGTGGTGTAAAACAAATGCTACATGTTGCAAAATAGATTTAATTAGTATCACAGCAGGCCTGTACTACCCTAATGTTTTCTATAGCATGTACAAAGAAACTAACTTTGATGCTGTTTTAATGCAGTGAAAGTTGCCACGGCAACAGCTTTCCCAGTTCTCTATCTCATCAGTATATGCAGGAAACATTAGCTGTCATGAACATTACAAGTTATGATACTTTTTCTCAAGCATGAAAAATGTAAAAACTACATTTTGGACAGTCTAGTCAGACTTGATTATGCCTGAGCAGGCAGTGATACACACATGCAGATATATATGTGCATTTATTTTTTAAAAATTTGGTGGTTCATTCAAATTTTATGAGTCTATAATAAATTACACTTCTAATCCAGCTGATGGACGGCTCTGCAGCTAGAACAGGAAAAGTGGTGTATGGAAATACAGCTGTCCTAATTCTTGTTTTCTGTCTCCAGGAAGCTTTGGAATCATGCCAGACCCGGGTTTCAAAGCTGGAGCTCCATCAGCAAGAACAGCAAGCACAGCAGTCCGAAACAGTTAATGCCAAAGTGCTCCTGGGGAAGTGTATAAATGTTATCCTGGCCTTCATGACTGTCATCTTAGTGTGCGTTTCCACTATTGCAAAGTTCATTGCTCCTATGATGAAGAGCCGTTTTCATATCATCTGCACTTTTTTCGCAGTGACGCTGCTGGCAATATTTTGTAAAAACTGGGATCATATTATATGTGCCATAGAAAGGATGATTATACCAAGATGAAGCTGCTGGTCTGGCTGCTTTCTTTTTCTTTTTTTTTTTTTCTTTCCCTCCCTGTTTTTTAAGTGCTGTATGTATAAAAATTATTTTTTTGTTAGTTTAAATGTGCTGACTGGATGGAGAAGGCTACAAAGACTCTTGGACTTCAAGGTGTAAATACATAAATGCAGTCACTTGCCTGTTCAATCTGATTGTGTCTAACTGGCTATGTCTCTGATGAGCTGCTCGCTTATGTCAGTCTTCTGCCTTAATCCAGCAGGTTTCCCACTTTACAAACCCACACCCACAAAAGATGGTGTGGTGCTTTGGGAGGGATCCGAGCAACTGCAAGTGTCAGGTGTGCTTTTTACTAGACTGGAATGCAAAGAGAGTGATCAGGAGGGAGTGCACCATAATGTGTATCAGCCCTGTTAGACTAATAAATTAATTTTCTCTCTGAATCCAACTAGAATGATAAGCCAAATTATGCAGTCATATGTGTTAATAGTTCTTGATTCTAGACTAATGGCTATCTGTATATGGGGTTTCTAGTTTTCAGGACCAGCAGAACTTGATGCTTCTGTTAGTAACCTTTGGCACAGAGAGTTTATTGTTTGTAAATTAGACCAGTGATGACTACTGACCACAGTTAGTGGTGGTTCTATCCTGGCACTGTTCCTTATCACATTTGGGAAACACATAAATGTGGCATAAGACTTTCAGAGATGAACGGAATTGAATGTGACAAGATCTCCAGGCCACTTCATAAAGGATTAAAGAAACCTGTAAGTGGTGGGTAAGTTGTTGTGCAGACCAAAGCACTCACTCGCTTCAAGCCCTGCAATCTGCAAGGGGAAGAAGTACACAGAAAGGAAACACTTATCTTAGCCTTTGTTAGCACTAAATTGTTGTGGTGCTCTAACTGAATGCAAAGCAGAGAGGTGGCGGGACTCTGGGCACAGTGGATTTTGTTCTTGTGTCAGATTAAGGAATGTGGAAGAAGCATGAGGGAACAGCTTCTTAGGGCAGCAGCGGGTTAAACTTCTGTAAATATACAAACACTGTGTAGACTCTCTTGACAAACATTCCTGAAAATAATGTATTAGCGTACAGTACCACTACTAGGAGACAGGGTTAGTTTTGCTTTCTTACTGGAATTTATGCAAAAAAAAATTTCCCTGAAATCTGCTTGGCTTTCAGCCATGATGTAAAACAAGATCTTTAATTAAAAAAAACCCAACAAAACAAACCACCACAACCAGAATTCTCCTCCACTCCATTAATGAAAAAAGACAGTGTCTCCAGTTATTTGATGTTCAGTATTACTTACTTCAAAAATAATTGTCATGACAGATTTTCTTTTCAGTTGCAATATTTGTTATGCTGGTTTTATGGGGGGGGGGGGGGCGGGGGGAAGGGGATTACTCTGTGTGTATTTGTTTTAATCAAGTGCAATAGTTGGTGTAGAAATTCAGAAGACCTTATTCTGAGGAAAGGGGGTGGGGGAGGGAAGGCAGTGAATGAACTTTTGACATTTTATCATGATTGGATTAACTGTGAATACAGTTACTTTTTGTGGCTTCAGGGACTGAAGGAAGGACAGAATTAACTGCATAAATAATGATATGACTCAGCATTTAGAAAATTCAATTAAACCACTTTAAAAATCATTGAAGAATTCTTCATATGTGCTATGTCCTTGAACAGAGAAATCAGGAAGGATTGTGCTGGCTCGCAGGCACCGGAACTGGATCAGATCAGGCACACCCATGTTATCCTAACCCAGCCCTGCCTCATCTTCAGAGGAAGGTGGAGTGAAAAACAAAAGTCCTGCTGAGAGGCATATGCCTTTATAAAGCCCACTTACCTGTTGGTTTATTCCTGGCTGTGTCAGGAAGAATTATTACATAGATACATTCTTCTTTCCCTTAATGTGGGTTGGTTTTTTTTCCGCTTTGCCTTTACTCCTGTATTCCTGGTATGCCCTGAACAAGGAAGTGTCACATATAGGTATTGTGTCACACATAAAACTTTTCTGTCTTAATTGCTGCATTAAGGGGAGACCTCTCTTCTCATTGTCTCTTAACCCGTTTCAGCACTGTACGTGTGCATTGCAACAGGCCTTCACTCCCACCTTCCAAGTGTCTGTCCTTAGCCTCCTTTACAGACAGCTAATAAACTGAGGAGGTTGCTTCCACCAATGCAGCTTATAAACTTATCTGCACAGGAAAGTCCCTTCCACAATGTTAGAACGATTAAAAGTAAAAAACTAACAGCTCTTTCCTGGCCTTTACATCACAAGAAAGGGTTTCTCTTGGTTTGTTTTTATGACCTTTTGATGTGTCCTGAGATCCTCTTGGTGTTTTCCACTGCTTTCATATAATTTGTTCCTATCTTCGTTTTTGAAAAGACGTATAATGTCTTTTATAGTCTGTACTTTCTATTTCTTTAGCCAATGAGTGTGGTTCTACTGAGAGTCCTTTCCCTTTTGAAGTCTTTTCCTAAATTCTACCACCCATTTTACTAATCAGCCCTATGACTTTTTTATTTGGGCCTCATTTCCATAGGCCACAAGATTGTACATCCATGACAAAAAAACCCCAGGAGTCCTGGTACTGATCCTCAGAAAGCTGTGACTCTTCATGGTGTTTTCTTGCCATCTTTTTTTATGATCTCCATTCTTCTATTCAGTTCGCAGAGCCACCTTCTGGTTTGGCCACTTGAGAAAACACTGTTTGTCTAGCACTTTGTCAAAGGGGTTCAGAAGGGTACATGTGCAAGAAAGGAATACCACATGTTAATAATTTTTACATAAGAAAAACTCCTTTACCTGTTGCATGGTTATATGCTTAAAGAGATAATCCTCCCAGTGCTAGTGTATGTAGTTAAAAATGTAATGTCAGGTAGTCTCAAGGTCAGGCAGGAAAAATATTAGTCATTTTTCTTATAACAAAGGAAGTTGGTATTACACGACCTGGGGATGTGAAGGCTTCTGCTCCAAGGTCATCTTATTACAATCCTGGAAGATGACCTCAGTGCAAAATGAGGGTAGAACATAAAATCAATGGGCTCACGAAAGATTGCTGGCTGTCTTGATAAAATCTGACTGGGTCCAAATTGGAAACAGAAGGGTCTTGTGTTTCCATATTGACTTTGATCTGGCAGAGAACACAGGAAAAGCTGTAAAGGCTGCAGAATGCTGCTCATGCAAATGAAAACAACCCTAATTGGTAAATGGGCACAGTACTTCTCTAGGTTGTTTTCCCTGCTGGATTTAAATCACCGGAGGATGTGACATGCATCAAGAAATTAAAAAAAGTTGTGAAGGGCAAAAGCCTGCTTTTGGGTGAAACTGCTATAGTTTTGCACAGAGTAAGGCTGCAGCACCCGGAGCTCTGCCAAGTGGAAGGCCACCCAGAGTGGGGGAGGGAGGTCTCCCATCCTGCCTTCAACCTCCCAGTTCTTACCTTGTGCTGACACTGGTGTGTGGTGCAGTCTTCCATATGCCATGTTAGCTCACCAGTCTGGAAGAAAAACCTAGTGGGAGAGGTGGTTAGTTCTCCGCATCTAGAGACTTAAAGCCTGATGGAACAGTCTCATGAGTGTGAAGCGGGGACAAAAAGGGAGATGAGCCTTTTTCTTTCTTGCTGTGGTGAATCATTAGCTGCCCTGCAGACTGCATTCTAGGCAGTGTCCCTGCAGAATGATGGGGCAGCTTCAGCGTAGAAAGGTTTCTCCTAGCTTTTGCCTACAGGTAACAGGTACTAGCAGCACCAGGATGTGGTGGCAGAGGCTCACCAGCTCTGTACCCAGGACCAAGAGCAGGCTGGTGGCGGGGCTGGCGCTTGGGCCGCTACCTTTGGTGTCAGCATCGCTTCCACTGCTTTGGCTGGGATTATATGAGCATACCTATCTGGCCTGCAGTCAGCTCTGCTGGCTGTGGAAGTGTGCCTAGGCCATCCCAAACAGTTGCAAGACCTCTCTTAAGGAGAACTTTGTTCAGCTTCTCAAACAATTAACCATGTTCTGTCAGGATACCATTTCGTTTTATGTTCTCATACAGCACATTAGACATTCTTAGTGTACTCCTTACACTTACTCATCACGAGCCTCTAAAACACCTCCCACTCAACAAAAAGTTGCCAGACAGTGCCTTTTCTGCTTGGTGCTGCCTGGTAGTCAATTATTTCACTCCACTTTTTCAGCTGGAGAACTACTGTCAAGCCCTCCAGTTAGTTGTTAATACCTGTTCTATAGGTTTTTGGCAGCTTTTTTGCTCAGAGGCTTCTGAAGATGTAGTTTCTCAATGAAGGTTAGCAGAGTTTTCCTGGTCTCTCCCATTTCAGCATTCAGGTCTAAATTAGGTTTCCTCTAAAACTTGAATAATGGGTGCCTCCACTAGCTTCAACTATAACTCTGTTATTGTTGAACATCCAATTAGTCACTGATAGCACTGAACGAGACCCAGTTTAAATTCCTTCTCCTTTCTGCTTTATGTTATATGTGTTCAAGCAACTTCTCATTTTACTGCGCTCTGTGATGTCTACTTGTTCTGAATTCTTAGAGAAGCACTATCAAATCTGACGGACTGCTTTTGAGTTTAATATCGAAATGCTTGTGTTATGCAGTGCCTCTGCTGCAGGACCATCGCATATAGGTCTGATATCTGCACTATGTGAAGGATATTTAAAAGCCAATGGTTTTCTTTGAACAAATCATGACTGCTTATGGGGAATAGAAATTCAATAGGTGAAGGTGATTTGCTGCAGGCAAGGTACATGATCCACTGACTAGAAGTTGAAGCTAGACAAATCCAGTGTAAGCATAAGCTTCAGTTTTATAATCGTAAGAGTTACAAGCTAATTTTTAGCTACTGAATAACATAAGGACTCCAACATTTGAAGTTAAAGTTGAATGCTGCTGTTCAAAGAGGAATGAGTTCAGGCTGATGTTTGATACAAAGTCAACTGCATAATCACGGGTAGTGCTTTCTGGAGTTAAAATCAATGAACAAGAAATTATTTGGGGAAAAAAAAAAGAAACCCACAGAAGTTTGTGGTTCATTTAGGTGGTATGGAAACCAGTTCTGGAAACCATGACCCTTTTCACTGTGATATAGACATTTTACTTCTGGATTCAATGGTACAACAGAAGGTGAACAGAGATTAATGTAATTAAACACTTTAATTTGGATAACAGAATTTAATCACTTCTGAAAGTCCATCTAGGAATAGCAATCAGGCAGGTTTATTGTCCTCTTTTTTTAATCAAGCAAATATTTATCTGCTTTTTTCATTTACCATCATGCCAGAACGTGGCCTTTAATTATATTGTTCCCTTTTAAAATGCAAGAGATTATAAAAGGCTTGTTTTCAGATAAAGTTTGAATGGTCTCTTTGATGCTGAGTAGAATCCAGCAGAAAGAATCAGATAAATTTACATTACAGCAGTAAAAAATTAAGAAAAGTTTAATTTTAGTTAATGGAATTGCTTATTTTCCCTGAAAAAGCAAACTGAGATGATGCTGTATATAAAGACTGCATGAGGACTAGTCCAACTATGGTTGATTTGCTGTATGTTTAGCATATTAAGTTGTACTGTTGTTGGACAGTTTTGCACAAAGCCACCTTTCTTTTTACCCAGGGAACCTGGGTCTGGTAGTATGGAGGTGTACCAAAAATTGTCTGGTTTTATTGACTAAAGTTAATTGTCTCAGTGTGTGATCTACAATGTTTCTCATACCATTTTTTGTGCAGCACCATGGAAAGATACAACTACAAAAATTTAATTTTTGTATATTTTGTTGTGTAGTCATGACAGCTTCTAAGGTGCCATTAACATTTTTTAAAATAAAAATATTTACATTTATTTGATGATATTGTTTCTTAAACTTACTATCTGATCACTCAAACCCCTATCAGTTTTTCTTAGTAGAATAACTTTGTTACTGACAGAGCATAAGCCCCAGCTTTAAAATACTGACGAAACTGAGCATTCTGCTCTGCTGCAGTTTTGACCAAAACTGGTAATTTGAATTTTATTTACAGCTATGACATGGCAAAACTGCAAACATCAAATGAGGTATCATCATTGCTCTTCTCCAAATGTGATGCTGTTGTGCCAAGCAGTTGGACTCACTTTGCATTATTTTTTTTGAAAAATGAATTAGAAACCTAAGCTGAATTTTTACATTATTGTCAGAAATCTTGGTCACATGTGCCAAAAATGTAATACTGACATGCCTAATAGTTAACATAGCTGACATAAAGCAAAACATTTTCATTTATTTTACACAAAGCAGAGGCCTTGTCAGCTGGCACTGGCAGCCATTGGGAATGATGCTATTTTTATATCAAGAACAGGGTAGAAACAGCACAGTAACAGCATGTTGCTTTGCAATCATGCTGTTATTTCCTATTTCCTCCTATTCGAGGAAATGGCATACAGCGCCTCCCGTGTCACCTGCAGACTTTCCAAGGTCTTGTGCAGAGTTTCACGTGGGTACCTGGAACTCGGTCTCTACTAAGGCTAACTCTGTTCACAAACAGCAGGTTCCCCCCCACTCCCAGGAGATAACTTTTGCCTGCTTCTGGCATGGGCTGAATAACCCCTGCTAACACATTGGCAAACCAGACATAAAAAAAGACATCTCACTCATCATCACTTCTCTCAGTTGTTCATAACTCTCATTTTGAAGAGTGTATAACACACCCTGGCAACTGTTTTAGCACCCCAAAATAGAAAGGCAGAGAGGAAAATACAATGGTGCTGTTTAACTTAGCACAGAAAGAGAAGCGTCACTCCCAGCCAAGCAGTGGTCACTATGCGGTGTTAGCAATCACCGCGTGAGACAAACGACCCTTACCAGCAGCGTACACTGAAAATACTTTGTGTTGGTGCTCCCAATACCTCCGAGAACCAAAGTTGTACGAATGTGCCAGAAACTGGCTGGAGGCATCCAAGACTTCATCTGCTACTGCACTGCAACTCATTTTGCAACACGAAAACCTGCTTTGAACTAGCTAGTTCAGACACTGCTAGCTGTGCAGTTTAAACGTGCTGGTAAATGCTTCCTGGGTGTGTGTGTGCCCTTGCTCTACTTGTGCTACTCCAGAAGAGAACCGCAATCAAACAGCAGGTTCAGCTGCCTGTGGCAACTAGCACAGAGTTGATGTAATTGAAAGGAGAAATTTCCATTCCGTATCCTCCTCAGTTCCTGTTTGGACTGTGGCCTTAGGTGACAACTCATTCATTTTGTGAAGTTACCTAGTGGATCGATGCTACGTTACCTTTTCTGTGCAGCCTACCAGATTCAGACAGCAGTAAAGCAGAGAGGCTGAGCTCCCCTGCCTTAGGACAAGCTTGAAACTGGCCAGCACTAAGCTGCTGAAAGCCGCATTGACACACTTTTGACAGAAACTTTAGAAATTGAGCTTGCGTTTGATGTAGTTGTGATCCCTTCAGTTGCTGAGTGTGTGGTTCTACCTGTCTGTGTTTGTCAATCTGGAAAAACTCTTTAGTTAGTGTGGCTAGAATGGAGTCAATCTAATGGAAATGAAAGCGAGTCAGGACTGAAGCCTAAATATATGAGAACAATATACATAAATGTAAAATCTCCTTGTAGCCCAATCAATTCCCTCTGTATTTTTCTGTTGAATACCATTTTAACAAGTTGGTACTGGTCTGGGAAACATCCTTTTTCCCCATTGCCACAGACACATGGTTAAAGGGGAAGGACACAGAAGATCAGTATTATAAGTACGAGATGCTTTATGTATGTACGTGCTGAACAAATAGAGAACACGCCTCTGTGATCAGCAGTCGCATACAACACCTTTGCCCAAGTAGTAGCTTCACAAACTGCCTCAGGCTTTATATCTACTGATGTCCTATGTGCTAAAAATTACATTCCGGCCCTACTGAGCTCAATGGTAAAAACCCCTCTGAGTTTAACCAGGGAAGACTCTTCTCACAGCACTATGGCACTTAAAAGCAATATCATCTTCTGATTTTGCAATGCCAGAAATATTATTTTTCTCAGGCAATCTACACACAGCAATGTATGGTTTTAATTCTCCACCACAAATAGCACACTGGTCGGTCACAGGCATCTCTGCTGCAATTGTATGAGATGATGAAACTATCTGGATGCTTTCAGGCTCTGTGGACTCAAAGGCTGAACAGAGCTTGTACTCCCAACACCAATTTCCCCACTTGGCCTCTATCCTGCTAGGTTGGATTCAGGTCAAGGTGACATAAACTAAGCATGGATTAAACTACAGGTATGACGAGCAGCATGTGTGTATAACAGCAAAACCCTTCTCTAAAGATATGCCACTGGGCTACAGGAGCTTGAGGATTTCTCTAATCTAGCAACTATTTTCAGCTTGCTCAACTGAGGCAGCAAGGAGGTCTACACGAGCTTTCAAACTCATCAAGACATTTTCTGACCATTCTTACACAGTATCTTCCTCCAAAGAGTTTATCTGCAAAATGCATTGAAATATTTTCCTGGGCTTCCTTATGTATTTTACAGCTCTTTGTATGCTATTTTCTTTGTGTGAGGATGAACCTTGCTGCTCTGTGAAATGCTGATCTACCCAGAACTAATATAAGATGACATTTAAAGAGACATAAATAATCTCTAATATTGTCAACCAAAAACCTTGAGGTCTCTGAATAAAATCTCTTTACTTTTACTTGAGCCCCATGGTGAATTTAAATAGTGTACCTTAAAGTGACTTTACTTTTTTGTAAAATAAACTACTGGGATCTGTAGCTGAATATCTATTTCTACAAAAAACCTGTGTTGTGGAAGATGTTTCAAAAAGGGGAATTTGCCACTGTTGGAATAATCCAACATATTATAAAGGTAGTATACCCGCTCCCTTTGGGTACTGACTTAATTAGAAGAGTAAGACTGACATAACAAAGAGAAAACAAGTAAACAAACCCCAGTATGTGTTTCCCCTCTCTCCTCAACAGGACGGCTTCTTTTCATATTTACTTTTTTTTTTTTTTTTTTTAAAAATTCATCTTCTAATATTTATAGACTTTATTCTGTAGCTGTTTCTCCCTCTTGCTCTCTAGGCTCATCTCTTGATTGACCCGCTTCTCTCTCTGCTGTGTCCATAAGCCCCACATACCTGCTTTCTATTCCGCCCCACATACCTGCTTTCTATTCCTCCTTCCTTCAGCCATCTCGTCCTTGTACCCTTGAACTCCATCTTGCCTGTTGCTTTTTCTCTCTCTTTCCTTGTTCTCTACCAGATTCCCAGGTCTAGCCCATCGCTACAGCAGGTCTATTTTTAAAGCAAGCAGAGGTAGGAGCAGGTTTTCAGCACTGCTTCTCACATTGCTGTGAGACATGGATAGAGATGGTCACTGTGACAAAGAGCATCATTACCACCCATACTTCAAAAATGTTAGCTATCAGGTGAGTAACTGGAATTACCTGACTCAGTGGGCCTCAGAGGGAAACAAGTACCCTTTTTTGATCAATGTGAAAAACAGAGGCAAAAATAAAGTAACACAATTTCCACCATCTTGAGTCATCCTCTTAGAACAAGATTCCACACTGGAAATGATTCCACAAAAATCGCACCATTACTCAAGTTAGCTGGCAAGAGACACCCAACCCTGTCTGTTGATTTTAGTTACCTAAATAATTTGAGATTTTCTAATTATTTTTTATTACCCCCCCAGAGCTCACATTGAGCGACCTAGATTCTGGACATCATGTTTCATATGTAAATTAATTGTTTTCCAATAGATTATAGCTGTGTAATCCTGATGTGAACAGACATTAACAGAACCAAAGAAAGAATCTGTGCCATGTTTCCATTCCTGTTAATGAGGATGTACAGGGGAGGAAAATTTCTGTTTGATCTTAGTTAGCATTAATATTTGTAGAGCTGATAGGGAAAAAATAATTTAAAAGTGAGCAAATCTGATACAGAAAATGAGTCAGGTATGGAACTTCATAAAACTATTTTAAAAGATTTTTTGCATTGTAAAGCTGTGTAGAACTACAGGTTGGTTTTTTTTTTTCATCAAATTTTAGTTCATTTTTGAAGGTGAACTTTTAAGTTGTAACATAACTCATTTCAGTATAGGTATACATTGATATAGATTGACTAGACTGTTGCTATTTCACTTCTAATATTGCAAAGGTATTGGCCACAAGCACAACATACATGTAAAACCGTACAGCAACATCAGTCTGCACAGTCAGACTTCCAGTGAAGTACTGAACTCTTGTCACTGTAGCTATGGAAGTGGCTGTAGAACGTTTTAGACATCTTCTTATTAACTGAGTTTACAACCACCCCTAGGGGAGCTAACTGTAATTGTAATCTCCAGATCTGTACAAAACTACTGGCAAATGTAACATTTGGCTTTTTTTCTTTTTCCTTGGGGATATGTGTGTGTCATCAGCAACATCCACCTTCTAATCTACTAATCGAAGCCAATTTTAACCCTTATTAAAGGATTGTTAATCGTATTAGGGGAGTGTCAATAGCAGTCTGGATGATCATTCTCCCGCTCTAGTCAAAGAGATTTTAGAGAGAAATTGAGGAAGTTTACAAGATCACATTTACAGTATTTCAACTGCTCTTACAAGCCGATTTCTGTCAGAAAACAGCGACCATTGCCAAGGACGTTGTTTTCCTTCGTGCATGGCATTGTAAGCCTGAGCGTTCCGCTTGGCATTAGCAACTGGACAACAGCTCCCTAGTACCGCTGAACACAGAGCAGAACGCGCACTTTTCCCCTCAGTACAAGGCGCCGGACTGCCATCAGACATTAACGCACCATCGCGCTTTCGTTTCCGTCGGCGCCGCGGGGTCTCCTGTTTTCCTCTCTCCTTCCGGAGCGAAACGGCAACGGCCGGCACAGAACTTCATGAATCCGGTACAGAAGCTTAAAGCCGCTATACAAAACCCGCATTTTAAATACGGACGTCCACCGGAAGGAGGTGGCTTTGCCGCGGCAGCCTACAAACCGCCCGCCTCACCGACACGGCCCAGCCGCCGCCGCCCTCCGGCACCGCCCCGCGGAGGGCGGGGCAGAGGGCGCGGGGGCGGGGCACGCGCACGCGCACGCGGGGCGCGGAGGTGGCGCGAGCCCGTTTCCCCGGCAACACTGCACCGCCTCTCTCCCCCCCCCACCCCCCGCTCGCCTCCGCCTTCCCCGACCGCTCCTGCGCTCCCAGGATGCTCCGCGCCCCGCGGGACCCCGGCGGGCGGAGGCGCCGGCGAGAGGTGAGGCGCCATTTTTAAATTCCTCGAACCGGTGGCGGCCGCTGCCGGCTGAGCGGACTGGGCTGTGAGGGGCAGGGCGTCGTTGAGGAGAAGGCGGGCAGGCGGACTGGGGCCTTCCTGCTTGGGCTTCCTCTCGCGGTGTACGGTCTGGGAGGCTCTTCGGCCTTTGCTCCGGCCCGCTTTGCTCCTCCCCTGTGCCGTTACCGAGCAGAGAGCTGCAAAGCCGGGAAGAGAGGTCGGCAGCCCGTCTCAGAGTGCGATCGTCGTTGTCTTGTGTCCCGTCTGGTGGTAAGAGCCTGCTGCGGCCTCTGTTGGGTGGTGGGTTTGGGAATCGCCCGGCACAAGTCCAGGATGGTGACGTTCAGGGGTGGGAAGAGCCCGCTCACCGCCAGACTTTCAAATGTTAACGTTTGCATGCTTTCCACCAGTGAACTTCAGCCATGTGCAGTTTGAGAGTAGTGATTATTTTTCTGTGCTTCGGGATGTGTGACACCCGTATTAGTATTGTATCTCTGACCAAGCCCCTATGTCCATAAGTCATAGGAAAATTAAAAATGTCATGGTGACTTAGCTTGCTTTGCCTCTCACTGGCTTTGTCCACATACTGTAAGGTGTATATAATCATATTTCTGCCTACAGGAGGTGTAGGATATTTATGCTAACATGAGACCTATGCCCTGTCTGAACATCTCTATTTTTAAGTCAATATGAAAGGGAAGTGATTTTTCAGAAGAGTTTTGGTTATGGGCTATAGAATTATTTGTTACAAGCAGCCATCCATATGCCCAAGTAAAACTTTGAATGAGATTCTAGTGACTAAAAGTTTATCATGTGTGCTTGAAGCTCTCTTGTCATGAGAAAACAGTGGAAAACCTACATGGCATATGTAGACTAGTGTTGTGGTTTAAACCCGGCCGGCAGTCAAGCACCACACAGCTGCTCGTTCACCCTCCCTCACCGTGGGGAATGGGGGAGAGAGTTGGAGGGGTAAAGGTAAGAAGACTCATAGTTTGAGATAAAAGCAATTTAATATTTGAAATAAAATTACAATAATAATAGAAAATACAAAAAAGTAATGCACAGTGTGATTGCTCACCACACACCCACCGATGCTCAGCCCGTTCCTGGTCAGCAATTCCAGAGAAGCAAGAATCCCAAAACCACAATCTCAGAAGTGAGCACAAGCTTCCTGGTCAACCCTCCTCTATATACTGAGCATGACATTGTATGATACAGAATATCCTGTCGGCCAATTCGGGTCTGTTGCTCTGGCTGTGCTCCCTCCCAGCTTGTACACCTGTGCACTAGCAGGACATGGGAAGTTGAAAAGTGTTTGCTTTCTTTAGCAACAACTGAAAACATCAGTGCATTATCAACGTTCTTCTCATACCAAATCCCATGCTGAATCCAAAACAGAGCACTATTCTAGCTACTAAGAAGAAAAAATTAGCTCCATCCTAACCAAAATCAGGACAACTAGCTGTTCTTGAATACAACTAGATTTACTAATTGTAGCTCCCATACAAAATTTCAGTTTGGTCAGTAACTGCTGTCAGTTTGACTTAGTAGTGTATGTTGCTAAAGGAAAAAATTTCCTTTATCCTAAATTAAGATATAGTCTTGTTTGTTGCTTTTCACCTAATGATTAACCATATGTCTAGTATAAGACAGAAATTGAAAGCGTGATACTGTGCGCCATGTAAAGGGATAGGCACTGAAATAATGAATGCTTAATTGTTGTTGGAATTGGTACTTTGAACAGTGTTGTGAAGGAAGTGATAGTAGTTTGAGTGAGATTAACGTCTTCCGTAATGTAGACGTCGTACAGATGTTCTCCAAAATTTCTGCACTGAGGTAGGCAAAGATATTAAGTGTTTATTTTCACTGGATTCTCTACAGTGACATCTGAGCAGTATCCAGATTATGGAATTTCCTATAATAAAGGTTTTCATGTTTCTCTTTGATATTTTCTCTCCTATATATATATTTATTATATTTTTAAGGTGATTACTTTGACTATTGCAAATTGCTGATGGTGGATTAGTAGACTGTTAAAGTAGTGAGAGATATGCTCTCATATTTCTCAAATTATCTATTTTTTTTAATTCATTTGATGTTCATAGGAAATCTGATCTCTCATGTGCTGCATAGTCATTTAAGATAGGATTTGTTTCACTTAACTTTGGCTGTCTAAAAGCTAGGTATCTACTCCAAGGTTATGATTTTGAGAACATCTGAGCTCATGATGTGACAGCTCTGCTCCTGAAAGGAGAAAGCCTTGCTCCTCCTCCTGCCTATTTACTTGGCTCTTTGTTCCTTTCTCCTAGCCAGTACCAGCTGCCTGCTTTCACTGGTGATGTAGTTTGTTGGATTTTTCCATGAGCTAGCATGACTCACTGACCTCACAGAAAAACTATTGAGTGTTTTCTGCTTGTTTAAGTGTGTTGGCTTCTTGAGCTAAATCAGTTCATGGGAGGTTCTGATGAATGTCAAATCTAGAAATGGGGATGAAGGAAGGAGGAGTGGAACCTCCCCATTCCTGGTAACAGTAAGCTCTTGTATTGGATTACACTTTTTCATTAGTTCATTATCTAGTCTTACTGTAGACTCTTAAGCAGGGAGGAGAAGGGGTAGTGTTTGAAGAGTCACTTTCATGAGGCTGTGTTTCACTTCTCACTTATTCTTTCAGGCAAATAGTTTATTTGCTCGCAAGACCTTGGCTGATTCGATTAGAAAAATAGAAAAGAAAGACTATATGAAGAGGTCTAGAGTTCTGACAGAAGCAGGCAAATGGATTAAACCGTACATTGTGTGGAACAGCTGTTTGGCTTTCAACAGATTTTACTGATAATTTTACTGCTTGAACAAAACACGGCACAAGGCTAAATACTGTTATTTTTTTCATCAACAGTTGCAAAATTACATTAATTGTATCACCTAACTGTTTAAAACAGTGCTCAAATCTGATAAATGTATGTGTTTTAAGTGGCTGTGGTATGGAAAGCAGAGCCGTGAGTGAGTTATAGATGTCACTCAGGTGAATTACCAATACATGCTGAAATCATGTAATTTGGTTATGCCAGGTAAGCTAGAAGGAAGCCTTGCTGTTGTAAATAACATGGAATAAAAATTGTAATATAAATAAATAAAATTATATTGATATCTTCATATTTTTCTCTAAACGCAGGTATTCTTACCATTTTAAATGCTTGTAGAAGACAAAAAGTTAAAATGATATAGCTGAAAAATCTTGTAAAAGAAGAAAAACCCTTTCATGATGTGTGGATATAAAGGAGAGAGATGTGAAGTAGGTCTTTAAGCAATGTTTCTCTCTGTATGAAAATAAACAATTGGAGAAGAAAGGCAAAACAAAGGTGATTCCTGGAAAACTAATAGAGTTGTTTCACTTAGCTAGATATTCTACAATAAATATTGCTATTTTAGCTACTGAGTGTGCATTTTCTAGATTTCAGGGTTCTGCACCAATACCTTTATATGTATACCTGCACAAGATGATGTTAAGATTTCATAGTATGAGTTTGGGGCAACTGATACAAGCTTGCAGTTCTGTAACGTGATAAAATTTGGCAAATATGGAGAATTAATTTTAGATATGATGTGGTTTTAGTTTCTTTAAAGTATGTTTTATGGTTCTTCTACTTCTTGAACAGATCTCCAAGAGAGGAAGAAATTTCAACTAGTGTTCCTTTAAAATATTTCTCAAAAATTATCGGTGTAGTCTTGTGTAATTTTGAAGATTATTTAAGGTCAGTTAAATGGTCAGTTAAGGTCACAGTCAGGACTGTGAGCAAGTACTGTAAGCCATTAGCACAGAAGAAATTCTTCTTAGTAATATACTTATATTTGTAGCCCTAAATGATTTTGACTGTTGACAGTTCACTGCCAGGAATTATTTTATGATTGGGGGGGCGGGAAGTTTTTTATTTGTGAGAATGTGAATAGGCTAAGTATGACAAGTTGCTATTAATGATTTCAAGGAAAGGGCTCTTGTGAAGTGATGAAATCGCTATGTTATTGTAGTTTGTTTCACAGTTGTCACGAGGAATGCAAATCATTAAATTTGCCACTAGATGTCCCTGCAAGCCAAAATAGTTTTGTTTCCTTAAATATATACTGCTTAGATTTTTACAGTCTGAAACAATTGTTTTGTAAGCTACATTTTTTTCCATCTGTTCTTTCCTGTTTTCTTTTTCATTAAGTCTTCATGCAGATGAATACATGACCAGGTGTGTGTCTTGCTTTATAGTTTGTGCACTTTTTGATAGTAGCGAAAGCTGTGAGGAGAGAATAATAGACTTCCCACCAGCAGCAGCTTGGAATTGAGAGTACAAAAGGTTGCACTTCCATTTATCTTTTTCTTTTGATTGATATGTTCTCAGAAAACGCAGTGGGTTTTTGGTGTCTTTGACTTTATATCTGTTATGTCACTTCAGAAATACTTCTTACTCAAGTAGGCTGCAGGATTCAGCCCCACCTTTAAATCCTGTGTTCCTAATTCTGAGCTTTGGCTTACAGTTTGATAGTTACATTTGGTATCTGTAACTCATGAAAGCAATGGTGGGGTGTTCTTTGGTTTTGGGCGTTTGGTTGGGGTTTTTTTTTGGGGGGGGGGGGGAGTGTTTGTTTTTTTGTTGTGTGGGTTTTTTTTTTTTTTTCTTCACAGTGATCATGATAACCCTTGGGTTTTCTCTGTGTACCAAAACTTTCTGTCCTCTCACACCGTTTATTGTCCTTATGATCACTGACCAGTTCTCCTCATACAGCTGTTGGTTTAACAATTGAAAATGTCTTTATATAAAGAGTTTGGAAATTGCTGTTGTGCTTTGTTTCTTAACAACCAACAAAATTCAGGAATAAAAAATAGATATTGTATTGATTAGAAGGTTTTTCAGAACTTGTGCTATTAACATTTGAAATCAGTGTGCATATAAGACACTCACTGAGGAGAGTGTTCTTTATACTGATTTCTTTCCCCTTATTCTCTCAGCAAATTTGGGTAAAGCAGAATGCAAAGCTGCTATTGTCACTTTGCCTATACTAGTGTTGTAACTGGTAGATTTTCCTCTGACCTTTTCTCATCTTAGTGATGGAGGAAGGAAAAATGGGAAAGAAAACTTAAATGTAAGACTTTCTTGATGGTATTATGTCTTTTAGTGGAATGGGCACTGACATGCAATGTTCATTTTCCTGTATGGAAGATAGATTTTCATCTCGCTTATAGTTCAGGGGTTTATAAAATCAAATGATAAGTGTTTAAGATAGATTCATGAAAGATTTAGAGAATGAAATGGTCGAAAACATTATATATTCAACTGTATATGTAAAGAAGGTGTATTTGCAGTGATGGTAGAGATTCAACATTTTTCCTGTCTGAGTTTTACTTTGTACAAAGTTACTTTGTATTACACTTTGTACACCGCAACCATGAAGTTCTTGAGCAGCAGTCCAGTTATGTCAAAAGCTAAAATGGCAGAGTAGTTGGTTTCAAAGCTTTGTAACTTCCCTAAAATTCAGTTACACTCCTCCCTCCCCCAGATCCTTTAGAAATGTCAGTAATGATCAGATTAATACATCTTGCCTCTAATATTGGAAAGAACTAATGAGGCATATTAGAATACTTCCTCATTTCTCAGCATCTGTTGATTTGCAGCTTTCTCACACCAATGTGATACTGTCACATTTAGCAAAACTCTTTCTGGAAAGGTCACAAGAAACCACGAGATAGACTTTGAAAACGAGGAAGTGGCATGTATCAGTGATATATTTCAGGGCTGAATTTTGGGCAGGTATTTTCCAGACTGTCCATGCAACCTTAACTCTTCTCCAGAGAGGGCTTGGTAGGAATTCAACAGTGAGAATTATCTGTTCTCCTTCCAGCCGAAATGGTGGTGTACTGAGTAGTACAACTTGTTAGGACAGCGTGACAGACTGTGACTGTCATAAGTAGTAGTAAAAGCTGTATGTGTCTGATGTCTGTGGCCTCTGTTTGAACTCTGGTTAACAAAGCATGATTAGGGCATTGCTAGCATCACAGTTTGATTTTCAGTGTACAGCATAAGAATAACATTTCGTGTAATCTATCAGATAGAAGTGCTTGTACTTATTCTGTATTGACTTAAATAATCTCCATGTCCAAGTTTATTCTGTGACCCTGGAAGGGCTATTACTTTTCAGGGCAGGCAGAATGAGCAGAGGAGAGTTGCCCTTTCAGTAGAGGTCTCTAACCTAAGTTACAGCAGAGTCCAGATTCTTCTGTACTGAAAGGAAAAGTAGCGTGTGAAATCTTTGAACTGTGAATGTACTTGATTGCTGATTACATGTCCTTGTATTTGTCCAGGTGATTTGATCTTCTGGGATGTCAGCAGAAAAGTGGATGGTGTTGTAGGTTATACATTAATTTCTATTTTGTCCTCTCTATACTCATCGTGAACAGTTGTCATAAAATGGATGCTTTGGGCGATCGCCTTCCTCCCGTGGTTGGAAATGGTGACACGGCTAATTCACAAGAATTACAAAAACTTCTGATTGATGTAAACATGCGATGTGAATACCATAAAGCACATTACGAGAATATAAAGGCAGAACATCTAAGGTACACTAATTCAAACATGTTTCTTCATTTGAGCTGTTAAAAGGTGAAGCTAAATGTTAGGTGGAAGAGATTCGTGTGTGTGTGTGTTAGCTATATCTGTATTTAAGGACAGATTTGAGTGTTGTTCATATTAGAAAATAATTCAGAATACCTTAAGACATTGCAGATTATATTTCTGCAATACTTTTTATCCTTGTAAATATGGGATAACTTTTCAGTATGTTACAGAAAGAAGATATTAATAGCTTAGTTCTAACTTGGTATTTGTATGTTTGCTTCTGCACCTGAGTTTTTTGAGCTTTAAGATATAATTTTAGGGGGTAAATGTAAAATAAGTATGTATTTTATCTTGCAGGTTACAGGAGGAATATACAAACTCACAAGATGAACTGAATCGGTTGTTAGTTGAAAAGCAGACTGTTCATGACAAATTTCAGTTTCTTCTTGCTGAATATCAAGAGGAGTTGCTGGGTAAAACACAAGAGCTGGAAAAACTGAAGATGCAGGTGAGATAATTTACTGGCAGGACTTAATATGAATTTTAATCCTGTAATAGGGCTATGCATATATTTCTGTTTATGTAACATGTATGTACCTAGCCTGAATGTATTTCAGATATCTTGAAATTCACCCAACCTGAGTAATGTTTCTTCTCTAGAATGACTATGGATTGAAATTACTGTTTTCTTGTTTAACTGCATCTTCCGAATCCTGTTGTTATGTGCTATGTTAATAATAAGACTCTCACTCTCTGTGTGTGCTCTTCTGGTATGAGGAGAATCATCTGTCCTGGAGGATAACTTTAATGCCTAAACCTCTTAGGATAAGTGACTGGAAAAACAGCTATTTGTTTCTCTTCATGATGACAGCTTTCTTCATCTTAAACAAAACCCAAAACAAACACAAAACCAAACAAAAACCCTGCAACATTTAAGATAACTTAGATGACACTTTCTGTAACTGCTTGTTTCCTTAAACTAATGGTGAACATGTTCTTAGGAAACAAATATAGCATCTAACAAAGGATCCCAGACTCTGAATGGAGGAGATGTGCCAATGTTCCATAACTAGAATTAGTTTTTAGGGATATAAGGCTACAGATAAGTGGAAAAAAAGTAGGATAAATTAGAATATGTCACAGGTTGTGGATGAAATTTTTTTTAAACAGTTTTTCTTTGTAGATAGTTTGCTGTGTTAACCATATCCAAGAAAACTTAACAAAATACCATGCAGCATGGATTTTGAGGCAGGGATTCCTTCCTGATCTTAGTTTCATTTCAAACCAGTACCCATGTATCTGTTGGAGAACATGTATCTAATGTGTTTTACAAAGAATTGGTTTGGTATTGATTATTTTGATTCTTTGGGCTTGGTTCACTTATTGTTTAAGTTTTCCAGACGCTAATTCTTTATCTTTTATGTGAGACCACTTTTCCTTCCCCCCTTCCCCCACCATGAAGATAAATCTCTTGGCAATTCAGCTTGACATTTCTATTGCTTCTACCAGTAAAAATACTGGCATTCTAAATGCTTCTGTTATCTTCCCAGAATATTTTTAGTTCACTAATATCATGGGGTTTTGCTTCTGTAACTACTACTGAAAATTCTTTAGAAAAACATAGACAATTAAGCAGGATTTCTAAAATCATATTTGAAATACTTTATTCCTGGCTATTTGTCCTATCACAGTGTAAATAAATTAATATGACTAGTTATTCATGATACCTTTCTGTCTTAAGGTGCTAACTCCTCAAAAATTAGAACTGTTAAAAGCACAAATACAGCAGGAATTGGAATCTCCTATGACTGAACATTATCAGAAGCTAGAAAATGTAAGTAGTAAGTATTGAAATTCTATTTAATTTAGAGTAGTGATCACCAGTTCATAGTTGTTCCTAAAACTTTAGGAAATTAAAACTGAAAGGGGAGCAAGGTATGACATTCTTTGTCTGGTACTGTTGCCCCAGGCAGTGAAGGTTGAAAGCCTAGAAGAGGGAGAAGAAGGGATTCAGTTCATCAGATATAACTTGTGAAATGATAGGAACATTGCATGGAAACTTGAAGGAAATAAATCTGAAAACTTCTCTGACTGATGTTTTTTGGTTTTTTGTCTAACTTAGGAAGTGGAAAAATACAGAACAGAATATAACAAACTTCGTTATGAATATACTTTTCTGAAATCAGAATTTGAACATCAAAAGGAAGAACATGCACGTATTTTAGAAGAGAAGAAAATAAAATATGAGGCTGAGGTACATAGAATGTTACGGTAGCTTACAGTGTATCTGATGACAAAGCTGCTTGAACACCATGAAAACGTTGGTACTTGATGGGTTGTCAGTTTGACACCACTTCATAATGTAGTATTTGTTTCCGTTCTCTTAATTCTCAAAATACTTTTGTGACTTAGCCTAAAGCTGTCTCTGTAGGTTTGTTCAGTGATGTGTCGCAATATCATTTGTGCTATTAAAAGTAAGAATAGATTTGCCTTCTGATAAATGACAGCCAGCAGCTTTGCTTAATGCCTTTTTTAATTGCATTTGTGATGGAATTTGAGACATTACAGTAATCTGAAATTAATAAGTTATCTAAGCAGCTGATGTATGTTTAGATTTTAAATTATTTGTGTGACAACTAATCCAAGAAGAAGGCAGCAGAAGATACTGTTAATACCAGACAAGGGTACATTTTTCAATTAAGTTGGATCATGACAGTGGTGGTCAAAAAGGTAATGAAAACTTTAGTAACTTTATTTCAGTTGTATTAACTCTTGAATAAACCATTCATGAATTTTCAGAATTGGACTTTCAAAAGTGTAGCTAAATAAATTGACAGCTTATTTATGTTTTAAATATATGCAGTGGTATAAATGAGTGTTGCATATGTCATTTGCATATTCATTTAAGTATTTGTCTGGGAGCATATATCCTAAGATGCCAGATTGGAATGTATTAGTCTAAACACGAGACACAAATCAAAGCAATCATTGCTTTCAAAATCAATCCAAATTTGCAAATGTATTGCATTGAAAACAGAAGAGTTGTCCTTCCTGGAGTTAAACCCACATGCTGCTCTACAGCCTGCCTCTCTTGTGGGCTTGTTGAGTTTGTGCTAGTCCTGCAGCTAATTAGCACACTTACAGAGAATGAAACTACCTCGAGCCCAGGGTGCAACGTGATCTCGTTTCTCTTTCTTAAAGCCTTTTTAAGTTTCATGCCATTTAGCACACGGAGGCTACAAAAACATCCTAATTCCTAAATGATTCCTTGGGCATGTCATGCAATAAATGTTCGAATCTCCTCATAAAAGGAGTTTGGAGGGCTTTTGCTGCAGAAATTGGCTTTGCTCCGTAGAGATCACTGATGCAAGTTCTAAAAGCTGTGCTGCAGATCAGAGTTTGGACTCTCCAAATACCAAGAAAACTCTTACATACCTTATTTTCTCACTCTTTTGCCCCAATATTACATTCAGTCCATGTAACTCATTTTGAAACACTACAATCTATATATTTATAATCTGTTTGTTAGTTACAGTCTTGAGATTAGTTTGTACCTATCATACTACCTTATAACAAAAAAACTTTTTTTTTTTTTTGCTTTATTTTCTGTCTGGCAGGGCCCAGTCATGTTGGCTGTCTTGAGTTACTAGCAGATTTGAGTTCTGTTGTAGTTATAGAATTGTGGAATCATAATATAAGTTGGAAGAGACCTCTTTCTAGTCCAACATCCTTCTTAAAATATTGGAGTGTAATGAGATTGAGTTGCTCAGGGCCATATAGTCATCTTGAACATCTGTGAGGGTGGAGATTCCACAGCCTTTCTGGGCAAACTATTCCATTATTTAACCATCTTCACGGTAAACCTCTTTCCTAATATCTAATTGGAATTCACATGTTCCAAATTGTGTCCGTTGCCTCTCTTCCCATCACCATGCAACTCCTCCTCTTCTTCAAGCTGAAGAGGCATAGTTCTCCTTATAAGTCACTTTCCCCAACCCCCTGACCATCTTGGTGGCCATCCACTGGACTTGCTCCAGTTTGTCATTATTCTTCATGTACTGGACACAAACTCCAGGTGCAGTCTTACAAGTACTGGAAGGGGACAAAGGATCACTCCCCTGGATCTGCTAGCTATCTTTCTGCCAATCTGCCAGGATGCAGTTGGTCATCTTTGCTGCAAGGTACTCTGCTGACTAATGTTCAACTTGATGTCCACTGGGACCCACAGATCCTTTTCCATGGAGCTGCTTCCTAGACAGTTGCCCCCAACCTGTACTGTTGCGTTGGGTTACTCCATCCCAGATGCATGACTTTCTTTTGTTGAAGAGGTTCCAGTCAGCCCATTCCCTCAGCCTGTCCCGATCCCTCTGAATAGCAGTTCTGCTTTCCAGCACATTCACCATCTTGCCCCAGTTTGGTGTCACCCACAAGCTTGCTGAAAGTGTACTCCATTCCGTCATCCAGGTCATGAGTGAGGACATCAGTAAGTATTGGACCCTGTACTGGTCTCAGAATGACCCCACCAGGTGGTCAACTGGGCTTTGCACCACTGATCATCACTCTGAGCCTGGCAGCCCAGCCAGTTTTCCACTGTCTGGGTTTTGACTGGGTTAGAGTTAATTTTCTTCCTAGTAGTTGGTACAGTGCTGTGGTTTGAATTTAGTGTGAGAATAATGTTGGTAACACACTGGTGTTTTAGTTGTGGCTAAGGACCGCTGATCCTAAGTTAAGGATTTTTCCATTTCCCATGCTCTGCCAGTAAGCAGCTGCACAAGAAGCTGGGAGGGAGCCTGGCCAGGACAGCTGACCCAAACTAGCCAAAGGGTTATAGCCATAGAGCATCATGCTCAGTATAGAAACTGGGGGGAGTTGGCCAGGAGGGCAGATCACTGCTCCAGCATCGGTCGGTGGGTAGTGAGCAACTGCATTGTGCATCACTTGTCTTTTCTGGGTTTTATTTCTCTCTCTTTTTGTTATATTCCTTTTCATTACTGTTGTTGTTATCATGTATTATAATAATATTTTATTTTAGTTATTAAACTGTTCTTGTCTCAACCCATGAGTTTTACTTTTTTTTGATTCTCCTCCCTATCCCGCTGGGAGGGGTGAGGAGTGAGCAAGAGGCTGCATGGTGCCTAGTTGCTGGCTGGGGTTAAACCATGACATCCACCCACTTTATCATCCACTTTTCCAGCCCATGTTTCACCAATTTGGTAAGAGAGAAGATTATGGGGGACTGTATGTATCAAAGACCTTGTTAAAATCAAGGTATACAAGATCTACTTCTCCTTGTCTGCAGTGCCAGTCACCTCTTTCTAGAAAGCAGAGAAGTAGGTCAGGCACGCTTTGCCCTTGGTAAGCCCTGCTTTCCATCACCTTGTCTTTCATGTGTTTAGAAATGGCTTTTAAGAGATTTTGCTTCATAACCTTCACAGAGACTGATGTGAAGCTGACTATCCCATAGTTATCTGGATTCTTCTTCTTGATCTTTTTACTGCCCTTGATGATGGGTGTGCTGTCTACCTCTTTCCAGTAATCAGGAACCTTCTCTGATCACCATGACTTTTCAAAGATGATAAAGAATAGCCTTGTGATACCAGTGAACTCCTTGAAAATGCTTGGATCCATCCATTCCAAGGACTTGTGTGTGTCCAGTGGATTAAATGAACCCTAACATTTTCCTCCTCTACTCTGAATACTGCTTTACTCCACAGACTGCTAGGGGGCCTTATCAGTGAAAACTGAAGCAAAAAAGGCATGGAAGAATGGGTCTGTTGGTTTTCCTACTATAAGAAAGAAAATAAATGTGAATGTAATTTCTTAATATTTTAAATGCACACGGCTTGTCTTTCCTGAATTGTCAACTGCTGTATTTGTTGCCTGACACCTAAACAATGTAAAAGCTTTTGTTTTTCTGATTAACAACTATCAGATTGCAAGGCTGGATAAAGATAAAGAAGAACTCCATAATCAGCTGCTTAGTGTTGATCCCACGAGGGACAGTAAACGCGTGGAGGCACTCTCTAGAGAAAAGGCACAACTATATCAGAAATTAAAAGGCTTAGAAGCAGAAGTAGCAGAACTAAGAGCAGAAAGAGACAATTGTGGTGTGCAAGCAGAAAATGCTCAAAGAGTACAAGTACGACAGTTAGCTGAGATGCAGGCTATGACAAGGTCTCTAGAGGTAAGATTTTGTGGGGTTTTTTTGTTTGGTTGGTTGGTTGGGTTTTTTTAATTTTGCCTCCTTGTAGAGTGTAGTAAGAATAATGCTTGGCCTGATAGAACTGTCACTGAAGTGACTGATAATTTTGTCATTGACTCCACAATTTGAATTTGTACATTTCAGATTTAAAACCAAATTCTAAGTACATTGGGAGTCATGTACTACCAAGTCAGCTTTGAAAAGGTGGGGAGCTCAACCAAGAGATTCTGTTGAATGATCTCTGTTCTAAAAATGCAAGTGATACCCATGTTTGCAATCAGTAAGATGCACATGTCAGCACTTGTCTGGAGTTAGAAACTGATGATATATTAATAATCTGCTACAGTAAATTTTTTATTCTTTTCAAAAATGTCATATGATGCTCCCCTATTTCTTTAATCCCTTTCTCATGTGTCATCTTCTTTCTTGCCTACCCCTGTCTCTCCTTTCTCGAACACATTACTGCAATTGTTTAGTTCTTGGCTGTTGCTGTCCCTTAAAAAAACTTTGGTATTTCTGGCCTGTTGTACATTTTCCTAGGGTTCCACTGTATTCTTCATCTGTGGTCTTCAGTCCTCCTGTCAGTACTTGCTTTCTCTCTAGGTAGTGAATCTTTCCACGCAGATTTCTTGCACAGTTGCAGCATATGGGTAGATGGTTCATTTTCCTTTTTACTATTATCAGTGCTGTATACCTTTGTTATAAAATGCTCTGATCACAACTTAATAAGAAAAGTGCTGTAATATTCTTAATTTAGAAAACTTAAGAAGTCCTGCTGGAAATAGGCCAGTTCAGAAAAGGGAAGGTGAAATTGTAGGTTAGATTACCTTTTTGATGCTTACTAGAGCTCAGGATCTTGAGTCTATAAAACTCACAGTAATTGCATTTTATTTCCTCTCCATGATGTTAATTCTTCAGTTAGTGTAACTGCATAGGCCAACATATAACAATTTTTGAGCACCGCTTATAATCATACTGGTGTTTACAGCCCAGTAATTTACTGATAGGAATACCTGCTGCCTCCGAACCAAGTCAGATTACCTCAGCCTCTTGTGAAGTAGGACTGAAAATGTGTGTGATTCTGTGCAGGCAGTGTTAGTAAAAACAGTTGTGGCTTTTGAGTAAAATTCAGGACCTTTGTTGTATTGGAACATATTGTTGAGCAAAGATAACTATTTATATATTACATTATTATTATATAATATATAAGGTCAGTAAAATCTGAAAGCCCAGATCAATTGAACCTTTCAAGTGAATAGCAAGAGACAGCCCTGCTCCAAACATCTTACTAATACCTCCTTTATTCAAGGCAGAAAAGAAGTCTGCTGAGCTACAGATTGATCGAATTGAGAAAGAACTGCAGATGAGTCATGAGCAAAACATTCTCTTAACCAGCAAACTTCACAAATCTGAACGAGAAGTCAATTCCTTAGCTGCTAAAGTAAGTGCTTTTTGGTATCAGAAGTACATTTTTCATATCCTGTTATGTTTAAGTTTTTCTGTTTCTGTTTTACAATAAGAATAAAGTAACTGTCTTCTGCTGTGACTTAAAATAGGTTTGGATTTTTTTCCCAATTTCAGTTGGAAGATACAGAATATGTGACTTTACAGGAAAAGCATCATCCCTAAAAGTATCTCTAGAGATTGAGGTTATGTTCTTTTTACTCAAGAAGGATACACTACAGGAAGAAAACTTTAACTTCTACCATAGTTGTTCTTTAACAATCTCAGATTTAGTTCAAAACAGGCTTTACAGTGCACATTTATGAGTGTGAAATATTTCATTTTGGTCCTTAATCCAAAAAAGTTCTAATTTACTATAAGAATAGGATATACCTATACCAGTATTTAAAGCCTCTTTATACAATGTGTAATACTTGTCTCACATGAACAATAAATAGGAGGGGAAACTTCTGTTAAAGTCTTTTTAAATTAATTGTCTATCAGAATATATAGAAGATTGTTACAGTCTTTACTTTTTATATCAACTGGTGTTCTCTGCTCACCTCCAGAAGCAGGAGAAAATTAAAATGTTCAGTGTGTTTCTTGTAGGGAAGAAAGTAGAAACTAATTTCTAAACTAACCTCCACCCCCTTCTGCACCCATTCAAACTTATTCCTGAGCACAGGTGCATGCATTCATCTTCCGGATTTTATGCCTTAAAAAAGCCACCTTAAATCTTTGCAAGTTGCCCCGAAATGTTCTCAACTTAGTATTTAAGCAACCAAATCCACTGTGTAGTTACTTAATAAGCTACTATGTCATTCTTAACCTTTTGCCACTTGCATATGCTAGCAGGTTGTAATTACATTGTCATTGTGAATGGATTTTCATTATAAGTCCTTTCCTCTAGATACTTAATTCTCATTGACCATGTAATTACTGCGTACAAATGCCTAAACTATAGAAAGTTTCCATGCAAGCCATAATTGTCTTTGATTTGATGTTCTTAAAGCTCCTGCTTTTATGAGGCCATTTGATGTGTATGTCACAGTTGTAGAGAAGTATTTGAATTTAAATGCACTTTTAAAACTATGAAGACCCGGATTTTGAGAAAGTTGTGTAGCATTCCAGGAGGTCAGGGGTTAAAGTAAGTAGTTACCAAATTGAAATTACTTGGGAGAGCAATTGATAATCTGGTTTTGCACATCACTGTTTTGTTTTACTTAGGGAAATTAAATGTAAGTTTATTTTAGCTTGACTCTGAAGGATCTTTAGTCAGAAGTGAAGTATGTGTAAACTGACACGCTAATGCTTGAGTTAGCAAGGCATCAGGGTCTTAGCAGTTTGGATCAGTGTCATAGCAAGATATTTCCAAGGAGTAGTCTTTTCAGAAATACCCCAATATTTGGAAGCTAGGTTGTAGAATGTGTAGTATTTACTCAGAAACCAAGCTTTCACAGGCAATCCTGTGCATATATCACCAAGGCTTCTTAAAAGAGTAACTTTTATACATTGTAGCTTGTAATAACTGGCTGGTTAAAGATGAAATACATGTCACTAGTCAGACAGCCTGGTTCCTGGAATATACATTGTGTTTGAGCCACTTCAATTGGTGCTCAATAACATGGAATATATAAAACTTGCATTTCAAGATGACTGACAACTCATTCAATAATCTTCAGTGTGTGACTTGAGGAATTAATAAAAACCTGTAATAGCACTGATTATGATTTAGAAAATCAGATCATGCCAATACAGTTAGTGTTACAGTATCTATATAATCACCATTAAAAATTACCGACAAGAGTGGATATTCTAGATTGGCTTCAGGAAAGCAGTGGATGAAAAGAAAAAATTTAGGGTATGTTTAAAGTAAGTGTAGTCCATGATTATTTGGCAGATTTTCTTGTTAGCAAAGTATCACATGAAAAACATACAGTGAAGCTGCAAATATATATATATATTTATTTTAGTTGATTTGGGTTTTTTTTCTAATTCATAGGTAGAAGAACTTAAACATTCACATAAACTGGAAATAACAAATGTCAAACTGGAGGCAGCAAGAACAAAGAGTGAGGTAGAAAGAGAGAGAAACAAGATTCAAAGTGAAATGGATGGTAAAACGTGCAATTAATTTCTAATTATTTCTTTTGTAACTTCTAATTAGAATACTACAATTATTTTTCCTCCAAACGTTCCCCAGCAGCCTTCACCTTCTACTTCTGGTCTAGGTCATAGAACTGACAGTTCATTTTATACCTGAAATAACGGTGTTGTTTCACTTGATCTACTAGGTCAAGAAGAACAGTTACAGAACAATTTTGCATTTATATAAATTAGTGAATTTGTGACACAGTTTGAGGGTAATCTGTTTCAAATTGTGTACTTCATATGTTTTTTTTTTTTCTATTATTGCCAAATTCTCAAGTCTTTCACACTCTGCTTGAAACCTTAAAGTACCATAGGGCTTCAGTGGTTGTTTTGTTTTCTGATTCTGTGTCTGTGGAATTGATAACAATTGGGTAAGGCTGCCATGTGAAACAAAATACAATTTCTAGCTTTATGCTTTGAAGAAAATAGGCAGTGTTCTAAGCTACCTAATACAGCTGAGTATGTAGGCAACTTGAAGTAGCTTTCTGGAATGAAAAGGCCAAAGCTTTCCAGTACTAGTTATATGTTGATTTAAATCACTACACATCTTTTGAGGGGACTGTCCTCTCTGATTTGCCATAACCCCAAAACAGTACCTTCATCTTCCTGGAATAGTTGTTTCTGTTCACTTGCTTTAGTATTAAGTTCTCTAAGAGCAACTAAAAAGTGGTGTTTTCTTTATTGACTTACGGTATATTGTGAACTAAAAGTGTTGGACCCTATGAAATATGAAACTAATTGCTGACAAGGTTTAAGCTAACCTGAACTTGCTGTGGAATTCAATTTGTATCGCTGAATTAGCTAAATAACCAGGAATCATTGTTAATGCATGTTGGCTTATTTGCCAGTGAACACAGGTGTCTTGATCACACACTTTTAATTTTCATCTTTTGTCCCTGCCTATAGAGTCATAATTTTGGAATTGCCTCATTTGGTAATACGAGTGGATTAAAATGCAAGATTTATTGCAGCCAGGTTACTATGGTTTCACTGGTAACCAGTTACTGTTTACCATAAACTTTTCCATTAAAAAAATAACAGATTTTCTCGCTTGACCTTTTCGTAGCTATTGTGGAACACTTCTAGACAGTGATTCCAGTGTAATGCTTACTCTTCAGAAGTTTTTGAAATGTTACTGTTACACTAAGAAAGGCCATGTCTCTTCTGTTTTTCTTGGCTTTTTTCCCCATACATTCATTTTAACATGTGACTTGTGATTTTTAGCTCCCTTCTATCAATTTATAAAGTTATTACTGGATTTCATCAGGTTGATATGAATAATGACATTTTAACTTTTTTTAATGTATAATGCAGGATTGCTGTCAGACAAGGAAATTCTTAAGGCAGCTGTTGAACGTCATAAGGTGCTTTTAGTAGAAAAGGATCGGGAGCTAATTCGTAAAGTGCAAGCTGCCAAAGAGGAAGTTTTTGAAAAAATTGCAGCCTTACAGGATGAAAAGTATGTTTGTTGATTTACTGCTCAACTTCTAAAAGAGGAGTGTTTTGAGTAACTTTTAAAAATATCATTCTTAGCAACTAAACACTTCTGGCATTTTGTCATGATTCTTGTGTGCATGTTGAATGATGTCTCAGGTTAGAACTCGAGAACCGATTAGCTGATCTAGAGAAGATGAAACTGGAACAAGATACTTGGAGACAATCTGAAAAGGATCAGTATGAAGAGAAACTACGTGTTGTACAGATGGCAGAAGAATCTAGCAAAAAGGAACTTCAGTGTTTGCGGTAGTGTGGCTTTTCTAACCTTAACACAAATTTCTCTTTTTTTTTTCCCCTCCTAATTTCTTTACAGTAGTCAGTATAAAAGTTTGCTATTCATAGATACATAAATGTTCATTATGGTAAATTAAACAAAACTATCTTTTGCATTGTGTAAAAAGAGGGAAGAATTAAAAATGTGCCATTTAAAAAAATTGACATTTTTCATCCAAACCTTTAAAAATTATATGACTTTTATGAATATTTTAAAGACAAAATTTTGTAATACTCAGTTTTGTTAAAATTGGGTCCATGTTGGCTGCTGGCATAGCATCAGTGTTAGAGTAAACCATTTCTCTTTCCACAATGGCACCATATCAGCAGCTGGCAAACTGGGACCCTAATACAATATTTCTTTGAGTTGGTTATTATAATAATTCTCAGTGAAGTTGTTTTACTCTAGTATTTGTATGAAGGTCTGTATGATAAAATGAGCAGAAGTCATACTCCAAAAGCAAACACATCAGTGTATTTCTTACTCCCATATGAATTCGAATAATCAATAAAAATATATTTTTAATCATTGTTTACTTAAATATTTGTCAGCCTTTCAAATTATGCAATATAATCTATTGTCAGATTGATTTGTCCTAACTTCTAACATCTATATTTTAATTAGATAAAAATAAGGATGTCTTATACAATTTTAGATTAAAAATTCAACAGCAAGCTATTCAGACAGAGGAGCTGGAAGAAAAGAAATGTGAAAGTGCTGATCTGAAACAGGTAAGGTTATATTGCATTGTAATGTTTTATAGAGAAATACAATCCTTCCTGCAGTTACCATGTCCAGTGTTTGAAGATTAGATTGAATTTTTAAGGCTTTTTCTTCCCGAGGGACAAAATGCATGCAACAAATATTTAAAAGGGAAGGTGTTCAGAAATCAGTCATGGTTTCCTAGACCTTTATAAATGGATTACAGCTTTTTGCTTCATGCGTGTTGTTGGGTACCAAGGATTTCAAAGCTGAATGTTTATAGACTGGTATATTGAATACGCTTATGCACTGTTTAGCTAGAGATTCAGTTTCCATGGAGACTTATAAATTGTTTCTAGGTAATGCTTTGCATTTACACTGCATCTCTCATCTGAGGTTCTTCAAGTGCTTAACAGATGTTTCATAAATGAATAAACTAGTGTAAAGAGGTATATTTCTATTGCAGAGTGAATTGATGGCAGTGTTGAAAATAAACCCTAATTCTTTTAACTCCTGCTTGCCCATGATGTTATTTAGTAGGTAAGAACACAGCTGTTCATCGAAGTAGTCTGCAATCTGCGTGCACTTGGAAGTTCAAGGAAATATTTTTTTTCTCCAGAAATTGGGGTATCTGTGTGTCCATGTGGGGAGAGGAAGAGGAAAGGGAAACCATCCTTTCTATGTACTGGTGGCAGAGGTTGGACTTTTCAGACTCTGTACTTGTTTTTGCTAACTGGTTGGTACAGCCGCTGTTGGCTGTAACGCATTGTGCGTTATGAGAGAGAGTGAGTCTGGGTAGCTCCACAGCTCTGTTACTAAATGTTGTGTGGTGCTCGAGTTCTGTTCAGCTCTGGGGCTTAATGTTGGATTTGTTAAGTTCTGGGGGACACATCAATGACTGAAGACTCCTGCCTCCCTTTCTCTTTCTCATTTTAACTACAATAGAAAACCTTCTTTGTCTAGTAGCGATTTACTGTCAAGCTTCTGGAGAAGCTGTTGAGTAAGGAGAAAAGGGACAAATAAGAAAGGCTCATGGAAAGCTACCGCAGCCTGTTGGTGTCTGCGTTTTGCTCTATCTCAGTATCTCAAAATTAATTGTTAGTTATTTGCATACCTTCTCAAATGGAAAAATTTATCTTTTTTGTAGCAAGTTCATGACATGCAACTCCAGCTTGCCTCACTTTCTCAATCAGAAAATGATTTGCTGGAGTCTAATCAGAAGCTGAAGGAAGTAATCGAGAGATTGAAACAAGAATGTCAACATGCAAGGACTCAGGCAGAAAAAGCTCAACTGGAAACAGAGAAGTAATTTTTTTTCTTCCTTTTGGCTTTACTTTTCCTTTTCATACTGCTTGTGTTCCTTTCATGCGGATTACTTAACTATGGATTATAGATTCTGAATAAAGTCAGAAATTAAAAATGTACAGGAAATATTTGACAATTGTAAAAAATGGCTATACCTTCTGTTATGCAGTATGTATAAAAGCTTTGCTTGTGGTTACTTCAAAAACAGGAGTTTGTTTCCATTCATGGCTGTTACAGTTAAAATTATTGACTAGTGAAATACACTATTTGTATAAAATGAAATCCTATTTATACTGAAGTGAATGTCAAACTTATATTACTTTAAGAGGATCTAGAGTTTCACACACAGCTCTTTTAAGAGTGTTTAAGCATTAAGGGTGAAAAAAGCATTTAAGCATTGTATTATGCTTTGATAAGGTTTTGAGGCAAATAAAGCCTTAATGGGTATCTTCTAGTTCCTCTCATCAAAATTAAAAATAATCACTTTCCTTTTTTGCTCAACCTTGACCACATACCATCAAAATATGCTGATAAATGCTGAAGGAAACCAAATTTTGTTCAGACTCCATATAGCAATGAAATTTAAAGATTATTTTGTTAGTCTGAAATGGCTCTTTCATATTTCCTAGCCTAATAACCAAATACATGTCTAATGTGTACTGGATTATTGTGTGGTGGGTTTTTTAAAAAGTCGAGTCCCAGATTAAATAGAAAACTTCCAAAAGATATAATCTAGCATTGTTTGTTTTAACTTCTCATTTGCTGCAAATTGGTACTGCAGTTGGTTTGTTGTCATTAGTTTAAGTATTGCTTTTCAGTTTAACATTTGAAGAAATTATTGCATTGGGACTGCAGAATATATTCAGTTGTCCATAGCATGTTAAAATACTTTGGATGTTTACTTTTGGAAGGTGTATTCATGTTTTGAGTGAGATTGTCACTGTTATTTGAGTGAGACTGTCAATGTCACTTACATATTTATGGACCATAGACCAGTCAGGAGTAGGTTTTCCTGGAAAGGCAGTGGAAGGAACTTGGCAGTCCTCAGAGATTGTAGTATAAGTCTGTAGATAACGGGAGATGCTCCAAAGCTAAACCTGCAGAAATTAAGCATCTTTGCAGCCTACAGGTAAGTCCTTCAGGTCTTACTGTCCTACTGTTACCCTGGGAGCCTTGGGACACGTTTCCATTCTTCTTCTGACTTTGTGGGTGATGGGACTTTCTTCCTCAGTTCAGCAATTCTCATGAGTTTGAACTCCAAGAGTTAAGTTGCACCAAAGCAACCTAGCTTAAAGAGGAAGTGGAATAAGGATCAAAAGATAAGAAAGAGTAAGATAAAAAGTTTCAGATAAATGAAATAATGCCGGTTGAGCCATAAGTAGGCAAAGCAGCTGCCTGCCTGGCTGCGTCAATCTTAGGCTTGGAAATGAAAATGTGAAATGAGAAAAAGGGCTGAAGGCAAACTGTGAGACTGATACAGATCAGAGATGAGCTCAAACAGGCACTTGTTAAGCATTTCAGGAACAGCATTAGTGGCATTTAAAAAAAAACCAAAGAACAAAACACCTCATGGTATTTTTAACCACTGTCTCAATTGAAACTCCTTTCCTGTTAAGTAGTGCTTTTCAAGAAAAGTCTTTGGTTCCTGGGTAGTAGTAATTATTTACAGACAATAGCAAGGTACAAACCACACTGTGTCTACTAAAAGAACTGTGACAGGTACCAAGTGGGCCAGGATCCCGGTTCTGATATGAGAGTGGATGATTCCCAATACTGCTACTGTGGGGAAGGGAAAGGCTGTTTGGTGAGAAATTTATGGAGATTCATTCCAAGTCCCTGTGGGGAAACTGAATCAGCCCAGGACTGGAGTGGTATGTATGCATTTCTTAAAAGAAGAAGTGGCTTGGCTTAGGCTGCATTTCTTAAAAACTGCTGCACAGAATCTCAACTTCTGATTTTTACTTTTTTTTTACATTAATGTAGTTAAATATGCAGTTAGTTCTTGTCTACTTTGACCCATAATGCAGATAGCCCAAACAAACAAGGCAACAGAGAGAAACTGTCTCCTTTCCTATCCACTGCTAGAGAACTCAGCCTAATTTTAGTATGTTTTAACCATGCAAAGGCCTAAACAGATAACATATGCTGTTGGTGGTGTGTGTTTGGCTGGAATGTTGTCTAGGAACCGTATCAAGTAGGAGCTCCCTGTTGTGTTGATGTTTGTTCTGGTCGGGAGCACATACTAGTCAAGTCTGTACTTCTCTGTTACAAAGGCGTAGTAGTCTGTGCAAGGCAGCAACCTATTCTCTTAACCTTACCTCCCAAAAGGAGAAGGTAGTTGTCAGATCCTCTGACAATGGATGTTTGGCATAGGTGTCTACTGTTGTGTTCCAGTGTGATTGTTCTGAAATTTTCCGTGGATGGTTTGGCAGCATGCCAAATGAACAAGCAGCTAACAATTAACTAGCTTACTGGAATCAGTTTTCAAAATTTGCCTCATAGTTGAACAAAACCTAGGATGATGTTAATGCACAGGCTTGAATGTTGTTAGTCATAATTAGATTGTTAGCACAATCAAATTTAAACCAGATCCTTCAAGTATATAAAGGTAGGAGTTGTGAAAAGATGTGCATCTGTTTTATGAGCCTTATGAGCCTGTTTGGTCTGTATAGCCTCTTAATCTTTTAACTTGATTTTTTCAAAGGACTTTAGAATACAAACGTATAGAATGGCTGGAGGAGAAGCATGTGCTCACTCAGTGCATCACAGAGAAAGAAGAGAAATACAACCAAGTGAAGAACAAGTTATGTCGAGCTGCCATTGCTCAGAAAAAGGCACGTTGACTTCTCCTTTATGAATGATCCAGCTTATGAAAAGTTCAGCTTTACTTTGGCCAGCTACAGTTGTTTTAGTATTAAGATCTTATTTGCAGTCTACTGTATATAATAACAAAATATATCCAGTTCTTCAAGATTAGCACAGAAATAGGTTGAAGTGATATGCAAAAGAATATTACAGGTAACAACTTTGTTATAATGCCATCGAAGATTTTTGTGAGCCTTTTTTTGCACATGCGTGCGCACACGTGTGTATACGGTTATTTAAGAGGTGGGCTCCTTGGTGAGTAAGGATGATGTTTCGGATACTAGACAAATGATGTTCTACTTTTCCTTGATGGAATATTAATTTTTTTTTATCTTCTCCTAAGCTTGCTTTTTATGAAATAACTTGAAAGGAAAAGCTAATTAATTGTTTATAAAAGCTCAAGATTAACTGGCAGTTTTATACATTAGATGTATACAGGCTATGAAATCTACCAGTAGCTTTTAAGGTTGTAAAAAGTTGAGGTCAACATGAGCAAAAAAAACCCCAAGCAAGAATACATTTTTTTTTTTCATGTTTATACTTATATATACATGGTCATTTGAAGAATGAGTTTTGTAATTCTCAAATACAGTTAGTGTTTGTTAGTAGAGTTAGTCACTGACCAATGAGTGACTGACATCTGTGCACCTTCCAGGCGCAGCTATGGAGCATTTCCATCTCTTCTCTTTCCCATCAAGGGAATTCAGAACCCTCAAACAACACAGCACCTCTTCTTAAGGAAGGAAAATCCTAAAAACTGTCACAGCTTGAAACCATGGACAGTGTAGATTTAATAGGATCCAATCTATCAAGGTTTTACTTACCTGTTTGAAATATCTGTTTTACAGAGAAAGACTCTCAATGATAATAAACAAAGGAGGATGCAAGAGAAACTAGAACTTTTGGAAGCCAAGATGGAAGAATTAGAAAAAGAAAATCAGGTGTTAAATAGGTAATAAACTTTGCTTTTTCTTAACTTGAAAAATGATATATGCCCAAGATCAGACTTACAAATATGAAGTATTTTTGAAGATACATGATACTTAATTTAGTAACTGGAGTCCAGTCTACTGGCATTTTCCACACTAGAATTCTTGGAATGGAGTTCTTTTAGGATGGGCAGCTGAGAGCTTATAAAACAACTGCAGGGCTGCCTCTTTGGGAAGAAATAGAGGCAAAATATCTGATAGATGCAGTTGCGGGAATCTTTTCAAAAGAAGGGAGTGAAAAAGACTTCAGAATTGCAAAAGAAACAGACTTAACATCCTCTTTAAAAGACAAACTCCTATTTTTTTCTCTTCATTGAGCACCTATGGAGGGCTTGATTCAAATAATTAATTTAATGTGGGTCCTGTGGCTCACTGCTGTGAATGCTATTAAAAGCTTAATCTATTCCATGTAAATTCTAATCTGTAATACAGCAGATAGCTTAATATGTAGAGGGACTTTCAGATATTTAGGCAGAAGAATATACACAGGTCTTCTACCTTCCAGTTCTTCTAGTATATAGTTTTCCTTCATAGGGATAGTAAACAGCTTCTGTGGTGGGATAATAAAGATTCTGAGCAATAAGAAATCTCATTTCTTAGGCAGAATGTTTCCTATGAAGAACATGCACGGCTCCAGAAGAGACTAAAGGATTTGCAACGTAGGCACAATGAATTCCGGAGTTTAATTCTGAATCCTAACATACCATCTCTCAATCCAGTCAGTATGATGTCATCATCTGCCTTGCCTCCTGGGCCTGAAGTGTCCTTCCCCCTTCTTCAGGTGGTGATGTATTACAAGTTGTGAAAGTAGTACAACAAAAGAGGGTACTGGAACAGACCTTAGTATTAAGGAAGGAGTATTTGATCTTTGAACAGAGAAAGGAAGCTTTGAGGAATGCTTCTAGTGATGTTCCCTTCCTCGCAATAGGAAGGAGTTCTTGAAAGACAAACAATATGTTACAGAATGTAACAAATGGGCAGTTTTAACCTGGTTCTTTGTACTTTAACCTTCTCCTGAGAGGCTTTAAATGGCTCCTTCTGGGTGAGAAATACCATAGTGGTGTTCTCACACCATGGTTTCATTATTAAAAAGCAGTATTGCATTATACGTACTCCGGTGAGCTTCTGCAGGTGAAAGTCTCTCTGGCTGAGGTTGACCAGGCTGACTTTACACATTCGTGGTAATTGGGACCTCAGGTCTGTGTGCCTCTTCATCTGAGGAGTATTTCTTGCTGATGGTGTGCATCGTGAGTGACAGAACAAAACACTGAAGAGTAAAATTTAATGAATAAGGGTATTTTGGACTTCACAATTTGTATTTTAAAATCATTAATTAAAATAAATTATTGCTCGTTTTGGTCCCTTGTAGGTGTGCAAAATGTAATAGAGCCACTTTTTTTTTTTTTTTTTTAACACATTTCAAGGAGGAACAGCATCAAAGAGAGCTCTCCCTGCTTCGCAAGCAGTTGGAAGAACTAGAAACCACACAGAGAAAACAGCTGCAAGATCTTGGGCCATCTAGAGAGCAAGTAACAGTGGGTGTATACGGGGACTTGGCTAGAATCAAGATCACTGGAGAAGGTGATGTACAAAATGAGGACTCCAAATAAAATCTGTGAACTCTACATGCTATTAGTTTTCAGTAGCTTATCCTTTGTACATGCTTTTCATATTTTGCCAAAAACATGCTTGTATGTGCCTGAATAGCATAAAATATATTCTGCATAGTTTTGTATTTTTGATAGACTGTCATAAATTATCAACTATAATGGTGCAAAACAAAAGCATTGAAAGAATAACTACATTTTGAAATGTTTTTGTATAAATGATGTAAAATTATTTGGAAGTCAAAACATATGAAATAATCTCCTCACACGACACTTTAAAAAACATATATCAAGGTTTGGGTTGTGCTGACATTTAAAATGAAAGCAAATTTTTTTGATAAGTCCTTAATACTTACTTGATAATATCCTCTTACACTAACTTCTACACTGAAGGAGTATCAGTGTGGAGTTTTGCTGGGTTGCTGTTTTGATTGTTAACAATGCTGTAATCCACAGTGTTGGGATTGTTATTTTGAAGTTCCCATGCAGATAGAGAGGATGAAGTGAAATGGAAGAAGGGCTGAAAATGTTTACTTGCTACCCCTGACAATGTGCCTCTTGTATTTTTATAACTGGAGTAAGCAATAATTGGGTTTTTTAATATGATGTAGTAGAGCTGAAGTATAACAAATTGCCTTCACATTATGAAAATGTAAGTTTCTATTTGTTGCTACTGTAATTTTTTACTTAACTAGAATAAAATTATTTATCCAAGGTTGAACGTATTTTAAAAAATGATCAGTTTAGTAACAGAAGCTTTAAACGGATCAACTTTTTTTTTGGACTTCTTAGTGAAAACTTCCCTGGAAGTGTTTTATCTGGTTTTTGGGGTATTTTTTTCAAAATACTGCAGTGAAAGTATGAGAGAGTGAGATATGCAGACACTTGATAACTACAGTGCATATGATGAAGTTGTCAAGGATTCAACTTTTCTCTCCAGAGGCTCCTTTTTTGATTTTCCATACAGTATGTAAGTATAAGGATCGTATTGCACTTTCTTGGGAATTTGCTAGATTTCTCTGAGGAAAACAGTGTAACTGTTAGAAATAGCTTCTGTTACTTCTACTGTCTCCTGCAGGGTTAATTTGGAAAAAGTAACTGTCTGTGCCTGAGCCAGCTCTGCCAAATGTAATGTTCACTGAGGTACATAATGGCTGCAAAGAGCCAGCTCTCGGCAGCCTCGAGTTTCTGTCCCTGGCGCGTGGCCTTCAGCAAGGCTTTATCTGATGTCGGGGGGCAGGGAGGGTAGTTCATACAAACTGGGGCAGCCTCGGAGGGCAGAAAAAGGGCAATAGCAGGAGGAAGAATGATGGTTATCTACTGGTTCTTGGGCTCCCTTTCCCAGTCCATCTCTGGCTCTTTGCCCAAGAGTTTATTTCCTGTCCCTGCAGCACCTTCTCCTGAAAGAACGCTTATCAGGTTATCCTTGGTTTTAACGTTTTTAGTTTTTTAGAAGTATCGTCGTAGTGCGGCTCCTGAAGGCTGGCTGGAGGCGTAGCGGGCACTGCACCCCCAGCCTGGCTCCAGCCTGCGCCACTTTCCAGGGCGGGGAAGGCTGCCAGGAATCCCCCACCCAGGGTTCCCCCTGTCCACCAGCTCCCTGCCCGGGCCGGGTGGCCGCTCTGCAGCGCCTGGGTTTCAGGCCAGAACCTCTGCGGCCCCAGCATCCCCCAGTGTGGCACCACACCTTCTTTTTTTAAGTACTTCCTGACTTCAGCGTGATGGAAAGGGTCAGTGCTGCTCCCTCCTCAGCTGATGCCAGCCACTGTCTTACACACCATTCCTTGTGTGGCCTTGGCACTGCTATGAGCTGCACGTGCTTTCTTTTAAAGTACACAAATTAGTCAAAGTAACCTCCAAATGCGTTTTATTCTAGATAAACCCATAAAAACACCAACATGTATTTGTCATTTGCACCTTTTTTAACCATTCATTTTAAACAACAGGTTAACTTCTGTACAACAGGAATTACTTTACACATTAGTAAGATTTGACTTTAAACTAGATGACTGCAAAATAATGCTCTGTAAGCTAGTGTTAGAAAATATGCTGTTTGCTGTAGCAGTTTGCCTGTAAACATGTGAAAATAAGTTAAAGAGAAGTTTGCTTTCATTTCAGAGAATGCTATTAGATTTGTTGGGTTGCCGTAATACAGCTTTAGTCAGAGGTGGTTCTTTTTGTCCGTGTAAGAATTGCAGATGTGGAAGGTGTGCCAATGTTTTGTGTGCTGACCCAAACCTACCAAAAGAGCCACAATCACTTAATTATACTTCACATCACTTCGTGAGATCCACTTGATGGGTTACAAAGTCCCAGCATGACTTTAAATGGTTTACTAACAGAGTGACGCTGTTTAGGAGGCTTGAATAAAAGGCAATAATCCTATTCCAGGCTGTAGGCTAAAGCTACGGTGCCTGCTTCAACACATACTTAATCTCTAGAAATCATTAAAGCTATTGTAGCAAACAAGCAGTAGTACAAATACAGAATAGGACTGATTTTTCATTTCCTCATCATATAAACACATATATTGAAGTTCACAGGATCAGACCCACGCAAACAGATTATATTTTACAGCTTTTTCAAGCAGAAATGTTGGTTGGTTTGTTGTGGTTTTTTTTTTTTTTTTTTTCTGCCTGTACAGAAGGTTACTGTTGAACAAAACTATCACAGTTCATTCAAATGCACTGCCAGCAAACACCTAAAGTGGAACGGAACTGCTGAGATGTCTGTCTGACCGCAAAGAGTAATCTGCTCATGCCCCTCCTTTAATATTAATTACTGTGCTTTTTTTTTGTTGTTTACTTGATGCTGCTTTAAAATGTTAGGTTAAGAATGATAAAAATCAAGCCCTTAAGTACAGGTATTCTAAGCTTAAGTGCTACTCAAGCCACGGTCCACTCCTTTAGGACAGAGGGCAAGATAGGTTAGGGTTGGGGTGTTTTTTTTCTAATTAAAATTAAACATCACAATATATTGTGCCAGGCAGCGAAGAGAACTGCTGAAAGTACTGCAACGTTGTAGTGCAGTTTCCTGAACAAAGCCATACATTCCATCAAGTATAAAGTGTAAACTTAATAGCAAGTGTAAGACTTGAATTAAACAAAAAAAAAGCCATCACAGTATGGGTTGGTGGCTGCCCTCTCTGATACGCAAGAGGTACAACTTGTGCAATCACACGGTAGGGAGGGAGCAGACCAGTAGGCAACATGCTTTTATGTTTGCTTTTTTCCACGTTAACGGGTGACCTTTGCTTCTGCCAACACATGGTTGGTGTTCACCAGCGCTGGCTGGCCGCGAGCCGTGGGCTTGTGCCCGGTACCAGCTTCTGGCAGCCTTTGCAACCAAACCGGCCAGCTCTGGGGCTGCTCTGCTGCAGCCTCTGGGCTCTTCAAAGCAGCAACAGCACACAGCAGTAAATGGTTTGAACACTTCGCTGCCTGGGAGTCCCACATAGGTGTCTCTGGCTGGTCACAGCCCCAGCACAGACTTTTTATACTAAACTTGGGCCATCTGTGCCGGTTGCAGCGCCTGGCACCCTCGCCACTGCCAAGGCAGGGAACGGCTCCTCCCTCTCCTGTGGGACACTGTGCTACCCCACTCGCCTCCGGTGGTGGATCCCTCTGGAGATGTGTGGAAATGTATCTCCATTCATCCATGCCTCACCTCAATCGTAAGGGCAGGTGGTAGCCTTAGTAAGTGCCTCTGTGTGGTTGGAGCAGAGCCCACGACAACAGAACCTTTCAGCTCTGTAGCGGAGGGTAGGACTGTGCTGGTGCGGTAGCACAGCCAGAGCCACGGCTGCTCCTCCGTGGCTTTGCACGGTAGCCACTGCACCAGCCTCGTCTCAGCAGCATAGCCACGCATCTGCTTTCCAGCTGGGCTGTTAGCCACCAGTGCAAATGGAATGGATGCCCTCCTTTCAAAATGGCCAAGCCTCAGCAAACACCCTATCAGGACTAAGGCAGACAGTTGCCCCCCTCCCCACCCTCAGCCCCAGCTACCATGTTTGTATCTGTTTCTCACCAGAGATTACACCAGCCTTCCTGTTCTTACCTATGATGAAACTAGCCCTCTTTTGACAAAGCCTTTGTGTGGACAACCTGAAAAAAAAATATGCTGGCTTTAGATTTGTGAGGCCCTTGTACACGGACGGCAAGACTGGCCAGGAATGTCAGCACTGATGCGTGGGCCGATCATGCACCTGAGTACAGGTTTGTGCACCAAAGTGCAGCCATCGTCAGCTGCTTCATCAAATCACAACAGTGTTCCGATGCGGTGCAGCTGCACGGAGGTTTCACACGTGAAGCTGCTCACAAGTGTTTCACAGCTTATTTAAGGATGGAAAGGTAGAAATGTAAACACAGACTGATGCCTGTCTAGCGCCGTTCTCCAAAAGCCTCCTCCCCTGCTCGGTGGTGGGCTTCACTTTGCATGTGGAATTTCTAACCTAAGGAAGGTAAGTCCTGCCATGTGGCATTTGGCCTTCAAACAGACCCACTTTTTCTGCTAAACACACTTGTGCTAAGTGTCACTTTGGTGCTGTTTTTTGTTTTGTTTTGTTTTTTTTTCCCAAACAGGAACCAGTGTACATTTGTCTGGAAGGAAGGAAACTGCAGCTGACCCGTATTCTGAAGCCGGAGCTCATACTCACAGTTTGCCAAGGCTGCTGAAAAGATGTGGCAAAACATCATCTTTCTCTCTTTAAAAAAAAGAGCTAAGCAACTTACAAGTTCACACAGGCAACTCTGAACTTGCAATGTGTTTTGTGCATCTCCTGCAAGCTTGTTTTTATGTAAGCAAAAAGCTTACTTAGGCAGTATTATTGAATCAAAAGGTACATGTGTTCAGGTACCTAAAAATGCTGGCCCTGCCAACACTAGACTCACTTTCACATGCCCACGTTTGAATATCTACCCCTGCCCATACTTCATTCCCAAATGTAGATATTACTTGGAATGGTCAGAGTGGAGAAGAGTGTCCAAATGTTTCAAACCCTGTACATATAGTCAGTCAAAACAGTTTTGGAAGCAGCAGCTCTTATTTAAAATCCCCCACAGCAATGCTGTGAGTCAGTGTTCTGCTCAAAGCCATTTGCATTTTTTCTTTTCATCAAATAGGGCTTTTACTTGCTGGAGCTGTTTCTGGACTTCTTCAAACCCCCGTTCTCGCTCGAGTTTGCTGACAATCTGTTAACAATTAGCAAAAAAGAGAATAATTTTTTTAGTGCTTATTTTACTTGATGTTTTTTAAAGTCTGCTTTTCTGCATTCCAACAACTACTGGCAGAAAAATCCATCTGAATGCCTGCCTATATGTAAACATTCTTTTCTGACTTTAACACTTTATTTTGGTAGTTTTCCTTTCAAGTCATTATGATTACAGGATTTGCAACACTTCCACAAAAGAATGACAGAGCCAAGCAAAAAAACCCAAACCAAATCCAACACATGTTCATCTCTTGAAGTGTGAGGCAAAGCCAGCGCTCCAGTTTTACCCTAGAGCAGATTTGCGCGTTAAATTTTATTTCTCTTCCTCTGCCCTATAAACTGGGGGCAGTAAACTGCCTCTCTTCCTCTAACTGGCCCACTTGGCACTGGCCCAGGTGATAGGAAGGAGCACTACTGCTGTCTGAAAACTCTTTGCTGGCAGCTCTACAAAGCAACTGAGGTCTTAATAAACAATGAATGAGGTTTAGATGCTCCCAGTCAAAAGCCAGAGGGGGAAGAGCAGAGGGAGTGTTTCCTTCTAAGGATGGGGTAAATTTAGCCAGTACTAGCTTCAAAAAAGAAAAAACGTGCACTAAGATTAGAAAGTATTCTGAAGTCTCCTTTGTCAACAATTGTAATGAGCTTAATAAAGCGTAGTGCTGTTCTGAGTATCATCCCAAGCTTCTTTTAAGAGGCAAAGATTTGGTGCCGAACCCACATAATTTGAGATGTTAGAGATCAGAAGTGGTAAGCTGGCTAACAGGTGACTGAGAGTTGGATGATTACAGCAAGTGCTGATGCTGCGCTGCTGGGGATGAAAGAGAGAAAGGTCTGGTTGCTGGGAGACCCAGACAACCTGCTGGAAGTGGTAAGGAGGCCTTCAGGCAACACACCCCAGCTGGCTCTTATCTTCCTCCCTGCGCAGGCACACACAGCCTCTGTTAGGATGCAGAGCAAGATGGAGTGGAGAATCCTATCATGCAAAGCAGAGGGCAGGGATTTTCTTACAAAGCAGCTTAGCCTGTGACTAAGTGCTTTCAGCTGAGAAAAGATTTCTTTTGTTAGCAATAGCAGGGAATGGAAGCTATAGCATCTTTTCTTTAACAGAAAGACTTTCAGAACAGAGTGTAAGAGGGCTACGATGGGAAAGGAGCAGACAGCTCTTGCTTTAAGGCTGAGTGTGCTCCACTGAGGTGTTTGTACTGTTATGTCGAGATCCTTGGTGCTACAGTCTAATCTGATTTCTGAATCTCCAGGGAAATGGAGTGCATGCACAGGAGTTGTGACAGGCATTAGCAGATAGTCTGCAAACACAGTTAAAACAAGAAGTCTAGACTACATAGGAACTTTCTCAAAACTGCAGGGAGAATTTTATTGCTACCGTCTGTGTGAAATGCAGTGGTGACAGTAAAGCTGCGTTTATGAACCTTTGGCCTGTGACTCCTCCAAGAGAGGGGGCTCCAGCCACCCTGGGGGCTGCACCGCTCTGGCCCCACACAGCTGAGCAGGAGGAGCAGCCCCAGCTGCCCCACTGAGGGGCTGTCTCTGGAGGGGCACCCGGCAAGTCACAGGCCAGGCCAGCCCTTGGTTACTTTGTCAGGCTCAACTTTCAAGCCTGAGGTAGCGAAGTTAACATTAAGGGGTTAAGTAGGAATAGCAGAAGTGCTTACCTCATCATAATATTTCACTATGTATCTGTAGATTTCAATCAAGGCCACTTTCTCATTAAATTCATTTTCATGTTTCTAAAAGAGAAAACAGTTCTGGTCAGACAGTTCTCCTTTTTTAAAACTTAACATGAAAGCAAACGGAGTAGCTGCTTCTCAACCATACCTTAGATTCCTGAGTTAGAAATTCTTCAACCTCTGAAGTGGTCAATGGAGGCAGATCCCTGATGGCTTTATAGTACGCTTTCACCTCCTTCTTGTAGAGTGGAATGTCCTTAGCATAGAGAAGTTTATTTGTTGGTGCTTCCTTAAAAGAAAATATTTGAAGCCTTGTCAATTTTCACAGCACAGATTTCCTAAGGTTCCACCTCCAGACAGTTAATTGCATCTAATTGTATCTATTCTCTGTGTGACTCACTTCTCTTTGCAGTGGTTACACGCAAGGAATCAAGGTTATGAAATCAAGATGAAGAACAGGCGCAGGACCTCAGTAATAGTGCATTGTGTTTCACGACAGTTGCCGTAAAATTATTTCTACTGGCATCAGGAGGGATGAATATTGTCCCTTAGACATATTTTTCTTTCTTGCTTCCTTCTCACCCCTCCCCAGACCTGAAAGATTGTGAAAGCTGATCCAAAGGGCTTAAGGCTGATACCCTATTTACATACAGGATACAGCAGTGCTGTGGAAAGTTCCCCTGGGGTAACATGCCAGAGAGCCTTGCTAGGTCCTGTCCTGGCAGAGGTTCCCCTAAAACTCTCCTTCCGCTCAGGGGCTCCAGGGCATGGAGAGCTGACTGCCAGGAATGCACAGCCAAAGGGATTTATTTTTTTTCCCTGGGGCTTCCACAACCCAGGCCAGCACTGACCTACCAGGCAGCTTCTGAGGAAATAAATGCTGATTGTGGTAGAAGCCGAAGCCCCACCTGGAAACCATGTTTTCAGAATGTAAAAGTGGGGGCTGGTAGTTTCCTGTCACTGCTCTAGTTTAAATTCTGGGGAATAAATGACACAACCATGTGATATCTTGTCACTACTGTTTCCACTGTGTGATGAAATGATTTCAATGTTTGTTTTCTAAGTGGCTAAAAATGTTTTAAGATAAGAGGCTAAAAATCATGAAATACATTTTAGTACTAAAATGCCACAAGAGCTTTACTGCATTACAAACCTTTACCAGCTTTCAACACCCCTTTTCAAATGGCTAATGGGAGCTGTTGTAACAACAGTACTTCACAATGGACGTTAAGCATAGAAACCTAACAGACCGCACTCACTTGCAGCTTTTCCATCAAGTAAGTAATATAATCAGATTTAATTCATGACACTTCACCTCTAAAATAAGATAAATAAGCACATTATTTATCTTTAAATAGGTTAGCAGTTGGTTCACATCACATAGGAAATTAATCCATTTTTATACAAAATTTTTAGGCTACAAAATCTCTAGTCTGTTTTTCTAGGTAGTATGAGCCTGAACAAATGCTTACTACTTTGGTCCAAAAAAAAAAAGGAAAATATCTTCAGGAAAAATGACGTATTTCTGATCCCCAGAGTTCTGGACACTGTACTAAAGAGCTTTTGAATGTAAGATTTCTGGACTTGTTACTCCAGCAAATAATTTTGCATATAAAAGGGAGCAGCTAATACATGTGAAAGGAACTGTTTGAAACTTCAGAGCTCTTTCAAGTATTCTTACAGCTCCCAGTAGCTAACTGTGTGTGTTTTCTGCACACTGGTGTGTGGCAGACAAAATTTGGACTACTTATCAAATAATGTTAATACTTTTAAGACCTTTGTTAAAAAAATCTTTAAAACTTCATTAAAACCTTACAATTTCCACCCTCTTCCACATATTCTATGAACACACTGGGCAGAAACTAACTGCAGAGAAGACAAGATGCAGGTAATTATAAATATGGCATTCTAGTAGCTGTATCTGTCTACTCTAGTGAATTCTTCAAAGTCTTGTGAGACAGAGCAACAAGGAATGGAAACCCAGCTTAATTAGGCCACTGACAGTTTTGCCGCTGATGTCAGCAGATCCAGGACTTCATCCCCTAAATCATTACACAGTTGAAAAAGACACTAGCTGAGAAGTTAGCAAAAGACTGGAAGGGCACCATTACCTTTCCCAGTGTCTGTTCTGCTAGAGAAAAGGCATCCATGAAAGCTTGTGCGATTACAGACAAACAGCCATCTATATGTGAAGTCTTCTTAATATCAAAGACAAATTGGGGATTCTTCAGGATGTTCACCCAGAAGCGAAGAGGAAGACTAGACAGAGAAAGAACAAGCATCTTTAAAATTAACCACTCGGGTAGCACAACTGCTTTAAAATGGTGGTTTAATTGCACTGCACTCATGGAAAGAAGCACATTTCTGGACCGCTTATTCATGTTAAAAAAGGGATTAGGAACAAAGGCTACAGAGCAAACACATCAGTCAGTCACCCTGCCATCTTCAAATAATGCTCTCAACCTGCAGATACTTTTTTCTGAGTGTGAAATCAGTATACTGACTTAGAAGTCCTGGAAGCTATGGTGGTTTGTACTGGTATCCAATCAGTATACTAAAATTACTGGGATCCACAAAGCCAACCACATCTTCACCCAGACATACCAAAATCTTATTCTTCTCATCACAGGTGACATGTTCCATCTTTGCAACTACATTTTCAGAGACTGCATGCACTCCTGTGCAGATCATATGGGCATACCTGTTGGTTTTCCATATATGGACCACATCAGGGTCAGTAATTTTTTTGCTCTCAGCCTGGGCATCCAGAAAGTCAAAAAAGTACTTGATGGCAACAGGTGCTTTATTGTTGGGTAAACTCCAAATGCTCCTGAAGAGCTTTTCAACAACTGAATGAATTGCAACCTGAAAAGTAAGAAAATGAACAGTGCTATTATTACACAAGAAAATAATAGGATTTCTTGTCTCAGAGAGCTGAACGTGCCCCAGGGCAACCACACAAAGAAACTACAATACACTTGCATCACAGGTTATTGGCAAACAAGACAGTCAATAACAAAAACAAAACTACAAATACACCATAAGGAGCTGCTGTCAAATGTCACATGTCCTATCACTTTACTGACAGGAGATTTGCGGTGAACTCTGTGATAAATCGTAGGTGGAAGGAATCACTCCTTCCAACAAAGACAACATCAGCTCTCTGGATACTACTGACACCATTGCTAAAGGCATTTGGAACTTGTGACTGGAAGTAAGAGAAAGGTGAGCAAAAGGAGTTTAACCAGTTTTCTAGGGCACTGGTCTTCACAGTGCCATCTGCGACACATGTTGAACATGTGCTCATCAACACTTCACAAACAAGTGACTGTGGTGCTTGAATCTAATTCTAGGATAACAGCTTTGGGTGGCATATGAAGACACTAATATTAGAGAGAAGAACTGAAAACTGGGTTTTTCTGGTCCAGAAGTGAAGCTATTTGGCCCACAAAAGCAAGGATTTGGTTGCTGATGGACTCGCTGACATCATCACAGAGTACTCATAAGTAGAAGCAAACAAAGCAAAATGCTGTTTTGTGCTTTTTTTCTTCACATCTGTCCTGAAGCTTGATTAAGCCCAATCTTCTCTCAACAAGAAGAATTTAAGTGTATCCCAGGGCCTTGATATGCCACACTGGCCAGTTCATTTCACATGCCAAACAGTTTTTCACATGCCACAGTTGTGTCTGTGTGTGTGTATGGGTGAGAGAGAGGGAGAGAGACATGGTTCAATGCAATTTCCTTTAGTGCACAGCCTATCATGGGTGGAATTTCGCAGTGAAGGATATCATGGCACTGTTGTTCAGAGCACTATCCTACTTTGGAGAAGGAGATGATATAAAATTTAAATTTAAAGCCCTTTAAAAGGACTATTTCTTAAGAGTCTGATCTCTTCTTTTGTACTTCAGTCTTCCACCATAAGATACTACTGGTTTACTCCAGCAGTTCCTAAGGACTTATGTTAGTTTCCACAGCTAATGAGAAATGACCAGTCTTCATTTTCACTTTGGGTAGTGTCCCAAATTACTTCAGAAGCTATCAACAATCTAATTAAATAATGATTGATCGATTTTTAAATGCAAGAAGGCCATGATCATCATCCCTTCAGGCCTCTTGTATCGCACAGCTCTCAGTGTTGTGCACTGATTAATATTTTAAATAATACGCCGTGGCAAAGAGTTTTATAACCCTTCTGAGTAAGTCAGAAACAAGATGACATTACTGGAGGGAGGGAGTAGGCTTATGCCTAAGGAATGCGCATTGTATAAATTAGGTAATTGTATTATAAATCCTAAGGACTTTGTTTTTAAAATTAATCTAGTTATTTTGGATGCTTCATTTGAGACCCTAAAAGGTTATTTCATTTCATGGGCAGTATTCTGTGAAACTCAGGCCTTGGAAGTTGTTTCTAAGCTGGGCAAACTCTAGGAGAGAGTGAGGAGATTGTTGACTGAAAGCTGTCTCTCCAGAAGGGATCATTCTCACTCTATGGGACTCAGTGGCAAAACTCACTTTCTATAAGCTCAATAACTACCTTCTTTCTCTAACCTGAGAAAAAAGGTTGTGCTTACTGAGGAGATAGAGAGTGTTAGTAACAGACAATTTCAGAACTCTAGTGTTAGAAAACCTGAAACGTGTCCATCTTTGCAAATGGTCAAAATCCATAGCTAGCACAGTGACTTTTAGGCTACCTTTTTATTTAACATTTGATATACAAGCAGGAAGTCTGCGTAATTTCTGCTTTAATTTCTATTTCTGTTGTGCCAAACTAGCCAAGCCTAACATCAGCACTCCCTCAAAATAAGGCCTTTACAGTTTACCTTGGTTGACAGAAGCTTTGTCAGATACATTTCTTTCACTTTGAATTTTTGCTTTCCTTTGTGACCTGCTCCTTTCACATCTTTGTTTGCTTCGGAGTCTGGTAAAATCTGTTGTGAAGAGATTAGAGAGATTACACAGATACAAATACAGCTCAGAATTAGATCTACCACTTAACAGGGTAATGACAGAACTCACCAAATGACAGTGTTCATCCGAGTAGTCCACATCTAAACAACAGAAGGCAGAGAGCAAACAGGCATTAATGAAACACACAGCTACAAGTCTGTGACTTCTGCTGGGGCTCTGGGCTGTGCAGCAGGGTGCATGCCAGGATGCCGAGCAAGCAGACTCGGTGTTGTGCTTTCCTGCCTGCAGTGTGGGGAAGCCTCTGAGAAATGCACAGGTCCTGGCTCACCTCCCCAGTGCCAACCTGTACTTCGGACCACTAAGCTAGGGCATCATCATCTGCTGCTGGGGTAAGCTGGCAGCAAATTGCAGCTCCTCTGAAAGGAGGACAACAGACAGTGGATGAGATGACTGCATTGGTTTAGTCTCTAAGAGTACTCAGTGCAGGCAGGTTGAGGTCAGGCTTGAAAGCAATGGCTGAGAACAGACAACCCTGCTCTTGCTGAGGGAGAGCAATGCCATTCCAGTGACTTTCACCTCAGGGACACATCTCTCCTAACTTCACATGTCCACTTTGACGGTGAGGTGAATCGCATGCTAGAAGTGTGTTTCTCCCCATGGACTACAGAAAGTCCACCTCCCCCGAGGCACCAGCTGGGCTGGAGCAACCTGCATCACAGGGGTAGGTCAGATGAACTGACCCTTGTAAGCACCCTTTAACTCCTGACCTGCTGTTGAGACAGCTGAATCACAGCTTTAGAAACATAGTCAAGAGAATAAAGAAAATTCCAAAACTGTGGGTTTTTTTGTTATGCCTGTCTCTGGACAATGCACTACTATGTCCACGATGCACAACGCTGGGCACTGGAGCAGGGCATGTTCCCTGTGTTGGCCTCACTGGTCAGCACTTTGTGTCACACAGGCTTCCCTGCCCTGATTTCCTGCCTATGAGTCTGTATCTTTAAGCATTCATTTGCTGAGGAGTGTAAGTCCTTCTGTCCTCCTTTCCTTTGCCTTCTTCCCTCCTCTGAGGTCCACTGTGCCTGCCAGAGGCCCAGGGCCAGGGTTCTTCACTTGGTTCTTCACTTGGTTCTTCACTTGGCTCAGCTACATCAAAGTGCCAATTTTTCTGACCTCCTATTGACCAAGATACAACCTGTCATAGCTCAGCTCTCTGCATTCCCAGCCCATTCTCCACCAAAGATTACCTGATCGGGTATTTGCCTTCTTTTTAAAGACTTTTATGGTTGCTCCATTTGAAATCTGAAAGCAAAAACAAACATATCATGCTCAAACGAAAGCTTCTAGAATTCAGGAAACCCTCAGTTTCATTTCCTCTGTCCTTAAGTCTGTGGCAGCACAGGAGCACGCCAGCCCGCTTTGTTCTCACCACCGTGTGCACAGACAGCTCTCAGCAGGCAGCCAGGGCTGGGCCTTCTGGCACTGCAGCTTGTTAGCCTTACCTGACAAGGTGGGAAGGCAGATCTTCCGACAAACCGGCCTTTAAGACCTTTACCCTTCTTTGATTTTTCTGGTTCAGCCCCTATTTGTACGTTCTCATTTTCATGTACTGCTGTGCTGCTTCTTGCACCCATCTTTCTACAGATTGCCCAGGTTGAATTCTCTGGCTCCAGTGCAACAGGATGTTACGGAAAGGTGAGGCAGAGAAGGGAACACAAGGATAATTTCTCTTCTGGCTCCCCTTTTTCCAGCTCAGCCCAGTCCCGCCATGCCCTACAGATGGGCCATGCTGAGGGTCTAGCCTGGTGCTTCCAAGAACTATTTTCAAACTGAGCAAAATAATTATGCCCTGTGGACCGTAAGGTCAAGATCCGTATCTAGCTACCTTGGGATTTCTAGGAAAAATCCACCCTGCTCCTTCTCTGAATTTATAGTGCTGCCAGGATGATAAGTATTGTCTTTCTTTAGAAGAAACTGGCAAGTCATGCTTTTATTGTCAAAGAGTAACTCAAAAACGGCTCCCACTGAGAGCTACACCACTGTTCTGCTGTCAAGTGTTGCATCTTGCCAAGTGCTAGTGTACTTCTCTCTATAATTACAAAAACAACTGGCCAGTTCTAGGAAGGGATCTCTGCCAAAATAATTTAAGTCTTTTTTAAACCTTGGCAGCCAGCCTGCTGTGCAAAACCAGTTTAAACATCAAGATACTCTATCAAAAGCTGTGTCTTATGCCAAAGAAATCTGCACTTATACTTGCTCCTGTAAAGTAAATGCAATCTATTTTATAAGTATGATTTTTTTTCAGGGTTTCCATTTATCATACTGTGTTTCAGAGCTCTTTCAGATAACACAGAGCACTTTAAAACCACACTACAAGTGGGAATATGCTCTAAGGCTAGCTTGTGAGGTGGCACAAACACCCAGAGTCCTTCTACTTGACCCTGAAGATAGGTAAAGGGCAACAGTGCTACCCAGCAGCTCACCCCCTCCCAGAGCGTGGTGGGCAATACGCTGCCTCCACTCCCTCTCCAAGAAGCAAGAGAGCAACTCAATGCTGGAATGTGTTGGCTCCTGTCCTGAGGGAGATGGACAGAGCTCAGAGGGAGAAACGTGCTTCCCTCCAGGAACCAGAGGCGTTGGTGCAGTGCAGCCATGGTCCAGGTCCCCACTTCAGGTTTTATTTCTGGGTCAAATGATGCTTTTAGCATTAAGTGGAATATGATTTCCCTTCTTTATCATTACTGCAGCAGTCATACTTGCTGTTTCTTTCAGTATGATTCAATTTTTTTCAAAAAAAAAGCTCTTCTTTTTTGTGTTCTGCTGCCTAAATCATTTTTCATGGTGGGCTGCTCCCATGGCACCTCAAAACATCTTTGCTTTGTCAGGTGTGTTACTGAGGGGGACAAACAGGGAGGGGGGAGATCTGTTGAGATCCACACAACATGGAGTACAGCTACTTTGCAAAACAGAAGATGTAGTAGTGTGGCTGTATGACTCCTTGTTCTCCAGGCCTCCTGTCCTCCCTATAACCAGTTCTTGCCAGTAAGCTCCCTGGATCACACATTCAGATTCGCTCTCTGGGGCTGTGCCTGCTCCTGGAATGTGCAATGCTGCTACAGGTTGAGAATCTGGGGATCTGTGACTGGACAGAAGATCTGAAAGTGGTTCTCTAGCTCTCTTCTTGCATGGGAAATAGCACATCATGATAATCAGCAACTTTCTTGCCAAGGCTTGTGGTTATTCTCACGCAAACAATAGTGCAGACCTCATAAATAATCACATCAATAACCCTACTAGGAGAAAAAAAATTAGAGGAAAAGGAGCACAGAAGTCTAATAAGAGTACAGTGGATTTTTTGAAACACCACACAGAAATGCAAACATCCCCTACTTGTGCATTTTAAAAATCAGTGTAGAAACTAAGTCTGCTTTTTCAAGAGTGACTGGTGATTCTGGGACCTTTACAACACAACCCTCATGCTCCAGTATCTCTAAAAGATTTGACGGTACTTCCCATTTTCAAAAATCTGGTTACTTTCTAGCATTTAAGGCTGGCAAACAAAAAGAAAAATTCAGGCTTGCCACAAAACTCTAGGCACAAGTGGGAATTCCTCAGGCAACATCACTGCCCTCACACTGTGCACACAATGTTCCTTTTTCTTGCTAACTAGACACCTTTACATTTGTTTTTGCATTAATATGGATACAAGAAAATAAACTAGATATGCTAATGGCTGATACTTGCCACTAAGCCACTGCCTAAAATGCCACTAAGCTTCTGCCTAAAATGTACATTATTTTGTTAGTGTCAGAAAAAGTGAACTAAAATATCTGAGACACCCAGCACAATTTCCATAAGGCAGCTGCTAAGCTATAATTAGTGTAGTTACAGCTTTGCAAAAACAACTGAACCTCCAACCTAACTTGCATTTGCCTGCAGAAACTTCAGACCAAATCATGGGCTGGGACAAAGATACCCAGGAATGATAGCGAACAACTGGAGCAGGCTCATTTGCACGAGGTATGGCATCCATGAGCCACGGCATGCCATGAGCTCTGGAAGTGTAAAAAGCTTCCAGATAAAATCAGGGAGCACTTGCATTAGCTCCCTGTAGTAAAGAAAGCAGGTACTATCACATTAGACAGAAGTTCAAATATTTAATCAGATTCAAATCTACGTTGACCTTTGCTGCATAGTCTCTGACTGCAACACTACAATGTCCTAATTTCTACAAAATCTTTACAAGTGGAGTGGAGGAAGTCCCACGTTAATCTACAGACTGGATTCAAGAGAGGCACAGGAAAAGCTGTATTTAAGACTGGATGGTGACTCAGGACATCTGGGTTCATTGCTGCCTCCCCAGGAGGTAAGGAGAGCAGCAACTGCCTACAGAAATCTGTAAAGTGACTCCAAATGAGCTTGCTCCAGATCTGAGCAGCCTTGTGCTCTGCCCAAGCTACAAACAGTCCTGCTGGGAGTCCTCGTTTCTCTCAGTGGATGACACTGTATTTGCTCATGCAGACAGCAATGTGTTCAGCGTTGACTCAGGTTTCTCAGCACCACACTGCACTGCATGGCACAGACCTACACTCATCAGCAAAACTTCTAAATAAAAATTATCATGTCAAGAGCCAGACTTTCAAATTCAACGACAAGGCATGAAGAAAGCTCACTGAAAGCACTCAGCATACTAACCTAATTTCCAAAATCTATCTGTAAGCATCAAAATGTGAGCTACCATAACACCTGAGGCCCATCATCTGTTGCACATTTTACCCCAGACTCTCACCCTCTATTTTGACTAGTGTCAGTGGAAACTCCTTAGACAGGCAATGCTGCTTGCTATGCTTTTGCAGTGTGCTACACCCAGAAGGGTTCTGTCACCAGTTGCAGCCTTGTGTGTGTCCCGTTTAGATGAGATGTTGGTGGATATGGTGTAGGAGAGAACTTTGTAGAGTAGGGCTGATGGTTGGACTCAATGATCCCAAGGGTCTTTTCCAACCTGAATGATTCTGTGATTCTGTGAATGATGGACAGATTATCGCAGCATTGAAAACGACTGGTTTATAGGTGCAATTGGAAGCGGAGGGGAAAACTTATGGTACAAGTGGCAACAGTAGATGAAGCAGAAACAGAGAGAAAAGGGGGAGGAGACTTACACAGGAGGTCTCAAGAGAAGAGTGAGCAAACTCATCAGTCCTTTTTATTCTGACTCTCAATGAGCTTCCACAAGTATCACTACCGCTTGTTCAGATAATCAAAATATGAGGTGGGAAGAGGTATAAACAATTGCTCATGGTGCAACAAAACTCAGCAGCAGAGACTAGAAGAGGCTCAAGGCAATGTTCATAGCTGGAAATCAGATGCTGTTTTAACTGCAATGCTCAACAGAAGTAAGAGTTTACGTGGTATGCTTGAACCAAGCAACCCTGCAACAAGCAAACCTCTGAAAAGTAACAGAAAACATATGACTCACTGGCAAGAAAGGTGTGTCATATGTTTCCTTCCTTCTGTTGACGATGCTCAGCTATCTCTTCAAGATTTTAATCAATCAAGATACTTCTGTGCAGGCAGAATTTGGGAGTTGGGGAGAAACTGCTTCTCTATTCATTGGTATGGCTTCCATGCTTACCTCGTAATGGCTGATGGTATTTAGTTTCCTTATCCCATCCTCCATCACCTCTGAGGAACCATCAATATCTAACAATTCTCTTTGCTGCTCCTCAGACACAAGTTCTGCAGTATGACAGCAACAGAAAACAATTACATCCCAATGACATTTTCACTGTACAGATGTTTGTAAAGAAAAACAACACCTAATTATTTTTGGACTAGTGGCTCCCAAGTGAGCTGTTTCTCTCTGTCCTTGTGCTGGGTCACATGAGAGTGGTTTTGCACTCCTACGCTACAGATTCCTTTTCTGGGGTGATAGCTGGGTGGTTTCCATTACTGCAGGCTATCAGTGCTTCACTTTGTGTTGGTCAAGGCAGAGTTTTTAGAGGTACTTTCACCTAATCTAGCTATTCTGTTGCACAAGAGCACCCTGGTGTTATGGCCATGTTGGGACTCAAAGAAAGGTTTCACAAGACACTTCTAAGAGATCAATAAAATGAACTGTACAAGATTGACATAGTATTTGTGAAGGGTGGTCAGGCACTGGTGGTGGATATAAACATCAGATATGAAAGTAAATTATCATCCCTTGCTGACATAGTGTCTGAGAAGGTGAGGAAATATCAACATCTTAGGGAGCAAGTCCGGGAGGTGACAAATGCCAACAATGTAGAGTTTGTTAGCTTTCCTACTGGAGCATGTGAGAAGTGATATGGTGGCAACTGTAGGCTTTTATCTGACCCTGGGCTCTTGAAAACCCGACAAGAAAAGGTGACCCAACTCATCTGCTGGAACGGTGTTATTTACATCTCTAGATATTGTACATATCTTTGTGAGTCACAGGTGAACTATTGTATAAACCTAATCTGACAGTAAATAAACTATATTTGTGGGTTCTCCTGATCAAGGGAAACGTAGGCCCGTTGGAAGTAAGGGTGGTAAGAGGGATAGTAGATAAGGACTACAGTACTTGATCATGACATTTCAACCTACCCGCTGTAGTTAGGTGGATGTGTCACCTTAGTTAAGCCAGAAAAGGAATATAAATTATACGTGTTCAATAAATACCATGATTGTTTACTGCATGCTGAAGTCCTTGCAGAAGCAAAGCAGATGTGGTTCCAGTGTTCTAACTGGTAGCATAAATGACCTAGTATTTCCCTAGAAATTCCTTACAAAAGCTATGTTCTGCCTAAATGCTAAAAAAAATCAAAGCCAAAGGTAGAAATTCCTAACAAAAAAACTCCACAGAGCAGTGAACTCTATGAAAATATAACACAGTGACACTCTCTTACCAAGACCAATTTCATCCAGCTGAAGACCATAGAGAAAGCCATTTTTATTAAGGAAAGCCTGAAGGCTCTTCTCCTTGGCTTGGCCTATGGTGTCGCAGTCCAGAACATTAACTTGGATAGTTTGACAGGCATCTTCACTCTCATTTTCCGGGATTTTTTCAAAGATAATGTTCACTGTCTGTAGAAAGAAACATGTTATTCTGATTTATAGGGAACTCCTGGCGTGGGAAACCTGCAAACTCCTGACAGCAAACCTGAGAGATTTTCAGCACATTTATTATTAAAGCTATTTCAAACAAAGATTATTTGAAGGAATTACACAATGAAGCATTTATAATTCCTCATGTCTGAAGAATCAAAGATACATAGCTATATATTTCCAAAAGTGTATTTTGTATTCTGCTTTTGTGCAAATCTATTTCAGTGAATTACCAAAAAAAGACAGGAGATCAGGAAAAATTGCAATGCACGTTCTAAAAAAAGCAGATCTTTTATTTAAAATGAATGCCTTAAAAGCAAAACTGCAAGTGACTAGAGATCTGATAAGGTTGCTAAGTAAGTCGTCATGGTAAGCATAATTGATTTTGAGTGGATAGGAAGCAATGTTAAAATGCGTATTTACATCAGCAGATTATGCTGAGTGCCTTATATCGTACAAAAAAATACACCTCCCCTGGGGACGTCAGTCAGTGTTTGTCTGCATACAGTCCTGTCTCTAGAGACAGCAGAGACAAGGTTACTGCAGAAGCAGTGGAAAGGGAAAAAGCACGTTGCAGCAGACCAAACCCAAAGTGGTCCAGATCTGCACGAAGTGTGGTTTATTCTATCAGTTACTACTGCAGGTCAAATACCCACACAACTTATGCAGTTACAACAGCTGCTCTCAGCTGGGACACAACTCAGCTGCTAGGCTGCATGGTGAGTATGGGCTAGAGGGAGGTGCCAATGAGACTGGGTGACCGTCTCCAGGGAATGTGTTTAGTCAGGTCATACTTCTGGTCAGGTCAGGCAGAATAACTGCCAAAAGGCACGGAAAAAGGGATAAGCACAGAACCGCTAGTGCCAAGTGATAATAGCAATCATTTCCATTGCTGCAGCCTGCTCCTTGCAGAGAAATCGCTGTTCAGCTACATGGATACAGATGTTCTGCTGGAGATGTCTTGGGACAGAATTAAAACAAGTGTTTTAGGTGCTGGCACTTGACTGCAAGTGGAATAAGAAGATCTGTGTACCTGAACCATTCTGGCTGTTGGACACTTCTGGTCTACTATGTATCTTTTGACTGAAATGAGAGGGCTGCAGGTGTGACTGAGTGAAGGAGTGATTATTAAAAGAGGAAGCAACTAAAAAAATTTTTTTTCCCCGCTGTCATGTGAAGGAAAGAACTTCTGTCCAGGTTGCTGGAGGGACAACTTTTCTCTCTTCTTAGAAAAATGGGTAGTTATTAATAGTTGTAGAATGCTCTTTGCTGCTCTATTACCCAGCAAGAGTGGAAACTACAACACACTGGTGGTGAAAAAAAGTAGTCAATGAGATGTAAATTAACTTTACTGTTTCTACAGAAGCAAAAGGAGTATTAAAAGCTGGGTTGCAAAACTATGAAGATCAGGATTTAAGAAAGACTAGGATGTAACTGAAGTAACTGAGAATAACTTAATCATGACACTGAGATGTTTAATTGTGAGGAAAATGAATCCATGGAAAGGACAGACGGAATGGAAAAGGAGGAAATGTGGGAATGATGCCTGCAGAAGGAGAAGCAGACTGGATGCCATGCCTCAGGTTGGGATTTCATGCGGAAAATTAGTAAAAAATATATTGGCACAGAAATGAGAGAGTCATGCTTGGTTAGGCTCACAGACCAACTGAACAGACAGCAGTCCTGTCCTTGACTTTGACTGCCCTGAGGTCATGGTCTTGTAGGATAAAAATGTGGACATGGACTAACTGTATTTTGTCTTTGGAAAACTAATTTTAATCAGTCTTTGTCTCTTCTAGTCTCCAAAGTGACCTTTCTGGAGTAGCTACTCACACTTTAACTGATGCTGATTTGTCTTTACATCCTTGGAAGCATTTCTGCCTTTAGTTGATCCTTTCCTCCTAACATTATTCCTACACTGCAATATTCATGTTCCTGCTTCTCCTTCGCTTCCTCTTCCTTTCAGACTGTCAAGAGAAACTGTCTTTTTTCTCTGTTGAATTTCCTTTTCAGCAAATGCTCTCACACAGATTGCACATAAATGTGAAGCCTCTTCAGTTATTAGCATGTAATGGAAAAAGGACTGTAAAAAGAGAGTAGTCATCCTTTATGTAGGTGGAATACAAGTCATTTATGGACTCCTTAATTGAAAATATCCACAATATGAGGATAATAATGACACTTCATGACTTAAAGAAGTGGTCAGATGGAAAGAAATATTTAAACACATATGACTTTCTAAACCAAGAGAGCCAGACAGTTTTGTTGATATGATTCCCTACAGAAGTTAATCTTAAGTGATGAAGCAATTGATGGGGAGCTAGGAAAGCCAATTATTATTAAGTCTTCCCTCTGTAGCTGAAGTTTTCATAAATCAGATTCAACCTGTCTGACAGCACAATCCCTGGCTTTAGAAATCATTAATCAGAAGCTGACAGTCACAATCACTGCATTTAGACACACAGTGTAGAACTGGAAAAAGAATCAGAAATGACTGTAAAATTATGAAAAAGCCCTTTTATGATCAGCTCTGAAGGTCAGAAAACATTTAAGAGAAATCACAGGTGGACACATGGGAGTCACAAAGAAACATCACTAGGCCCTTTTCTAAGCTCTCTTACTTTGCAAAGGAAACAAAAACACAAGTTAACTTTGGAAAAGATTCAGCATGAAATTACAGGACATGCGGTTCAACTTAGGAACATCTAGAGTTGAGACTTCATGCACTAGAAATTAGTGATTAGCAACACAGTCACAGCGCTCTTCAGCAAAGGCCTAACACAGGTTGCTAGAATCATTAAAGGCTACTTAAGGAGAACAAGGCAAGCATCTGCGACTACTTGTATAGGAACTAGCTTGGAACCTAGGTAAAAGACAGAAACAAATTTTTAAAACATTTTTTCACTCGTGCAGTGACAGAAATAATGGCATTTGAAGACAACATTTACAGATGCTTCTTCAGATTTGTAGTTTTCCTGAAAATGAATTTCAAACAAGGAATTATTTAGTAAAGCTATTAATAACCATAGCAGATAATAAATGAGACGTGGTTTAATAAAGAAATGTGATAATACCATATTTTCTTAGAAGTAAAGAAAAATCATCTGGGATATTCAAGGGCTCTTATTCATTACCCTGTTCTCTATTCAGCTATGCATCTGAACAAAACATATTTCCATTATCAGACAGCCAAGAAAAACTTTTGATTGGTAAACGTTAGAGAATTTATGTAAAGGAGACAGTACCATGACATACAGCACAATGAAACTGCCTTAAACCTACTCCCCTGTCTCCGAGACTATGAAATACAACAAACAGGAAAAATCAGACTTATTGTATGATCCTTCTGTAGCAGCCAAAACGGTTACCCATGAAGAGGTTATAGAACAGCTCACAAATTGGCATAGAAAATATTACAGGAGTTAAATTTAGGCTAGATGGCACTATGCAAAGCAAGGGTTGTACTCTCAATGCTACAGTATGGCACTCAATCTGTATCTAATTCAGAAGACTCTCCTATAGCCAACATCTGCACTGCTCGCTTCCTAGCAAGAGGGCTGTTGTGTCCTTTTCTGCTGATGAAAATCCCCATATGTCACATGTTTTTAATAGCTTCCTTATTTCTCACAAAGTTTGCCTAATAATACCACAGTCATGGTGTCTTATTAGGAAATTGGGTTCCCTGTCTCTGCTTTACTCCCTTACAGCCATCCCACTTCTTTTAACTCATAAAGCAGTTGAACATTTTAAACAACCTTCCACCACGTGACTTTGCTTCACTTTCAATAAAAGGCTGTTGGCTGAACAGGTGAATCAGATAATTTCTTCCCATCTAAAAATACAAACTCATTTCAGCAAAGAATTCAACAGCCCAAATCCCTTTTTTAAAATAAGCAGCAACTATTCAAAAGAATGTTGAAGCACCAAGTCTACCCCATGAAGAAGTCTCCCCTGGTTTTCCACAGGTGAGATTCCACCAAGAACCTCTCTCATGCCGGGTTGGCATTGTGTAGCTTTTCTATTTAAAATGAAACATTTGAGTGAAATGCTAACACTCAGCTGTGCACCGTGCTTCTTCATCAATCATCGAGCAAATTATCCACCGAGGGGTGCAGCTGCTTGTCTGCCTGTGAGAAAGCAGGCTTGCTTCCTCAGCCTGTGAAAAGGCTCCACAACATCCAAGTCTCTTTCAAGGCAGTTTTATTTCTCAATACTCAAATATAAGCACAGTGTGAAATCACACAACTTCTCAGCTCATACTGGACCAGTGCTCTTAGAAGCATCTTTCCTTCAATTCCTCTGCTTGAGTATTTACTTCAGCAGCCCAGCTCTGTTCAATATCTGATGCTTTCCAGCAGAGAGGGGTAACAGTAGGGGGTTGGCTGGCCCCAATGTCTGTGGCCTTTTTAGGAAAGGCATGGGGCCCAGCCAAGAGACAGCTCTAATATAATTCAAAACCAACATGTTTCTTAGTTCTCTTTTTTTCCTGTTACAAATGGCTGGAATTTTAGAAAATCTCTCCCATTCTTCTTTCTCTATGCCCAGTGCTTCTTCCTTCTCCTGCCCCAAGAATTTATCAGCATAGTGGTGTGTTTAGAAGACCTGTGGAGCTCTCCACTGATTTTTAGGAGCCTGTCTGTATCCTGCTTTTATTGGTTTGGAACTTCAGTTCTGAACTGAAAGATTCACACGCAGAGTGCCTAGACCCTTGTTTGTGCTTTGCTGCTGATTTGAGAGTTGAACTCCCTACCAGATGCATCCCTGTGTCTTCGAGTGCCTACATAGCTTAAAAATCTGGACACTGAGTGTCTGCAGATGTGCATCAGTATCTTTCTATCACCCTTTTTTATATTTTGTGGTTTTATACTTTGCTCTGGACAGGTAGGTTTTAATGTATGAATATCGTGGGACTGTGGAAAGGAGCAAAATAAAATACCAACAAAATACTGCAAGACTCAAAATGTAACTGCAGTGAGCAAATGTGCAAATGCAGTTGAAAGCTTAGCTCAGAATTCATTCCACTTAGAAAACAAAATCTGCAATCCTTTAGGCAGAAATTTTCTTCTAAAGGAAGAGAAAATACTTGGTTGCCTGTCTATATGTTCACAGGTTCTGCATGTCATTGCAATACATGTGAAGTGGTGTCAGTGAAAGAAGAAAAGCTGCCTCCTTCCACTTTAGCATCCTTTTAAATGATATTCTTGAAGAGAAAATGTGCACAGCTGGCCTGCTTCCCCAGCCCAGAAAGCCTCACTGTTCCACCTAAATCTCTTTCACAGCATAGTTTTAGTTTCCAGCATAAATCTTAGACAAAACACCAAACAAAACTGTTTCCCTCTCCAGCCAGAACTAGAGTCCTTGGGCTGCATCTCTGTAATGTTACTGCAGGATCCTCTCTCCTCTTCTGATGGTTTTAAAGAGAACATTCAGCCACTTCTCAACTAAGTCCAATAAACCGCTGGACCTTAGTGGGGAAAGCTGACTTATTAACCCTCTAACAGTATCATTATCTCCTAAAGCTGACTTATTAACCCTCTAACAGTATCATTATCCACTATTTAAAAGCAGGAATACAAAGTACAAAGGCAACAAACAACGTCTGAGAAAGGCTATCTGCTCTCTCACTTCCTCATCCATGCCCAGACAGCCTTCCCCACTGATACCAAGTCCTTCAGACCACTTCCTCTCTCTCCTCTTCACTGCAGGCTACCCACAAGACCCTATCAGCGACTGCATGCATAGAAGTAGCACTAGGAAAAGTATTTAAGGCAGTGTTCAGTAGTTTCAGAGTCATCTCTTCCCCCAAAGGTGCTCTCAATTTGAATTTGTGCTATAAATATGAAAAGTCAATCAATTCCACAGAACCAGATGTTCCTGCACAGTGTACTAGTAACAGGCATATAGAGCTCGCTTGAAAATTGTTGCTCTGCGTTAACTACTGGGTTTTGCATCCTATGGCTATATATAGCAATATATTTAAACTTACCCTGGATCCCAAATGCATGCCAGAATGCAGCGCACAAACAAGAAAACCAAAGATACAGTATTATATGTTTAATTTTTAGTCACAAACTTCCCTTCCAAATGCGCACTGTGGTAACTTAGCTCAAAGTACCTTCAAATGAAGCTTCCAACCACAGCTTTGTAAATACCTACAAGAAGACTTGACTATAAATTTGTCAGTCCAAGAACTTTCAGCAGAAAATGACAATTCAGAAATGTTTCACAGAAAGGTTGTCATTTCAATGAGCATCCTACGTGACCCAGTGACCTAAGTTCAACAGATTGCTGACCAGCTAAAATTTCTAGGGTCATGTAGTCTACTCCAGTATGTGACATCTTAGGACCTCCAGGTTCTTGGTGAAAAAATGGAAGATGGGCAGACCTGGAAGCTCCAGCCCTACCTGAGGCTCAGGATATGGGCTCTGAAAAGCACTGAATTCTCCAAAGCCACCAGCACTTGCAGTGTCCCTGCCACGGCAGTTGCTGCCCTGGCAGTTTCTGCTCCCAGGCTCTGAACTATTCAGTCGCACTTCTCATATTCCTAAGTATGTCTGGTAACTCTAAAAGGAAGCCAGGAGTTAAGAAGTAAGGAAGCAAGCTATGGAAATGACTGGAAATGCAGATTTTTGAGTTCTCAGACTCAAAATCACTTGGAAATTCTGGACAAAAAAGTGGTCTGGTTATTCTGAAAACCTTTTTCAGACCTCCCACTCAAAAAGTCACCATTTTTACATGCTCCAAATTGCAGTAATCCTTGCTTTCCTTTCTCCCCTCAGTGTCAGAATGACAATCAGTAATTCCAGCTTTCAAAGAATTCTGGGTGTAACTGTAAAATAAGAAGCACTTTGTAGTTGCTTTGAGAAAGGCAAGAAATCTGTGGTGAAGTTCAGAAACTTAGCTAGACTACCCATGTTTTTAACCGAGCAACTCATTAAAATCCACCACACTGTAACCTTGATAATTTGGAGCTAATAACATGAAAACTCTCAGCAAATTACTGCTGCCTGAAGATTAGCCACAAGTAAACACAATAGAAAAATAAAACCTCTGCATTCCATTCTGTCACTCATCGGAAAAGTGTAATTTAGTTTAAACTCTAAGCATATGTTTATATTTTTGTAGTACACTTTAAAGTAAGAAAGAATTTTAATACCCTGAGACTTCATTAAACCTAACCTTTGGTGATTAAAGCATGCTGTGAAGTAAGGAGTGAGTGCTATTTGTGAAATGTATACTGGTGAAACATCAGCTAGTTAAAACTCTATTGTGTTTTGAAACTTTGTCAGCAATAACAATTTTATTATATAGATACTTAACCATCACCATAGTGTCTAAGAGCCTTAATTTAGCTTCCTAGAAAAAGAGAAAACATTGTAGTTGTCCACGTTTGGAGGGAACACAAACTGGCAAACATACCACTGTTTTGAATTCAGACACTTGCCACAGCAGCCAGTCTTCGTTAAGCGTGTACAGAGCTTTGCAAGTGATTGCGTCAACAGGTCCTTTGTTTATCCTCTGATTGAGAGTTGTCACTAGCAAATAGAAAGGTTCACCGATTGTCTCCTAGAACATGAAACAAATGCGAGGAATGTGTTTATTTTTGTAATCATTAAATGGGCATGAATAACTAGAAAAAAATCAAGTGTAACAAATTAAGTTATCTCCTTTTAACTAACTTGTTATCTTGCAATTAGAAAAGAAAATCCCTCTGAGCAGATTTATCTAGTTATTTGTTTAACCTCCATCCTTTGCTTTTGAGTGTGGAAGTCTCATGCAAATAGCAAGGGACAGCTGGAGTGTGCAGCAAGATAGCTCACAGTCCCTTGCTGTGCACAAAGCACGCTACAGACAAGCTGCTCCTACTCCACCTGCCAGATGCTTCCTAGTTCCACCAAAGAGCTGGTCGGGGGTGACACGTGCATACGTTCACACACATAGTTCAGCTAATGTTTCCTTTCTCGGTCTTGTGAGAAAGCAAGCTAACGACTAGTTTCCTTTTGAATTGGTGTCTCCCCTTGTCCCTGAAAAAAAGCCTTGGGAGCAAGGTGGTGGCACACACACTGGTGTATCAGCAAAAGAGGGGATGAAACTGGGGCTTCCTCTCCTGCTTGAACCCCAGGCTTCAGGAAAGCACCTGAGAACAGAATGACGGATCTGTGTTTCCACATGACACCATTCCTGCAGCCTGGCTAAGGCATCTCACTAGCACAGCTCTGCAAAGATGACTGGTGTATGGAGAACAGATCTCTGACAGTTCCTTGGGTCTCTCCTGGGTTTCAGGAAACCAGTGCGAGCTGCTGAGCCTCAAACAATTCTGCTGCTGTATTAATGCAAGGACTGATATGAGTGATACCAACAGCGCAATACCATCACGCTGGTAAGAGAGTCAGGAAGCACAATGAAGCATTGAAACCAAGAACGAAGTGGTACCAAGTGGGCTGAACTAAACAAACAGTAAATGAAAGAAAATGCTTATTTTGTTTCCACTTGAAGTCATTTAGTTCTTGAAATCTGCAACGTTGTTTGGAGGTTAAAAAGTTTGGAAAGAAGCTTAGTTTTCCAAAAGATCGTATTCCCTAAATCTCCATTATGTGGTAGCTTTCCAACAGCTTGCATAGAAAGGTACAGCTGCATTTTAACAAGTGTGTCACTCTTTTAGTATGATCGCAACACATCTCATGGAGATGAAATAATGTCTGACATGAGAAAAGGATATGCTAGAATGGCAAAATTACCCAAATTTCAGCCAAATAAATGACATCATCATTCCTTACAGATGCGCTCTTTTCCTACATCCCATTGATGCTAGCTAGCTAAGTCACCTAAACTAGAAGAGTGCACATTAATAATGTTAAATGTTAGATTGGATGATTTAAACCGATCCCTCTAACAATTCCTATGGAAGAAATCAGTTACAAAAATTCTCTGTGTATCTTATGTAGTGAAAAGATGTACACGTACCCGGAGAAATCCAGAAAGGCAGACAGACATCCAGTTTGTCAGCAATTTTTCTACCACAGATTCAGTTCGTCTGAGCAGGAGCTTAGGCTGCACATTGCTTGATTGCTCCATCAAGTCCTTTGTCAACACTTCCAAAATATGGGTTAGATAAACTAGCTTAGTTTGTAGTGCAATAGTCAAGAAGGATGCAAACAAGCACCTGTTAAAAAAAACACCAACTATAATGTTTGGAATTTCTCTTCCCAGTTATCTTTAACAAATTAAACACACTTTAGTGCAGTTCATATCCTAACTTTTTCCTCCTCAGGCACAGAAACTGTCCACTGATCTCTACAAAAATATAAAAAAATGCAAGTCCATCTGCTCTTGTGATTATTTTTTAAACACAGAATTTGTGTCTCTAATTCTGCAGAACAACACCTGCTTCAGTGACAGAACATTTCTAAACTGTAGAACTGTTGATCTAACTGCAGGAAGTGTTTACAGTTTTGAAGTGAGTTTTTCCGCTCCTTTGCCTCTTTGTTTACATGTACAAACATTCTGATTTCTCTTTAATGGCTTGTTTCAATGGCAATGTTTTTTCTTCCTCAGTGTGTGCAGACGGAGATGGAAAAATGCTCTGGAGTAATGCAAGCTTGTTTTGCAAGAACTAGAAAATACATTTGTGTGCTACAATCCATTTTCTTTTTTCCTGCGAATTCTTTGTCTTGAAGATGATAAGCATAATCATACCATACCTGTCTTTCACAGAGAAATTTTTCTGCTTTTCAAGGGTGTGAATGAGAGTAACAAGAAAGTTCTTGTTACAAATTAAAGCATGCAACATGTTGAAGCTTTCATCCTTGCTTGTTTGGTCTCTGCTCTGGAATAGTTAAACAAAAATAAGCAAACTGTAGTTTGGCTATGATGGATTCTTAATGCTCAGAAAAATGGTAAGCAACATATGGGATAAGATCATGGCCTCATTTAAATCAGTGGGAATTTCACATTCATTTCATGGGTCTCAGGATTTTACTGAAGATGCATTTGTGTTTGTGTACAACACAGAATACACACATGCAGACCATACCTTTTCTGAAATATACACAAAGTAGTGCCAATAATTAAGTTTGCCTGTTATTTCCCATGACTAGATTCTGTTTATTGTATTTAAGCCATAATAAACATTGGGTAACAGCATCTTACATATCAATTTTTTTTTTATATAAATCCATGTAACCCTCCTCATGGGGGAAAGGGAACATATTGAAAATGCAATCTGATGTGTTCTAGGACAACATTGAGATAAGGGATACAATCACCCTTGAAAAAATATTTATCAATTAAGGCATATCACATGACATCAACTTACCTGTGGCATGTCTTCACTGAAGATGGTTGCAAAGCCTCCTGACTAAAATATAAGACAGGTGACATTTATCATTCTTACATATACCAAAAGTTTCTAACACATGTATGTTAAACACGCCAAGCATGTTCCTGATGTCATACAACTTGAAATAAAACAATGGAAATGCTGGCTTCTAATGTGGCTACAATATAAAAACTCTGTACAGTAACTTCTGCAAAGGTGTTGCCAAGGTTCACTGAAAAGTGAACTCTCAAAGATAACCTGGTATTGACTTCAGTGTTACTGTGTGCCTTACTCCACGCTGCTGTAGTTAGCAGGCAACTAACACCACAGGAAAAGCTGTTTATCACCCTCATCTGCAAATGTGCTGCTGTGCAAGGGGTGCTGCAGGCTGCATCCTTCTTGGACAGCAATGACAGCCTTTGGTATATGGGGTTTCTGTAACAGAGCGACACTTGAGTTCATCTGCCTCCATTCATTTCAAGGCACTTTATGAATGTTCACTAATGAACTCTCCAGGAGGTCCATGCTCTCAGTCCCCAGAGAGGCACAGGTGCCACCACACATCCAGTCCTAGAGAAAGCTGTCACAACAAAGGGAAGCCCCCAGTTCTCAAATACCTCTTGTTTAACTCTTACAGCCTGTAAGGTCTCAACACAGCTGCGTGTTCCCAAAGCAGCACTCTTGAGCCACAAATTCACACTAGTAACATTTACTGTCATCTGCTTTATCTCTGATGCTGGCAGACCCTGTTTTCCTTACAGAATCATAAAATCACAGGATGGTTTGGGTTCGAAGGGACCTTCAAAGATCATCTAGCTCAACCCCTTGCCATGGGCAGGGACATCTTTCAGTAGATCAGGTCCTGGCAAACCTGACCTTGAACGCTTCCAGGGAGGGGGCATCCACAACTTCTCTGGGCAACCTGTTCAGTATCTCACCACCCTCAGAGTAAAGAATTTCTTCCTTATGTCCAATCTGAATCTATCTTTTTTCAGTTTAAAACCATCACTCCTCGTTCTGTCACTACAGGCTCTGGTCTCTCTCCATCTTTCTTATAAGCCTCCTTTACGTCGAAAGGCTGCAATAAGGTCTCCCTGGAGTCTTCTCCATGCTGAATAACCCCAACTTACTCAGGCTTTCTTTGTAGGAGAGGTGTCCCACCCCTCTGACCAGTTTTGTAGCCTTCCTCTGGACCCACTCTAACAGGTAGGTCCATGCCTTTCTTTTTCTGGTGGCCCCAGAGCTGGATGCAGTACTGCAGGTAGAGTCTCATGAGAGCAGAGTAGCGGGGCACAATCACCTCCCTTGACCTGCTGGCCACACTTCTTTTTATGCAGCCGAGGGTATGATTGCCCTTCTGGGCTACAAGTGCACATTGCTGGCTCAAATCTAATTTTTCATCTACATATCTGATTTTTCATCCCTCCCTTTCTTCATGCTTCCTGTTCTCTTCTCCCCTACCATACTCTTCTTCCTCTTCCTCCACTGGTTATTCCCATTTTTCCAGAACTTCTTCCGCACCCCTAACACCACCTACCAATAAAACACACACACACAGTGAAACAACCAGAACCATGTTAAAGGTTAAAAATGCTTGTGAACAGGGAATAAGTGTGGTAGCATTCCAACAAACGTGGGAAATTGAGGGAAAACAGAAATAATAATCTAAATTTAACATGTAAAGCAAAATTCAAGCTGAACATAAGGAAATTTTAAGAATAGATGTAATACCCATTTAACACCTACAAGCACTAAGCACAAAACAAAAGGTATCAAGCCAGACTAAATATAGAAAATTGAAGCAGCAGGAAGTGAGAAGCTCAAAATGAAGATGGGGTCCATCACTCTTAATTTTAGGTATCTGACTCCCTCTTTAAGCAACCCATCCTATCCTGAGACAGATGTCTCAGGCAAGTGGGACGAATCACTTTCTTCAGCTGCCTGTCTCTGCACTGACTATAGAAGGTGCTCAGTGAACAGCTTTGATGTCTGTGTTTAAACAGCTTAGATTAGATGAGACAAAGACCATTGAACACACTGGAAGGCAGAGAGTACAATATGGACATAATTCAAGCACATGGGGTTAGTGAGGGAAGTGGTGGTTTGTCACCTCGACCCTTCTGTCAACTCTTCTGACACTCGGTTGCAACCTACCACCCTGTTGCCATTTTTGTTCACCTGTAATATTTGTTTAGCAGAGCGCTGCTCTCCTACCACATTCATACAGTGCAAGGCATGTTTGGACACTCCTGCAATGTAAACAGTAAGTACTTAGCAGGAAAAATTAGTACACAATATATTAAATAACTTGCCTGACACTGTATGTCTGTAAAGAGCTAAGAGTGGCAAGCTTACCTTTGTGGTATCAGTATTTGAAACTGAGATTAAAATCTAACTGGAATAATTTCCAGGATGCGCAGTGGCACAAGACTCGCCAAGGCAAAACAGGAGCCCTTCCTTTTCTGACCTCACATAATGCAACAGAGTGGCAGACTTCGTGCCTTTTTTTCTTTCCTTTTTATATGCATAAAGCAAAGCATTTCCATCCAGACAGCTTCTACAGATTGTTACTGTTTTGACAGGGGACTATCACTAGGAAAAGATATATTCCTAAAAATAAAAACACTATTTTAATGCTAATATGCCTGGCAACAAAACAAACTGAAAGGAAAGAGATGCAGAAAGTAAGGTTTTCCTTGGTTCACTTTCTTCACACCTCCTAATGACCCCATACGAATTAGACTGGGGGCATCACAGCAGTACCAGAAGAGATATTCCCAGTTTCCTTTCATGAGAGAACAGGACTCAAAAGTGTACAAAGATTATACATATGTAATTTTTAAGCATTTGACCTGCACTCCTTTGAATCAAGGTCTTACCATTTCTGTCAGCAGCTTGGAGCAGAAAGTCAGCACAACCTTAGAGCCATTTCTTCATCCCACAAGTCTAATTAGGAAGTGTCATGATATTAGCTAGCATGTTAGCTAGCCTGACTGTTACTTTAATTAGCATGGAAAGTGAAAGCATGATAACAAAAAAAGCAATGGATAAATTATAGCTTTGTTAGGATGGCCTGAAAGGCAAGCAGCTTAGTGTGGCTGGGCAAAAAAAAAATGGATGCACACACAACCCTTGAAAATTCAACGGTGCTTTATCTAATGCATCTAGGCTTGTTTAAATATAGAGATGTACAGTCTTAAGTGTTCTTTGGTAATTCTTGATTTAAGAGAAGTTTCTTGTGAAAACAATGTGCAATTGCTGTGTAGTATTTACTTCAGCTATTTGATCTTGACCTTCCTAGCTTGTTCATTATTAGGCAGGGCGGACAACTGAAAGACTTGTAAAAATTTACCTCTGGAAAGAAAGTTCTAAGAGCAAAGTGTTTGTAGTCAAGGAAGGGAACAGTTCCAAAACTATCCACCACATCTAATTCATCCATCTGCAGTTCAGCAAATCCTGAAAAAGCACACATCCCCCCACCCAGAGAGTTAGTTTAGCTGATACAAAATCATCTTCACAATTATAACTTGGCCCCAATAGATGTTCCTTAAAAAACAGTGTTCAGGGAAGAGGGCTTGTTCTTCTAGCTGAAGCCCTTATGAGCAGGAAAGTACCAATCCATTTTTTTCCTCACTTTTGTTGAAGGAAATATTACATGCAATCCTATTACCTCGGTGCTATCTGCTACTGCAGTGCACATCAACATTAAAGAGGAACTCTGATACAACACAAAAATATTCTAACAGCTATGAAATGAAAATTTATATAATATGAGGTTCTTGATAGTTTCTGTTCAGAAATTATGCTGTACTTAAGCTCTATAAAGCTCTTTAGACCTACCCTCACGTATTTCCTTCCGAATCTCATATTCCAGCAGTTCAAGTTGCTGACTCTGTTTACGAGTTAACTCTTTGGATTTGTATCTAGTAACTATGAATGCCGCTAAAAAGGAAGAAAAAAAGATTCTGAGTACAGAAACTGCAGAACAGACAACCCCTATACAAGATATATTTTAATATTATTTTAAGAAACAGAAAGTTTAATATACAATTGCACTCTCCAGGAGGATTACTGTTTCTACCGTTGTCAGTGTTCTGGTGCCCATGAGCCCTAGTTATCTGGATCTAAACCCCAATGTTTAATAAAAACCATTCCTTTTAACAAGGTCTTAGAACTGTCAATCCAACTTTATTTGAAAGTACAGCACACCCTGCTACGTACAACCTGCACAGTGAGACATAGAATCTAACCACCACTTCTACTACTAGAAACTACTTAAAGGAGCACCGAATAAACAGGAAAACAGTTGTTTTGAATGGGAAATCCACTTCCAAATTGTTAACTTCTCTAAAGCTTATTTTGAGAGAGTAAAGGCATGAGAGATGGATCCTGTAAAGGTAATACACTTTTTAAAAAGAAATCCAACCAAACAAAAGAACAAACCCCTAAACTTCTTACAGTAAATGGAAATTTATCAAATATATAACCAGGTCAAAACATTCAAAAAAAAGGAGTCACAAAAAGAGGAGGGCACAACTATTTACTCCCCTCAGTTTAGCAATGATCTACAAATTCATGAATGATCCAGACAAATGAGACTGAGCAGAAACACCACAAACACTGCTTGAGGATAAGCAGTCTGTTAGGGAACATCTGCCCCAGGGACAGGAGGGGAGCCCAGCTCTGGCTGCTGGAAGGGCCCAAGTTGTGACACACGGATGTCAGTCCTATGGCTTCCCTCAGGAAATGATGGTGAGTAACTCCAGCAGAACAGCCAAAACTACTGTCTTGATGTAGTCTGACAAGATGGACTTCACCACCAGCCCAGAATTAACTCTGTCCACTCCTACTGAGAACAGAGGAAAACCACCAGACTGTTTGTGACAGTCCCAAACATGTATGTGTGTACATGTACATATGTTTATGTGTTCTGATTATATCCTTCAGAAAATCAAAAACTGAAAACACATTTTACTTACCTATAATGACACCCACTACAATAGGCAGCAAAATAAGAACATACAAATAGATGTGTGATGATGTTGGCTTGACTTCATGCTCAAAATTTCCTAATTTGACCTGAAGAAAAATAATGGCTGTGTTAACAGATGACAAATACAAGTGGTTAAAATTACATTTATTGTATTTAAAAAAAAATAAATCTGTATTTGAGGCACATGAAGGACTCTGGTTCTGCAGATTATTGGGAAGACAGCAATTCAGGAAAACATATGTGAACCAAAACAAACTTAACTTTTATTGTATTTGATGTTTAAGCAGGATAACAGAGCAGTGACAAGAGAAAAATCTGGAGGTCCTCATGCAGCACCAAATTTTGCTATTGCACCCGCTGCAAACTAGAGCCTTCAAACGACTGGAAAGATCTGGCCTCCAGCTGGCCAAGTGGATCATGCACTTCAGAATTGCTGCTAAACATTCTGGCATTTTGAAGCGAGGAAGGCGAGTGTTGATAGTTAAAAACAGTCCTTTGCACTTACAGTGTTACTCTGCTGAGCAGAAAAGATAAGACTCATGCTAATAAAGAGAGAAGTACAATTTTTGATAGATGCCTGGCCCACAGCCCTCTTCCCTATTTCTTTGCAGAAGTTTCAACCTCTTTATGTAGGCATTCCTGAAGGTTCGCTTAAGAACAAATGCAACATACAATACATGTACAGCATTGCCCAACAGCCATGGGCTTGTTAAAGGCAGGACAGGCATTAATTCTCAGGAATACACAAAGTGCTGAACTCTGCCAGATGCCAAACTGAGGCATTCACCACTGATAATTATGGCAGAAGAAATTTCACAAAGGAGGATCTCAGAGAGGACTGTGAAAACACATAAATAAAGGGTAGCTAAGACTATAAACAGACTAGAATTAAAAATATGCTTTGATACAGAAAAAGAATACCACCAAGTGCCAGGGATAGACACGAGCCTGAGATAATTGAAACGGAGAGCTGGGTTGGAATTATTTTGGGTTACAGCAGGGAAGGCAGAGATCTGGTGATCTCAGTCACAGGCTTGTCACAGGAGGTGAGCAGCCAGGGCAGCTGGAGACTGCCAACCTGATAGTCACGTCGCAGCTACACAGACACGAGCAAGCAAAGAAACCCCACTGAGCTGGAAGGACACAGCCTTTGTATTTCTGGGGCTACAAAGAACAAAAGACAAAGCAGACCTATTTCCTCCATCAAATGATATTTTTCCTCAGTTGTTTATATGTTTTCACAATTCCTATACTAAGCACTTTTGGTCTGAGCCTTCCTATGATAGCATTTGCCTTTTCCAAGGCTGAAATGCATTGGTGGCTAAAGATATTAATCATCCTGTGACTAACATACCTGCCTTTCTCCACTTGTCATGTCCAACCAAAGCATTCCTAAACCAGAAACTTCTGTTACTCATCCCTGCTTATTGAAAACTGAGACAAAGCATCCATTTAATTTTCTGCTTATATTTAGATTATCTTTAATCTTCACCACAACCTTCTTATTCAGTGTCCCTGTTTCTTTCCTTATCTTTTATTTATCTTGCTTATGAATCACGGACTAAATAAGCCATACTTGAACTCATCCAATTCCTATTCCTAAATTAATTTCATTCTTCCTGCATGACATTATAAAACCTCCTCTGGACTGGTAATGTCTCTGAGCTTTATGTGATCAGCAGATGTTTTTAGCACATGTCTTATTTTTGTGCTCAAGTCACTAGTGATATTAAATAATATCTGTATGAAAATCAACATTGCCCAGAGTCAGCTCCCCATACACAGCATCCAGTTTTCCTAATCCCTAGCGTCTTCATAATCACCACATTAAGTAGTTTACTGAATGACTTCCGGGTACAAGTGATCTACCACTTTTTTGTTGTTGAGGAAATCACTCATCTTATGAAATGAAGATATCTAGCATAATCTGCCTTTATTAAAAAGGAGTTGACAATTATCCCATTTTCCATTTACCTCCAGGTCTTTCATGAGTCCCTCATTCAAAACCCATTATAAAGCTTTACACAGAGCTAGGATTAAATCAGCAAGCCTCCATTTGCCTAGCTGTTTTTTTTTCTTTTAAATACTGGTTTTATATTTGCTGCTCTCCAGTCATACAGTATGTCTCTTGACTGCAGTTTTATTTAAAATCTTTCCTACTATGCCTAAAATATCATGTGCCAGTTCTTAGTGCTATGATAGGAATGATCCTGTTCCTGCTGTCTTGACTCCCTTGATCTATCTGAATCTTGCTTCTGTCACAAGGATGGCATTTTCTTTGACACCTCCACTCAGACTGATCATCCTGTCTTTGACCCCACACTCGATATCCTCTTTCTTCCTGAAAACTAAGGCAAGAGATACATTTATTCTTGGGCCATGCTTACCTTTATACGTAGCTTATCCCTTCTTCAGAGTGGCCCTACTTCTTCTATGATGATTTATTTATAAGATTGAAAAAACATGCGATGATTTCCTACTTTTATATTTTCTTGATGTCAGAAAAAATAATTTTTAAGAAGTGGAATGTTACATTATAACTACTGCATTTGATTTGCCTTAGCAAAGTGGTGACCTTTCTACGACAGTCATTCCTACGAAGCTTGCAGGATGAGCATGTGATTTTGCAAGGCAATGTTAATATTTAAATGCAACACCAATCTCAGAAAGGCTTTTCCATGCCATAACTGGCTCAGACGGCAGGATCCACAGATGGGGGATCAGTTAACAGTGATATGAAATTGAGAATAGCTTCGTTAATCTTTACTATGAGCCATATGCCTTGAAGTCAATAGAGTTATTTCAGTTTCATACCACCATACACTGCAATAAGAGTCTGGCATCATTTTTTCTCCCTCATAAATGGTGATGATTGCATTTTAAAAAATTCATATCTTCATCTTATTCATGGAGCGAATATCTTTAAGCTGCCATTTAGCTTTGATATCCATGCTAATGTTCTTATATTTGGGCCTGGCTTTGTGCCATATGTTCAAAGCATTTTGGCCTTCCCAGAGCACATTGAATTTCACCCCCTTTTTCATCCGGAAACGCCTTCTCCTCTGTCTCAGTGGTGATCCCTATGTACTGTTCCAGATCCTCATCTACTTGAGTAGGAAAAAGTGAATGGGAGGACACAATCCTTTTCCTCACAGCCACACTGCAGGAGCAGATTGCTTACATATCTAAGATGAGGGGCTCTCCTGGAGCCAGCAATGCTGTACCAGTGAAGTCTGTGCTGCAGCTAGAGGTGTGACAAGCTACTGCTCTCCTGGACCTCAGCAGCAGTAAGCTCAGTTGGGCTGCAAAGTCTACCTCTGACACCACAGCAGTAACCAGACAGTAAATTAACTCAGTACTGTTAGTGGTACCTAAGTTAGGCAGGCATGCTTAGATAAGAGGAAGATAACTGTACTACCAAGTACAAGGAGAGCAGAAAATGTATCCAGTTCCTCCCTCTATAAAGAGCATTCATGGCAAGAGCATTAATGCTACATTTTACTACATTTGTATAAACATCCAAACACTGTTGAATTGCAACAAAAGGGAATTCTACTTACAAAAACTTTCACTGTGGAAAAGTCAATCTTGTCTGTTCCTTCCCTTTTGAATTTGCACAGTATGGTGCTGCGGTCTGGCTTTTTGGTAATATTTTGGACACTGAACCAGATCTTTCTGGTCTGTGCACCATTCATGTATGACAGATAAACCTCTACCTCAGTTTTAGAAATATTCAAGTTGTCATTTTCTTTCTAGAGGAAAAAATTGAAGAAAATAAACAGTCACTAAATACAGTAAGAAATAAAATGATCCCCAACAACTATTTTAAATGAGGAATTATAGTTTATTACTTTCAAACTTACATATATTTTTAATTCCAGATCAGGATCCAGCTCAGTGTGCAGCTGGTAGTTAATGAACACCGGGTCAGGGTGATAGTGTAATTTGACACATGGTATAAAGGTAGTTTCCACTTTTAACATCATATCAACAACTTTACCCTCTGTTGCATGGCTCAGGCTTGGTGTTAAGTAATAATATTCAGATTCATTTCCAGGACACCTGGAGACCTAGAAATGCAATAGCAAAGTTGTAACAGTCATTAAGTACTCAACAGTGGGTACAATTACAGAGGCACTCAAAATCATTTGATAATGTCTTCCTGACTTTACACAGATATTTGCTAAACCTCTGAGATCAGGGCTGCATGCAGAGCACCTGGGAAAATTTCTGCGTTGAGCCTATGTCTACCTTTAAGCACATTTATCACACACTCTGCACGCTGCTTTAAGGCTGATTGCACACTGCTAAGGCAGCTATTTCCTGCAGTGAGACAGGAATAGTGACAGTGATTTCTCCTTCCTTCCCCTCAATGCAGGTGACAAGAGAAGAGCAGGAGGAACTCTCCAGCACCCCTGGGCATTGGCTCTCCTCAATTTAGCTCCCGAGAGAGGGGTGCTGCTACAGTCACACCACTGTTTACTCCATGGGGTGGTGCTGCTGTTTGCCAATCTCTGTGCTCCAAGCCCAGGAGTCAACAGGGTGCCTACCTCCTCACAGCCTCGGAGAAAGTGTTTCATCCCCACATCAGCTCCAGTCTGCCACCCCTTGCTGAGGCAGTGACACCATTTGGGTTCTCAACACAAAGCCAGAGAAGTACACCACCCTCTCCTCCCATATAAGGAGGTTGGGGAGACTCAGAAAGGACAGATTTGGAACAAGTCTCCGGAGCACAGAAAAAAGGCTCAGGGAATTATGCAGAAGAGTAGCTTATGTGTATCCATAATCTTGTACTGAGAATGTCTACAACTGTGATCCTACAAGTGGTCATATTTATTTCAGTAGGGTGACTGATGTGTGCCTGCAAGTGTTTGAAAAATATTGAGATTCTCCTGAAACCTTAGGAACAAAACCTAATCCCTCAAGAGACCTCTATTTGGTATTGTAAAGAAGATTCAGACTTACAGTAAGGTTTGATCTCTGGTCATCTGAAATAATCACACTGTCCACCACATTAAAATTTCTACCAATTGTAGTAATTTTGCGACCACCACTGTAAAAAAAAAAAGGGGAAGGTGAAAGGAAGGGAGATTAATATTGCCTGTTTCCCACAGATCAGTCCTGCATTAAGGCTTCAGCTGTGAATAAACTGCTCATGTGCATTTTGCTTCGGTAGCAGCCAATATAATAAAGTCAAACTGCAGGACAAGATCATTTGAGCTATACGGTGTATTTCCATTCTTTCCTCATAATGTAATGGCAGAGACTTTTGCTACCACAAAACCAAATGACTTGATAGCATACAGATGCATCTTCCTTTTCAGGGACTCTCCACCTCATTTTCTATTCACACAGCCAAAGAACTAGACTGTGACTTAATATTCTGTCTTGAAGGAAAAGCATCATGGTATTTTACTGTCCCAGAGCAGCCCTGCCTGTACTTAATTCTTGCCTTCTTCAGGACAAACCAGTGGTGCCAGGCACCTCACAGGAAAGATGTTCGGCAGTGTTCAGACCATCTGTCTCAGCACACACAATGGTGCTTGTGTCTGAGGGCTCTGGCTCACAATCTCTGTTGAACACAGTTGGAGTGGTTTAAGGTATTATTAATTTCCAGCTGTCTGAGCTGCCTCTCACCTGGAGATGAGGGCATGCATCCTAGCCGCTCAGCTGCTGCAGCTGCCAGCCCAACTCATTACCTCAAATCCACATTTGCCAGTGCTTGACGCCAAGATATCAGATTAAGAACATGTAAGAGAGTAAAAACTCTGCAGGCAGAGGGACAGGTAGAAAGCTGCGCCTAAGAATATCTTAAAACCACCCTGTAAGTCCTTCATCAGAGCTGTGAGTCTCCCACAGAACACAGCAGAGGCTTGAAAATGGCTGTTTTGGAATTAGGGAACCCACTCCTAAAGCAAGTCTGTATGTATCACTCCAGTCGTTATTACTTTAACTTCATTTCCAATTCACTGATACTTTATACTGTTTTGGAGGTGAAGGATGTATTAGTATCAAGAAATCAAAGTTAATTGGAGTTTGAATTTATGCATGTTACCCATATTTTGGATTTAGTTTTAGTATGAGGAGATAATTTTTGACTTCTACAGAGACCTGGGGTGGGCAGGAAGGAGTTTACAGAATCCTGCAGAATACAGAATCCATCTTGCAGCTATCATAACCCTATCTGTATGTTAAATCAGTTCACCAGCATAAATTCATTCTCCACAACAGGTTACAGCAGTCATCTGAGTTTATATCAGCTGCCGTCTGGCCAAGGAAGGAGGCTCATATCAGCTCAGTGGGACTACATTTTAATAAATACATAAGAAGTATAGAAAGACAAATTTACCTGATCCAGGAGGTATTTGGTGTGATTCCAAAACATGATGGCAGTGAAACATAATGCAGGGTCATTGGTGGTGAACACTTTTTCCCATTAGCCTGTATACATATACTTTTGGCCTCTTTACGTGTTGGTGGGAGAGCAAATGTCATTTGCGTATCATTTAGCACATTTCTAACTTTAATGCTGGAGGAGAAAGAAAACAGTCAGATGCTGAAACACAGATGCCACTATGCCATTTGCTGGTGTTACTACACGAATCCTGTAACCTAAAGCAAAGGATAAGGAGAAAATAGAAATGAACCTCCCTTTGAGCTGTGGGATGGAGGTGGAAAGACAGAGCAGGAAGTTGAAAAGACAGAGTAGGGTATCTTTTGAATGAAGTTGCTATGTGTCACAATAATCACAGCAGACAGTACAGATATTGGTCTTATGGCCTTGTGAGGCTATGTAATGCAATGTGTGATTTTGCTCTTTACTGTGTACTTCCCTGTGCTATCAGCATGGTCCATGAGCTAGTAAAGAATGAGAATATTCAGCTTCCTTTTCCTTCTTCTTTTTCTTTTCCTCTTTCCCCCCTCCTTCCTCCCTTTCACTCCTTCCTCCTTCTACTTCTTCTGTCTCCCTCCTTCCCATCTCTCCCTCCTTCTCTCCTTTTGTTTTCTGTGGTCCCCATGAAATTCATGGTTGAAGTAAAAACAGAACAGTACCATATGAACACTTTTTCAAGTGTTCATATGTAAAATGGACTTGGTAATCACAGACAGCCATTGCAGCTGCACCTAAAAATGACTGATTTAGAATAAGATAGCCTCATTATCTAGGGGGTTACACTGTGCAATCATCAACAGAGAAAAGTACAAGCTGTTGCATGAGAGATTCCCTTCCCCGGCACGGTGTTTGCGCTTTGACAAGCAGAGTCCTAGAATATATGGGGAATATTTTGAAGCAGAGGAGAGTCAAACAAAAGCTGAGACTTTCCTGTGACCTATCTTTTTGTTGCCTGCTGCAAGGTACAGAGGCCACAGGTACAGAACTGTCCTACTACTGCTGAGAGAACTGTCCACCTACCCATCCATTCCTTGTACTGTACCCAAACATCAAATTAATTTCCATCCTTTGGGAATTTAAAGTGGAATATAACTAAAGGAGTGAAAAGCATCCCCCTCTCTGCTGGGAAGAGGTCCATGACAGCTGTTCACACAACTGTATTGCTAGGGAAAAATGGGCATAATTTTCACCATGCAAAGTACATAGTATTATTTTTCAGAGCTTAACTCACATGTCTGGTTTACAGCCAGTGATTCCAGTCAGTATCAGTTTTATGCCTGATGCACGTGTAAAGTTTTCTCCTTTGACTGTTATTTCACTTTTGCCTAGTGTAGAAATCCACAAAGGTTCAATGGAATGAATGCTGATATGCTATTAGAAAACAAAGCAAAACAAAATCTGGTTACAAAAAAAGCTAGGCAGTTAAACAACAGCTGCAAAAACAACCACCACTCAGGAATGCGGGTTTTATGGCACTGGGATACATTTTTCTTATTAATTTCAAATCCTGTTAAGCTCGATCTTGGGAAGTACTGTCAGTCACAACTTCCTTACAAGCCAACTATTTCTACCTATATATTTTATATTTCAATTTATCTCATAACAAAGTTGCTCAAAGGAATCACAATCTGACATACTGGAAGGTAAGTAACATAAAAACCCAGCTTGAAATGATACATTTTGTGTGACCCTTGAAGAACTAAGAAACAACACAAGACAAAACCCATGGTGCTGTCACTATGAGAGATCAGTGAAACAAATGAAGGCATCTCTTGTGACCTGAAAAGGGGAAGCAGGGTCAAATCCTAGAATGAAAAGTCAAGAAAGAGCCCGAGAATTAGCTTTACTAGAAAGTCCTTTCAGTCATACATAGAGCTAAAGGTACAACACAACTGCGGTGATTTTTTTGGTATCCTATTTTGGTGCTAAGAAGTTTACAAATCTATTTTCCAGCATTTAAGAATAATCCTAGTTTGCTCTGATGCTGTCACAATCTTGCAGAAACATGGCCAATTTTAAAACTGTTTTTCTTTGTGTATCTTTATATTTACTTATTCTAACTTACTAACACTACCAAGCGAGAAAAGAGATTTTTTCCCCTAGCATATTTACTTGATACATTTGACAGCATCTCATGTTTAATCAGTTTTGCTGCTTCCCCAGTTTTATAACCACACAGACGGTTTCCTCTCTGTGTATCTTTCAGACAACAAACTCCAAACATTCAAAAAAACAAGAAAATACACATGTGAAAACACAAAGTGTTTGGTACCTTCTCAGGCAAACAATTTCTAGCTTGCTTTTAGACTGTCTGTAATACCAGTGAGTATTTAGAGTATTGTGATTATCCTGATCTCTGCTGGGCACTTGTGGACACATTCACTGGGCAGTTCATCCTTTCCAACCCTGAGAAGGGTGCTGGTGCAAAACCTCTAGGGAAGTCCTTCCCACAGGGTTTTTCTCCCCTCTAATCTTTTCCGGTACCCAGAGCAGCACCAAGACTTTGGGCTGGTGGCCTGAGGGGACCGCCAGGGTCACACTGCCATCCTCTGCAAACACAGCCTTTGCTCATTTCAGAAATGTCCCTGGAACGTTGTCCCCACATGCTACCATGGCCCACTGAATGTCGGAGCACTCCGGAGAAAATGTGAGACCTGTCACAACTGATTGAAAGCTGCAACTTATGCCTTAGGAAAGGGCAAGAGAGTGTAAAGTCTGGGGCCAGAGGGGCCCCATCAAAAGGGCCTCCAAGATGACCTCTGGTATGGATAATGCAGGAGGGCAAAGGAAACTCCTGACAAACAGCCTGAGGGGGAAAATTCACTCCCACCCTGACCTGGGGATCAGTTTAACCCTTAGTATGTGAGCAGGACAGCTGAAGCAGAAATCTGAGAGATTAAAGCCAGCGAAGGACCAGTGGCTTTCTCTATCTGCATCCTGCCCCTCTGCTTGTGCCCAGCCTCCAGTACACCAAGGACAGTCAACATCCTCATGCAAATCCAGAAGCTAAATACTACAGAAGGGAGTAAAACACTACTTTGGGACTCTCACTGGTAACCATCAGGAAGCCCTGAAGCATGGGAATAACACAGTATCGTACAAACACAGGGAGATCCCCCAGAGCTGCATCAGGGCTGTGAGCCCTGGTGAGGGAAACGCCAGGCATCCCCTGCCCAGGGGTGCAGCAGGACACTGTGGTGCTTCAGGGCTCCCGTTGCCAGGCACCACACACCACGGCGCACCTCAGCTTAGCTTGCCTTGTTTTTCTTACACCAAGAAGAAATCACGGGAAGAACGGCTCACTCTGGAAGTTTCAGTCCTCCTTGAAATCATGCCTTCCCTGCGGCTACACAACACGGACTCCCTCGCTGCATCCTGCCTCGGACTCATGGCATCAGCACAGTCACTTGCAGCGCTAAGGCAAGTTGGCCTTGGCGGCTTGACCACCGTGGTTTGTGACACTTTCCTCAGCAGCAAAAGAATCTGTAGGGAACTGAATGTGGGAGGGATCAAGCGTCCTCGCTGGGGTCTGCGGTGCTCATTTCCCCAGCATCAGAGAGCCACTGACCTTCCAGTCGCTGCACGGCAGGGAGAGAGACACCCAGCAGCAAGAGGGAGGGGAGACAGCGGAGAGGCAGGATATTTATAAACATCACTAGTTGTGAGGCATGCAATGAAAGCAGTGTAAACATGGAGAGAGACATAGAGAAAGCGTGCGCCAGGTCCTCAGGTAACATAAATCAGCACAGCCCTGTCAACTTCAATAGAGCTCCATGTTTCTGAGCTGCAGCACCCACCCCCCGCATTCCCTGGACAGCCTAATGCTTCCCTGGGGCTGCGTAAACAGTGGCACCCACATCCTCAGAGGTGTGGTTAGCATAGCTGCAGGTCCCAGAGAATTATCTGGCAGCGGCCCAGATTAAGCAGCCTCTGCCACTCCAAGGAGTTTGTCCCTGCTTCAGCACAGCCTTTCCTGCGGTGCTAGCATGGGGCCCCAAGGCCGCGGGAAGAACTGGATTGGGGAACTGGCCCAGATGAAGCCCAGACCTGCTGAAAGACAACGGTTATTTCCAGCCAAATCAGTTCCCCAGTCAAGCATACTTGTGCAACCACTCCAACTGCTGCTCTGGCACAGGGAGGGGGAAGGTGCATGCACGGAAACCAGCAGCTGGAGTCAGGAGGAGGGCTGGGGCTGCCACTGAAAAAAGAGTTTATTAATGCTCAGCTAGGGTTGTGGGAAAACACAAATCCTCTTTCTCAGCTCCAGTATGTTCTCCTTAAAGCACCAGCAGTCAAAGGAGAGCAGGATTTCAAATGCAATTTCGAGCCCTCTGAATGGATCAATCACTTCTAAATAAACATCTGCCTTTGGACTGCCTCTAGCGCTTTCACTGCCTTGTCCATCACTGTCTTTCTGAGATAAGGCGTGTGGAAGAAAGCCATCTCCCAGGCAATTCTAACTATTTACCAATGTCAAATTAATGCACTTGGAAGCAGAGCAAAGAAGAAATTCCTCTGTTCTTTCACCAGCCGCAATGCTTTATATGCAGACCAAATCCAGAATATTAATGCTCAGAAGCGCAAGTATTACAATCCCACTCATCTCTGTGAAAAACAAAACGGATTTTGTGATTTTATTTAAGAAACCTCAGCTGAACAGCTGAATTTAAGAGGTAATTCATGTCTTCACAGGTAGAAGTTTGGGTAGTTCTAATGAAACGTTCAGAGATAAGAACACAGTTGCTATTTATACTAACCATGCTATCACTCACAGAAAAGCAGAAACCAAAAAGTGTAGGCAGCAAATCTCTATGTACTTACTCATCAGTCAAATTTCTCTTCACTACTCATTTCTTTCCTAACACCCACATGTCAGAAGCAACCACTGATGACAAGATCACTCAGTTTTATGAGAAAATAAAAGCATTTTGGCACCATAAAGAATGAAGGAATAACCTCGTGGTTAAAGGGCTGGCCTACGAGGCAAATTGTATAGACTGTATGGTCACATACAGTCTATATGATTTCAATAGAGAACTCAACAACCAGATTCAGAAGGTATTTTGGTACCAGTGACACTCTTTCCTTTCCAGTGATCCAGCTGGAGTAGGATGGATGGAGAGTAGCTCCATCTCCAGTTTTGTCTACAGCCTGGAAGCAAGGAAAATTTTTCTGGAAGTCTGAACCAGGGATTTACTAACACCCAGGGTTTTCAGTTCCTGGATGCATCCTCTAGCCACTTGTCTGTTATGCAGAAATGGGGTGGCACATCCTCCCCTTCCTCTGCTCCCCTAGCAGCTATGTTTCAGGAGAAGCTGTGATCTGGCTGCATAAAATGAGGAAGAGGTTTGAGACTCTGAAACCTAGTTTCACAGAGTCGCCTGTGCCAGCAGAACTCAAACATGCATTTAAGTATAGGTAAGAGATTAAGTCTGAGATGTTCTCCTTTGGGTTTTTTTGTTGTTGGTCAGCTTACACGTCCCAGCCCTCAGCACGCTGGCTCCTGGGGAGTGACTAAATACAGCATACAGAGACTTTGCCATTTAAAGCAGTATTGTAAATACTGCATCTAGAGGTACGCATATGACTATTGCAGTGTTCACTGTCTCAATGCCTGGATTTGAAACACAAATCTTTGTGGGTACCTTTAAGCACCAACAAAGCACTAAGAAAAAATAGTATCAATCCAAGTTCTGCATTACCTTTCTATGTAACCGACTGCCTCCTCATCCATATCTCTGTTCTTCCTGCAAAGTCCTCTCATTCTAAATAAATTTCTCCCCAGCCCACAGAATCTCAGTAATGCCGATCTTAAAATGCTAACTAACCTCTGTTTTCTGCGCAGTGGCGATCCCCTTGGAAGCAGCTGCACTACAGCTATCCTGAAAAAAAATCAGCATTTCTTCACGTCAGGACAAGGAAGAAACAAATTGCTGCTCAGATATAAAAAATACAAGGAAAAGGCGTCACAGAGGATTCCAGTCCTCCCCAACAAAATTCACCTGGCAGGTGGTGGCAGGAGAGACACGCGTCCATTTACAGCTGTCACAGTCACCCTTGTGTATACACCGAGAGCAGCTGGTAACACACAAAACAGAGTTTTTGTAAGACATGGGAACTCAATCTAGATTCAACCATGAATGTAAAATTTCAAGTGACAGAAAAAAGCACAAACTCAAGAGAACAACCTGGCAAACATGTAATGAAATGCATAAAACACGTAACCTACGTTTACCCTCCAAGACTATTGTTCTGCTGTGCTTGTTCTGAGGACAAATTCTGTATGAAATACAACCTGAGCTGAGATGCTGAGTCTCATAAATTTTCAAAAAGCATGAAGCAGATGGAACACTTTGGGTTTCACTTTGCTGTGGTTCTCTCCAGTACGTAAGTGGCCAAATAGTACTTTTTAAGCAGAAAAGGGCAGAAAACTATCACTGATTCTCTCACAGCTTTCCTGAATTTCTGTTCTGTGTGTGTAGTGCTAGCAAGTATTGCTAGTTTGCTACTGCCTTCCCCTACCAAAAAATATACCTGTTGGAGACTACTTTGCCCCTATCTTGCTTTGCAATGCGTCCATCAGCATGGAGGAGAGCCAAGAGCAGCACAGGCCCTCTCCATGCATGCTTAGAAACGCTCTGATTTAGAGAAAGACAGCTCCTTCCCTGTGTTGCTCCAGGGAGAGGAAAGTGATGTGCCACTTCCCAAAAAGCAGGAGCTCAGTTTCATTCCAGGTGCCTATGAATTAGTCTCTTTGTATAGGGGAGGAGCATTCTGAATGGGAATACTGTAGTTACCTACAGCATAGGTTAGCCAAATCTTAAGTTTTAACAACCATATATCATACAGGGTTAGACCACATACTGGGTACAAATGCTTTCTACCGCGAGCTCTCAACAAAGAGAGTGGCTCTGAAAAAGAATGTGTACAGGAAAATAGGTGTTCATTATTCCTATTAGCAGATTAGATGTAACTTTCCAGTTTAATTGTATTCACGTTACTCATTGACCATATTTAAATTGCACCTGGCTCTATTAAAAAACAGCTCTATAAAGTGACTTTTACAGAATCTCTTCACTCCTCTGATCTAAGCCTTACCAGGGGCCCACCTATTTCACAAGGACAAAAAGGATTTTAATGTCATTGTGACATCCTCTGTTATCTCTTCAAGCACTTGTCATAAATTCAGTCATTGTAATGACTTGCCTACAGCTAGGTGCCAGGGTCCCACTAAATAAGAGTCATCCGAAGAAGTAGCTTTCTGAGGACAATAAAAAAAGAGAAGGAAATAGGCCAAGAAAAGAGATGTGACTATCTTTAGCAAAATGTATTTCCTTAATAAATACACAAAAAGAATGATCATACTTCAGACCCCCTCCCCCACACACACATAAACCCCTCAATGAAGTCAGTAGGAACGAGGCTCTTACTTTTTCAGCTGAAATGTTTGTGTGATATTCCAAGAGCTTGAGGACAGCGATGCTTCAAGAACTAGACAATCTGGAAAAATGTGACTGTTAGACACATGATAGATACTACATGAAATAACTGTAAAAAAATAGTTGAGTTGAAAGCTCATGTGCCTTCCACTGTTCTCTACATGGTACGCACCTTCTCTCATACATTCACTCACACTTTTGACTGATAAAGATAACTAGATTTTGTCCTTCCGTAGCACCCTTCAGCTGAGTTATTCCAAGACTTTATACACACTCATCAATTAAGCTTGATGCCACCAATGCATGACATACAAAAGTAATGTTATTGTCAGGATACAGATAAGGAAATGCTACCTTAGAGCAGGGATATAAAATCATCTCCTGAAGAGCACACAGTGGTATGCTGGGTACAGACAGACCCCAACTTCAAGCTTTCTAACACAACAGACTGTTCTAATGCAAGAGACCCCAACATACCATATGTACTTCTCTCTCTCTCTGTCTCAGAGACTTGGTTTCAGAGTCTTCTTTTGTAATCTATGCAGTAGCAATTTTCATCCTATTTAAATCTTTTATGATTGCATGAGTCAATTTGCCATTATTTCAGCTAGCAATTACTATACCGACAATTCACTGGCAGCTGTGGAATGAAAGAGTATCTCCTCCTATGAGCAGAATACCACATCGAAAAAGTAGAGTTAGATATATACCACTTAAACCATGGTCCCTTTCATCTGTGTGCCTGCAGATGTGTATGTCTGTGAAATGAATGACTGTCTGAGATCAAATGAAACCCATGTGTGCAGACTTTTCTGGCTTCTCTACGCTAGGAAGTAGATAGCTTTTTAATCCGGGAAAGTTATACAGATTTAAAGTATACCTGCCTTGCAAAGGTAGAGAAAGCTTTGTCTTTATCACAGGCTGGCTTGTTCAGATGAAAACCAGCTTTGGCTACATCTACATTGTTAAATCAGAAGTATCTCCTACCTCCGTGTGTCAGCATGGCACTTGGGTGCTCACTGCAAAGGTCACCTGCACTGCTTGATAGAAACAGCCCTTGGGATTGTTCGTATGCTTAAATACCTTACTAAACAGATACCAAAGAGTCTGATTTTTTAATGCTTGAAGATGTGGATGACATTCTGAAATCCTTCAGCAATCACCTATTTGCATCTCCAGAAATCTGTGTATCTGCAGAAATCTGACACGTTGGGCACAAATTTCCTAAATCATTTGCTTAGGTCATTATATGAGAAGGGTCTCAACACATAGCTACTGAAAAATAGTATTTTACTAGGAGTAGTAAGTAAAAGCAAGGAATTTATCTGCTTCTGGTAGAGCTTGTCTTCTCTTTTAAGTTTGTATAAATACTTTAAGGACAACACTGTCAAATACAGTTCCCTGTTTTTTTCTGTTTTGAAATTAATGGAACCTATTATTTTTTGTATGGCCTGGGCTGACCTTTCAAAATGCACCAGACTGCACTGAGTAGCAGGTATTTTCAAAATGTTTTTTTCCAGAAATGATACCTGAAGGAGTTTTGCAAGTGCATCTTCTTGTGAGACTGAGGTCACTTTACATGCGGTACCATAAATACTCAACGTAACTCCCACACTTGCATTATCTACTAATATATCTCAGCTCGTAGGAGCATGTGAGTGGCAGTAATACTGGTGGGCACAAGCTAAGCTCACAGCCTTCTGGTTAACACTGTCAAGGGGCTCATCTTTGGCACAAAGCACAGGCAAGGCGAGCTGGCATTTGTAACACTATACTCTGAAAACCTGCTAACAGAGTAAGAGAAACCCCTAGTCCGAGAAGACAGAGCACCAAAACAATGTACTCCATAATTATAAAAAAGCACAGGTTTTGGTACTGGGTCAATACAGGACCTTTTTTTTTCTTCTCTAATGTATTTTCCCCTCTTAAAAATCCACTAATAGTATTTATTAAAGACTGCTTAATAGATCAGAATGCTCATGGATATCACCCTAGTTGTCACCCGCTAGTGACAAAGTCTTTTATTCTCGATTCCCAAATCAATATTAGACAGGAACTTGACACAACACTTGTATGATGCCAGAGATGCTTTTCCCTTACAAAGGCCATCAGATGAGCTCCTGAGATCCCAGTATTGCAAGGAACCTCCTTCAGAGCAAGGGTCTCTCAAAGAGAGAGCTTTTTGCAGCACTGAGCTCTTCAGAACAACAAGTCTTTGTAAGTTCTGGTTAACATTTCATTCCTCTTTCTACACAAAGGTATTATAAGAGAATCAGATTCATGCAGAGTATTACATGTCTTTTGGGCTATATTATCTAGGAAAAGACAAAGGCAGCATTTATCTGAATTTTCTGTTTCCTCTTCAAGTCACTTAAGAGCACATACTATCCTTGAGCTTGCTATCTTTGTCCCTCAGTTTAGATTAAAACTCTCTTTTGTATTCTATCATAAGCAACTTAAAAAAGGTACAAGGTTGACCTGTATTTAAAAAGCTTTGTGCTTCTATACAGACCTTTGAAACAATGCAAGGGGGATGTTTTCCTTCTATTAGTCAAGTAAGACTACTGTGAAGGATTATGATCTGATCTTTGAGACCAAAGCCCAGAGGTCAGCTGAAATGTCTAGACATTCAGTAATTTACCACCTCATTCTAAAACTTGTAGTTGCCCATAAGATGCACAAAACAGATCACGTGCAACATGCGTTCCATACAAACGACTCAGGTCTCTAATTCTGAGAACTACTGGTGAACAAAGTAGTATAAGAATTACTGCAAAATGATTCAACCAATAATTCAGAAAGATGAATGAAATCAAGTCAAAAAGATGTACCAGACAAATTACCCTTGAACCATGTATTTTTCTGCTAATCTTCTGCATGGGACAATCACTTTCTCACAAGTGTCTAAGTTAGGTTGAAACAATTAATTGAATGTTAAGATTATTTATTGTACAGATATTCATAGTCAGATTCTTCTCTTATTTATGCTAGTACAGTTTCCTACAAAACCAAACTCTGTTTGCAGATGAGAGAAGGGTTAAGATGGGTTAATTTGTCAAGGCAGAGCACGGGACCAACACTGCTTCCATAGCTCCAGCCAGCTTGATGTTCTCTGAAGCTATCTTAAGTTTCTTTAGACAGTAATTAATGGCACCACGTAAATATACTCTTAAGGCTAAAACACCGCACTGCTACAGGCCAGACTGAAGAAGCTGCTTCTAGCCATAGGTTGACATGTTTTATTACTTCTAGAAAGGATTCCATATTAACAAATCTTTAATTATCAAGAATAGTGTGAGTATACTCAAATCACTTGACAAAACATGAATATTTTTTTAAACGACATTTAATAAAAAGCATTATCTGCTCTCACACTCATTAGGCCTGTATTTATCCTCAGTTCTCCTTGGTAATAAAGGACAGTGAATAAGCATTAAATACGTGTAATAGTAAAACATACCATTATCAGTTATCACCAGAGCGGTTAGATTGCAGAAACAGGATGAATTTTTCAGCACTACATTTTCATAAAATATTTCAACAGGTTTTACAATTTTTATCACACAGGAAGTAAGGACTTTGCTTATGTTTGCAGCCACAGCAACCTATAGAACGATAAAAACAAGAATACAACAGATTTCTTGTAATACTTGTTAAGTTGTCACCTTGTCTTTACAGAAAACTACAAATGATGAAATGTATAAAATGAAAATTTTTGTGGCAGAAGCAGACAATTCACTAGGTAGCCTCTCAAAGGAAAGGGCACCTCCCAACTGAAAAAGCAATACAGAAGGACTCCTGAAAGGAACAACATTGCTTACTTCCAGAAATTAAATGGATCTGTAAGGCATGTTAGGGGAGCAATCTGGAATAATTTTGGATTTTAAAACAAGAGTCTTGCTATAACAGTGTTATATACTGTTATAGTCCCTTAAAAATATTTGAGCAAGGATGTACAAATCCTCAGAGAGAGACAACATTTGCATCCATAACCAGTGCACTTAATTATGAAACAGAATTTGTCTTGTAATGAATTATCCTTTGTTTCTGGCTGAGAGCGCTTTACAAATATGATCACATTAGTGCATTCAATCGGGAAACCAGAAACAATAGCATGCAGATTAAGTGGCCAGTCACAATACTTGATAATCAAACACTCAAGGCTGTGTGTGCTGTGAACAGATACTGAGTAAATACTAATATCAAACACTTAAAGACACATTTGTGTTAGCATATGTGTCCCACTGAATGTTTTGTAACTTGTTACAAAGCTCAGAACTTACATAATGCACTTGATATATAGTCACTGGAAATATTAAAATAGCTGATAAAGTGATACAATGGAAACGTTGCTTTTGTCAGCACAGTGAATTTTTGACCCAATATCATGAAGTATAGCGTCAGGATACATTTTATAGGAGAGGAAGAGAACATCCATTCAGCTTACTGGGATTTCCAATACATTTGCCAATTGTTGAGATAAGAGGGACTAGTATATGAAACAGAGTGACAAAAGAAGGGAAGCTGCAATAAGCGACAAAATGACAGATTTCAAGTCACAACAAACAAACAGGCATAAAACTGGGTGCACATACCTGATTTTTGGCAGGGAAATCTAGCAGGATTTTCAGATCTTTATCAGGTGCATGCGAAATGTTATACCAACCCTTTAAGCTGTTTGAACGTGTACAATTTTCTTTTAATGTGCACCTAGAAGTATACATAAAATTATACTAGCCTCCTTATTGTGGCTATGACTTCAGACACTGTACTTCAACTTATTTAATGTTATTGATTTTTTACAGGAACACTATTGATTTTTTACAGGAGTATGGTTATAACTGCAAAAAGCTTCAGGAAAACAATCAGTAAAATCTTCTGTTTATCAAAATAAATTACAATGCATTGATATATGCTCTAGGGTCCCATTTAAGTCAATGGGACTCAAGCAAGTATTAGAAGCTTGGCCAATAACAGTGGGCTTGGTAGCCTGGGATGGAATTCATCACCCCCAACTTGATTGCTTCATTGTACAGCTCTAGATCTGACCCCCCCAGTTCCCTCTACACTCAGTGGGGAGAAATATGCTCTTTCAGGGTTCAATTCGCCTAACATATTTTAGATATTCATACAAAAATGAAATAAATCACACCATAGAAGCTGCTTGTTCTCTCCAAAGAGTGTAAGAGGAGATGGGGGTGAAGCTCAGATGTAGAGCTATGCTATGAATGTGTATAGTTGATGAGATGCATCCTCCTTTCTAATCTCCTCTGTTGACCACTGATGTGAATAGTAATCTTTCCCTTTTATGTCAGTGCACTTGGTTAAAACCACTGGGTTTGAAAAGGTAGTTCAAAATAGATTTCTCTGTCTTCAAGAATAAAATCTATTTCAGAAGTAGGATGGCACGAAGTAAACAAAAATGTTATAGATGCCATATTGTAGGAAACATAAACTACACAAAAGAAAATGAAGAAAGAATGAGGAAACACTGGGATATACAAGTACTACAAAGATTATACATATTAAGAACATGATAAAATGAGAACATAGGCATACAAATTTAGATAGACAATCACCATATTTGAAAGGTGAATTCTTAAAATACTGTCTGCTGTGAACAGTTAATGAACAATCCATAGATTAACTCCAAGTAATTTCATAGAGCTAGCAATTAAAGACAAGTGCTAACTGCATATAGCTTAATATTTTAATATTAAGGTTGAATATATATAAATAAATGCAACATTTAATATAGTTTTAATAATACTACTTTTCTACCAAACGTAGAAGCACGTATAGCTTCAATCATGTGATCAGTGATATGTGCCTTGATGAACTATTCCCTCACTAAAAACTAGAAATGAGTACTACTTTCAAGGCAGGGGCCTTTTTCATGAGGAGCTCACTGTATAAATGTATTTCACAAACAATGTGTTTTCTCTCCAGAAGGAATAACACAAGAATGACTTTCAACAAAATGTCCAAAATAACCCCACAAACCATGGAAACCATAAAGCCATCTTCTCTGTAGATCAAGACACTGGCAACTGGAATGCAGTTAAGCACAAGGTCACTTCCTTTGTGGTCTAACTCAGGAAACTTGAGTTCCTGCTGCACAAGAACCTGGTGGGGCTTTGCATCTGAATATATTCAGATCATAACTCTATTGTAAGAAATTGGGACTATGCCTGACATATTTCAAACTGTTTGAACTAGGACAAATTTCAGTCTCATTTATCTCTCCCTTCACCTTACTGAGATCACAAAGGTCCATTAGCATCACAGTTTTAGAACCACAGAGGACGGGATCTGTCATCAACAGATGTGCATAAACCAGATGCTCGGATATGCACACATAGGTACATCACTGGCAGTGACGCATGGGAGAGAATCACAGAATCAACTAGGTTGGAAAGGACCTTGAAGATCATCTAGTCCAACCATTAACCTAACACTGCCAGTTCCCATCTACACCATATCTCTCAGCGCTATGTCGACCCTACTCTTAAACACCTCCAGGGATGGGAACTCCACCACCTCCCTGGGCAATCCATTCCACTGCCTAACAACCCATTCTGTAAAGAAATGCTTCCTAATATCTAGTCTAAACCTTCCCTGGTGCAACTTGAGGCCATTCCCTCTTGTCCTATCGCTTGTTACTTGGTTAAAGATGCTCATCCCCAGCTCTCTGCAACCTCCTTTCAGACAGCTGTAGATGGCGATGAGGTCTCCCCTCAGCCTCCTCTTCTCCAGACTAAACAACCCCAGTTCCCTCAGCCGCTCCTCGTACGACACGTGCTCCAGACCCTGCACCAGCTTCGTTGCCCTTCTCTGGACACGCTCGAGTAATTCAATGTCCTTTTTGTAGTGAGGGGCCCAAAACTGAACACAGTCATCAAGGTGCCGCCTCACCAGTGTCAAGTACAGGGATAAGATCACTTCCCTGTCCCTGCTATTTCTGATACAAGCCAGGATACCATTGGCCTTCTTGGCCACCTGGGCACACTGCTGGCTCATGTTCAGCCGGCTGCCAATCAACACCCCCAGGTCCCTCTCTGACTGGCAGCTCTCCAGCCACTCCTCCCCAAGCCTGTAGCGCTGCTGGGGGTTGTTGTGACCCAAGTGCAGCACCCGGCATTTGGCCTTATTGAACCTCATATAGTTGGCCTTAGCCCATCGCTCCAGCCTGTCCAGATCTCTCTGCAGAGCCTCCCTACCCTCAAGCAGATCAACACTCCCACCCAGCTTGGTGTCGTCTGCAAACTTACTGAGGGTGCATTAGATCCCATCGTCTAGATCATCAATGAAGATGTTAAACAAGAGTGGCCCCAAAACCGAGCCCTGGGGGACACCACTCGTGACCGGCCTCCAACTGGATTTAACTCCGTTCACCACAACTCTTTGGGCCCGGCCATCCAGCCAGTTTTTTACCCAGCAAAGTGTGCAATCATCTAAGCCTCGAGCAGCCAGTTTCGCCAGGAGAATGCTGTGGGAAACGGTGTCAAAGGCCTTGCTAAAGTCAAGGTAAACTACATCCACAGCCTTTGAGAGACAGCCTATAGTTTCTGACAGGTTGAAGATCATAATGCTGAAGATGCAAGGCAACACACTTGCAATACCTGGCACTAAATAAGTGTATGCATTTCAGTGACACTAATATTAAAATATTAAAAAATAAAACTGTTTATAAAGCTGAATATTTAAAACTGTCCTAGGACAAAGTTATTTGCCTTCCTAGACTGCCTGAGGAATGCAAGCAGTGAACATGTTTCCTTCATCTACGATGAAGAATCTAAGAGTTTAATTGCAAAAAAAGGAGTGCCATCCAGGACCCAGGGTCGTGCTTGTCTTCATGCCAGGGAAAGATGTGTCCTGTGTTGCTCTAAACACTGACCTTTAACACTCAAATAATGTGTTCTGGAGAACGGTCATTTCGTAGGAAGCAGTCACAGAGAGGGCAGTAGAGCATCTGAAGACCCTCAGCATAAATTCTCACACCTGCCCTGCACAGGCCAGAAGTAACATGAATTCCACTCATCTAAAGGTGAGGTTATTTTGTTATATCCCTATTTCTACACAACTGATATTGTTTGAAAACACATCAGAATGAATATAACTGATAAATACTATTTGTAAACCACATGGTTCTGAAAATTAACATACAGACTCAGACGACTACTAAGGCTGGCTTTCTTGGAAAGGTGGACTGGACCGGACCCTATACAAGAATGAAGCTATAAGGTATGAAACTCTACAATCAGATTTCAGACATGCATAGATATGTGTACAGAGAAAAGCAGAGTCAATATTTTTTTAAAATCTTTCACAGCAAGCTAGTTCTTTATACTACTAAAGATTTCTCTTCACAATTGGAATCAAGTTCCTCTTATTTCATTATGATAACATGATACCTATGAATACCAGTTCATTCGTATTTACTTAAGTCTCTGTTTCACTAATCTTGTATTAACTACAGATCCTCCTGAGTTTGCCCTCTCTGCCTTGCTAAAGCATACTGATTTCCTCATGAATGAGAACGTGGCTTCCGAGGAAGTTTTGGCTTCCTTTTCCACGGTATTAGCCCCTGAATGAAGTCCACAGATATCACATACACTGACCAAATTAAAAAGTAAATCTGGTCATGTCAGATAACTACGACATATTGTGTTACTTCTGTATGGAAAATAAATGTAAAATATCAGTGCCTTGTACTGGAATAATTTCAGCATACTTCAGGTAAATCTGATTCATCTATAGAAAATCTATAAAACTTAAGAGAAATCACACAATGCTATAACTAATCGTTTTGAATGATTGTAAGTGAAAAGAAGAATTTATATATTTGTCCCTATAGAAGAAAGAGCACAAATAGGAACAGTAGAAACATTTTGTTTCATTTTGTTTTCACTTGTAATAGGATGTGCAGGCTTTTTCATCAAAATACTGGATTTGAGTTCACACTGTCTTTAAAATGAAGCACTGCTGGTAAATTTTATTTTAAAAATGGAGTGCATACTTAATATAAAATTTATTTCCCAGTAAGAGTATAAAAGATATCATCGATCTCAAAATTATTACAAAATATATTGCTTTAGCGGACATGTATAGACTTTGATTAAAATACCGGGTAAAAACATGTCTTCCTCTTTTTCTAAAGCTTCACTCAGAGCTCTCTCTTCACAAAACCAAATACTTAATGATGCTAAATGTTTAACAGAGAAAAATTGTGTGGGTGTTGACCAGGATCCATATTATAGTAATTCACTTCTTCTCCAAAAGAGTAAATTATTTCTGTTTCAACCAGATGGAAACTTTTGGTGATTCACCTCATAAACAGGGGGTTTACTGACTAATAACTGTTACTCGAAAACTCTTTATAAGGTAACTAGAAGCCTGAAAAGCTTAGCACTGAAATATACACAGTTTCTAATAAGGTAGCAAAAGAGAGTTTGAAGAAAACATGTTACAGAACAAACACCTACTCTCTTCTAATAGCTACCTTTGCAAACACAAAGTAGCAGGTCGTCAGCAAAATCACCTTAACTTGAAACAAACCAAATTGGGTAGTATTAACCTTCTAAAAGGTGACCCAGTGGAATTCCTTAAAAAAATCAATCTTATAACTACTTTTGTTTAATGTTTTAATGACTGATAAAATGGCATAAAAGAAGGTTTACACTGTCAACATCTGCTGATGATACAAAGTTGGGAACATTACCATGCAGAGGAAGATGACAATATCACACAGGAAAACTTGGATAACCTCGAAATGGGATGACATTTCAAAGCATAAAGTACAAGAACATGTACCTAGAGGAACAAAAATCTCACAACCCATATGTGTTATAGACTGGAAACTCATCAGTTGGAAAGAAAACAAAGAAAGAGAAGGACCTGGGGGCACTATTTGATCATGGATGATTGTGGCCCATCAATGTGAGACTGTCATGAAAAAGACATTTGTGATCCCAGGACACACTACATAAGGTGCTTCCCGGACAGACTGATTAAACACCACTGAGCAAGGCACAGCTGAAACCTATTCTGTAATACTGTGACAGTCCTGGCCATCCTTATTTTAAAAGGATGCATAAACTTCACAGAAGGACTACTGGAGTGGAGTTAAGAAAGGAGTGTCTTATGTGAGAGTGTCTTAGTGAAGTTAGCTGTTTTAGCACACCAAAATGAAAGTGAAAAAAGACTGCTTTCACAAAAACATTGAGGAAGTAAATGTGAGGGAGAGAGGAAAACCTATTTAAGCCAAGGTGATGTGAGCACCAGAACAAATGAGTATAACCTGTCCGTGAACACATGTGACGAAAAGGAGGAGACAGATTTTAACCAGCAGAAAACATGAGACTCTCAGATAGCCACACAATCAGGGCATGGAAGACAAAAAGCATGTCTAAATTTAGGATGGTCCTTGATTACTTTATGAGTAGTGTTTACATGATGTGGTTGCTTGCAACTGCCAAGACTAGGCTTGATGATCCAGGAATTTCTCCAGTCCGGGCCAAAGACGTACAATAGCTTTCAAACCTGCTTCAAAGAAAGCAGCAAAACTAATGACTCAATGTCATCCCCAAATGTGAGGATGAAGTGTTTAAAAAGAAATTCTCCTCTAGCCTAAACCAAAGGCAGTGGTTCCAAAGCAAGGAACTATGAATACTGAAGACAACTGAGCACTCTTTCCCCATTCTAGCATGCAAGATGACTCCAGCTATTAAGAGGCTTCAAGTATGAGTATACAATTTTATCTCTCAATCAATCTGTAAAGCAAAAACATCTGTTCTAAAACCAAAATAATTTCTTTTTCTTAGCCCAACATATATTTTATGGGTAGGACTTAAAAATCTGAGGGTTAACACGGTCTTTAAAAGCTGCAGAGCTCCTTTTCACATGACAATAAAGTGTCTCGCATTTATGGCTATGACTTAAAAATTCAGTAGATACAATCTTGATGCTGAATAGCCCCAAGCCAGTCAAAATGTACACTGACTAATAATGCATTGCTTTTATATCAAAGTCTAAAATACAAAAAATACCTTCGATTCAAAGAACACCACCCACAGTAGGGATCCTTTGCAGATAAGCATTCTTGCTCGGAAACGTATCTACTGCAATTTGCAACTGGTATTCTTCTCACCTAAAACCAAAGAATGCAATAACACGCTGAATTAAAATAGCCTCCATAAACAGGGAAATTTAGGGTTACCATTAAAAATCTGACAGCAACCAAGCACAATCCCTTTGGGGAAGTTTCTTTATGGAGTTCACTCTGCCAGAAGACCTTTGGATAGAAATATGCAGCCTGTTTAACACACGCTGTATTTTGCCATCAGATGATGAAACGCCTCTGACAATGACAGTTTGGTTCTAGGACTCAAAGGCCAGCATGAACAGATTAATGCAAGAAAGACTGGTTAGCATAGTGAATAGATAACAATAGAAAGGAGGTATATTTTACAAATAATGCTCTGATTAGCAGAATACCATTTTCCTCTATCAGGACTGACATTTTTAAATGATTGATGAAGGTGCATCCAAAAATGCATGCGCAAACCAAAATGCATCTGTGTTTGCATCACCATGTCAGGTTACTGCATGTGCACACTAGAACAAACACATGCAACTACTTAGCATGCATGAAAATGCCATTTCAATAAGTAAATGTAGATAATTGTGGCTATATTATATGTAGCTATACTTGTACATTCAGCTCGAATATCCTAGCCAGCCATTTTCAGAAAAGGAAAGGAAAAAGAAAAAGAGAAAGCTGATTACAAATACTGAATACAAATACAAATAATTTTATTAATAACAATGTTAATTAATAATCTTAGTAAGAAAGATATTCCTAATTCAAACCATTTTACCAAATTTGCAAGAATTAGAAGTTCCTGTATTTTGTGAACAGATACAAGAATACATGACTTTCTGCAAAACTGTATGTACCATTTTTTCCAGTCATATCTTGTAAAATTCAATTTATCTGAAGGTGTGTGAGGTAATCAGTTCAGAAAACAGCCGACATCATAGACTACTAGCAAGTTAAAAAAAACAGCGTAGAGGCTTATTTAAGCTCCAAGAGATGATCAGAGAGAGACATTTATTCCTAAAAAGCTGTTGTTCCTCTATAACAACTTGCTCTTTTACCAAAGGTCAAGAAAATTCAAATCTTTACTTTGAATATCTACATATACTTTTGTCAGAAATTTTGATTCCTTCTGCTTTTGTAATAGACGGTTTATATCAGCCAGGAATTCTCCTACCAACTTACACACTCTTTCAGACAGCAGGCTACAATGCTATGTTCGCCGCTGAAAAGTGATTTTATTGTAAATGAAGTGCTAGGTGAAATCCCGTCCAGCTAGAGATGGACAGCCAATCCTTATGTTTTCACTGCCATCTTCCCTGCTGCTGGCGAGACAAAGGAATTTGCTGAGTTGATGCTCAATAGCCCTGCTGCAGGACGCGCTGCAACAACTGCACCGGCACCTGGGAGCTGCTTTCTGCTTGACATGCAGCTCTGATGTGTTTGTGCAGTAGCTCCCAGTGATTGCTGAACTTCTTAGCCTCACTATGCATACACATTAATCACTTCTGATTGTGTTTTTGTTTGGGTTTTTTTTTTAGTCTATGCCTAACTGAAGACAATGAGAATTTTATGACTGATTTCAGCAGAACCAAGACTTCAAACCCATCTCTCAAATTAAGAGATTTCTCCACATTAGAAACTCCATAATTGACTAGCAAACCCTGGCCTATCAATACCTGGATTGCTAATTCAGAGGAAGTCAGTCTCCAAAGAGTCTACAAGTTTTGTTTGCTATCTCCAAGCTTGATTCTCCATGATGCCTCCAGGAAAAAGAGAAACAGAGACTCTCTCAACAGAATGACATAAAATAAGTATGGGATTAAGAGTGTTGCTGGATCATAGCAAGTGGGCAGCACCATGACAGTGGAAGCTCTTCCAAGCTCTGCAGAAGTGCAGGCCAAACTTAGACAACATAACCAGATATTAAATGTAAAGCTGGTAACTGCAGTTTGCATATTTAAGGTCTAACTCTGACCCAAACTGATGCTTCACTTACAAAATCTTGGCAGAAATCCTTAAAGCAGCAGTTTATTTTATTGTTTTATTTAATATTGTGCTTACCTTATTGGCAGAGGACAGATAGATGTAGTTATTATCTACTGGATCAAGTCGAAGTTTGGGGAAAATGGAGGTTTCTTCCTTAATTTCATATAAAACCTCTGGGCAATTAGATTCCATATCCTCATTAAGAATAGCCTAAAACACATGAAATTAAATTATTCACAAGTCCTTTTATTGATCAGTCAGCACTTTAAACAAAAGCCTAATCCAAATAAAAGCCTACATCAGAGCTTCTGAGATGATTTACTGTGCCCTGATTCAATTCACCTACTGCACTGGTTCTCACACTGCAGAGATAAAGACCGCCAGAACAGAATTTCAACAAAATCCCTGTCAGATACATTTTGCACTGAATCTGGCACTGGTTTAGTGTATGAAACATCTCTCCCACCGAGTATCTTCCTGACTGACGCAGAAACTGAATGTGGAAGAGATGCCTATATCCCAAAGTCATGTGTTAAGTACTCCTATGAATGAAGAGGAAAGTATTAGCCTTCAGAAAACAAATTAACATTCAGACACCCATAATGTAAAAAGGAACCTACACAAGTTACTGACTACTGTCTTAGGATACAAGTTTCTTTGTGGCTTCTTTGTGAGCACACATCTGAGGTGGTATTCCTTTTCTTACCTTGCCCAACTCTACAGTTTTCTGTCACCCTTTGCACAGAATTCAAGAGAACCAGACACCACAGAAACTTTATTTTGCAACTTAATAAGCACACCAACCTTGATATAAGGTTTTCCATAAACATAACTAAACAAGGGAGATATGTTCATGATCTCCACTGTGCTAAGGAGACATGGAAGACTACAATTTCATTTTTCATTATCAAAAGCATAGTGAAATCAAATGGGCAAAAACTTTCCAAGCTCTCTGCTATATTCCTCTCCAACTGCCTGCTTAATAAAAACCAAAAATGAGAGTCATCCTTTGCAGCGTAGACAGGAAATGCACATTCTTGCAAAACCCAGAAAAAACCTGAAACATAAAAGACTGAAGGGTTGAAAAGTTTGATAATGAGATAAGATGACTTTCACTTCCAGGTGATTGATTTAAGCTAGCATAGGTCAACTATTCAGAAGCTAAGGCAAAATGAATCTTGACTTTTCTCTCTAACAGACAGCTATTCACATCACACAGATAGGCTAACAAACAAATAAATATGCTTCCAAAATCTAACAATATTTAATATTACTACTAGAAAATCAAAGCAAGGAAGGAAACAAAAGACAGAGTAACTGAGAACTCCACAGTACATAAATTGATACTGTGGGCATTAGCAGTTTAATGAAATGTTTCCATGAATTTTAAGCAGGGTACATAATTGTTTTTGAAAGTTATCTTGTTCTCCAAGTAATGATACAGCAGTTACTTCACAAATAAACAAAAAACCAACAGAGATTCAGGGGATTATATCTGTTTATAATACAGTGCCTAAACCAGGAAACATTTACCCATTTGAACACAGCAGCAGCTGATGGATAAAGGAAGAACTGCCACATTCAGCTTACCTTCAGTAACTGTCCATCATCTGTTCCCAGAAAGAGAACTATCTGATTCAAAACAACTGTGCCATAAACAGCCACTAATCCAGAGTGAATCAAGGTAGGTAATTTCTTGATTGATTGTGCCTCCTGAAAATCAGATATAAGAGAAAGCTATTACAAAATCATTCACCTATACTGCAAAACATTAAGAAAAATAAGAATCCCTGGAAAGATTCTCAGAGAACTCAATTTTAGACAATACTTGGGTAACACTTTAATTCTGACACAATTTCAGAGCAACATATCATTGGAAATGGCACGTGAAATGTGAAACTAGTTTTTTATACATGGCAACTGTTCACATCAGTGACAAAGATTACATTTACTGCAGCTAAATCACTAACTTTAGTAGGACACAGATTTGGTCTAACAGCAACAAGATACTTTGCAACAGAATTTCTCCTTCCTGGGACATCATGCCCTGGGCTTATTCTGAATTGCCTGTTCCTCTCAATGAAGACATGCTTTGCCATCACCTGGCTGCACCTACCACAAAGGCTACAGATACACTCAGCAGCCACTTTTAAAGGCATGCAAGTATTCTGGAGAAAGGAGGCACTTCAAACACACAACCCCCTTTGTGTGTGTGAGTGTGTGTGTGTGTGTGTAAAAAAATGTGGTTCTTCATCCTCCCCTTTCTGGTTTCCTGCTTTACACTACAGGAAGTTGAGACTTGTGTATTACGTAAATACAAAAATGAGATAAAGCACTGTAAAGTTCATGTTAGGGAGAACATAAATGTACCTGTGTGAACTTTAAAATCAACATGTTACCTACAATTCTCCATCTAAGTTGGAGGAAGTTGAGTGACAAACACGTGTAAACAGCTCATGAAAGAAAACATCATGCAGGAAATCCCTGTATCTTGCGGAAAGAAAAACCAAACCAAATAACCCCAACTGCAGACAATCGAGTGCTGAAAGTAAACCCTGATGTGTGAGAATAAGGTGAGAGATGTTCTCTGCCCTGAACTACCTACAAGCCCAGATATCTCCCTAGCAAGCAGTAACTCAGTTTTGCAGTCCCGTAATTGCCTTAAGTCAATCTCCATGGCAGATACTGCCAAAGGTGTGATCCCGCCTGCTCTCCAAACAGGTGCAATTACAGCCAAGCATTACCTCCCTTTCCCCTCTAGTAGTATAATGCTTTGCAGTGAGCTTAGTTAAGGAAATGATGTGCCTAGAAAATGGTCTGTAAATCCATCTACCTACCTACCTAAATTGTCATTTGAGTCATTCCCCTCATCACATGAACATGTGGCTGCACAGACACCAGTGCTGGCACAAAGGAGCAGCAGGCATGGAGAGGTGGGGGGCAAGAGCTCAGGTGGGACCAGGTCCTTGGGAACAAGCCCCATAGGTCAGCCCAGAAACTCAGGTCAAGGATGGATTCCTAAACCTACAGGAACGCTCTGAGTGCAGGAATCTATTTCGCTTTAATGCACAACACAAAGTGTGAGAATGGACCATTAAAACTGACATTTTGTAGAAAGGTGAAGGCATTTCTCAAAGTTATGAAGCAAATCCATAACACAGTAACAGCTGAATTCAAGTCTCTTGCATGCTAGGATGCTGGCTTAAACCCAAAAAGCATTTCCACATAGAAATACATTTTTTCTGAACTGCAATCCTAAATCAATTAAAATCTTCTTCAGTCATCTGAATTATTTTAATTAGCTTGCAAGAACAGCCACTTGGAGTAAAAGAAGACTTGATTAACTTTCATATTTAAAGATACTATTTTTTTTTTCATGCAGCAGGAAGACACGGGAACTGTCATGTACTGGCACAGAACTTCAGTAAAACCCACTTAGGCATGAGACTGCAGTACCATGGAGGTCTGTTTTAGATTATGGGGTGGGGAGGGAATGATTGCAAGCATTTTAAGGTGAAAAGAAGTTAACTCAGTTTTTTATTAGATCAGAGGGTAACGAAATTCCAGCACTGGTGCACACAATGAACCTTCACTCAGGCTGAGGAGTGAGGAGAGGAAGCTTCCAGGCTTTCATTTCCACCAGAATTAGGATTTTTTTTTTCCTGCAGTGCACCATGCAGTAATGCAAGAAAATGAACCACCCTAGGTTCCTCACAGACTCTGTACAATAAGATCACAGAAGAGGAGAGGACTCACCCAGTCTCTGAAAAGCTTTGCTGCCAGATTTTATTTTGACCCACATACCAGTAAAATAACTAGTGTCATATCAGTGCATCCTCCTCATCTGACTGAAGAACCAGTACTGACAAGTGTGGAAGCCTCCTCCCCTTGCTCTGCTTGCTAGAGGAAGGGTCAATGCAACATTGAGCTAATACAGATAAGAGGGGGAATTTAGATGGTGGGCAGTCACAACAAAAATTGTCTTCTCTTTTTTGCAACCTATTTCTCCAGCTTGCCCGTTCTCTCCAGGGTGCAGCTGCTGCTTTCACCCTTCTATCGTCCCTTTTCCATGTGCATTTATTTTTTTAACAAGCCCTTTTACCTCTTCCACTGTGACTAATGGTGCTACAGCACTGTAGGGCCTTCGCAAGCTTTTTCTTTCATAGCTAAATCCATCCTTAAAATGCTTTTACAGTCTAAACTTCCTTTATACTTGAAGAACCACTCATCTCCATGTTCATCTATCTGTCTATCCTGTAACATTTCCAGGGTCATATAAAAACAAGAAAAGCAAAAGAAAAGACAATACTACTCTAGGAGACTTTTCTTTTCTTTTAGTTCTTCAGTTCCACCCTTTGTTCTGTTCTATAATCCCCCCAGATCTTCAAGTGCATAGGTAAACCTAGAGATCTCCCTAATTAACTTGCATTTTGCTTTTAAGTTCACCCCACTATGCTGTTTGGTTATTGGCATGAAAGGTATTTATACTCATTTTCTATTTTGCATCTCATTTTCAGATTTATCTCTGCATGATTCCAGCTGCAGCAACCATATTCACACTTCTACTTTCTGTCTTGATTTCCTTCTGATTATTTCACATTGCGTGCCTCAGAGGGAAGGGCAACATTTTTAGCTCACGCAGCACTCATCATATTGCAGCTGGCCAAAAAGTAAAAAAAAAACCGTTTGAGCATCAGAGTGAATGAACAGATGCAGCTATACAAAAGGACACAAGACTTGTGCGAAGCATATAGCAATAGTCAACACTGGCACAATACATAGATGTTTTTCCTAGAGGGAAAAAAAATCTGGAATCTCATTCTTCTTTCTTAACTTCACCACCCATCAACCACCTGCATCAATTTTTATTATATCAGAGGGTAACTGGTACAAGCAGCAAGCCCTTATTAGAGCTAAGGAATAAGGAGATGAACTGTTCCAAAATTTTATTTCCATGAGATTTTTTAATTTGTGCACTGCATAGCAATGCTAGGTGGACAAACCATCCCAGGCAATCAGGCTGCAAAAAATCAGGGAGGATGACCAGGAAACGAGAGGGTCTTCACAGAGACCTTGCAGAGGCAAGATTCCGAGCCTCATGATGCAAGGCATGAGGGACAGTCAGAGGCTATGCTTGAGCAAGAGGTTGATGGAGATTCCTGAGATGGGGGAAGCTAGAAATTTGTGACTTCTTGCAGCATCAGAAACACTCCTTCTCCGCCCTCAGATCTGAGTTTACAGAATTCATAAAGTGTCCTAATAACCAATGAGGGAGAACAAGCTCCATTAAGGGAGGCTTTGAAACCAGCTGAGCTTGAACAGAGTATTAGCAGAAAGCAAGAGAAAGTGGTGGGTGACCATGGTTGGAGACTCCCTCCTGTAAAAACTGCTAAACCGTCATGCTATTACAACAGGTTTCTTTTTTTTTCTCAGGGGCCCCAACCCATTACGTTGCAGAGAGACTGACAATGACTTTCCATTCCTTGGATCACTACCCATTGTTGCACATCCACATCAACACCAAAGACATTGCCTAGTGCAGACCAGAACTACAGAGCTCTGGGGGCAAAGCGAAGGGGATGGGACCCCAGGCTTTGTTAACCCTACGGGGTCAGTGAAGCGTGATGCTCTTCTGGATTTGTGACTCACAAACAAGGAAGAACTGCCTGGAGATGTGATAATCAATGGCAGCCTTCACTATAGTAAGTATTAACTGAGTTGAGGATCCTGAGGGCAGTGAGGAAAAAACAGCAGAGCACAGAGCTGAAGAGCAGGCTCCAGCTTGTTCAGGGAACTGGTTAATGGGATCCCCCCGAGAGGCAGCTTTGAAGGAAAATGAAGCTCACGAAAGCTAGTAGGTCTTTTAGGACAACCTCCTCCAAGCACAAAACTCAGGGAAACAGACAGATGTATCAGCAGATGGCTCCTAGTTAAGCAGAGAAGTCATGATTGAACAACAATGCAGAAAAACAGTATGGAGGTGGAAGCAGGAACAAGCAACTAAGGAGGAACTACCTGGACGTGTAGGGATGGTGTTAGGAAAGTCCAAGCTCACCTGATGTTGAAACTGGCATGGAATGTTATGGGCAACAAGAAGAGCTTCTACCACCACATGAGCAACAAAAGAATAAACAATGAAACTGCACGCCAGCTGATTAATAGGTCAGGTGATTTACTGACAGTGGATGCAGATAAGGCTCTGACTTCACCGGCAATGTCTTATGGTCCTTTGTACCTACAGAGTTCAAAGAGGAGAGAAACTACCAGTACTGGAAGAGGATTAAGCCAGGCATCTCTTAAGAAATCTCAGCTTACAGAAATCTCAAGGAAACCAGATGGGATCTGTAGGAAGAAGCTGAGAGACTGTCTGATGACACTGCGAGGCCATTCTCTCATATTTCAAAAGTTGTGGAGATGAGGGGAAGTCTCCAACAACTGAATAAAGGCAAATATTGCACCCATCTTCGAAAAAAGACAAGAAGGATGACCTGGGGAACTACACATTGGTCAATCTCACTTTCTCCCTGGGAAAATCATGGAGCAAATCCTCTTGGAAGCCATTTCTAGGCACAAGAAGAAAGTGACTGGGAAAAGCCAGCATGGATTAACCAAGGGTAAATCATGCCTGACCAACCTGATTGCCTTCTGTGATGAAATGACCCAGTTTGTGGAGGAGGGGAGAACAGTGGATGTCATTGACTTTAGCAAGGCTTTTGACACCACTTCCCGCAGCACCCTTGTATCCAAGTTGAGATGTTACAATTTAGACAGGGAGACTACTGGGTGGGTGGAAAAACTGGATTGATCATCAAGCTCAAAGAGTATTGGCTAATGGTTTTTACTCTACCTAGACACTAGTTACAGATGGAGTTCCTCGGGGAACCTATCCTGGGACATGTCCTGCTCAGTACCTTTATCAATGACCTGGAAGAAGACACTGTAAGCTTCTGGGTTAAGCTTGTGGATGACATCAAAATGAGCTGTCATGCTTGAGAGCAGGGCTGCCATTCAGAGGGACCTAGATAGGCTGTAGGAATGGGCCAACAGGAATCCCAAGAAATTCAGCAAGGACAAATGCAAAGTTCTGCACCTGGGATGGACTAACCCCCTGTGATGGTACAGACTGGGGAACAGCTCTGCTGAAAAGGACACAAGGGTCCTGGAGGGCAGTAGGCTAAACAGTGTATCCAGGCAGCAGTGAAGGTTAACAGTATCCTGGGCTATATCAACAGCAGCATAGCCAGATCGAGTGATTATTCTCCTTTATCTGGCATGTGTTCAACTGTGTCTAGGATACTGTGCTCAGTTCTGGGACCCTCAGTACAGCACTGGTCTTGATTAATCAGTGGGTTCAGTGGTGGGCCACTGTGATGGTCAGAGCCTGGAGCACCTGCCCTATGAGAGAAGACTGAGGGAACTGGCTGGTTCAGCCTACAGAAGAGACAATTTCAGAGGGGCCAGAGAAACAGAGATAATGACACAAACTGAAACAGGGGAGGTTTCTAGTGGACAGGAGATTTAAAAACATCACTATGAGGACAACTAAGCAGAAGAGGTTGTCCAGAGAACTTGTTTAGTCTCCATCCCTGGAGGTTTTAAGATCTGACAGGACAAAGACCAGAGCAACCTCATCTGATCTCAGAGCCGACCCTGCTGTGAGCAGGGGCCTGGACTGGAGACCTCCTCCTCTGAGGAGGCCTCCTTCCAACCTGAACAATTCTGTAATCCCAAGGAAGCAAATCCTCTGTTCAAGAGCCCCCAGGCTCTCCAAAGTTTCCGCTAAAAACACCTGGTGAAGCCAGATGACTAAAAGCAATTCTTTTTCTTACCGACAATGTAAGAGTTTGCAAGTCTCCTATGGCTTACTTCCCACACCAAACAGGGCTAAACTGAAAATTCATTGTAACTGGATAGAAATATTCACTCTAGAAATCTGTCAAGCATCAGATGAAATACTAGCAGTCTGGTAATACACAGGAGATGACTTTACTACTAGCAAATTAATTACAGGATCAATTTTGATACCAAATGATATTTAGAAGTCTGTAATTCTTTCCTTAAATAAAAGACCATGAATCATTTTGGAATTAGTTACAACACAAATTCAAATGTCATTCCTGTAAATTAATGGCCATGATTAAACTGATGTGACTGTTGACTTCAAAATCTCATTTCAGTAGAGCTTATACCAGCTAAGATTTGTCCTAGGATTCCAAACGATGCTTGATAAATTAAGGGGCATATACCAACCCACATATTTATCACCCACTGAAAAATGCAAAAATTCAAGGAACAGACTGTTATATATCTTTACTTGCATTAAATGGCAGATGAAAAAACAACCAAGATAGCTTAGCATTCAGTAGCCATCACACCTACTTAGCCTTTACACATCATAAAATAAACACCTTAACATAAATTATGGCAACTTCTCTCTGTCTTACAGGTATATGTCTAACACTTTTTTGGATTTTCTCCCTGAAAAAATTGTAGAATCCTTTCCTTCCCATGCAACTTTTTTCAATGGCAAACCTAATTTCCAGATTTGTCACTGTGGTTTAGGTGACACCCTACAGCTCTCCTGCTGATGTTCTCTAATTTGAGCACTTCTCCAACTCATCTGCTTGGCTGTGATCCATAAGATCCTGGGATCTCAGAGGAAGATCTGAGATTCTAGTAGCTCCTGTTCAGCCGCAGAATAGAAGGAAAGGCCTTCTTAAAGCTCACTAGCTACTGGAGCAAGTTTGTGACAAATTCCAGCATTCCTCCTATGTACTGGCTAAGGAGCTTTGATTTCATAATTGTGATCCACCAAAAATGTTTGTTAGTGCTCAGTCAGGTTTCTGAAAAGAAAAGGAGAATGAGATTTGGCAAATTCACAATTATTAACTCAGGAAATTGTGAAGAAGATACTCTTACGTACATGCAGGTTATGCTAGCAAGTCCATTAATGCATGTACCTTGACAATACATGTAAGTAGATATAATCAAAACTAAGAGACTGGTGGATCAGAGGAAAACAAGCTGAATATAAAACTACAAAATGTTTTCAGAGTAGTTCCATCTATGACACCACTTGCCTCTTGCTAGTTAGGTATCATGTCTCTGCGAATCCAGTATTATATGTGTCCAGAATAAACACATCCAACTAGGAAAAAATGCTTTGTGCACACTGCTGCACAGAACGAAAACAGAACAAACTAGTTGTCATAGCCAGCGACTCCACAGAATTTGTAGCAGTCATATACTTTTTGATAAAGCTGGTAAGCAAGGATCTTAAAAATGACTAATTTTCAAAGACTCAAATCCAGCATTAAAACTTAATGAAAATGTCAGCGTTGGCCTAAGTAGCAATGTGAGGCTAAAGAGGTTACACACCTACAATGAGTTCTTACAGGATCCAGAGCAATTTGGTTCCAATCCAGTGAAGTACTCAAGTTCATGCTTAACTTTAAATGCACGGGCATGAAGATGATGGGACTGCTTATATGCCTAATGTTAAATATGCCCCTAAGTGCTTTACTGGGTTAGGGCCAGAAAGCTCGGTACCTTACAGGAATGAGCTTAGAGTAGAACATGCAGCAGTAGCATAGCAGGGAATTCAAGACCACAAATACCTTGGGCTAAGTCCCTCTTGCAGTGTACTATTGAGAAGCACAGTGCCAACACAGTGCCAATACAAGCAGCTGTGTGAGTGGAGACAGGTAAGAGGATGTCTTGACTAAAGGTAATCAGAATAACGACAGAAATCTGAAGAATTACAAGATCAGAAGGAGAACAAACTGCCAGTACTTCCTAACATATACTCTAACTATAAATTGTATTCCTGCAGTGAAAAAAAATTTGTATTTTCAATTCCTACATAAACTGACAGACTGTGTCCATGATCCATGTACCTCATAACATCACACCTGAGCTCCAGAATTCAAGTGTACCTAACAAAGAGGACTAAGACCCACAGCACCCTACAACACATGGAATCTGCAATGCAGAAGTCAGGCTAACGTTCAGCATGGTCCACCCACCACAAACACCATACAGGTCTTGCACTCCAGGCAACCATAACACTGCAACACATTCATTTGCTCAGTACCAACAGTGTCTTTAAAAGACTGGACTTTAAAGCAGATGCTAAGTACTGTTGCTTGCTGCCATTCCCACACATTGTACTACAATGCACTTGTGACAGCTCCGTGCTACAAGGCACTCCTTTCTGGCCAGAGTCACTGCTAGCTATTGCACATCCTTCTCCTACAAGCTGCGCGCTGAGGGACACGCTGAGCACCATCTTCCTGCCAGTTCTGAAGCCTGCGCACTTCTGTGTCCAAGAAGTGCATGTTCCACACTTGCAGGGACTCCCATGATTTGGTGAGAGACAGTAGAAGGATCCGGTCTAAAACAACCCAGAAGCAGCAACATATGGGCCTGTCATCTCCAAACCTACTCTGCAACAGCATAGCCTAACCTTCTGTAGTACAAAAAAAAATATTAAAGCTGAACTACTTGCATTTATTTCTATGTTTATACACCATAAGCACATATAATTAGCTAAAAAAAGGAGCCTAATTAGCCATGTAATGTTACAGGTCATATTACTAAACAAGACCCAGATGTCCTGCTATCTCACAAAATATTAAAATACCACTTTCCTATCAGTGGTAAACTGTAGTTATTGTGCCAAAATATCATGAGTAATAACATCACCATAGTTAGGGACATAATGTTAAGCAAACAATCCTTTTAATCATTTTTAAAGTTGGGAATTCTTCAGCATTGTACCCAAATTTACATACATTTCCAGGAGGGATGAGCCTTTCAGCACATGAAAGTAACTTTGGAGTCACAAGAGTCTGACTGGAATCTGACCAACCCTTAAACAAGTGGATCGTTGATTTTTCATATTCAGGCACTGGGAGGCAATGGGGACGGGGGATTGAGAGGAACACCGGTCAGACTGCCTCACCTTACCTGCATTATGTCACTCTATGAAATCCATGAGACTCTTCTGGAATTTCTAGCATGGAAAGTGGCTTTGGAAAGTGTTTATAAAGGATCTGCTGCCCAGGGAGGTTTCTTTTTTTTTTTTTTTTTGTCTTGTTTTGCAGGCTCAGAAAGCACCTCACAAAGAAACTCCACAAGTAATTAGGAACAAAGAATACAAATTAAAAATCCAACTAGCAAATAGGTATGTTGGGATGAGGATGAAATTTCAAATTCATTCATCAAGTTTGCCTTGTGAGAGCACAGTAATCATGCAGTAAGCTACAAACTGGCACTGGAAATCAGAAGATTGGCTCCAGCTCCGTTGCGAGAGTTTCTCTATTTACTTCAGCACAGTTGTTTCACCCACATACGGGGTTCTCATTCATAACTACATCCTCTAACACTGGCAATAGTCTTGCAGCTCAACAGGGAGATGAGCAGACTGAATCAGATGTGCCCTCCTGTAGTTTGGATTTGGAAGAATCTCGGCACTGCACTCTGCTACAGGCTCGATTTGGGAAGCCAAGAAGCAACAGTAAATCTACCGCACTTCTTTCAAGGAGCTTCCAACAAACTCCCAAAGTAACACAGCAAGGATTCAGGGGTTAAGCTGCAAAGTCCCTGGATGGTGAGGGAACTGAAAAAGGCCAGGCCTTGCTTTACAGTGGCTTGCTTGATCCCCTATAGTTCTCCCTGATACTTTCAGTGTTGTTCCTTTTGCCACAGTTCTGAAAACACTTCTTGAGTGTGACTTGAAAGCATGGATGGGCTTTGCAAAAACACCTTCTTCACCTGAGTTACATTTTAAGCTTCTTGAATTTCATTTTTAGTTCATTTCTTTACTAGCTACCAAGGCCACAGCAAAGCTGGTAGCCTTGCCCATCCTGCCCTCCATGTGCCCAGCTCACCCTCAAAAGGAGGAAGGAGCTGAAGAGAGAGTGTTACAGAAGTAGGTGACCAGGGGATCTCCATGGGATACCACTGCCTGTGAAAATGTAACCACTGCAACAACAAAAACATATTGCTGTCTGCTGCACATACGGGTTTGGGGGGGTGGCTGTGAGCCCTCTCGAGCAAGGCCAATCCTGGGAGGTTTGGGAAACACCTACCACCAAACAAGCAACCATAAATAACTAGTAAGCAATGGGGATAACCACGCACACAGCCCGGTGCACAGGAGTCAATTTGATGGGCTTTTTTTCAGTTCTGTTGTAGCTGCAATGACATGAGATGTGAATGCACAGAATAAGATAGGAGATGCTTTATCTAGGTTGTATGGAAAATACAATGAAGTTCAACTAATCCTTGGCAGAAAAGGGTGCCCTGAGTGAGGAGCCTGAGACTCAGGCCTGACCCAGGATGCCCTCAGCTGTCCCCTCAGACACGTCTTTCCCGAGAGGTAGGTGGGAAGGACACTGCAGGATCTGCTAAGGGATCAGCTTTTTAGAAACAGAAAGTGCTGGAGAAATCATCAGGGCTGATGGAGCCAGGGCTGATGCGCAAAGCCTGGCGCAGCTCTGAAGTTCCCGATGAACTTCATGTGCCTTCAGGTCAGGGACACCCCATAAGTCATGCACAGCAACACCAGCCACAACAACAACAGCGTCAACAACGGTGTGCAGGAGGAAAGCTTAGCAAAACGATGCCCAGACTTACACAGCTCTTCCCGTTCATGATGAAGTGCGTGGATGCACAGGCTTGCTCCTTCATCTCCTCCATCTCGAAGATGCAGACGGCGGTGGCGTTCCAGGCCTTGGCACTGTGGCTGTGGTTGAAAACACCCACCCACCAGCCCCGCTCGCCCTGGCGGACGAGGCTGGAGGAAACGATGAGGCTCCTGCACCCGCAGTCCAAATACACGTGCCCTTGCAAAGTAAGGCCACCCTCTGAGGGGTGCAGCTGGTGCAGGACAGCCATGCTCGGTGGCTCCATGTTGTTGCCCAACCTGGCCTTCAACGTGTAGTAGGGAAAGAAGAGGTGATCCCCCCACTGGAGCGCGTCAACAAAGTGCAAAGGCTCCTGCTTGCGCTTGATGATGCCCAGCTCCTCCTTGGACTCCAGGTTGTCCATGCTGCGCACCGTGATGACGGTCGTCTCATCCGACTGGGAGGGCTCGCAGCCCAGGCGTTTCTTGGGGTCGCTGGCCGAGTAGGTGGCCGCCACGGCCAGGTACCAGGCGCCGGCCAGCTGGAAGACGACGCCGGCGGTGGAGCCGTCGGGCAGGCAGCTGACCACCTCGCTGCGGTTAAAGCGCTGCCGGTAGGCCGGCCGCTCCCACACCTCGCAGGTGCCGTCCTTCTGGGTCCAGCCCGCCAGCAGCACGCCCTTCCCGCCGGCCTCCTCGTAGGGCAGCAGCAGGTTGCTGCGCACCCCGGGGGGCTCCCCGCAGCCCTGCCCCGCCGCCGCCGGCACGACGCGGCGGCGGGGCCGCAGCTCGGGCCGCAGCTCGTAGAGGCAGCTGCCGCCCGCCACCAGCACGCCGCTGCCGCTCACCTCGATGTTGTCGATGGGGGCCCCCGGCAGCTCGAAGCTCTGGGGGCCGCCGGCGCCCGCCAGCGCCGCCAGCAGGGGCAGCGCCCAGCTGAGGGCGGGCGGCGGCGCCGCCATGGGCGCGGGCTCGGCTCGGCGCCGCGGGGCGCCTCAGGCGGCGGCGGCGGCGGCGGGCGGCGGGCAGTGCTGCGCCATGCTGCGCGGAGGGGCCGGGCGCGCCGCTGCCGCTGCCGCCGCCGCCGCTTCTCCCTCCGCCGCGGCCGGGCTGCTGCGCGGGCGGGGAGTTCCTCTTTCGGGGCGGGGAGGAGGGGGTGCCGCTACGGGAGAGGTGGGCCGGGCTCCTCCGGGAGGGCTGCCGAGCCACCTCGCCGCCGTGCAGCCGCCGCTCCCCCCCGCCCCCGGCCCCGCCGGCCCGCCTCGCCGCGGACGGGGGGCGGCGGCGGCGCGGGAGCCCACCTCGGCCGCCGGGGCTGGGGCTGGGGGCGGCCCCTTCGCCGCGGCGTGGCGGGACGCGGAGGGGGGCGAGACCCGCCTCGCCTCCGGCGGGCCACCGCGCCTGGCCGCCTCCCCCGGCGGCGCCCGGTCCCTCACGGGGACCCCTCCGGGGCAGGGCGGCCCCCGCGCACCCCGCTCCGCTTCGGCAGCGGGCGGAGAAGGGAGGCGGCGCGGCCGGGGGTGAAGGTGCCAAGCGGGGGCAGGCTGGGGAGCGGCCCGCGGGTGGGTGCGCGGGTGGGCGCGGGGTCAGACTCTGCCGGGCGCCGGCAGCGCCCGCCGCTGCACGCGGCGAGCTCGGAGCGCCGGCTTACCCCCCCGCCCCCTCCGCACAACCGTCTGCTAAACAACACCCCCGGAGCCCAGCCGGTGGCCACACGGCGAGCAGGAAAACTGAGGTGTCAGATCTCTCGTTAGAGATCTCGGGGTCTGGCCGGGGGTAGAACAAAGGCTGCCGGCTCTCTCCCGCGCTCAGCAGGGTGGGCAGTAAAGCCCTGCCCTCTCCGGCCGCGCTGCTGCGGGATGGACACCCGGGCACCGCGCGCGGGGACACGACGGGCCGCATCGAGCGGCGCAGCCCATTCACTTTATTTCCCACTGGGTCGTTACTGGTACAGGCTCAACAAAAAACTGAGAAGTACAGGCTGCGTATGCAGCTCATGGTAAATTACAGTTCTGCTGAATTTTAGATGAAAAATAGGTTTGTGAAAGGTAGCAAGGATGCATTTTAGTGTTCTCTCTTGGGTGCCTCTGGGTGGGGATGGGCATAGGGCCCATTGCCACTCTTACTGAGAAGACGACGTAATGTTCAAAACGGAGAGGCCATCTGACCCTCCATTTACACCGCTTTTATCTTAAAGTAGCTTTACAGCAGGGATAAGTGGAACTGTAAAAACTAGAACAAAAGTAACCTGTATAAGTGAGTCCAGTGCGACATTTTCAAGCAGGAAGTGCGACATAGTTAGCAAATTATTATCTTTCTCCATTACTGTACCCAGCAGCAGTTATTGTGCAAGAATTGATACTGCTCTGGTCAGCAAAAATATTTGACCATCTTGCAGCAATCAGCATCTAGGACAAATATTACTGCGAAATTCGGCACCTTCCACAACTCATCTGCTTATCTCTTATACAGTGACTCAAAAATGTGTCCAGAATCTGCAAAATGTAGCAGAGGATGTGGAACAGAATCATTGCGCAATTTTTCTTCTCATCAGATGCAAAGAGATGTTCTACATACTAACAAATACTGCCTGCAGCTCCCCGTGCAGGACTGAACTTCTAGTCAACATGTAAGCAAAGTAAATCCTCATGCCAATATCACCAAAATAGATTGTGTACAGAAATGCAATTTATACAGCTTTGCGAGGGAGGCTGAACTTGTCACGCTGGAATGCATTATACACTACCTTGCCTTCTAGTTGCTTTCCAGTGCAAGTATTTCCAAAGCTCTTAGTGATTTACATCTTGCTCATCCTATGAGGCTAACCAGGAAAGCACACCAACCTTCTATCTGCAAGACATCTTTGGTCCTGGCCACAGAGCATGTCCAGCAATAGGTTTCCTTCTACAGACATCCCTCCCTTTGCAAAAATCACCAAGCTCTGCGTTTGTTGGCTTTCAGGACTGACCAAACGGCCTGTTTCTCAGGCTTTATGTTTAAAATAAGCCACATGTACTTCACCGAGTGATTGATTTGGTTAAATGGGTGAGGCCAGGCTTGTTTTGTCTTAGAGAACAGCAATGGATCCTAAGGCTGCAGACTTCTCTGACTGCCAAAACAGCAGTGTTCTGCTTCCAATTTTGCTTATTCTAGGACCTGGGAAGGCTGGACTGGGATGGGATAGGATAGGATAGGATAGGATAGGATAGGATAGGGTAGGATAGGATAGGATAGGATAGGATAGGATAGGATAGGATAGGATAGGATGGGATAGGATGGGATAGGATAGGATGGGATAGGATGGGATAGGATAGGATGGGATAGGATAGGATAGGATAGGATAGGATAGGATAGGATAGGATAGGATAGGATAGGATAGGATAGGATAGGATGGGATAGGCTAGGCTAGGCTAGGCTAGGAGGCTGCACCCCACCTGTCCCAGGGACAGCCATCGCAGCCCAATTCTGTAGACTCTTCCCTACCTGTATCACCCTTCTATGTCGGTTCTTTCCTCCCTCTTCCCAGGGAAGCAGTAGCTCAGACCAGAGCTTCATCTTGCAGTGTTTAATTTTGCATACAATTCTGAGAGCCACTGAAGCAGCTTTGCACTGAGAATTAGTGCATGAAGTTTTGGTCATGAGTGGCCCAGTTCTTGAAGTGACAAAGCACACTCCTTTCAAAGCCCCTGAAGTAAATAGGAGCTCCTATCTTCAACCCGTTCTTCCAGAGATACCCATCAGGATATCAGAAGAGTTCAGCTTCTACCGATGTTATGGAAATAGAACAGGAGGTTTATTTTGTAATGCTGCAGAGTATAATATTTGTTATTAATACAGCAGACCAGAAAACAGTGCAATCAGTTCATTGAACTGATTCCAACATGAACCGATGTTCATGTTGGAACTAGATGATCTTCAAAGGTCCCTTCCAACCCAAACCATTCTGTGATACTTTTATAAAAATGAAGCAGACAACAGCGAATCGTCTTGCTGTATTTTCTTGGCTGTCAGTTCCATAGTTGGTATTTTTATCCCATTGTTGCACTGTGTTTTATTTTTCAGGCACTGAAGGAAGAGCGAACAAGGGAGTCTGCCTGTTTAACGTTAGACTTTACAAAGCATTGCTGCCTAACTCTGGCACACCAACCAAAATTTCTAAAAAAGCCAGGGAACCAAATGGAGCTTTCTTTGATATCCTAAGCAAGCTTTATATATTTCAGCGGGGCGTATGAGATCTGAAGTTAGAATGTGAATCACACCAGGACTTGGTTCTACACGTACAATTTAAAGAGCTCTCATTTAGATCTTCATCAGTGTTAGGCAGAACACATCCTGAATTAATTTAGGATTGCTTTCCCACTACAGTTCATCTGTTTGCTTCCCTCCTCCTTACTTTTCATCTGCATGCTAAATTTTTTTGAATGTATGACTCCACAGAGAATCTGACAAAATATTACTCAGTAAATGAGATTTATTTTTTATGTTTAATTTATTTAGCTTAACTTTGATATTTTCTGTTTTGAAGCTCCAAGCCCAATTAGGGTTTGATTTGATTTGTTTATTTAATGCGTGTTGTTACCTTACCTTGGTTCTGAAATGTCTTTTCTCAAAGGATAAATAACCTTCCGTTTACAAAGTAATAATAGGTAACATTAATGTTAACATGCATTTTATCCTCAGTTATTACTTGAAATAACTGCTTTTCTCATTATATAGTTAAGTCAATTTTGTACTGTAACTAAATGTTGACAAAATAAAAAGGAAATGCTGGGCAGTTTTTCAAAAGGCTTTGCTGAGGAGGATTCCCTTCCTGGCAAAGTAAGTGCATTTTAACACCGAAATGCAGTTTCCAGATTTGGATTTTAGTTCTGCCTTTCAGTTTTGTTTCTATGCATCATTTAATCTAAAAGTTACTGACCCCTCTGCATTTTTTTTTGGTGGTCTTCACAATGAGGAAATGGAAGATTCAAAAGCAGGCACTTCTGTGACCCTGGAGAGGAAATACCAGTCGCTATTGCAAAAAATGAGCAATTAACTGTGAAAGGTCTGCAACTAATGCAGTTGAACCTAGAGGACATTGACCTGAATTCATGAATGTACTAGTCACATATCTGCCTATATTAAAATATTCACAGGTACTAGTACTTTCTGTATTGTGGGAGGGAGAGGGAAAGAAGGGAGGAAGAAACAAAGGAAGGTTTTAATCATATCTCCATTATATATGCTATAAAATTTTGGGTAAGAGATCAGGAAACCACAATTATATATGTAAAACACATTTTTTTCAATCCCATTGTTTCCTTTTTTTTCAAATGTGGTAGTTTTGAGATAACAGTAGCAATGTTACAGAAAAGGAACTGGGGAATATACAAAGGAAAAATATAGTTTGCTCTTCTCTACATTGAAAAATGTTCATAATCTAAATTAAAGCAATACTGAACAGGTTGATTTTGTATCAGAAACACAAGTACGATACTTGGGCTCTAGATAATCTGTGCCACAACATTTGTATATAACATTGGACAAGACAGATCCCTCTCTGAACCCCATGTTTGTCTCCTCTGTTCATGAAAGAAATAAACTTACTTACCACTCAATGAAGCTCTGGTAATCCACCCCAGTAAAGGCATTATATGCATCAGAAATAAAATTACAGGATTACAGGAAGGTACACATGCTGTGCCGGTAACATCATAACTGAAAATAATGGGTTTTTATCCTCAGTTTTGCTTAAGTTCCAGAGCTGATACATATCAACAGCTATGTTTTACCTAGGATGTATTTTCTTTTTATTTATTATGAAGGTTTGTCCCATGGCATTCAGCAAAATATACCTCCATGAATTAACTAACCTCTTAGTTATGAGAGTTGAACAATATTGATATCCTTTTTTTTTTCCTTCACAGCTGGTAGGGTTCATGGGTAGTGCTGTCTGGCTTGTACCACAGTGAAGCAGAATGATGGAACTGGGTGGTACTGGTCAAAGCATGGTAATATGCCTGGAACTTGTATTTGCTGGTGTATTTGCATCTGCCATTTGAGTGCACACAAAGAATACCTGGCACAGAAGGACTTCTGGACAGAGAGCTTTGCCTATAGTCACTTGGGGATGGATTTAGTGTATCAGTGTATCTTGCCAACATCCGAGGCAATGCAGAATAAGGAAAGCACAAAGGTGTCTCAAAACCATGGTAGGTCCCTCCATCCTCTGTAGGTATGCACGTTGTTTCATTTTTCTGGTGCTGCCTGTCTGTGAAGGCAAAAAAACCCCAGTTGGAATAAAAGGTGCCAGGGACTGAGCAAAAGAAAAGCTTTGCAGGTGTGGCAAGAGGGAATGCAGAAGAGTATGAGGATAATGCTGGGGATTACTGAGGGAAAGAGGTTAAACCATTAAGGAGCAGAAAGGATGTGAGGCAGATGAGGGGAAGGGAACAATATCTTTTTAGATAAGTATGAGTGAAGTGTAGATAAATCTGGAGAGAAGGCTGATAACAGCCAACGAGGACTATGCTGTTATAACTCCTTGGGGATCTGTGTGGTGTGGTGTCAGCTGTAGCCACCAGTGATATGTCCGTGGGCTCCAGGGAAAATGTTGCTTTGCTGGAGTCCCACTAATGTGTCTGAGCCACTTGCCCAGGGAGATGCTCCTTTCTGATGAAACACTGGAGCAATATGCAACACCTGGGCATCTCTGACCTAGCAGAATGCTCTGGATGCTGGTTAATGCTTCCCTTCACGGGACCAGCACATCATAACTAAGACTCAGCCTCCAACTAACTGGGGCTGGAAATTTAGGGATGGGTTCTGATATCATAATGTGGTCCAGGAAAATGTTTTTAACAGGAGCAGTGAGTACAGGGAGTGGCAATGCTTTTGGAGTGGAACTTCATGACTTTATGGTGGGGGTATATGACAGAGAAACCTGCAGGAATTTATGACCCAGAAGGCTCCTTCCAGTGCTTCATTCTTATGTCAAAGGGTAGTGCCTGGTATTACTCAATGCTTTTAAAAGTGACCCAAGCTCTTGACCTGGCTGTGTCTTCAGTCAGTGATAATAATCACACAGTGAAGGGACTTAACATCTAAAGCGAGGTGTGAAGCAAGAACAATTTTGATTAAATAAGAAAAGGGCAAATGCTGTATGATGTGGCCCTTCCTGTGTGTGTTGAAATACAGAACAGAAACTTCCATATCAAGTCACTTCCTCAGTATTATACAAACATGCCTTGAGTAAAACAAGGGCAAATTTAATCTGCTGCATCTAACTGTGCCAGTAGAAAAGGAAAATTATCAAGAGCCTGTTCTAAACTCCTCTTTTCCCCCTTTGCACCTTTACACCTGCAGAAGAGATACTCATCCAAGGGCTTACTAAACCATTTCAAAGAAAATCTGTTGGGTCAGCATGTTTGCTCTTTAAGCTGTCTAAACCAGAGCTTGTGCAAGTTTTTCTGCTGGCAGATCTGAAGGGATGATAAATTCAAGCAGTGAGTTGTGGTAAACAACTGGGTATGGGCCAAGAAGTGGTAAAGGAAATGGTGGCTGACCCCTCAAGAGTCTGAGTATGTCTCTGTTAGTGTCTTGTTGATGGGAACTGAGGCTGAGATGTGTACATACCCTTCACAGGTGCCTTGAGTGTTTCTTAATTTACCTTCTTATTAAAGACTCATCAGCTGTAATTAAGAGCATCTCAGCATAAAAACACCATAGTACTGTCTTCCATCAGCACAGCCATTTGCAGAGTGACCGCCTGCCTAAATCCTTAATATTTTCTTATCTCTGGCACCCTTCTCTCATTCAGTTTTGTCCTCACCCTATCTGGTTCTAACAAACATAAAAACGATCTTTGATATATAAGTTTAGCAGACCTTTTTAAAAATAGAGGTCTTTGCACCTGGATTCAAGAAATTTTCACTTAGTAGAATTTGAAAACCCTGTCATTCCATTAATAAGAACCTTCAAGTCATAGAAAAGTCTTAAAATGCATGCTAAAATTAATTCATCAAATTTATTTCAAATTAAACTTGGAATGCTCATACAGAATTGAAAAAAGCAAGTGCTCAAAATTGGGGAATAAGATGCTGTAATCTTCTTCAGGGACAAGCAAAATGAATGACTTCTTTCAAGAATAATCATCTCAACTTCAATTACAGACCTGGTGCAAGAGCTGTCGTAGTATTGTACACATTGATATGCTCCAGGTTTAGAATAGGTTCTGAATGGATCAGGTACTATTTGTTTTCATCATTCTTTTCTCTGATTTCCCAAAATGCTACTAATTTTGTGTGATCCCACTGCAGATGTGTGTAAACACACTCATTTTTATTTATAACTCTGGCTTTTGGCTGTGGTTGTTAATCTGGTCACAGCCAGAGTTTCATAATCTGACACAGACATCGCTCGGGAATTGAGTCAGACTACAGATATATGCTGCTGCATAGATAGACAGGACTATTTGTTAACTTTAAGAGAAAGGTACTAAAGGCTATTATATACAAAGGATCAATTATATATAGTTTCCAAAGTATTCAAATATCCTTCTACTAATCCTGACAGTCACTTACAATATGAAGTGTTACTTTTGCTTGCCACTTGTATCAGCTGGATCTTAAAGATAATATTCCAAGTCCACCCTTCAGCACTGTAACACTGACACTGCATCCTTTACTTTCCAGTGTATGAACTAAAAGATGACAGCATACCAAACCTGCTTTGCCAGGGCAGTTTGGGAAAAGGATCCTCCAATATCTCTCACCGTGCCATAAATTCCAGTTCCCTCTAAGAGCCTTTCCTCCTTTGGCGTGGGAGTCCTACCATGCTACAGTCCTACCATCCTACAACCCAGATGCTAACTGTGGGAGAGATCCCATCTGAAACACTGGCTACAGCATCCTGTCATTACCAAGTATACAGGCCTCCACATACCCAGTTCAACAAATTAAAATACTTACCTGTGTTCGAGAAAGGTCCAACAAGTCTGCAGAAAAGCATCCTGGATTTTTCTTTTGTAATTAAAGATGTAAACAACACACAGGTGCTAGATAAGTTAATAGAGAGATGCATGGAATTATAGTTGATTTTGGAATAGAAACCAAAATGTTTTTCTAAATGCGTGTTCATTTAAGGGACTGTATAACTAAGCACCTATTTATGTATGTATCTACTTCTCCTTGCATACTGACCTTCATCTTTTGAAATACTATTGGTGAGAGAAAGAAAAATAACTGTATTGTTTCCCAAAGTTAAAGATCTATGCAATTATGCTGTGAAATGAGTGGCTTATCAGGAAAAAGTAACTTTGAAATTAGCTGTGCGTAGGAAGGCAATGAAAGATGTTAACTCCACTCGGGGGGTAACCTGAAAACTATTCTGGTGTTGAGTCCAATCTTGATCTCTCACTGCTGGTGCTTGACCTTTCTTCCCTGACTCCATGGCTGGTTTCCACAAGCAAGCCTTTAAGGAAAGGTAGAAGTTGACCCAAGTTTAACTCCTTATTCATCATTCTGGCAATTGTTTTTTATGTATCCCAGTCTCACTTCCCCCTTTTTGTTTGTGTTGAAGAAACTTTTGCATGGAAACAGGACGTTAGAGGCAGACAAGCTAGCCCAATGTTGCAGGTATTCAGTGCCTGCAGGGTGTGATCTGCAAGCTGGTATTTTTTTTCTTCTACATTCATCTAAGAGGAATCAAAAAGACAACAGAGTGAAAGACAAGCTTAGCACATAAAAAAACCCCAATATTTTTCAAAGTTGTCTGGGTATGAACAATCTTTTAATGGGCATTTTTTGAAAAACCGTTATCAACACAAAAACAGTACTTGTTTTTTTCATTGGTTTTAATGAAAGTCTGATTAAATTAGCCAAATTAATTAAGCTAATGGTATTGACCAAGAGAACTTTCAGTTTTGTGTCCAGAGGCTAAAAAGATAGTTTTTGCCAAATAATCTCCTCAGTGTTCCCACTCTGAGCTAATAGAAAGACCCAAGATATACACTACCTTTGCCACCAGAGAGCAGTGGAATTAAGTATTTTAATTACAACAATAATTGTTTTTAATTAGTTACGTGCACTAAATGCAAGAGCTTGTCTTTCCTTGAATGCTGTTGAATAGTGGTGTCTGAAGGAAACAAGGACAAACCCCTTAGTTCGATATGCATTTGCTTGAAATTTTTTCTTTTTTTTCCTAATATTTCCCTTTACTATGTTCATTCTGAGCAGGATCTGATTGGATTGTCACTGTCTCTGATGATTCACCAACAAATTTACCCAGAAGAGCTTGTTAGT